>NC_085845.1:6490523-7105523 GCF_035594765.1 Anolis carolinensis
TGATTAGACCAAGCAGAGCTTATGGGAGTTGCAGTTCAACATTATACTGAGAGTTACACAATCCCCACTTCTATATGGCAGCCCTTCTAAGTGTTCCAAAATGCAAGCAGAGGGAAGGATACAGACAAGTTAGGGAAAGTTCAGAGAAGTACAAGGATGCTAAGATCATAGAATCATGGAGTTGGTAGAAACAAGAGTAATCCAGTCCAATCCCCAAAGAAAACATATGAGGAAATTGCTCCATGCCTCACAACCTTTGAGGATGCCTGCCATAGATGTGGGTGAAATGTCAGGAGAGAATACTTCTGGAACATGGCCAGACAGCCCGGAATACAAACAACAACCATGTGATCCCGGCCATGAAAGCCTTCAACAACACAACTTATGAGGAAAGGTTGATGGGGTTGGGTATGATCAGCCTGGCAAAGACTATGGGAAAGGGGTGACATGATTGCCCTCCAAATGTCTAAAGGTCTGTCCTAGAGAGGAGGATGTTGGTTTCTTCTTAGCTGTTTTGGAGGGAAGGACCATGTCTAAGGGTTTTAGGTTATAGATGGGGAGATTTCAATTGAACATTAAAATGAACCTTTTGATATTAAGTACACAACTGTTCAACAACGAGCCAATTACTTACAGAAGAAGTGGGGTCTCTCTATGGAAATCTTCAAGGTAGCTACCTGCTGGGGGTTCTTTAGGTGGATTTCCTGCCTGGCAGAAGGTTGGATGCAATGGCCCATGGGGCTCTTACCAATGCTATAATGCTATCTATCTCCCTTCTTCTTCCTTTCTCCCTAAGAATGAAGAGCTCAGCTTCAATAGGAACCGAGAAACTCTTCTGAAGCTCTGCCCTGCCAAGCTTCCCATTACGTCAGATGGTGTGTCTGGCAACTCTCTTCCTTTTTGGCTGCCATTTCACAGTTGAACATATGTGCTGAGATATTTAAGTCTCCCCTCCATGACTTATGTTTACAAAAAAAACTCACCGTGTGATAAAGCCTAAGGATTAATAAACACATTATTCATTAAAATAGAAGGAGAGAGCAAAATCAACAAAGGACAATCTAAATTTAGTTTAACAGCCTAATTAGCACTACTTGGCTCTCATGAATCACTGTTTAGAAAGACCAAACCGGGTCTGGAAACCCCAGAAATCTGACTTTGTTTTAGAAAGACTTAACTGGATCTTGAAAATCCCAGAAAACCTTGTCTGCATTCATCTTACACAACTCCTTTCAATAATTCCATCCTGAAATCATGTTGAATTATGACCAAAAGAGTTGGACCTTTTGCATCTTGCTTTCTACGAGGATCCAACAAGAAGATCTCAAAAGCAACCATCCTGACTTGCTATTATTGCCAGCAAACACTACTCAGTAGCTTTTGAACATGGAGGCATATGACGCTCTCATTAATAGCCGTTTAAAATCACATCCATGAATTGACTTGCAGTATTTAGCCTGAGCTAGGTACCCTATGGAGCCCAACCTGGATGCCTCATGATGCTGAAGGGTCTGCTCCCAATTCCTCATGCAGCCTGCTAGCTTCTTCTGCCATTGTCTCTCTGATCAGCAATGGGTGATATCAGCTTGTGAAAGGCAAGGAAGTTGCTGGAATCAATCTATTTTTTGCAAACTAGGAAGCTGCTGCACTGAACAGAGCCTAAAGCTGTTGCATCAATCCTCAGAAGCCATGTTTAGGCAGTCCCCGAGTTATAAACATCCAACATACAAACAACTCATAGTTAAGGATAGTGGTGAGACAAAGGAAGTGAGAGAAGTCTACCTCTCGGAATGGAAATTCACTCCTGGAAAAGGTGTCTCCACTGAGACTTTCTCACCCATCATTGTTTCCACAACAAGCCAAATTTTTCAAAATCCAATTATCATAGGGACAGAAAGTGAGATGAAATTTTCTGAACAGTGACACAGACAGCAAAACAAACACCACAGTCTCTCTCTCTCTCTCTCTCTCTCTCTCTCACACACACACACACACACACACACATTGAGAAAATGTACCTGTTTGTAACTTAGTGACCATTTATTTTATGTCAAAAGCATTGCATAAATAAAAAGTATACAATTGATAAAATAGAAGGAACACAAACTCAGGGACTACATATATTGAACTGAGCTGTGATTTGCATGGCCAAAACCTGCCGTACTGAGACTCACTCCTCTATTGCTATGTGTTGTATTGTGCTACACTTTGTAAGACTGAAAAGTACTGGGTTGAGGGTTACTCTTATAACACATGCTAAGTGCAGTTCCCAGTGACTGAATGGTGTATCTCCTACTGAACATCCAGCTGGATCTTTCTTTTTATCTTAATTAAAACATAGGTTGCCAAAATCCAAAGGAAAAAACAGGTTTTGAGGAAGGGGAAGAAAATGATTGCCAGCTGCATATATCTTATGTTTGTTTGGGGCAATGGGGAGAGTGATCTCCCATCACAAGTGATCTAATAAAATATTGGAGAAAAGTTATGGAATTGTTTTAGAAACATATTTCTAGTATTGCCTATAAGACTGAACCAGGCTCCTTTGTCGTCCCATCTCACTTCTGGAGACCAAAATGCTCCAACTGATGGCATGGATTGAACTCATCATGGAAGAGACATCAAGAGATCAGCTCACCTGCCACACAAGGTATTTTCCCCCGAGAAAGCAAACACCCACTAACTCCATTCAACTTTCCCCTCTTTAATAATTCATTAAAGAGAAAAGAGTTTACTGCCTCCTGTTGTTCATGCAACCAAGCAGTCTTTTGAAATAAAGTGAAATTTTAGCAGCACTAATCCGTTTTGCATACCTCTGCTGCCTGCCTAATCTCTAACTCCTTGCGACAGGCAACTCGGTCTCCTGCCAGGTGTTCAAAGGGCAATACGTCCCTCTTCTACGGATTGAAAAGGAAGAAGATGCCAGCAGGAGAAGAAAAGGGAAGGAGAGAGGTACCTAAAGGAGGATGTTTACTTTTGTTTCCACAATCCTTGTCACCCTCAGCCAGTAGGATTCAAAAATATTACAGACTGAGGGCATTTGCTCAGGAAAAGACTTATCATTTCCAGCTTCCCCAGTCTGAAGTGGTACAGACTCCAATTCAGGGTCAGCCCAGAAGTGTTTGGATTTAGGCATGGGCTAATATCACCTTGCAGTGGGATCTCAGTATGAGTACTATAGATGCATCCACAGATTCAATCATCCACAGCTTGAAAATTCCCCCCACCCCAATTTTTTAAAAATAATTCCTTGATTTTGCCATTTTATATAAGGGGCACCACTTCACTATGCCACCGTATATAATGGAAACTTAGCATCGATGGATATTGGTATTCACAGTGAGAAGGTGTGTGTTCTTGAACCAGACCCCAGCGGATACCAGGGGCCAAATATAGTGCTGCTTGCACATCAGAAAACTGCTCACCTCACTTCCAAATTCAAAGGGCAAAGGCAGAGAAGTCTCAGGAAGAACCTAGAGATCCAACCATTGAGTCAACAACTACCAGGATCCTTCATACACACAAACAGCATCGCCAATAGTTCTTCTGGAGGGGGAAGTTGTGAGATGTAGTCCAAAAACTAACTCTTCCAAGCTCCCATCTATAGTACCTTGGATAACTAGTTTTCCCTTGACAGGAAACACAGATATAACAGCAGCAAAGGTTCTTGAAAGAGGAAAGATGGAGAAAAGACAGAGGCATCCAGAGAGAAGAAAGATGGGAGTGAGAAGTGTCAAGGACAGAACGCCACAAGATTCAAAGTAACAGAGTTTATTAGATTACAGAACTCAAAAAATGCCCGTAAAACACAAGGGCCAGGCAGTTTTTGCCTTTAGGAGCAAAAAGGGGCAAAAGTAAATGTTCAAAAGATAAACCGGATTAAACCGGAGTTTAATCCGGGTAAAAACAAACTGCTTGCTTCAGCCTGGGTATAAACGAAACGAAAGCCAAGGAACAAAAGATACAAAGAATGCAACTAATTGGTAGCAGATTCCTCTCTGCTGCCAACACTGTGCTTAGAGTAACTTGCGTCGCTCCCCCACACACACAGCAGACAGGATCTCCAACACGAGTAAATCAGCCAAGGATTGTAGCAGTTGAGTAGACCAGTTCCGTTCCGTAGATCAAAGCCAGAAGCAGACGTTTGTAGTTTTTCCAAGTCCAAGAAGGGGAGGAAGACAAGCCGTGGTCAGTTCAGTCCGAGTTCTCAAAGCAGGAGATGGCGTCCGTCAAGAAGACGACGGAAGGTCAAGCTAATAAGAGTAAGCACAGGTTTGCACAAACAAATGCCCACACAATCCCTCCCGCCGTCTGACCCTGGATTCCAATCAACTTACGTCACAGCACAGGAAAGCACACAAGTCTTCAGGGAAGCGTCCCACACACACACGGATCCCAAGCGTTTGCCCAGATTACCTTGCCCAACGCAATTTGCAATTGCTCTCAAGCCCCATTTTATGCCAGTTACAAATCTTCATCACTGTCAGCTGTCCTCCTTAACCCGGGCGTTTCCTCATCACTTTCCTCGTCAGAGCTGGAACACCTCTGACTACGCCCAACAGCATCTCCAGCTGTGGATCCCGTCCCATCCCTCCAGCTAAACCATGGGTCTAATCCTGAAGGTCCCCATTCATCTTCTGTCCCATCATGGCCAGTGGCACCCACTTCCTCCCTTACCCGAGTCCAATCCATCTCATCCTCCTCTGAGCTAACCAGCCCCTCCTCCATTCTCTCCGTAAACCCTTCGAAAGACTCCTCGTCAGATGGTGCTGCAAATATGTCTCGCAGTCTTTTTCTCTCTCGCTCCTCGAGAGTATCTGACTCTCGAGGAGTCTTACGCCCACGTCTGTCAGTAACAGAGCCATGAGGCTCAATCATAACACTATCCCCTCTCACAAAGGCCTCCTCCCCCGATGGCGGAGAAGTGGCAGTGATACCCTCCGCTATAGCACCACGACGACTAGAGGTATCAAGTTTCAACAGCGAACGATGAAAGACTGGATGGACCTTTAAACTAGACGGTAAACGCAAACGAAACGCAACAGAAGAAATCTTTTTAACGATAGGAAAGGGACCCAAATACCGAGGCGCAAACTTTCCCCCAGCCTGTTTAATATGTTTGGAAGATAACCACACCAGATCCCCTTCTTCCAACTCCTCCCCTGCCTGCCTGTGGCGGTCAGCCTGAGTCTTCTGCGTTGCCTTAGCTTCCAACAGTAAGCGACGGGCAACATCATGCAATGCAGCCATTTCCGAAGAGCGGTACACAGGGTCCGAAGAGACCACATTGGTCGACGGCGCCACACCTCCCCGTGGGTGAAAACCATAAGTTAGCTCAAATGGCGTATGCTGACTAGACGTGTGCACCGCATTGTTGTAAGCAAATTCCGCCACCGGTAACCACTTTACCCAAGCCGTGGGTTGATCTAAACAAAAACAACGCAGATACTGCTCTAAGAGCCCATTAACCCGTTCCGACTGTCCATCCGTTTGCGGATGGAAAGCTGAAGACACGTTTAACTTAGTCCCCAAACACTCATGGAAGTGTTTCCAAAAGCGTGACACAAATTGCGGAGCCCTATCTGAAATAATCACCTCGGGTGCTCCGTGCAAACGATAGATGTGCTTTGTAAATAGTAAGGCCAACGTAGGGGCCGCCGGAATGGTTGAACAAGGAATAAAATGAGCCAGTTTACTAAATAAATCCACCACCACCCAAATACAAGTATAACCCCCAGACTTAGGCAAATCTGAAATAAAATCCATGGAAATGATTTGCCATGGCCTCTCCGGAACAGGTAAAGACGATAACAACCCTCTAGGGCGCCCAACAGGCGTCTTACTCTGCTGACAAACGGCGCAGCTGTCACAAAAGCGCAGAATGTCTTGCCGCATCTTTGGCCACCAGTAGCTCCTGGTGATAAGCTGTACGGTCTTGAACCTGCCAAAGTGCCCAGCCATGGGTTCGTCATGGTGGGCTCTAATCACCTCCAACCTGAGGGTCCCTACTGGTACGTAAACCTGCCCCCTACGCACCAATACCCCGTCTTGATCCTGGAGATGCGGCAGTATGGTACGGTTACCTGCAGAGAGCAGCATCAGTTGCTCCTGAGTCCACACATCATCCTTCTGAGCCTCAAGGATCTGGTCATGTAACCCAAGCTCATTATCTACAACACACAGAGAGGCAGTAGGCAAGATGGTCTGACATACTACCTGCTCATTGGTCTTAAATTCCGGCTTGCGGGATAAAGCATCGGCCCGCAAGTTTGCCTTCCCCTCCACGAACTGCACCTTGAAGTTAAACCTGGAGAAAAACAAAGCCCAGCGGATTTGACGCTGGTTTAACTTCTTTGCTGTTTGCAAGTGCTCTAAGTTCTTGTGATCAGATCTGACCACGATCTGGTGCCGTGCCCCTTCAAGCCAGTGCCGCCACACCTCAAACGCCACCTTAATCGCCAACAACTCCTTCTCCCATATGGTATAGTTCTGCTCGAAGGGTGTTAGTTGCCGCGAGTAAAATCCACAGGGACGCAAGGTCCCTGAGGAATCCTTCTGAGACAATACAGCCCCCAACGCGTAGCTAGAAGCGTCCGCTTCTACCACGAACGGTCTGTCAACATCAGGATGGGTTAGTATGTTGTCCGATTGAAAACTAGACTTTAGTTGTAGAAACGCCTCGTGAGCTTCCCGCCCCCACACAAATGGCTGTTTCTTGCGCAGAAGCTGCGTCAAAGGTACCGTGAGCTTTGCAAAATTCGGAATAAACTCCCGGTAGTAATTAGCGAAACCCAAGAACCTTTGTACATCCTTCTTAGTCTTCAGCTCCTGCCATGAGTTGACGGCGTCAACCTTATGTGGGTCCATTTTAAGTTCCCTACCTGACACTACATGACCTAGGAACTCCACTTCAGGCACATGAAAGACGCACTTGGAAGCCTTGGCGAAAAGCCCATTAGCCCGCAGTCGGTGCAGAACCTGCTTGACATGTTGACGATGTTCTTTCTCGTCCTTAGAAAAAATCAAGATATCATCCAAATAAATCACTAAAAATTGGTCAATTAGGTCCCTGAACACATCGTTCATGAACCTCTGGAATACCGCAGGAGCATTACAAAGCCCAAAAGGCATGACTCGGAACTCGTGGCATCCGAAACACGTGTTAAATGCCGTCTTCCATTCATCCCCTTCCCGTATACGGATTAAGTTATAGGCCCCCCGCAGGTCAAGCTTGGTAAAGACCTTAGCCCCTTGCACCCTTGATAATAGTTCCGAGATTAAAGGCAGCGGGTACCTATCCCGAATGGTGTATTTATTTAGGATCCGATAATCGCAGACCAACCTAAGTTCCCCAGTCTTTTTGGCTACAAAGAATACCGGTGCCGCAGTTGGAGAACTAGATGGGCGAATAAACCCCTTGGCTAAATTTTCATCTAGAAACTCCCGCAAAGCTTGCCTTTCCGGTACAGTCAAGGCATACAGCCTCCCTGCTGGCAGTTTCGCACCTTCTGCCAACTTGATGGCGCAATCATATGGCCTGTGCGGTGGTAATTTGTCCGCTTCTCTTTTACAAAATACATCAGAGAACTCCCCATACTCAGCAGGCACTCCCTCCATATCAGAATGAGTAACATTTAGAGTGCAACAATCCTGCCTCTTTAAGATCACTTTACGTGTTGCCCAATCTACTTGTGGGTTTACTACAGCTAGCCAATCCATCCCCAGGATCACATCATATCTAGGCAAGCTCGTAATATCCCACACAAACGTTCCCGTTACTCCCTGCACCTCCCACGTTACTGCTGAGGTTTCATGGTTAACCACCCCAGTCTCCAGCAGTCTCCCATCTGCTCCTTCCACCCACACGTCGCATGCCTTGCGCACTCTAGGAATGCCATGCTTCTTAGCAAACTCAATATCTACATAGGAGACCGTAGCCCCTGAGTCCAGCAGTGCCAAAGTAGAAACAAGTTCCCTTCCCCCAACAGATAATGTAATGGGTACGAAAACATGCTTCCTCCCCTCAGTTGACTGCTTGAGGAGCCCTAGTGCGTTGGACTCACGTCGCACTAGGGCTGGCCTTTTCCCGAAAGCTGGGAAGGTTTCACATTACAATTTTTGGCAAAATGCCCAGCATTCCCACAGTACAAACACAAGCCCAGCTGCCTCCTACGGCTCTTTTCCTCTGTAGACAGCTTTTTAAAGACCCCAAGCTCCATGGGCTCTTCCCCCATCACCACAGGTGCCCTGGTTACATGCATGGGTGGCGCACACATTGCTTTTGAGTGTTTACGAGCCTCGAACCTTGCGTCTAAACGCAGCACCTTAGCTACTAAGGCGTCCCAGCTTTCAGCCGGCTCCAAGCGTGCTAATTCATCCTGGAGCATATCACTTAACCCGGCAGTAAATAAAAGCATGAATGCATTTTCCCCCCAATCCAGCTGGTGGCGATACAGGTTAAACTTATTTAAGTAATCCAAAACAGTCCCCTTTCCCTGTTTCAACCGATACAGAGCCCACCCAGCGTTCTCCGTGCGGAGAGGATCCCCAAAAGTATCAGTTAACAACTTTTTGAAATTATTCAAATTGTCCTTGACTGGGTCATTTCCCAAAATTAAATTAGTGGCCCATTGTCCTGCGGGACCGGTCAACAAACTCAAAATAAAGGCCACCTTGCTAGTGTCTGTAGGAAAAGCATGAGCACTGAGCTGAGAAAAATAAAGCTCCACTTGTGCCAAAAAGGTTGGCAACTTGCACCTGGTTCCGTCAAAGCGTTCAGGAGTCAAAACATGTCCTTTCACAGCCTGAGCTGTTTGGATAACGGTAAAAGCCGTTTGCAATTGGTCTACTTTGGCCCTTAACTCATCCATCGTCTTCCTGACGGGTTTATTGCTGCAATAAACTTTTTATGGGCGTTGGGCAATCTGTCAAGGACAGAACGCCACAAGATTCAAAGTAACAGAGTTTATTAGATTACAGAACTCAAAAAATGCCCGTAAAACACAAGGGCCAGGCAGTTTTTGCCTTTAGGAGCAAAAAGGGGCAAAAGTAAATGTTCAAAAGATAAACCGGATTAAACCGGAGTTTAATCCGGGTAAAAACAAACTGCTTGCTTCAGCCTGGGTATAAACGAAACGAAAGCCAAGGAACAAAAGATACAAAGAATGCAACTAATTGGTAGCAGATTCCTCTCTGCTGCCAACACTGTGCTTAGAGTAACTTGCGTCGCTCCCCCACACACACAGCAGACAGGATCTCCAACACGAGTAAATCAGCCAAGGATTGTAGCAGTTGAGTAGACCAGTTCCGTTCCGTAGATCAAAGCCAGAAGCAGACGTTTGTAGTTTTTCCAAGTCCAAGAAGGGGAGGAAGACAAGCCGTGGTCAGTTCAGTCCGAGTTCTCAAAGCAGGAGATGGCGTCCGTCAAGAAGACGACGGAAGGTCAAGCTAATAAGAGTAAGCACAGGTTTGCACAAACAAATGCCCACACAATCCCTCCCGCCGTCTGACCCTGGATTCCAATCAACTTACGTCACAGCACAGGAAAGCACACAAGTCTTCAGGGAAGCGTCCCACACACACACGGATCCCAAGCGTTTGCCCAGATTACCTTGCCCAACGCAATTTGCAATTGCTCTCAAGCCCCATTTTATGCCAGTTACAAATCTTCATCACTGTCAGCTGTCCTCCTTAACCCGGGCGTTTCCTCATCACTTTCCTCGTCAGAGCTGGAACACCTCTGACTACGCCCAACAGCATCTCCAGCTGTGGATCCCGTCCCATCCCTCCAGCTAAACCATGGGTCTAATCCTGAAGGTCCCCATTCATCTTCTGTCCCATCATGGCCAGTGGCACCCACTTCCTCCCTTACCCGAGTCCAATCCATCTCATCCTCCTCTGAGCTAACCAGCCCCTCCTCCATTCTCTCCGTAAACCCTTCGAAAGACTCCTCGTCAGATGGTGCTGCAAATATGTCTCGCAGTCTTTTTCTCTCTCGCTCCTCGAGAGTATCTGACTCTCGAGGAGTCTTACGCCCACGTCTGTCAGTAACAGAGCCATGAGGCTCAATCATAACAAGAAGGGGGAGAGGCTTGACTGTCATTTGTGGCCTTCATCCTATCATTCATAAAGGTAAGGAGAAGGGATCTAGATATACAAAAGGGATGCGGATGCTGTACATACTAAATGATTCACAACTCTACAACTGCATGACAAATTATACCTGAAATGTATTTCCTTCTTTCTGTTCAAAGATTGATACCTATGGGTGGGGGTTGAGGAGAGAGGAAACAAACACACTACACAGAGTACCTTAAACCTTTCACTAATCTCACATCAAAACCCACTCCTTCAAGCGGCAGATGATAAAAGCCCTTTCAAATGCAAACCAACATTTCTCCTTGGAAGGAGTGGATGAAGGAAGCTGAGCTCTAAATCTGATTCCAGGTGGCATTTTGCAGGTAACTAATGACAAAACAAGCTGATAAGATTTAAAGTTCATTTGCTCCACGTGCCGGCATGAAGCAGAAGGCGGGCGCAGGCTCCTGCCGGCAACCAAAATGGCTGCCCGTAGGTCAGCTAAAAAGCGATGGAGGCAGGACAGCATCTTTGAAAGCCCCGAGTTCCCCGTTGGCTCAGCGACATGTCACTCCAACAGGCTGAACAGCACGCTCTCTTCTCCTCCTTGTGCACCGCAGGAAAGGTATTAATTGGGACCGCTGTTTAAAAATGAGTCCAGCTGCAAGACATTAGCCTGGGATGGAATTAGCTTAATCTAACCCTGCTAGTTGGCCACATGCAAAAGCAAGGAAAAGACTCTCGCTGATATTAAACCATCTATTTTCTCCTATTTGGTAGGTGAAGGCGATAAGTGATGTCAAGCAACAGGAACTGGCAGCCACAATGCTTACAGAGCAAAAAACTAGGCATTTGGTGTTGGAGTCCCTGCCGGAGAGAAGGGCAAAGAAGAAGCCGGACAAGGAAAGTGGGTAGGCAAAGCTGAGAAATGCAGATGGGACACTTTTCTTGCATTGCCTGTTAGTGAATGAAGTGGGAGTCATATAGGAGCGAGTGAGAAGTGTAGGAATATTTGATATCTATAGCAGAGTAGGGTGCAGCATTGCTGGTGCTACATATGAGCTTATGGTAGGAAACAGGAGATAAATATGCAGGATGCTCTGCTAAGGTTTTAAAGGAGTATTCTTGCAGGTAATATGTTTTAGATAGAAGAGTAGATAGATAAAAGATGAGCCTCTAATGCTGACTCTCGTGTCTGTGTGTAAGGTTTCTTAAGGGAGAGAAGTCTTATGATGCTCCCTTCTCAAAGAAAGGCTAATAATAAAGACTTCTGAGAAGAAGGGGAAGTGACCTCATACACATTCAGGAAGCAAAACACCTTAACTTACATAGATATTCCCTCTGTTCCTAATTGCTATATATACAAGTGTTGATGCTTCTTCACTTCCAACCAGAAGTGGCTGGATACTACCATCAACCCAGTTTGCAAGTATCCATCCACTGGTCTGAAGGGCTGAGTAAAGGAAAGTTCATTTTATGGTGCTACAATTTCCATAAGCCTTCAACCATCATAGACTCCTTCTTACCAGTGACTCGGATGGGGTTGCACATAAAGAACAGGCTCCATGTGGCCATTTGAGCATTGTGTACTCAAGACACCACAAACACGGACATTGCAATGTAAGCAAACTGGGGTGGGTGGGATGCAAAACACTTATTTTGGTTGTTGCTACTATTTGCCATTTCCAAACTTGCGTAACTGTGACAGTGCAACCAAGAATGGATTCAAATTGCAGTTAAAAAAGATTCCACCTAAATATTAGAAATAACTTCCTGATGGTAAGAGCTGTTCAGTGGTGGAATATACTCTCAAGAGTCTGGTGGAATCTTCTTCTCTGGAGGTTTCTAATTAGAAGCTGGATGAACATCTGGTGGGAGGATTTTGATTGTGTGTTCCTGCCTGACAGAAGGAGGATTGGATTGGGTGGCCTTTGGGATCCCTTCCAGCTTTATGACTCTATGATGCTAAGCAATCTAATTTCCACACCGCTGTGCCTGTTGGTTTGTTTGTTTGCTGGTCCCTTATACCAAGTTCTTTGTGAATGAAAAATATGATGTGAGAAGCAACCTGTGGAGACAGACCAGGGGAGACAGAATATTCCAATGATGTCCTCTTCCCACTGTGTCATGTGCAATAAACACATCAAATTAAACCATCCTGGTTCTTGGCACTTACAGTGCGACACTGCACTCTGAGCAGACTATTTCAGAGTATGTTCTGAAGCACCTTCCCTATTTCTTCTAGCTTATCAAATAAGCAGAAAGAAAACAGAGGAAGGAGGAGGCAGGGACTCGAAAAGAGATGAGTTTGGTCCTTTTGTTTCCCTGAGCTGAGGAGAGGCTGGCACACCATCTCCCCACCCCCTGCAGTCATGTCACTTCAGTTTAAATCACAGATTCTGCCAAAAAAGAGAGAGAAACTCAACCTGAGAAGAGAATTTTAATAGCTTGTACACTCATGAACTCCCTAACCCTGTTTCGTATTCAGAACAAGGGCTGTCTGTTTCCATATTAATGATGAACATATGCCCAGTTCTCATAGCTTCCCGGTTCGGAAAGAAAAGGGCGCGGAGGAAAAAGTGGCAGCTTGTCAAATGATTCCCCAGAAGGAACAAGAGGAAGGCGGCAATGGCAGCAGGAGGGAGAGCAAAAAAGCAAAGAGGGAGACGGATGGACCGCCACTGAAACACGATTCGGTAGAGAGAGTCTCCAGGTGAGACATTCCCTCGGATGGCAGGCCCTATTTAATTGGGAGAGGCTCAAAGGACTCAGGCACCGGGACCCAAAAGGAGAGACTCTCCGTAATCTAGGGAAAAGCACAGTGGAGGGAAAAAATCTATTCACATTTCAGGAAACACTACAATTCCTCTCTTATTTTCTTATAAAGAACCTCCCATGGCCTGCTGTGCTGTGGAGTTGGTGCTACATGGCTTGGCTCTCTCAATTCTAAACACAGTACAACAAAAGAAAAGAATATAGGATAGTGTTCCAAAACTAGGGTGCTCCCAGTAATTTGGATTTCAGCTCCCAGCATTTCTGAGTGTTGGCCAAGCTAGCTGGAGTTTCTGAGAGCTGATGTTCGAAAGAGCTAGTGGACCAATGTTTGGGAGCCACCAATACAAGTCCTAATTCGCAAAAACAGCTGAAGACAGACACAGTTTGGATAGAAATATCAAATATACGTGTACATGTATAACATGATATTAAGTGATACAATACATTCATTATATACTCTTTAACCTGTGCATGTAACATTAGAATATTTCTGTAAAAAGCATGTAACATTAGAATACTAAATAAGGTCCTATAACCTGGTAAAACCAGTAAATAGTTTAATATAGAGCCTATTTTCTCTCTATATTCTCTCTAGCTCTCCATTTATTAACTAGAAAGAAAGGAAAGGAAGAAACTTGTTTAGCTTCCAAGTCTGGAGAGGACGCCATGTTTTTGTTTGTGAAGAATGAAACAAAGAACAACTTCAGGTCACCCTGTGGGTTAGTAAATGAAGAGACACCTAACAACAGCTGGTGGGTGCTTTCTAACAGTGGGATGTGCCACAGACTTAAGAGTGCAGAGCTTTTAGTCCTCCAGATGTTTTGCATTTCAGTTCCCACGATTCCTAACAGCTGGTAAGCTGGCTAGGATTTCTGAAAGTTGAAGTCCAAAACACTTGGAGAACCAAAGGTTTTATTTTAAACAGAGGTCCACTTTTTTCCGATGGAGTCAATTTCATTGCTGACCAGCTCTTATAGTCTTTGTACAGCCAACCCTCCACATTCACTGGAGTTAACCGCACAAGACTCCCACAAAAGTGGGAAAACATGGGGGGAACGGTTATTTTGTAACTTGAGAAAGCAACTCTTTAAAAAATCTCTAGGTACTTCAGTGCAACCTTATGGAAGTTGATGATAAAATCACCTTGGAGGACCCTACAAATGCCTAGTGAAATGATCCCTTTAGAAATCTCTAGGTTCATTGGCACAATTCTATGGCAGAAATAAGCCAGAGAATCATGCTGGAGGACCCAGAGATTCTTAGAAATGACTTATTCATCAAACCCATGAAAAATCAAATCTGCAAAAGGGAAATCCACAAATATGGAGAGCTAACTATGCTTTGAATCCATTCGTTTGTATCCTAGTCTCTGAAGCAGACAGAAAACAGGTTAGTTCCATGATGCCAGGGTACGTTTCACCTTCCGCCACAAATAGTGCTGCAAAATAGCCCCCCAAGGGCTGATCCCTTCTCCAGCCCAAGGCAACTCCCTTTTTTGTTGTGAATCTAAGACTTGCAGAATGCTTTCCCAATTAGTCTTCTCCCCTCCGCACTTGAAAGACTTCGCAAAGGCGGTTTTAATAGCAGCACCTACAGCTATTTCCAACCAACTGTTCTGCTATATTAAACTGTATCCTCCTTGATTACAAGGCATAAAAAATCTTCTTAAAAAGAGCTGCAACTTTTATTTAAACCAACATAACCTGAAAGATGCAAACGAGCAGCCTGGAGAAAGGAAATTAGATCAAAAACAAGGCCCTGCTGGGTTTTTCAAATGTTTACGACTTCTTTGCAGCTAGACATCTCCTACCATTTGGCTCCCTCCTCCCCATCCTGTCCTTCGGTCATGTGAAGCAACACAGCGCCTGTGAATATTAATTATGTGAATGGTCCTCCAACAGGAAGAGAGACCCCTCACCTTTACGCTCCCGCCAATGAGATCAGGGGGCTCCTCGTCCGTTTCTAAGGCAACGTTGATGGAGGCAAAGGGACGGCTGGCCATCTGCTGCATTTCCCGGAGTAGTTGCTGGGGAAGAAAGGCAAGGATGTTAATATGGTGGCACCGGCGTATGGAAGGGTCATGGACATTTGTGAAGTTTTTATGTGAACATTAAGAAAACGAGAGCAGGAACCAATCTCTGAACCCATGAAGAGCATGTTGTAGGACAACTAAAAGCACCGGATCCCATCCCATCTTGATAGTTAGAGAGGTTCAGACCTCATCACAACTTGTTCTGTTTTGCCTTGCAAGAACAGCCTTAAAACACTGTGGTAAGTAAATGAAAACTGCTTTACTTCAGCAAAACATAAAGTACTACCTTCGTGACCGTATCTCCTACCATAAACCTGCCCGATCTCTCCGATCATCAGGGGAGGCCCTCCTGTCACCACTACCTACATCTCAGGCCCGCCTTGTGGGAACAAGGGAGAGGGCCTTTTCTGCTGTGGCCCCCCGCTTGTGGAACTCACTGCCCATTGAAATCAGGCAAGCCCCCACCCTTTTAGCCTTCAGGAAAGATTTAAAAACATGGCTCTTCCGGTGTGCTTTCGGAGAGTAAATGTTCTTTGCTACTCCCCCCAACATTTATCCTCTAGACTGGTTCACTATCTGACGTCCCTGTCCCTCGAGGTTTTTATTCTGATCCCTTTCTCACCCAGAGTTTTTAATTTAGTTTTTAATTCAGTGTTCATGCGGCCCGCCCTTGTTATACTGCTGTTTTGATCTTATGTTGTACTGTTCATTTTTATGTATTGTATTATTTAATTGTATTATGATATGGTTATATTGTATTGTCCTGGGCATGCCCCCATATAAACCGCCCCGAGTCCCCGTTGGGGAGATGGCGGCGGGGTATAAATAAAGTATTATTATTATTATTATTATTATTATTATTATTATTATTATTGCACACTCAGTGGAATAATGCAAAAGGAAGCAAGGAAGTCTTAGGGCAAGCACAGTTCTTAGTCTCTGATACAGTCCCAAATCAAATAGCAGTCTTACTTCAGACAAAGAAACAGCAATACATCCAGATGCAGACTCGGAGCAGGCACACAGGGAGCGAAGGAATTAGAGTCAGTTTGTTACCAGCAAGAACTGGCTGAACCTGCTTCTGCTTTATAGCCCTGGGTCCCCTCACAGCTGCTACGGCAGTTCCCAATTATTTGGTTGCATTTCTGGCAGCTATTCTAGCTGAATGACGTCTCTGCTCTGTTTCCTTTCGCCTCTCCTGAAATGTGGGTACTCCTCAGATTCCAACTCACCCTCAGATTCATGAACACTTTCCTGCTCCCCTTCCTCTTCTGAAGAAGAGGAATCCCTAACACAACTTGATTGGAGGACCACCAAGGAACACAAGGGTCTCTAGGCAATATTTCAGGGGAAGGAAATGGCAAGGCCCCTCTGTGTTTCCCTTGTTTAAGGAAACCCTATGAAATTCATGGGGACAGGCAACTTGAAGGCACATTCACTGATACACACACAGATTTTAAGCGAAGTATATAATGACTCTTAAACATGGAAGATCTGAGAGGTCCCCCACCCAATAGCAGATTTATTCTATTATACAGCAATGTATATACAGTCAGCCCTCTACATGTGCTGGGTGAGGCCAGTAGATAAAAAGACATGGATTAAAAAATATTTTACCTGAAGAACACATCTCCAGGAATCTCTTGGTCTCCCACTGTTACTCTATAATCAACTTCTACCAGAGGTTGACCATCGAGGACTTGCTTAGAGAAATCTTCTCCCTAAGAATCTGTAGGTCCTCCAGCATGACTTATATGGTTAACATCTGGCAGAAGCTGATCATATATTTGTGCAGGTGAACACAGAAATCCCCAGAGAGAATGTTTAATCAAACCTGTGAATGTGGAAGGCTGACTATATCAAATTCTTGGCTAATAGTAAAACCAAAAGTGCCTTTTGCATGTGAAATACCTTTTCTTCATTTGTGGAATTACAAGAAATAGATGATGGCTTTCAGATAAATGTATAAATGTGTCTTGTAAGTCTTAGCTTTTTAATCTGGTTAAATTTAGATTCACTTTAGGTGAGTGAATAAACAGGTGTGTGTAATTTAAAAAAACTTTCTTTAAAGGAACTAATCACATCAAGCAAATGAACTGCAAGGAAGAACTGGACATTAATAGTCCAATCAACTTTATCAAAAACACAATCTGAACACTGGCAAGGCTGTCAATGCTGTGCATAATGATACTTTTAAGGCTTCTTGAAAGAAACATGTTTTAACAGCTTCTCTGAATACCAATAAGGCTAAACATTTTCAAATTGGCTGCTGAGACCCCCTGTTTCCAGCTTCCAAGAGTTTGGGGCACGGAGGGAGGTAATGCAGCCAGGCACACCTCCATCCTGCTGAGACTGAGCTGCTGGTGAATTTAAATTCATCTCCCTTCCCTATTTGCTTTTGTCTTCTATGTCATGCCTTATTTTGGCTGTAAGCCTGAAAGAAGGGACTGTTAAATTGTCTAGTTGCAACATGGATAGAAGACCACCAAGAGGCACCAGGTGTTCCAGGCTTTATTTCAGAAGAAAGAACTGGCAAAATCACCTCTGAGTCTTTCATATCTAATAAAACCTTATAAAAATTATGGAAACACCAAAAGTGGAAAGGCGACTTGAAGAAACAAATAAACACAAGGTGCTCTTAAGAGTCTTTTTTGACCAAAAGACAGGCTATACATGCTTCAAATCCATCGATCATAATGGAACTTCAAGAGAACTGGAGCTGAGAGGCAAACGTGTCTCCAATTTCTTTGGTTGCATCTCACTGAACTAGTTCTTCCTGGCTGGCTTTCTAAAACAGACACAAAACCCGCCACCCACACATCCCAGTGTGCCCTTTCACTGATCACAGCAATCTCTAGCGATCATTGTCTATATGTTGTTAATTGGGAGCGAGAAAGAGTAACTCCAGAAGCAGGAAACACAGTGGGACTTGGCAGGTTCCCATCAGAAGCCAGAGCATGGCTGAGAGCCACATCCAACCCAAGCTGTGCATTCCCACAGGTTACAGCTTCTTGCCATTGTATGTCATTTTACAGCAACTTTTTCTCATCACTCCACATTGTGTTTCAAGTCTACTTGGACACGTACACATGTAGCTGCTTTATGGGGATCTGGATGCAGAATTTCTTGGCTGCCCTATGAGGGAGATGTGGCACATTTTGGTAGAGATCTACAAGGGGTCTTCAAAAGATTTCTATATTTTTGTTGGAAACAGTGAAGGGAATAGTAGTAGTTGGTTATGTCTGAGAGTGTCCTGTGACCTGTCTGTCTGGCAAGCCAGCCGACCTTGCAGTTTAGTATAAGAGTTATCATGAGGTGGTGAAGATGGTGGGGAAACTTATAAATTGCACCAAAAAATATCATTGTTATGTCTTATGCTTTTAGTGGGTAAAAAGTGTGCTAGGAGCACAAATTCATTCCCACATGTGCATTCAATATAGAGATAAAGGCCTCTCTCACAGAGTTGTGTGACGGATGCAGAGCATTCTGGACACCCAGCTACAGACACGACCAGGAAGGAAGGAAGAACCCTGGAACCGATTTGCGGAAACAATAAACAGCCAAAGAGGTTGCCAGAAAAATAAATGTGTCGCACCTCAGGTTAGCTTCACCTTGCTAAAGACACCAGGCTGTACACAGATCGTAGTCTTTTGTAGTTTATTAGGAAATAAGGAAAAGATAGCTCATGAAAGGTAAAAGTTCAGTTCCAAAAGATAGTTACAAAAACAAGGCTGTAAGAACAAATCCATGGAAACATTAGGCATGAAGCAAGGTTCTTAAAACAAAGCCAAAGTCCCAGAAATGAGGATATATCCAGGCTATAAGATAATACAGGAAAGCAGACTTAGTTCTTGGTTCAAGCAAGGAATTGCTTTGACGAAGATTTCCCTCTCAGCAGACTGTTTTAATAGCATACCATGAAGGCATTTCTTTGCTCTTTAACCTCCCTCTTATTTGCTATTCTGAGACTTCTGCGCAACCCCCGAAATTCCAAACGACTAGCCCGATCTAAAGAAGTGGCCTCATCGCTTGCAAGGCCACAGGACTTGTAAGTGTTATCAGGATGAGGCTGGGAGCTACTCTCCCTTTCTGCTTCTTGCACCTGAAAACCATCATCAGTAACAACATCATTTCTTCCCGTGAGAAAGCCTCCCTGCTCCTCATCTCCCAAAGCAGGGACATTCTGCACCTGAATCCCATAATTCCCATCAGAGTCATCTTGAAACTCATCCTGAACCTGAATCCCATCATCTTGAAACTACATCCTAGAATCCTCATCAGAGTCACACAAAGGCTGAGTCACAACAAAATGTGAGTGTTAGGTTAGCCTATGTCCTGATTCAGGACAGCTTTAAGTTCAGTAAAGTGCCTAAGCAACTAAGCAACTGACAGAGGAGCTTGAAGGGGAAGAAGATTGTCATGTGATGATGATATGAAAGCAGTGGTAAAGTGGTGCATTGGTGGCTACGTACTCAACCAAAATGATTTTTTTTTTTTGCTAATGGCATTAAAATGTTATGATTTTAGGAAAACAGCATTGCAAAGGAAGGACTGGGTAGAAAAGTAATATTTTTTTAAAAAAATTAATAAACAGTATTTTTAAAAGTGTGGAAGCTTTTTGAAACACCCTTGTAAAAATCTCAGATCACTCATATTATATGGTTGTGTTGGTGAGAAATAAGAATTAAAGATTCAACTGCATGCTGATCTGTTTTAGTGAGCCTGATCAACCCTTTTTCCCATTGTTTGTATTGTTTGCTGTTGTTGTTATGTTTATTTATACCCTGCTCTTTCTCTCCCCCAAGAGACTCAAAGCAGTTTACGTTAAAAGCATTTCTATAGAATTTGGAATCTACAAATATAGAAACATTAAAACAGAATTTGTGCTACATATGCTGTAACTGCAATATTGTGTGCCCAGGATCAACAAACAGAAGTTATGGCTACATATAGTGCCAGACCCAGAGAACATCCTCCTAAACAGCAAGCAAGCTCTGGGTATATTCTCTGCTGGCTACAAAGACTTCAGATACAGATTATCACATATACATTAGATATTGCTCTTGCCCACTTTGTTTTTGGCTGTGATACTCTGAAGTTCTATAAATACCAAGTCAAGTGCTGTAAGTTGAACTGAAATTGTTTGTTTTCCTTTCTGTCAGTTTCAGGGCCATTCTCGGCTCTGTGTTTCATTTGGGAGGATACTCTAGGACTGATATTAGATTTACTTGAACATAGAAAAGGATAATTGGAAGCCAAAGAGATGGCAGAGCAACCTGTTATGAACTCAAGTTCAGAATTCTCAAGTCACTTGGATTCAAAAGTGTGTAAGCAAGCAGAACAAGGCCGTCATTTCTCTACAGAGCTTACAGTGCCATTGAGAGAAAGCAACCTAAAAGAGAACCACGTTGCAGAAAGGGAGGATCTGACAGAGACACCCTGGAATCCTTCAAAACAAAGAGACAGACATTATCTCCAGGCAATCCTCAGATAACTACACACCTCCGGCATAACTGCCCAAACAAGCATCTGTTCTGAATTTAACAAGCGCCATGCCTTTGCAAAACATAAAACAATATTAAAGCTGTTTTGTTTCACAAAAATGATGGCGGTGGTTATGTTTGTGGTTAAGAAAAAGCAAAGAGGAGACAGCAGTCCTGTTCCTGGAGCTGCTTTAGCAATCCATTTCCTACCGCAATGACCATGTCAGGCTGACTGCCCTACATTTAAAATGCAAAACTGGAGAAGAGAAGAACAGAGGCAAGGCTATCAGATGACAGGTTCGGCCCTTTGTGCATTTTTACCCCATTTCAGCATTTTAACATTGATTTTCAACCCTTCTCTTTGTTCTTTTCTTTATTCTACATCTTTTGTGGTTTTATTTTAATTTTACAAAATTTTAAGCATGCTTTTTGAATTTGTCAGACACTTAAGGAGCAAGAAGCACAATACAGATTAAGTATTCCTCATCTGAAATGTTTGGAACAAAAAGAGTTTGGGATTTCATTTTTTTCCCCATTTTTGAATGCCTGTTTACAGGCAGTCCCAGAGTTACAAGCATGATAGGGAGTGAGACAACAAGTGAGAGAAATCTACCTCTAGGAAGGGAAAGCTATCATGGGGAAAAGGTATCTGCACTGAAGCTTTCTGACCAATCCTTGTTTCCACAACAAGCCAATTGTTTTTTTTACAAAATCAAATTCTCATAGGGGCAGAAACTGAAGTGAAATCTTCTGAACCTCTTTTGTTCATAACTTGGGAACTACCCGTATACGCACAGAATAATTTCATCTTGGAGATGAGACCCCAGTATAAACATTAAATTCATTTATGTTTCACACAGACATAACCTGAAGGTCATTTTATACAATATTTTTAATAATATTGTGCATGAAACAAAGATGCCATGTGTTCAACTATCAGAAAACAAATATCACTATTTTAGACACCCATGTGAACAATTTTGAATTATAGAGTATTTCAGATTGAATATAAATGCTATCCCCCTTTTAAAAAACTTTGGTTTCACCCCATTATTGAGTGATTGGGAGGTTAATGAGTCTCCTCTCATCCACCAGCTTCAGGTCGGATGCGCCATACCAGCAAGTTATAATGAAACAGCAGCAGGACAGAGCAAAGCACAGCATTAGCCATGTAAGGTCAGCAGGTTTCCTAAATCCATCAGAATCAGGCAAGGCACAAATTCAGACAGCTATATGTTTTGAGATTATGGGAAACCATAAATAACTCAGGAGACGGCCAACCCTTGCTTCGAGGTCCAGAAAAAAGAACCCAATCAATTGATTTGCAGCGCCATGTGCAGAAATGTGCGCAGTGCAGTCTGTTATTGCCAGAAAAAGGTGGTAAACGATAGGCCACAAAAATTTTCTTTCTAATTCTTCCCAAATTCAATGGCTTCTATATCCTAGTTATCCTACTTCTGTGTGTTGTCGAAGGCTTTCATGGCTGGGATCACAGGGTTGTTGTATGTATTCCGGGCTGTATGGCCATGTTCCAGAAGCATTCTCTCCTGACGTTTCACCCACATCTATGGCAGGCATCCTATTTCTGCCATTTACCGAATTTGCCCTAACATATTAGCCCCATCAAAGTTTGCCTAATCCTCAGCATTCTTCCCATCAACATGTTTTTGGTCAAGCTTAATGTGAAACCAGCTGGTCAACTCTAATATAATTCTAGTTCCAATTTTGCACCAAACTCTCAGTTTTAGCCACACAGCTAGCATGCCCCAGTTTAAGTCCAATGTCTAGTAACAAGAACTGTGTTGATATTTATTTATATCCTGCTTTATCTCTCTAAAAAGAGATCCAAAGTGTTTGGTTGTTAGCTACAGTATGTTAAAGGTTTGATATACTCCAGGACTGAAGAACTTGAAGGAAGCATTTTCTGGTCTATGTTACCTACTGGGGAACAAGAGTATATGCAAAATTTTACTCTTTGCTTTCCAGAAAGAATCAACATAATAAAGAGGAAACAGTCCTGCTCCATTCATCAGTCTCAGAAGAAGCAGATGCTATCCTCATCATCAGCATGAGTATCTTCCCAAGCATTAGCTTGGCAGAGTGGAAGGCAGTAGGAAAAGAGGAGCTTGTTAGCTTGTTGACTGGTTTATATTTCCTTAATGGAGCCAGACTATCATAATCTGCATACAACACACTGTATTATTACCATGTATTGCAAACCCACTTGAGACAATTCAACTGAAAAGGCAGCTCTTCCAGCTCAATAAAATAGGGAGGTGGGACCAGTCAAGTGATGAAACAACAAGGCCAACAAGAGAGCGGCTTCTGCCTGCCGGGACTGTTGCTCTCTTTCCTCCTGACAACCTGCCATAGAAGAAGTGGCATGGGAGCCCACACTCATGTGCCAGGCCCCCTGCTTCAGATGACTTTAAAAGAGGCTCAGCAGATTGCAAACTAAAGAAAGCACAAAGCAGATTGCTGGGTTGCTGCTGCAGTAATTGTGCCCTTCAGCTACCATAAAACGCTTTGTCTAATGGCTGTGTTTTTTGTTTTTTTTTAAAAAACAAAACCCAGAGCAAGCTGTTCTGATAAAGATGCCCAAAATAAGAATCAAGTAGAACTCATTAACTCGGCAAGGAGTTGAACATTCAGACCATCATGGTGGCCACCCAGGAGGTATTTGGGCACATCAACATGAATCTTGCTCCTACATTGGCTTTCAAGGCCTTCAAGTAGCAAGGCAGTATTAATTAGGCAAATATCTGTGGTTCTTGTTATTATTATTATTTTTAAAAGATCTTACTGGACTCATGCTGACCCAGAACAAGAATGGACTGTGAAGGGACTGTTCACAAGCCTTGGGCACTATGTGGACATCTGTTGCAACACAGCCAGGTCTTTGGTATTTCCTGTGTGATCCCCAAAGATGAGGGGACTCCTTTTTCTTGAAGTTCAGTTTCCGCAGCAGTCATTGTTTCTTTGATATTCATACATAGATGGGAAAACAAGTTTAATGACAATTGCTGTGACATATTACATGCTCCCACTTGTGCACACAGACCCACAGGTTTGAGACTTTGTTGTGTACAAGTGAAAGAATCCATTACCCCTCTTTCATCCAAAATTAACATTGGATATGGTTAAGGGTCCCAGAAAGGTTCGGCATTTATGTGCTGCAAAGAGATTGCTCATGATCACTTTACTGCAGGAATTGAAAATACAGCCTGTAAGCCATATGTGTCCACCGATTCCCAAAATGCCATGAACCCACTTAAAAATCACACAATAAGCCCACCATGTAAGTGCAAACATGCAAAAAAATTGCCTTTGATAAACCCCCAAGTGCTAATGAGGCAAGTAACATAATCTCAGGTTTAAGATTCCGTAAATTGGAATCCAAAATACTTCCAATTCCAAAATGGTCTACAAGTGTTACTGATACAGTGACACCTTTGCTGTCTGATGGGTACACAATCTATGTTTCATGCACAAAACAATTTAAAATAATATGTATAAAATTACTTTCAGGCAATGTGTATAAATGTGTATATGACACATACATTAATTTCATGCTTAGACTTGGGTTCCTTCAATAAGAAAATACAAATATTCCAAAAGGTTTGGGGGGGGGGGGACCAAAACACTTCTGATCTCAAGTAATTTGGATACTTTATTATCGTTTTAGAGACAATACTAATTTTAGAACATTTTAAACAATTAAACATAAAGGAAAGTAACAGAAAGCCAAGTTTCCTCCTCAAACTATGCACAGAAATAAAGCAATCTTAAATAATTTCAACTAAGGCTCTGAAACATGGATTCACCACAGCTCTCTTGATTCTGTTTTTTTTTTTTGCTTTCAAATTGTTTTTATTCCTCTAAAAGCACTCCAATTCAATTATGATCATTACTGCCAGCTTAACATATGTACCCCATATTCCTCCCAACTTTTTCATCAGTCCCAAATGCATTATGTTTGTTTCTATCAAAATTCATTATGTTTTCTTTTCCCATTTTTACATTAGACTACAACTCTAGAGATCAGGGTTCAAATCCCAATTAGCCAGGGAAACCCAATGAGTGTCTATAGCCAAGTCACACTCTCTCAGCCTCAGAAGGCAAAATTAACCCCACTTTCAATATATTTTGTTATGAAAAGCATGATAAATTCATTCTGGGAAGCTAAAAGTCAGCTATGTCTTGAAGGCAGATACCTATAAATCATATCTTAAATTACAGCTTCCTGGACTGATCGTCTGGACTCTTCTAAACTTCTGAAGCTTTAAGTCAGAAAAACTTCTAAAATAGTGACAAACTATTTTACAAGCCCCAAATAAGAAGAAAAAATGACTAAACCCATTTAATTTTTCCGAAGGTCGGGATGTTTTTTCCAAAAGGTTGTTCCAAGTCCAGGGAAGGCAGACTACAAGTACAGCAGCTATTAGGAATTGTAAGAGTTGAAGTCCAAAACACCTGGAGGGCTGGAGTTTGCCCATGCCTGCTCTAGCTCCTCCAACACAACCCTATTGTCAATTTCTGGTGGAAGTTAACAACAGAGACACACTAGAAGACCTAAAAAAAATCTCTCTGTTACAAAAAGATAGTCGTGTTTTCTAATTTGCCCTTTCCCCACTTTCATGAGGATCCTACAACCCGAAACCCAGTGCAGATGGAGGGCTGACTATAAATGTTATCAAAATGCACAAGATTATAAAGCAATATTAAGTGAAATTCCAAAAGCTTTAGAAAACAGGTGCATTTTAAATTAAGTTTTAAAAACAACGAAGGAAGAAGGAATCTGCAAATGTTCAGGAAGGCAATTCCAAGAGTTATGGGGCTACAAGTCAAAAAGGATCAAGCCGAGTCAGGAAATAGAAAACTCTTGCTCAGCTGAGAAGCCTAGAGTTCCTAGAATGCAGATCTAGAGCAGGTTGATAAAAAGAAATACGAGCTGAAAAATAGGGGAGAGCTGAGTTGTATAGTTCTTTCAGTGTTCTTTCTGAATACTAGAAAGAACAGGTAACTAATGAAGAGAAATCCAAAGTGGAGCAACATGATCAAAATGACAGGTCAAAATGAACATCTTAGCAGCAGAATGTTGAATGGAAACCAGAGGATGACGGTGAACTAATGAAAGCTCAGTTAAAAGAAAATTACAATAACCAAGATGGGAAATGACCAAGACATGCACTGAGGTCTTCGCAAAGATAGAACAAAGAAAAGGTCCAATTTTGGCAATGTTATGCAGAAAGAAATGGCATCACTTTGCTTCAGCCTCAATGTGAGGAGCAAAAGGGAGAGAAGAATGAAAAAGAATGCCAAGACTCAATGTTTCCTTCATAGAATAAATGGGAACACTGTTAACAATGATTGTAGAATTATGTTCTAAAGAAGGTTTCGGAGGAAAAATATGTAGCTTTGTCTTTGCTGTTAAGATTTAGGCAATGATGAAGCATCCATGCAGATAGCTTGAAGGCATGCTGTAACACAGCAGTTCTTTATCACCGAACCCCTTTAAATATCTTTTGTTGCCGCAAACCGCTAAGGTTTAATTTAAGATTTAAGACCCTAAAGTGCATCAAATATTTATTAAAGTTGCTCCTCAAGGGTCTTGAAATTTGGAGAGAAAACTGAAGCAAGTAAATGCACACATTTACTATTTTTACTGAAAGGATTCCATACAAACTTAAAATCATATTATTATAATAACAAGAACACCTGAACACCGAACCATGGCCTACTATTACCTATTAATTTTAATTGACTGATTAATTGGAAGACTGGTGCCGCATTACTAGTGTTGTTATATTGCATTGAAACTTGTATTCTGTGTTCCAACTCTATGCTTATTTTTATGACAAACGAGATCAGAGAATGATTTTTCACACATTATGTAAGTACTTTCACAGAACTATGTGGTGGTTCTGCTTTTAAGCAAGCCCAAAAATTTCAAAAGGGCTGCTCCCTGAACCGCAGTCTGAAAGCACCATTTGTGGATATTTCTATGAGCTTGTCTTCCTCTGCTGCTCTGAGTCCCTCTACTTCATACACATTCACTGAAGATGGATCTCTAATCCAGTTTTTGCTTGTATTAGTAAGAGCAAAGCATACACAGAAATTATGCTGCAAATCTTTCAACTCTTATGCAAATATCACCATCCTCAGAAACTCTTTTGTCACTCCTCCTTGAACAATTATCTCATCTCACCTCTCAATTTTAAAAAAATTATATTTGAAGGGTAGCAAAAGTTGACAGCGTTCACGGTCCACATCTTTGCAAAGTTACTCAAACAGTACTGAATTCAACTATTTGCTTTTAAAAAAATATAAAATTGAAAATTCTCACTGATTCATTTAAGGCCTCTTTTGGTTTTTCTCAGGGGTCCCCAAACTTTTTAAACAGGGGGCCAGTTCACGATCCTTCGGACTATAGTTGGCCACCAAGCAATAACAACAACAACAACAATAAAGAGGGTTGGAAGAGACCTTTTGGGCCATTGAGTCCAATCCCCTTCTGCCTTTGGGCACCAAAAGCACAAGCAAAGCACCCCTGACAGATGGCATCCCAGCCTCAAAGTTAATGATAATAATAATAATAATAATAATAATAATAATAATAATAATAATAATAATAATAATAATAAAGGCCACCCTACTGGGATCTGCGCGCATCACCCGAAAATACATCACACAGTCCTAGACACTTGGGAAGTGTTCAACTTGTGATTTTGTGATACGAAATCCAGCATGTTTATCTTGTTTGCTGTGTCATACAATAAAATAATAATAATAATAATAATAATAATAATAATAATAATAATAATAATAATAGGAAGAGAAGAAGAGAACCCTTGGGTCATTTAGCCCAACCCCCTTCTTTTGTGCCGTGGGGGCCGGATAAATGGCTTTGATGGGCCGCATGTGGCCCCCGGGCCTTAGTTTGGGGACCCCTGGTTTTTCTGGTATCCTTTAAGCAACTAGACTTTCCCTAAGTATTTAGCAATGGTATGTTTTCCTTAATCTGACCTACAAGTCCAGTAAGCTTTCCATACATTCCTCATGAACCATCTGCGCAAATTCCAATGCATCCAACTAATATGTCTTGAGATGATATAAGTTTATTCAAGGTGTTAAATATTTCAACTGTAGTGAGGAATCTTTTTAAAAACCTTTCTCTTGTGCTCATATCTAACATACCACATTTGTCTGTCACAAAGAGTAAATGGGAACATGCAAATTCTAATAACTGTTCATTAATACTGACTGATAAATCATTCACTCCTTATCTGTGCCATTTGACAAAGATATTAAGTGAGGTCCTTGGTTTGTTGGTTAATGCAGAAACCATGATTTTTGCAGAAGAGTTATTGTGTATGCATTTCTATTTTTTGCTATTAGTTGAGAAACCCCAAATGAGGACACCACTGCGTAACAACCAGCTTCAGCTTTTTAAAAAGGCAATTTTCTTGCTTTCGTGAAACTCTTGCTCCTTTCTGTTGTTAAAAAAAATCAATGTGCTTTGTAGCATGTTCGTTATATTTAATATCGGAACTCCTGGTGGCGTAGTGGATTAAAGCCTTGTGACTTGAAGGTTGGGTTGCTGACCTGAAGGCTGCCAGGTTCGAATTCCACCCGGAGAGCGCAGATGAGCTCCCTCTATCAGCTCCAGCTCCATGCGGGGACATGAGAGAAGCCTCCCACAAGGATGATAAAACATCAAAACATCCGGGCATCCCCTGGGCAACGTCCTTGCAGACGGCCAATTCTCTCACACCAGAAGTGACTTGCAGTTTCTCAAGTCGCTCCTGACACACACAAAAAATTAATATCTAGATGATGATGATGATGATGATGATGATAATAATAATAACAACAACTTTATGGGGAGCCCCCGGTAGCGCAGTGGATTAAACTGCTGAGGTGCTGAACTTGCTGGTCAAAAAGTCGGCTGTTCAAATCTGGGGAGCAGGGTGAGCTCTCACTGTTAGCCCCAACTTCTGACAACTTAGCAGTTTGAAAACATGCAAATGTGAGTAGATCAAAAGGTACCACCTCGGCCACATGTTCTTGTAGGTGTCTATGGACAACGCCAGCGCTTCAACTTAGAAATGGAGAGGAGCACTAACCCCCAGTGCTGGACCCGACTAGACTTAATGTCAAGCGGAAACCTTTACCTTTACCTTAATAACTTTATTTCTTATGCACCTTTCCCCAAGATGTCTTTGCAATGTTGATGGTTTCATGGACTCACAAGACAATACAGACTAACGTAACACTCAATGTGGTGGTTACTTGTTTTCTGGGCCTGTACACATGAAGCCAATGGACAGGTATCCCTTGCTATAATGGTGCCTGAAGGAAGCTTAATTTTGCTTGGAACATGATGCACCCTCATCAACATCATCAGTACTTTTCCACTTCAGATCAGTCAGTGGTCCACCCTGAGGCTCAGCCAATGTCATGAGATGGTATACATTTATTTAAGTTATCAAATACTTCTTCAATTGTAGCGTGTACCAATGAAGAATCTTCATGAAATTTACTACAAAAGCATTGAAAGGTCAGTTTATCAGACAATAACTAAACACTTTTATTTCCAGAAATTGAAGAAGGGTCTCATTTTCAACAATCTACTGGTATTTTTTCAAAGTCTATCCACAAGCACTCCTTCACACTAACTGACTCCAACTCTCTCTTCTTGAAAATATGGTTTTCTTATATGTATGCATTTCTTTAAGAATATTCTCAACACAGCTACAGAAATTCTGGGAATCAATAGACATTCTGAGAATGTAGGAGAGAGCTTTAAAAGAGAATTAAAGGTAATACATAAGACTCTGTGGGCAGCGTGAATAAGAATGAATCAATGAAGTACAGTATTTCTATTTGGCTAAAGAGACAGGCCAAGAGAAAGAAAAATGAATTTATAATTAATGTAGCCTGCTTATTCCACAGACTTCCTCCACAAATGTTCGACTGTATGACAGCAGGGATGAAGATACCGAATAAAAAGCACAAGCCAAGGTTATGGTTTGGTAGAATGGAATGAAGGTGTTGACAAAGGAGAAAAATTATCAAGAGTTGAAGATAAAGTTGAGTTGAGCAAAGAAATAGCTGAATCCAAGGAATGAACAGAATTAAAGGAAGACAGAAGAGGCCAATGCTTGCAAAAGACCTCAGAATTAACAGAATGAAACTCTTAAAAGGAACAAGCAACAGAGCACCGAGAAGGTCGATCACGAACAAGTGCAAAAAAGAGAAGATAATGATCAGACAAAATAAATTCTGTAACTGAAAAGGAGACAGAAAAATTCTTAACAAGATCAAGACAATGGCCAAGGGAGTGCCTAGATGAATCAGAACAAAGCTTGAGCCCAAAAGAAGACAGGAAAGAAAGAAAATGTACGGCGGCAAGGTCTTTGAAATCACCCGCATGAATGTTAAAACCACCCCATAATAAGGGGGAGCATATCCTCTGAGAAAAATAAAGTCACCCAAGATTGCAAAAAGGAAATAAAAGCTGAAAATGGGCCAAGTGGATGGTAAATAGCCAAAATCCAAAGGGTCAGAAGGGAAAGGCACTGCTTTCCAAAGAAGGCAAACAGCGTGTTGGTGGAAAGGAAAAAGGCTGAAATAGGCATAAGCTAGAAAAGAGATTTCGCCCATCCACACTCCTCCATCCTCATGGCAATGTAAATGAGAACAAGGAAAGTCTTCCAAAGGAGAGTACAGCTTAAGCACCAATATCTTAGGCAGGAAACCCAGTTTCAGTGAAAGTGATAAGGTGAAAAGGGTTGGAGAGAAATAAATCATAAACAGGCAAATTTAGGAGCAGTTGAGCAACAGTTCCATACGGAACAAGGAACAGGAAGATGGGAAGAAGGAAGAAAGCAGCTGAGCATCAGATTGAAAGGAATGGAAGAAGCAGGAGCCATAACATGCAAAAAAAAATTGAAAAAAATACCAATGAAAGGAGAAATAGAACCAAAGAAGAGAACAATCCAGTTACAAAGGAAAGGAAGGAATGTTGGCATCAACTAGTAATGGAATCAGGATTCTCAGCTGGCTGACAAATAACACTTCCTTGTTCTTCCTTGTGGAAGAGACCTCTCTGTGCAAAATCAGAGCACCACCAGTGCTGCGTATTCTGAGGAGCCACATTGCTCTTCTCATGTGGAGGCCAGAGAATTCCCCAGTCCTACCTGGAGGTGACACTGATGAAAGACATGACCACAAGCATGGAAAGCAAAGGCTTCAGAGTTTACACGGGTAGGGAAACGCTTGTAATTTACAAATGGTGGGATCACCTTATTAATGTGGGATTTGTGTATTGATAGTGTTAAAATGAAATTTGTGTCTTGCCTGTATTGCATACTGATTGCATCATCCAGAGTGTGGCATAGTCTTGAAAGAGTTAATTGCTAAGAAGCTGTAATGACCTTGATGTGTGGCTGGAACTGGGGAGTGTCCAGACACAAGTGTGTGTATGCATTACTGATTGCATCAGTTCTGTTCTGTGTTGAGTGCTGTCTGCCTAGGTGTTAAGTCCTGTGTCCATTGTCTGCAAGCCTGTTTGTCTTTATTACTGCTTTCAGTAAAACTTGTATATAGTTTTACCATCATCTCTGATGTCTCTTCGTGCTGCGTTCCTCTGACTCCATCCAACTGCTGCTGTGCTGCAAAATACTCTGACATACCTGACTTCGAGGCATACAATAAAAATAATAATAAACTTTCCTTCACAGACACAGCAAGCATATTAGTGAGATGGGTTTTAGTCTAGCCTTCCCTATAACAATCTCCTAACCAGGGATTTCAAACTAAACAGTTGTTAATGTGAATCAGCCCACATTTTAGTTAAACTTCATTTAGCCACCACCCCTTTTATTCCGGTTTCTTCCACATTTTAGGGCCTGTGTAGAAGGCCCTGAAATGGTACTGTTCTGGTGAAGCTTTATTTTAAATCTCGTTAAGAGCTTTTACAAGACTGACATATAAAGAAGCATGATTTGCGAGACTGACATTTAGGGACAATTAATATAGCTTTTTTCAAAGACCAATCTAGGCTTTTACTAGTCTTTCCCAACACACAGCACACCCATTAAATCAACTAGTTGTTAACTGACATTTGGATTATTCGGGTTTGGTCTACCGATATTAAGACCACATATTTTATCTGAAATATACCAGATCCTACCTGATCTTGTAGTCTAAAAAAGACCAGCCCTTGTTGGTATTTGGACAGGGACTTGCCAGGTGCTTTAGGCCACGTTTCTGAGGAAGGACCAGGCAAAACTATGCCTGAGGATTTCTTGCTGTAAAAAATCCTACAAAATTCCTGAGGTCACCATAAGGTAGAAGTATTGTGCATAGGGGAAGGGTGCATCATTCAAGTATATTATCCTACTGAGCCGTGTTATGCAGATAAACTTCTATATTACACAGAAATGACTGCATTTTGGGGTTGTTGGTTCTAAGGGTGAAAAATACACCAGGTCCCAAATAGTCCTAGGCAATGAGGAAAGGAAATTCAGAAAACAGAAAACATTTAGAAAAGACCATCTTCTGGGAGCTCTGTACTAGTGTGTGAAGGATACCTATTTCTTCTAACAACTCTTCTTTTCTCTTTCTCGCTCCCACCCTTTTCCCTTCCACATTGAATTAAGTACTTGGGAATGATCAATTGGCTGTTTATTGAGGGCTTTGGAAATTAGGCTGCATATGGCTGTAAGTTGCTAAATATATTGTATAAAATCAAAATTAAAGTCCTGCTTACTGCTAGGTTTATTTTCTAGAAGCAACATAATTCATAGATTTCCAGCAAATCAATTAGCAAAAATACAGGCTACACACCTACGCAGTTAATGTGAATGTTTCATGACATCACCAATGCCTCTCTTTCTAACCAACTCTTACTCTGCTTCAAAAGAGTTTTGCAAGAAAATTGCCTTTGTACATTTCAGCCTTGGGATTTATTCAAAAACAGCCATTCTTCCAGGAAGCAAAACCGCCAACACAACTGCGGATCTCAATTACTGCTACTATATATTGGGTTATCAGCTGGACAGTGAATCATCTCTAATGAAAATATTTATATAACAAGCATGAAATATTATACCATCAAGAATAAATTGATTTTCGTGTTTTATTTTTGCAACCCTAAACACTAGTGGGCTGTCAACAAAATCCCACCAAACTCTGGAGAAGGCAAAATGTGAGTTATTAGTGCCATTTTCTCTCTAAATGAAACCCTACTCCTGAAACTGAAAAGTAGGCTCAGCACTGCACAAACTGTTACAGGATTCTTTTGGAAATAATGACAGGAATCATCCATGGGTTTTATGACAGAAACAGGCAGCGGGATCCAACATAGACAGGACAGGGCTGTTTCAATAAGCCTCTACAAAGCGCGGAGACAGGGAATGTCAGCACAGTTGAAGGGTTGAAGGAATGAGACTTTCAGAAAAAAGAAAGAGATAAAAACAAGTAGCACTCTTCAGAGCTGTGAGAACAAATCTGAGTAAAGTCTAAGGTTTTAAAGAAAAGCAAACAGAAAAATAAAAGAGAGAAAAATACTTTAATTCACACACCATGCTAAACCACAGATAAAGATGCTGAGGGCCACAAAGAAAAGGCATTAAGCTTTGAAGAGTATTGGAACCCAAGATGAATCTGCCCATATTTTAGGATCTTTCTAAGAGGGCTTTCACTTGGTCCTGCCTCACTATTATTATGATTGTTGTTGCTGTTGTTATTCTTTTTGGTATTATCCCCGTATTTTTTGGATTGGAAGATGCACACTAATTTCACTCCTAACAACTGAGAAAAAGCTTTATTTACATACAGTACAGAAAAAGCACCTGCAATTCTAAGACACACCTGTTTTTTAAAGATGTTACATGGGGGCCAAAGTGTCTTAGAATTGGAAAGATACAGAATTATTACTGTGGATCGAAGCAGCAAACAATATACTAGAGTACAAAATATGCCATAAAAACATATAAACCCCACTGACCACTTAAAACATTAAACATGCACAATCAATAGATATCATTTAAGATTCATAATTTTAAATCATCTGGATATAGACCTACTGGAAGAGACTTGTCTTTAATGTTCTTTCAGCAAGTAGAAAGGGAGGAGTCCTTTTTAGTGGTTGCTCCCAGACTGCGAAAATCTCTTGCTTCTGGAAAGCAAGACTTCCCACATATGCCTCTCCCACAGGCCAGCAAAAACCTTTTATTATACTGGTTTTCGCCGACTAACTAGTTGTTGTGAAAGGGTCTTTTAATGAAGTGCATTGCTTTACTTTTATTCCCACCAGTGCATGTGAAATGTTTTAAAAGTCTTTTATGGCAGCACTGTTTTTAATGGGATAGTTTAATTGCTTTTTTGACTTTATTACAACAGTTGCACTCAGCTGTATTATGCTTTAATCTACGTTGCAAGCAGTCTTGGGTCCCACGTTGAGAGAAAAGGTGGGATATGGATTAAACAAATAAATAAAGTTCCCCATGGGGACCAGAACAGCAGTTGCTAGCAGTTAACGTGTTTGTCCTGGATGGAAGAAGCAGCACCGAAAAACTGCTGATTTTAGCAAGGCTTCCCTCTTCTGTTTCAACTTGTCCAGCTTCTGGGTGTATCAATAAATCAGACAGGGGAATAGATCAGAATTTGCTATCTGAGGACACTTGTCTAAGTGGACAACTCTAAGGTGACTACAGAGAATTCTAATTATTTTTATTACAAATATATCCATAGTAGCTGATGACTCCCTTGTAAGCGAAAATAATGCATCCACTGCAGGCTTTATAGAGTTTTAAATGAGCTCTCCAAGGTGCTGAGTATTTGTGGCTATGTCAAATCCTTTGAAATTTGGTGTGGATTCACTGATCAACCAACATGGGACGCCACTAGTCTTTACATCCTATTTATATTCTCTAATCATCTCCCATCCAATTTCCTTTTGTTTCCAGCAAAGGTGGATGGGACAATTCATCCTGAATGGACTGTGAAAATCTCACCTCTGCCATCTCTGTTTAAAATGTGCTTTTTAATCAGGCGACGTGGTCACTAAAACTATTGGAAAGGGAAATGGTGTGCCCTTTCAGAAAAAATAATTTGGACAAGAGCCCTCTGTTACCAGAGAAAGTCATCATGTTAAGACAATGAATAAATAATTTTCAGGCAGTATTTTCATCATAGCCGAAAATTAAGTTTCTACTTCCCTGGGGCAATGATTGCATTAAGGTTAGCTAATTAGGTTTGTAACCAACTTTGCAAGCCACGTTTGGGTTTGCTTTTTTAAAATAAAAAAGAAGAAGAAAAGGAATTATAACTCCCGAATGCTTCTCCACAGACATTTTCACACTTCAAATTACAGCAAACATGGGAAGTAAAGCAACTGGGATTTGGTGTCATGTGAAATGACGAGACAAATGTATCTTAATCAGCCGTGTATTAAACACATTATTTTATCAGAACCGGGCCTCAAACAAGGAGGAAACAAAGGATGACCTTTCGTAAGCAGAATAAGCCGAGGGACGGGGAGAGCTAATGCTATGGTGAGGTCTGATGCAAATGCAAATTAGACGCAAGGAAAACTATGATAACAAGGACACTCATCAGCTCAAAACCAGAGACGTGTTCGGAGTAATTATAAAAAGGTTATTATAATTCTCCAAATGGGCAAATTCCATCTCATCCATTCCCAATCATTTTCCTCTCTGAAAGTAGAAGAAACTTAAGAGCATTGTACATTTACAGGAATACAATGTCCAAGAGGAGGGAAGTAATAGTTTCATGCTATTCTGCTTTTGGTCAGACCTCACCTGGAATAATCCTGTGTCCAGCTGTGGGCAACCACAGTTCAAGGAGGACTATTAGAAGCTGGAAAGTACACAAAGAAGGGTGACAAAGATAATCAAAGATCTGGAAACCATTGTTGTCATCATCACAGGTGATTCTTCATGGCTCAATATGATTGTCTTCCAGAAGTAATCTTGGTGGTGGATCTGTAAGTGATTTTAGAGACTTATTCTGGATCCGCATGGTCTTTCAAAAGGAGGACATACATTTCCATATGGAAGCCGGTCTTGACAAGGGTTTGCTTGACACCTTCTTCTGGGCATGTTTCTCTCTTTCACTTTCTATTCATGCCTCTTCAAAATCCACAGCACTGTTGGTAAGATCTGAAAACCAAGTCTTAGGATGAACAACTTAGAGAGCTGGGATGTTTAGCTTGAAGAAGAGAAGACTGAAAGGTGACAGGACAGCTATTTTTAAATATTTGAAGGGCTGTCAAGTAGGAGATGGAGCCCACTTTTTTGATGCTCCAGTGACTAGAACACAAACCAACAGATTCAAATTACAAGAAAAGAATTGTCTCTGAATATTGGAAATAACTTTATGATAAGAAGTGTTTGACAATAGAATTGACTGCCTCAGAGGATGGTGGATTCTTATTTACAGGTGGTTAAACAGAGGTTGGATCGGCATCCTTCTGGAGAGAGTTTTTGTTGTGTGTTCCTGCATGTGTGTGTGTAGGTCAGATGGCCCTTACAATTCTATGGTTCTGTGATAGGTCTTACAGATTCCTCTAATTATATAGGGATTCCATTACAGCCCCAACCTACCCTTGAATCCCATTCTGAGAAATGGCAGATTTGATACCTGGCTCATAATGCTTCTTCATTCATGATCAAGGCAGGGGCAACCAACTCATAAATTGGAAGTGCCAGGGAGTCTATAGGGATGCTCCCCACGGAGACACATCTACAGAGTGCTGCTTGCTTAATAATGGGGGGAATTAGGTAGTATTATTAGTTAACAACAAAACATGCAAGTGTCAGAAAAAAGAACCCCCAATGAACTCTCTTACTCAGGATCTATTTAGACTATGCTTAAATGAACTCATTCACTTTGGTTCTGGAAATAATCATTCTCTCTCCATCACCATTTCGCGGATACTTGCTCACTTTCCATAGACCTAAAACCTTTGTTTTTCCTGCTTTCAGCTCTCCCTAATCATTCACAGTAGGTCACTAGAAAGAATGCTGCTAAAGCAGCATCCTGCATACCAGAGACACTAGTGGAATGGGAAAACCATGTGCTATAATCCACAAATGTTGCCATTGCACATGCTAGGGCAGGAACAGGGCAGAGGACACCCCCCCCCGTCCCATTCTTAAATATTCAGCCATAATTAAGTTCAGAAGCCAAAGCATCAAAGGTATCCAATAACATCATCTCACAGGCAATCCCTTGTGGCTGAGTATGATTGTCTTCCAGAGATAGACTCTTGGCAGTGGGTCCATCTATATATATAAAAGAATGATGGAATCATGGCACCGAGCAAAACAACTAAACTACGGGGGCCCCAACCTCGAAATTGGACAACACAACACATCATCCACGCCTTAAGGTTGAAACAACACAAAATCACTTCACGCACCTCCACATGGACAGAACCCACAACGCACCATCGGGAGCCATGCCGGGAGGGAGGGAAAGAGAAAGCATAATGGCCGGCCGGCAAGAGGGAAGGCAGGCAATGGGAAAAAGCTGTCCCCTGGGTCCTAGCGCCCACCCATCATCTGTGGCCATCCAATATCTCCACAATCTCCACCATAAAAATAATAATAGAATCCTACAGTCACAGAGATAGGAGAGACCCCTAAAGGACAGCCAGTCCAACCCCTTCCTGCAATGGAGAACACAATCCAAACATTCCCAACAGATGGCCATACAGCCTCTTGATAATAATACTAATAACAATATCATGGAATCCTCATGTTTGCAGACACCCCTAAGAATCATCCAGTACAACCTCCTTCTACCATGCAAGACCACACAATCCAAACACTCCTGACAGATGGCCATCCACCCAATATATAATAATAATGATGATAATAAAGATAATAATCATGATGATAACAGCAATAATAATAATAATAATCATAATCATAGAACTATACCATCCAATAATTTGGAGACACCCCTAACGGCCATCCACCCCAACCCTTTCTACTATGCACCAAGACACAATCTAACCATTCACAACACTTGGACAACATATGCATACTATACAATACTACACAGCGACAAAGACCCCCTCTACTCTCACCACTTTCACATTACACAAACAACCAAATACATACTAAACATAAAGACAACCATACAACGGACATTCAATACCACCACTAACTCAACAATTTCTCACCAACACCACCAGACAATGCCACAGCAACGTGTGGCCGGGCACAGTTAGTAAATTACTATGAAGCCCATTTTTAGATCCACGTGGTCTTACTTTCACATAGACTTCCAGGTGGAAAGCGGTCATGACAAGGATTTGCTTGAAGTGCCTTCCTCTTGGCATATTTCTTCCTTTTGCCCTGTATTCGTGCCTCTTCAAAGTCCATAACACCATTGGTAACAGCTGGCCTTCAGTTACAATGCTTGAGTGCCAGTGCTCCCCCTTTCTTGGTGTTCATACCACATTATTTCAATTCATATCCAATAACAAACAGTCTGAGGTCAAGAAGCCATATATCAAAACAGAATCTAAGTAGAGGAGACAGTATACAATCTGCATTAAGGTAGGTCATCATGCCATCAAGAGGTAAACAGGAAGTTTGCCTCCAGGAGCTAGACAGGGAGAAGCTTGTCCGCTTTTAATGACATTCAGTTCAGTTTATGGCCAGATAGTATTTAAAGAGTTTGCCCCACTGTTGTAGGCACCTAGCTTTTGTTATATCAGAGAGTCTGCACCATACACTGTAATTTTCTTTTCTTACAAGGACTCTCTTTCTTCTTGACCTGGAGGAGGACCTATCTTGCTCATCAGTCTTTATTGCTGGTTGGGACTTCTTCATCTTTGGAGGAAGATGAACTTTCCAGTGAGAGGAGCATGCCATCTCCTTCATACCATGTGGAATTGAAGTGATTGAGAGCAGAAGAATGTTCTTCTCACTGGCTTGGATTAAATTCCAAAACCAGAAAAGAAATGAAGGGCCATGATTCCTGCCTTGTGCTAAAAGCAGGCATCACAAACTGTTGAGTTTGAACTCAAGGAATTGTGGGCTTGGGTGATATCACGAAACCCAAACACAATCAGCAGCTAAGCAACCATTCTGGTGTCAAGAATGTAATGATGTAGATGGCAAAAGCTTTTTCTTTCATCTCAATTTATAATGTCATTTTGTTTGAGAATTTCAGAGTGGTAGCAGCTATGGTCGCTATGGCCACCGCAGAAGAGAAGTCTTTCTGGGTCTCTTGCAAAGCTGTGGCTTAGATGATGCAGATTTATACCACCTAATAACAATCCTATAAAACATGATACACCAGGAGCAAGAACCATGAAGCCTTCCAGATGTTTTCAAACTGCAACTCCCAGCAGCCCTAAACAACATAGGCGAAAGTGAGGAAAGCTGAGTAGTGCATCTGGAAAGGAACAGGATTCCTACCCAGGCAATACATCCTACCCACTTTTGTGTTTTATTTTTTATTGCTCTTAAGGTTTGGACTCATGGTGGTAAATCAGTGTTCACTGCCTTTTATGTCTTCCAAATAGTATGTTCATATTCCCCTAGAACACAGTCATTGAAGTATGGCAGTAGTGTATTTACAGAGATAAGGACCAGTATAACTTTTAGACCATTGGATTTTTAAAAGGAAAACAGATAGGTACAGATTTCCAGGGCAATTCCTGTTTCTTTTTATTCTCCCAAGCCCCCCCCCCCCCAACTGAAATTTCAAAACCTCAAAAATATTAGCATACTTATTGTTTTAAGAAGACCAAAGTGATTCCACACTGTAGAATTAAATCAGTTTGACATCACTTTAACTACCATGACTCAGTATTACAGAATAATGGGAGTTGTAATTTTACAATGTTTTTAGCCTTCTCTGACAAACAATGCTGGTGCCTCACCAAACTTCAAATCCCAGGAACTCATAACATGGTGCTTAAAGTGGTGTCAAACTGCATTAATTCTACAGTGTAGGCCCACCCCAAATATTGCTGATGAGAAACAGTGGCAACTTTCCAGATATTAGGTGTGATACTTCACTTGGACACTCAACTGGCTAAAACCGGCTGAAGAAGCTTTCCATTCCCCCATCTGACTCACCCAAAGTGATTCACAGCTTTAGGTATCAGCCTCAGAATGTAGTTAAGAACTTGATGACAGCAATCCCAAAGGGTTATAAAGAAAGAAAGCAGCTTGAAAGGAGCAAAAATACATATTAAGACTTGGCTGTAGACAGATGCACTCTTTACGATGCCATTGCCGTTTTATTTCCAGCATTATTCTCCACCACCTCCTTCATGCTTCCTATCACTTTCCAAAAGTCATGTAATAAAAGGAGCAATTTTATCTGTCTTTTGTATCATCCGAACAAGCATTCTTTCTTGTTTCCATTTCCTCGAGTAGGAAAATACAGTGCCTGAAAGCTATTTCGTTACACTGCTCAGTGGAGAGAGAGAAAAGGTACAAATTTACGAACCACTCACTTCCCTTTAGTAGATCAGAGTCACTCGGCCTGGAACGCAGTCCTGCCAGATCCTGCAAATGTTACTTCAGATAATATAATGGCAGGACTACATCCTGGCCAAAAGCTCTGCAATGTGTTCTGATCGTGCTCCGATAAACATGCATGATTCCCATTCTATAAATAGTGGAAGGTGGGGGGGGGGGGGGGTAAATATGTTTGATTCAGGTTAACAGTTGTTAGGTTGGATTAAGTAGGGAGACTTTTTAAAATCAGTTATGCTTTTTCAGAGAAGAAAATGGGAAATGGGAAGAATAAGATTCACTTCTTATAAACAAATACAGATGTGCCTGGTTATCTGAGAGAAAGTGCAACTTCAGCTGTAAAGCTTCACATCAATATCATTATGTTCATCTAGCTAGATACATGAAGTTATTGACACTGGCAGAATAGCTGCAATGAGAACAAATGACTGCTTTGCACAGACCTTCAACTTCTAAAGACCAAGGAAGCCCTGCTGTTTGGCTCTAGCTTGCCTTGCTCTTTTGCTCCAATATTCCAGTAAAATTCTGTCAAGCCTGGGGGATCTCAGCAGCTTCTGCCTCCAAAAAAGACACTTTTGGAGAAGTGAAAGGAATCCAAAAAGACAAGATTGACCAGAGCCAACATGTTGGCTCTCATTCCTCTCCCAATAGTTAGAAACATCAAACCAAATGACATTGTTAGATCCATTTATGAGTTAGGTGGGATAGTACTAAATGAAATAAATATTACGCTGCCCACCTCTTAGGAGACCATACTAAACACAAATACAACTGGTCATCCATATCCATGGATTCTATATCCACACTTCAACCATTCATGGCTTGAAAATATGTTTAATCTCCAAAGAAAATCTTGAATTTGCCCTTTTATATAAAGAATGCCATTTTCTATATAATGCAGTGGTTCTCAATTTGTGGTTCCCCAGATGTTTTGGCGCAAAGTTGAAGTATTTTGGCCACATCATGAGAAGACAGGAAAGCTTGGAGAAGATCATGATGCTGGGGAAAATGGAAGGAAAAAGGAAGAGAGGACGACCAAGGGCGAGATGGATGGACGGTATCGACCTTGAAGGAACTGGGGACGGTGACAGCCGACAGGGAGCTCTGGCGTGGACTGGTCCATGAGGTCACGAAGAGTCGAAAATGACTGAACGAGTGAGACGACAACGAGGAGATGTTTAGGCCTTCAACTCCCAGAAATCCTAACAGGTGGTAAACTGGCTTGCATTTCTGGGAGTTGTAGGCCAAAACACCTGGGGACCCACAGGTTGAGAACCACTGATATAATGGCACTTGAAAATCCAGAGATTTTGGTGTCCACTGGGATCCTTTAACCAAACCCCACCAGACATGAAAGACCCACAGTGCCTCCATTTTCCACTAACCAAAACTAATAGGTTATGGGCCCAGTTTTTGAGCCCCGGGGCTAAGAACAGAAAAGAACACTTAACCAAGTATTTCATGGTTTTTGTTTGTTGTTTTTTTTTTAGTGTTGTTTTTCACCTCTCACCGCGTTTGGAAACACACACTAGCTAGAAATCTCCCTCCCTTTCTGTTGCACATCTTCCAAAGAAAAGAATTTTATTGTTCAAATGCTGCTGACTACTGATAATTTCTGTCAATAGCTTGGTCAGGATGTCTGTCATCAACCCAATCCGCCTCAAAATGGCAACAAGATATGATGTATTTTGACAGGGATTGCAAAGGGAAACAGAGCTTTCTGGGCTTTCTATAGAGAGCGTAGGCTACAAGAAGCATCAGAGGGATGCTTTGTAGATTGCCCTCCCCTGTGCCACACAGAAGCATAGAGTTGGAAGAGACCACCAAGGGCATCCAGCCCAACCCCATTCTGCCACATGATATAAAGAGCCTCCATGCTTATCATGTTTGTTCTTCCCATGGTGTAACCCTGGAGCCTGTTTAGACGAACTAAGGAGTACCTCATATCAGTAATTTGTCAAGTCCCTCCTTACTAGCATTTCATAGCCTTTCTTTATTCATTTTGTGGCAGGTGTTAAGCCGTTTTTCTGGCCTCTGGCTTAATACACTCTTCTGTTCCCGGAATTTTTAAGTTCAGACTGTTCTTATATGCATTTCCCTACTGGCAGAGCATTTATCACACACTGGTCTTTCTCGGATGGGAAAGGAACTTGTTGATCTATCTATCCCTTGAAATTAAAGAACAGAAACCACATGTAACAAACCAAATTGTGCAAAAGCTGAGCTACCAGCTGATCCTCTCTGCAACTTTAAAAATACATGCCCAGAGGATAACTTCGCACCACTGACATTTTCCATTTTAAGCCATCAGTAAATGCCTCAACTTGGCTCCAGGCAGCATGCGGTATTTCTGAGCCTACATCCAGCATAAACCCCAATTAACTTTTTATGTTAAAAACGCCAGGAAACCTTCCCTCCCATTTTTATACTCTTGTCAAGAAGATTGAGATTTTTTCTTTTTAAAAAAACAAGAACAAAAACAATGGTCATTCATCCTCCAAATCCAGCTCCTGCTGGTGCAGCAGACAAAGCACTAATCAATTTGTTTATAGCTTGTATTTATTTCTGTGGATTGTATAACCTGCCCTTTGCTGATCAAGGCAAACCTTTGGACTCTTAAGTACCTGTTGTCTCGTCAGCTGTCGGAAAAGCAAAAAAGGGAAGCAGGACTGCACTAAGGTTTTCCTTTTTCCCCTCTTTGTCCACAGACAACTTGCCTTAGCCTACCTCTCATGGAGGGATCGTAACAGAACCAAAACAAGAAAATTTAAACCGATCAAAGCATGTAAAAAAGAGATGGCCAAGCTGAAATAAAAGAAAATAATAAAACAGCGAAAACTATCTATGTGTACACTTAAATAAATAACATTAGTCTTGATGGCTTTAACAAAAATCCATTTTTAATAGTGTCAGAAGAGACTTGAGAACATATTGCAAGTTGCTTCTGGTTTGAGAGAATTGGCCGTCTACAGAGACGGTGCCTAAGATGTGTTACTATCCTGCTGGGAGGCTTCTCTCATGACACTGCAAGCTAGAGCTGACAGACGGGAGCCTACCCCACATCACGGATTCAAACCAGCAACCTTCAGGTCAGCAACCCAACCTTCAGGTCAGCAGTTTAGTCAGCACAAGGGTTTAACCCATTGCGCCATCGCAGTTCCTAACAAAAAGCTATGTTTTAACTTGATGCCAACATTGTCACCAGATAGCCATGCAAGGGGAGGACACAAATGGGGTGCCACTGCAGAGAAGGCCTTCTCCCATGTCTGTGTGTGATGCAATGCTCCCACCAGTGAGACATGGAGGAGAGTTGGAGCAAGGGAGAAAGGAATGATGTGGACAAAGAGACTGGCAAACTATCTTTAATTTGAATTCACAAGAGGAGCGAATGTTTAAGTAAAGGGAACACAGAAAGGGTAGCTATGAATCGTTCTTTCTGTGAAGATTTGCAAAGCTATTGGCTCCAAGTTTCTTGCAATATCCCAGAGAGACTGCTAATGACCCTTTTCTCTCTCTTTCTCCCTCTCTCTGGCTTACTGCTAGAATCGCAAATAAACTCTAGGGATTTGTTACCCATACTTTTTAAACAGCACCTTCCCAGCAGATGAATGAGCCACTGGTTTCCATTATCACAATTTCGTATAAGCCAAAGATGTGGAATCTCTTTCCTTCAAAACTGGTCCTTTTTGATAAATGAGGCCATTTTACTATCCTACCTGGTCATGTCTCGCAACTGACAAACCAAGAACCACACTTAGATGCTTCTGTATGTATCCGATCCTCCCTGAAAGCCACATCCCTGATAGATCACCAATATGTCTTACCTCCATCTGAGTCCTACCCAAGAAGTGATGCCATGCCATGTCTTCTTATCATTTGAGTGTGAAGCATAAAGGCATTTTGGGTTGCTGGGAAGTATGGGGGAAGTGTGTTGGGATTTCTGCATGTTTAAGTTCACCAAGTGGCTCTCAAGTGGAAAATGCCCCCAAATAATCCTTTTAAAAAGAAGGGTGGGAGATGTTGGGGGGACTGAAAGGGAGCTTTGAGAGCTGCTGCATGCCTTCAATCAGGATTGCCATTTGAAAAGGAGCCAAAACATAAGTCTCGAATTATCAGCACAGGAAAAAGGAGAGACAAACCTTTCCAATATAAACACATGTTAAAATACATGAAGTTGTAATCATGGCAATTTCACAGAATAAGCAATATGAATGCTCAAGGAAAAAAATGATGCTGATTTAAATAGTAAGTATAGGCTGCCATGTAGCATTCTGATTATTTATTATACTATATTTCACTATATTATATAGTTCAAATAATGGGAGCAGGCCTGCTGAAGTGCCTAACGTTTCAAATGTATGCCATATATAGTTTGAAGATAAGTATGGTTGTATGGGTGCCTTCTGAGCGAGACAAAGCAAATGCCATAAACGCTTCCAAGAGCGCAACTTGCAGGGAGAAACATTTGAAAGAGAGGCACATGCAGCATTTGCAGACCCCAGATTCCAAACAAAGTAACTGGAGATAAATCCCATTTGGCTTTCCAGGGCACATGCGTGAGCTTAATTTAAAACCATGTTCATATCACTCCACGAGATGAATTGTATAGATTAAAATATGTGTGTTTTATTTCCCGAATGCCCGCAGGGGATACTGTACAATCTCTTGCTGACTCCTACAATTGTTAAGACAAGAACCATTCCCTCGCCCAAATTGACAGCATATATGTGTAACAATGGTAGCGAATAAGAACAGTAAGATCTTGTTTTGTTTCTAGAAGGGGTTTGCAAAAAGTAACCTGGCACCATTTTCTGTTTTAAAAGGAAAGGAGACAGGCCAACTTGTCTCCCAATTTCTGTAAATCATGAAAAATGTACGACACCAACCACTGATAGAGGACTTCCGAAACTCTGAGCATGATAGGTATCACTTTTTGGGAATGTCAGATTAAATTTTTATGAACTCCAAAATACGAAAACACCGGGACATCTGACACATCTTATTGCCAACAGAACCCATGTCAGTTGTGTATTTGACACCTTGTATGAGAAGAGATGCAAGGGGCTAGTAAAACAAGAGTGGGTTGTTTCATTCTGTCATTTTGACCCACCTCTCTCCGCCGCGAAGCCCAGCAGCTCTGCTTAATCTTCCAAACCACGGCAGCCACCAGGAGCAGCGACAAGAAACAGCTGAAATGGAAAGGAGAGGAGAAAATAAAACTCCAGCATCTATTTCCCTTTCACTTACAATGCTAGGAAATGCAGCACCTAAACTAACAACTGCAACAACAACCAAATGAACATGATACTTCCTTGAACCCCTGTCAAAAGATGTTAATGGCATGTGAAGTGCCTGGAAGCATTAACATTCATGTCACTGTTTTGTAAGGTGGTGCACAGCAGGTCTTTTGAAAGTTGAAAGCAAGTAAGATGCGTCGTTGTATAGTGTGAACGACAAAGCTGGAGAGGGGCCACATCACCTGCCTTCACACTTGAGAACGCCGGCATAATTCAATCAAGTTATCACTTGACGGTGCTGACAGAAGGCCCCGCTAATGCAGATCTCGCTGCGACCCAGCAAGGGAAATGGAACCAAAGGGGTGTAAAAATATGCAAAAGGGACTCTACATAATGTATGTTTGCTCTGTTTCCTTTTTAATCACAGGTAACGTTTTATTTATAAAACCAACTCAACTAGAAAATGAACCCTGCCCAGACTGATTTATTCACTCACTCAGATTTTATAGGCCCTCTCTTCCCCTGAGGCACCAAATAGAAAGTAGCCAAATGCTATCATTAATCCTCATCAAAAACCAAGCAGGAGAGGTCACCATTTCTCCATTTTTCAGATGAGAACAAGAGGCTCAGCCGGCCGCCTCCTGAAAGCCAACTAATTACCCCCATGGTTGAGATGGGAGCTGGACCCAGGCCAGATTGGACCCCCCTCCCCGGAGACCGTGCTGGGCCATTCTGGGAGAGTGCGCAATTATTTTTCTGTCATCTTTGAAAGAAAGAAAAAGGACCATGCCTTACCTGCAAGGTGTTCATTTTGTGCACTGCTCAGGGAAACCTCCTACAGTGGGCTATTCCTCCCCTTTGCTCTGACAGGCAGGACGAAGCGCATGGCGGCAGCAGGAGACCCCATCTCCAACTCAGTACATGCAACAGCCATATGCAGGAGGTCCCACCAATGACCTGCGTTTTGACCTTTCTAAATTTATATTCTGAATTGTATTTTTGTTCCGCTCTTTTGACAGCTTTGCACCACACACTGCTTTTGTTTTCTCAGTCCACTCAGCACCATCTTTTTCAATCTGAGTGTCTTAGAAATTCTGGGCAGTGTGCCTCTGTACAGTAGATGTAAATTTATTTGTGCACATTAAACAATATAATATAATACAGGTAAAGGTTTCCCCTGACGTTAAGTCCAGTCATGTCTGACTCTGAGGGTTGGTGCTCATCTCCATTTCTAAGCCGAAGAGCCGGAGTTGTCCGTAGACACCTCCAAGGTCATGTGGCCAGCATGACTGCATGGAGCGTCATTACCTTCCCTCCTGAGCAGTACCTATTCATCTACTCACATTGGCATGTTTTTGAACTGCTAGGTTGGCAGAAGATGGAGCTAACAGCTGGCACTCATTCCGCTCCCAAGATTTGAACCTGCGACCTTTCAGTCTGCAAGTTCAGCAGCCAAGGCTTTAACACACTTAATATAATCTCTCTATATAAAAGTCATAGTATAAACTATACCAGTCTGTCTGTCTGCTTGTGCCATAAAGGCTGTTGCTAGGTGAAGTGGCCCTTTGTGATGTCACTGGATTGGCTGCTGATAGGTGAAGGACTGGCTACTGCTACGTGAAGTGGCCCTCAGTGATGTCAACATGTATGAAGGGAAGGAAGGGACCACAAAGAGAGTCACATTAACATGAAGACATTGTGAGGTAGGCTTTCTCAGTGCTGGAGAAGGGAGAAGGGGAAGGGGAGAAAAGAAAGGAAGGAAGGAAGGAAGGAAGGAAGGAAGGAAGGAAGGAAGGAAGGAAGGAAGGAAGGAAGGAAGGAAGGAAGGAAGGAAGGAAGATGGAGAAGAGAGGGAGAGGAGGGGAAGAAAGAAAAAGGAGGGATGGAAGGAAGGAAAGAAGGAAGGGGAAGGAAAGAGGAAAAGCTGGGAGGGGAGAGAACGAGAAAGAAGGGATGAAAGCAGGGGGACAGTGGCCCCTCTGACACCCAGGTAATGCCAGGTATATATGCTACTATAATATATAGGAATAATTATAACACGTAATATTAGAGAAAGAGAGATTGAGATGGATGGATAGATTAAAAATAAGACAGGGTTCTGCTTTTCAATCATTTCCATTTTTGCCAGTGCTCTGATCCCTAACCCATCAAATAAGTGGAAGATGCTTGTAGAATAAAAAACAGCCATGATATAGGAGAAAGGAGGCAAACTCAGAGAAAAAGGAAAGAACTTGCAACAAATCACTTCATGTCCCCCCTACTCCAATACTAAAAAGGCACGGAGGATGATCCCCCATCCACTGCTGAAAATGTTGAATCCCCATTGGGGAGATAGGGCGGGATACAAATAAAAATTGTTGTTGTTGTTGTTATCTCACAGGTAAGACTACTGTTCCTTTTTTCAGCAGTAGAGAGGAAACCTCCTACAGTGGGACTCCCAATCAATGGGTGGTCAAGATTGAAGATACCGAAGGAGACACCATTCACTGCAGAATGCATCTTTCCAAAGGTGAAGGCCAACATAAATGATGAAGCCCAAGCAGGAGTCCTGAAGATTTACACTATAAAGGAGCATTCACAGCCAGAGTAACAGATGTGGTAGCATTACCAGTGGAATGAGCGACAACTGGACCAAACAATGCAAATGAAATTGCAAGCCTTGCCAAGGTAGAAGACAACACCTTCTTGGAAAGAGGCAAACAGATGGTCCAAGACTCTCAAAGGATAAGAAAATTTGAGGTAAACTTTGAGAGTTCTGAATTTTTTAGAGCAGTGGTTCTCAACCTGTGGGCCCCCCGATGTTTTGGCCTTCAACTCCCAGAAATCCTGACAACTGGTAAACTGGCTGGGATTTCTGGAAGTTGTAGGCCTAAACACCTGGGGACCCATAGGTTAAGAACCACTGGTTTAGAGTAAGCACGCATTTTCCAAAGGTCTGGCTAACAGAGGATAGAAGGAAGAAAGAATGATCTCCTGAGACCTATGGAAAACTTGTTAACTTCTGGCATAATGGAAGGATTCAATCTCAAAACTACTGGATGTGGGGAATTTACTTTTGGCCAAGCAGGAGAAACCACTGCAGGCTTTTGAGTGTTGACCTGAGTCCCTGGGACACAGTCTATGAAGGTAATTGGGAATCTCTGAAGACATGCCAACAAGATAAGATTTACAGTATGAGCACGATGCACCTGAGAGATAATAAATTGAAAGGCCTGCATCCTTTCTGAAAGGGAAAAATCCCTTCAAAGTATCCAGGATGGCTCCACATGTTAGATCCACCATGTTGGACCAAAGTGGCCTTTTCCATAATTGATTAGAAAACCACAGTTGGGAAGGAAGAATGAAATGCACATCTTGGAACTGCCTAATAGAGAGAAACAGATCTGATATCTCATCACCTAAAAATCCCTTTCTGTCTCCAATAGGTCAGTAGAACTGTGTTCATTTTAGTGGAAACTGTTAAAGACGATAGCCCAAGATGAAGGTCTTTGTGCTGTTGTCCCTGATAGACAAAATGTAGACATTTCTTGTGCTTCAGGTAGGCTGGGAATGTGAAAATATGCTTTCCAAAGATCTGGAGACACAAGAAAATCCAGCAGTCTGATGATCTTCAAAATTGTCTTGAGGGTTTACATCCTGAATTTCGGTTCCACACAAACCAGTGTACCCATTTCAGTCCCACATCACCCTCCAAGTTTTTCCCCCTTGAGAATTAAAAAAATGGATTAGCAGCCCCTCAATCTTTGAGGCAATTCAAGTGTCTTGATGGCCCCTATGTCAGCCCAAAACCAGGTGATACATCTTTTTTCTGTTCTTTTTTTTACCTTGAGGAGAGAATGAAGAAATGGTGATGGAGATAACAAAAATATATTCAATACCTGTCCCTTAATGCCTTTACAACACATTGGTGTGATGTTATTTTTTTTCTCCATAATGGGCAAACAACTGGAGGCTTTCACCCATGAGCTGAGATGGAGATCCGGATTGAGGAAACTTGCTTGCCTGTTTATTGCCTGTTGCTATTAGGTCTGTGTTGCCCATGCAGTGAGGACTGCTTTCTGGATTGGCATCTATGCTCAAACCACTGTGGTCTGCCAAATCTGCTGTCTCTGAGACAAAAGCATCCATAATGACTCCTGCAGGGACGAAAGGAAGACCGTCCAAGGTGGAAAGTTCTTCTGTAATTCTTTTTCTCAGATGATGCTAACACTGTCTCTTGTCTTTGATGCCTCCAGCAAGGCTCAAGGGCTTCCCCAAATAGCTTAGTGACCCAAAGGGAGAGAAAGTGAGGTTTTGCTTTGAGCAAAACATGCCAATTTTAAAGACAAACTGGATAACGTACAGAGAGTTATTCAGTACTGAACAAAGTAACATCAAGACTGACAGCCACATTATTGATGACAGTCTTGATGTTCAATTCTCTAAAGTAATTTAAGATTACCCTTGGGAATCTCACTGAGTTCCCTGGCCCATAAAAATAAAATTCTGTAAAAAAATAGAAAAGGCAGAAGCAGCTCTAATCGCCAGTGAAGGAGCCTCATAGGATATTTCAGCAATTCTTTCCACATGGATCTTTAATGTAGCCTCACCATCTTTTGGATACAGGGAACAGGACAGGAGTATTGACCAAAGAAGCCTGCAGGTTGAATATAACTGTAAATCCCTTAGCTACCACGAGTCAGGGTGGACTGGAGTGGCTTTAGACTATTGTTTCCTTATTACACTCATAAAGTCCACGGGAAAAGGTATCAGAAAAGAGGGTTCTGGCTTAAGGAAAGAACCAGCCTTGTCCATGGGAAGGTCCTCAATTTGGGAGACAACCGATGAGAAAAATCTTTAAAGCTCTGTGTAACAAGACCCGCTAATCCCTCAGTGGGAAAAAGTCTTAACTAAAGCACGCAGCACAGAGATCTGATCTTCTTCCCCAAACACCTCAACTTCCTCACATTTGGATCGAAAGCAGAAATAGAGATGGATAAACCCTACTCGTCTGAGAATTGGTCCCGAGACTGGGGCTTTGCAGCAACCTTTCCTCTTTTTTGGATATTCTTGGGCACTGCTTTATTTCTCTACCTTTCAGAGATGGTACCATTTTGTGACCTGAAATGGACAAAGGCTTCCTGCCCTTTCCTAAATGGTGGGTTCTGTAATACTGTTTAGTTCTAGAGGTCCCTCACTTAGAACAAGGAGTGGTCAATTCATTGATAGGAGGAGAGGAATGCATTTTTGAGAAGCTATGAGCACAATGGAGGAACCAGCCGGAGGGGTAGCAATGAACATGAAGCCGTGAGGCCGCTGGATTTGAGGGTTAGATTCGAGTCACTCACTCCTTCCAGAGACAAAATTGTGGCTTCCAGGCCTGGCAATTGCAGCGCAGGGGGCTTTGCTCAAAGATAAGGAGGTCTGTCCTATCTTGGCTGCATTGTATCCATGCCATTTCCACCCAGATCCCCATAACTGGTGGCCCCAGAGTTGAAAATTAAAGTGTGAGGGGAGAATCCTCAGACACTCACAGCAAAAGGTTGGCCATAGAAGGAAAAAATAGGCAAGAAAGAAAGATGACAAAGAAAAAGACAATATATTTATATTAATTTCCCCCCTAGGCAAACAAAGAGAAATGGGGGGGGGGGGGGGGCTATTCAGAGCAAGGTGGTGACAAGACTGAGTCGGGTATGTATGGATTGTCCCTCCATCCATCCTGCTGCCAACTGCCATAAACTTCATCCTGTCTGTCAGAGCAAAAGGGAGGTTCCCCTTCCATTGCTGGAAGGGCAGGGGATCTAATAGCTTTCATATGGCAGAACTTCGGTCTCATTCTTTCTGTAATTATTGTTTGATCCAATTAACCGTCGAGCTTGCCAACCACAGCTGGCAAACGTATTTTGTCATTGTTGCAATAACCTTCAAAAAATAACCAGGGAGTTCCATTTTTCCACCTCGGAAAAGAGGCAGAACATTAGGTGCCCAAATAGTGTTATAATGACTCGGTTCACATGCCAAATCGTAGCGTATGAGGTCACATTTGCTGAGCTTGAGAATGTTTGAGGCAAATTAAAATCCCCATAATCCCTCAGTCACCATGCCGGGGTTCTGGGAACCATAGTCCAGACGATATTCAGGTTCTTCACACTGTCAAACGCTTTAAGCAGTCGATTTTGGACTCTACTTCAGCCAATACTTGCTGAGTTTATGAGGCACTTGTCAGAAACACTTCATTTTACAGAATCTGGAGGAATATTTGTGAAATTGCCTGCACAAAACTCATCTCCTCAACACTCTCCAGAACACTTCCTGCCTCTGCCAATGGATTGCATATACTTTGGAGAAGTGTCACAAGGAGGCAGCATCTGCCCATGGCTTCTGAAAATCTCACATGGCATAGATCATCTTATGGCAGGAGCCAGGCCTGACGTCAACACACTTAGAAACACTAGCAGAACTGAAACAGCAGACCTTTCCTTTGGCTGTCACCAATTCCAAAGAGGCAGAACTCTGAATCTCAGTAATATGGCTTCATTAAAAGGATATATTCCAGATATGAGCACCAAGCCATGGATTCCACCACACTTAGTGAGACCAACCAATAGAGCCAGGGTGGGGATATGCAGGCACAGAGGCAAGGTCAATTCACATGTATGGGCTTGAGCACACCAATGCTGAAAAATACCCCCTAATTCTACACAGCTTTCAAGGCTATCTTAACTTGTCAATGCATTTAAATTTTTATCTTACATTAGCTACTTTATGTGTTCATTGTTTATTGTTTTATCTGTACACCTCCCTAAAATCTCACCATCCTACTCAATCATTTAGCCAAGTAAGCATATCCTGCCACGTAACAATGCAGACTACTTTCACTGGCCCAAGGCATACCCGTTCCTAACAGAAAGACAGAAGGACAATGCAAGAATACAACAGTGGAAAGGATTCCTAATGAGCACAAGCCAAAGAGGTATTGGGATTGGGGCGAGAACTGCATCCACAAATGAAGAATATATACCTGGACTGAACAATGAAAGATGATGCAAGGAGCGTAAGCTTTTTATGGCCTCCCTGTGAGAGACTAGGAGGCTTTGCATTTAACACATAAATGCAGCACGTGATGATGATACGCTGGTAGATGTCTAAGGCCTGACTGCCCCTCTCATGGGTCACTTTGGATCATCATAATATGGCCAGTCCCTAAGCCTATCCCCAATGCAATGTGAGTTTACTGGTCACATTGGGGCCAGGTAAGAATTTTCCCCCTTTACTTGGGTTTTGTTCCTGACCCATATCAGGCTGCTCCCCCTCTTGCTCCTTTCAGGTCCAATTAAGTTAAATAGTGCCCCTTGTTTAACCCAACCTTTTATGTCTGGCCTCGTTATTTCATGGTTGTTCATCAAAAATATATCCACACTGACATTTCCAAATTCCTTCCAGAAATGTACAATGATTTTTTTAGGCTGCACTCCTAATGACAGCATTTGAAAAGACTGGGAACCCAGTGTCAATATTGGCACAGCGTGTGTACAGCAAAGCCTCATTTTGGTCTTTGAGAGGATGACGGACCTGGTTATGCTTATTTCACTATCAGTAGAAGAACACCTGCAACTTCTTTGGGTGTGATTTTTATTTGGCATTTGCATGTAATACACAATGTCACTGCAAGAAGCGGCATGCAGCATAAACACCTTTCATTGTCAAATATTGACGTAAACACATAAAAATAGGATATTGGTTGGCAGAATGGAGCATGCTGGCAACTTTTTAAAACCTTTTTAAAAGTCTGATGGAGCCTGCCCATTCTCTTCCACCTACTTATGGTGGGAAGGGGAAGCAAAAACAATCTATTTCAAGTTGGAAATCTGAAACGTCTAAATCTTTTATATGGTTAATCTTAATATTTAAAATGTTTGAATGTGAGTGTCTTCTCTGCTTTGGGATGAGATTCTTTATACCCACGTTTCTCATCAGACCAAACAGATAGGCTGTGTTTGCACAAAACCAATAGCCAGAATGGCCAAGAGTGACATTTTATGTTACATGGGCAATGGTAATATACTGCATGATTGATTGTACTTTGCTTTTTCCCACCAGCAACTATGGTTGCAATAACCAGAAACTCATCAGGAAGAAGTATCTTAGTTAGTATCCACACACACTAGCACTCCTAGCTTCTCACTCCCAAACAAACCAGGAAATTAAACCCAACTTCAAGTTATGGTTTCAGATACTAGTTTGTTAGCTGAATAACAAACCAGGAGCATTCACACATAATACTAGGGTTTTTTTGTTTCTTAGAGTTGAGTTTCTAGTGAGTGGAGCTGCTTCCAGTTGGAGGCAGATAGATCTATCACATCCTCTGCTTTTTTCCCACCATAGGACCCAAGGGAGTTCACAACTGTTTAAAAAGTCAGGGTAATATGGACAGCAAGAAAAGTATACTCTTGTGACTGCTGTATCAGAATCCTGCTTTGTGGAGTTGTACAAACATAGCAACTATATGCTGTCAACCACTGCAACTAAAGAGAAGTGGAAGGGTATTAGTATAGTCTTTGTCCAACCCTGGGCACAGAAGCAATCATTGGTAAAACGTGGTAGAGATAGATGTGGGCAGCTGAATTTCACACTTGAATTTATAACAAACCTTTTGCTCATCTGAACTAGAACAGACTCACTAAATCAACTCATTATTTCTAAGTGAGTTTAATTTTTATTTTAACTCTTGTCTATCTTGTTGTGTTTTAATAGTGTTTTATCTCTTGTTTTAATGATGTTGTATCCCACCTCAAGCCTGAGGGAGAGGTGGGGTGTTGTTGTTGTTGTTGTTGTTGTTGTTATTATTATTATTATTAGAGAATTTATATAATCATAGTGGTTCAATAGGTCTACTAGATTACCATCTAAATTTAGGCTTTTAACCGAAGGTTTTTCAAAGAAATGGTATCTGTCATTTTTTAGAAAACAATTGACACAATTGCTGATTTTCAATACATATCACCTTACAAGTTTCACATGCTACGGTTTTGAAAAGAATGCATATAATACTTGTTTGAGGTACCTGAAAAAAGTGACAAAGAACTGTACCAGGTCCATAAAGTTACTGTGCTGAGAAAATGCAATCTGTGAAGACAAAACACAAAGAAAATAATTTACTGTTGCAATTCAGAAACTCTGGTTGGAAATTGACTGTGCCGCTGTTAGGACGACTGTCACAACACAATCCTGCTTCAATAGATAATACTGGCATAGCATTCATTAGAAAGTACTGTTTTACATACAGATTTAATACTTTACCCCTCTACTGTGTACCAGACAAAAGAGGCCCATCTCTCCCACACACACATGCACACATCATATTTATAGGCACTATATTAAACCAAGAAGTGAATGGCAAGAAACATGCAACACTTTGAGTCTTATGAAGGCAAATCATTACACCATTGCCACTCTCACGCATATGTCCACACCCTGTAAAAATGAGCACTAATTAGTTGGTGTTTCTTTCGGAGTTAATGCTCAGAGACACGGCATGTTTGATACTATATAGAAGAGAGTTAAGAAGAACTGCTACCTGGAAAGACACTCACATTTAATGAGAGAGCAGCAAGGCCTAAATGTAAACGTTGGTCTAGGAGAAGGAATGTAATATGACATCCTTCTGAATACTCAAACAAAAAAAACACCCCATAATGTTAGAGAACATTTCTACTTCTTCTACCAAAGAAGCAACCAGTGATGTAATTCTCCTCTTACACAGCCTTTCAGGAATGAAGGCCAGACCCAACTTGAAGGGACTTTCCCATTACTTCCCTTTGATTCCAATCATCTTTCCTTGTCCTCAGATCACCCAAACCTCATCCCTCTGTTTCCTATTGTCCTAACCAGTGGAAGACCTAAATGTTTCACCAGAGCATTCCCCCAAAACTTCACGCAGAGTAGAATTAAAACTGTAGATGTTGCCACCATCGACTTTCAGCAGAAGCAGATGAAAGGCTCTCCATCCATCCCAACTGCCACTTCTCTGTCTTCAGAGGGAGAGAAGAAGAGGTAGGCAGGCTTACTTCCATTATGTCTAGGCCCAGAAGCAGATGAAAGACCCTCCCTTCATTCTAACTTACTCAGCCTTGTCTTCAGAGGGAGAAGGGAGGCATAGTTCCATCTTGCCCAGGCCCAAAAGCAGATGAAATATCCTCCCTCCAACCCAACAGCTACTGCCCTGACCTTAGAGGGAAAGAACAAGAGCCAGTATCTAGTAATCCTAACTCTTTCTGACACTTCCATTCCCTTCTCCTTTTGTGTCATGCCTTATCTGGGTTGTAAGCCTGAGGGTAGAGATCTGTTTTGTGATGGTGAGTATGATCATTGGTGTTTGGATTCCAGGTTGTATGGCAGTGTTCTAGCAACATTTTCTCCTGATGTTTCATCTGCATCTGTGACGCATTTTCAAAGGATCCGAAGATTATTCCAGCCATGAAAGCCTTCAACAATAAAATTATAACTATAATGATAACAACAACAACTTGGATATTTTTGAAAGGCGACTTAGCAAATACATATGGATGAGGGAAATCAGTGGTACTAGTCCAGATGGTTAGACATTTAACTCCACCACTATAGAGGTGTCTCTATATAGCACCAGTGATCTAAAAGGAGGCATAGCTTCTGTTGAATTAATGCCTTGGATGATGGCTTCCAACTGATAGCTGACTGGCCACCGAATGAAAAAAGGCTGGCAGTAGAAAAATGCTTGGCCTCATCTAGCAGCATGGTTCTTATGGTAATCTCTGAGACTCAATCTTCCTACAGGTAGATGGGCCTAGAATCTCTCTCCAGCATTATACGGTCAATCAGAAAGTCTCTAGCTGGTTCTCCATGGCAAAACTCTCAAGATCTTTGCTCTCTGAACAAAGGTCTCCTGGGTAGCTATCAGTAAAACACCCACCTTGTTCTGTCCCAGGTCCCAGACATACACTACTACATCTTGATTCTCAGTAGGACTGAAGATCCCTGCAGCATTTCTCTCTTGCCAATGGGCTGTGGTTGCTCTGTCACATTCAGCAGGGACAGCAGGTGTACAACAAGCCCTGGGTCAGTTTTACTTGCCAAGGTGTCTGCCTTTCCATAGCTAAGGGATGGAAGCCATGCTGAATTCTGTACCCCTGTGAAAGCCAGTGAACCAATCCTGGATTTCAGTAGAAAGCTTCTCTCAGGACGGTATACAGCAACATGATGAAGAGCCAGCCTGCTCATGATCCTCACATTTTATTTGGGAATGTGTCAGGAGAGGCTAAAAGCAATCTAAGGGAAACACTGTTTGAATGTATTATTTAGAACTCTGAGATTACATTTTTCACTGTTCAGATCATGGAACGTTCTCCTACCCTAAATCAAGTTTACATGCATTTTTGTGCTGCAAATGATTAATCTTTATCTCACACTTTATCATTCAAAATATAATATACTGCACTTTTAATATACTCCTTTGAAGTTTCTTCTGTTTTGCAGCCTTTGTCAACTTGGCTATCCAATCCAGATCCTCACTTACTCACCCCGCTGCCATCTAGAACTTACTGCCATGACACCAGCTTTTAAAAGAAAGATTAACTTTTGAAGATCTTCCTTTGAATCCATCTCTTTTATACAACAAAGCATATCCAACAAAAGGGTCACTGATGACTACTTATCCTTCCATTTCTTTTACACAAGTCAGTTGGTATGCAATGCAACGCTCTCCCAGAATATCTTCAGCAAACGTGAAAGAACTTCTCTCCAAGGTTACCTCAGCTCCTGCAGATTTACTCATTGTATAAATTCTATTTCAGTTCAGATGGAAGTTAGATGCCTTTAGATCAAACGGAGATATTCAGATAAAAATACATTTCCAAGCACTCACGCTGGCCTGAACTTGGATTTCCTGGCAGCAGCGTCACGCCTCAAAAGCAGATGCAAGTTGACATTTTACCGAGGGAAAGAAGAAAAAAAGCTACAAATGAAACACTGAAGTGGAGTTCTGCGCTCGTTCCTCCTGCAACAGATTTGCTCAAGTATGCTCAATGTCGATTTACAGTAACAGAAGTAGTAGCCTCTCCCACCTATGGCAAAGAAACTAAATTTGCAAGTTGTTAGGCTCGTACACACTGTATATTTCATTTCAGCAAATCAAAGCCAGCCAGCCAGTGATTTTGAAACTGGCACCGCAAAATGAGCTTCCAGGATTTTCTGGTTCATATTTCAGAAGAAGAAAGGGGGGAAATGGAACGCCAAAGCAAATTAGCACACCACACAAAAGTGAGCAAAGACCCACAAAGTTGAAAGCACCCAGACTTTGCAGGCAGATAAAACAAACAGAAAAATACCTGCCACATGCCTTTACTAAACCCCTCTGTTTTCTTCCCTGCCATTTCTGTTTCCTGAGTTTGAACATTCAAAAGTATGAAGTCAAACAGACCTCAGAGGGTAATATGAAGCTGCTGTGGCCAGAATTCTAAGTGCTTGCCTTTCTATCGAAAAACACTTTTTAAAGTATGTCCCAGGCTGTGCCAAGAATCATCAGGATCATTCAGCATGGCTTCTGACAGTCTTCTGTAGAAAGGGAAAAAAGTTTTAACACTGCCCTTGACCTTAAGACAGTACAAGAGTAGCTAAAGGCTCAGAACATATTCATTTGGAGGAAAGAATATACAAAGCCTTCAGGGTGAAGGTTTTGCAACTAGGGGAAAAAGCAAGTTATCTATGATGGGTGACAAACCAAGGACTACTGGCTGACTATTGAATAGATCTTCCCAAATCAATGGGAAGCCAGTCCTCAAAAAGAGTTCATATTTAACAACTATAAAATATTTTGGGAGGTTTAGAAAAATCCTTCACCCAGTACTTCTATATAGAAGCAATTCTGAAACACAATTGGGGTGGGGAACCATTAATCTGAATTCCCAATGAAGATCTTTCTTCATCTTTTCAGTGCTTTACTAGCTTTATCATTTCTTGATTCTGGGGAAAAGATGAAGACACCTCAAATCACTTGGCGACTTGGACCATCAAGAGGAGTATCACTCCACAAAAGCCACAGTTTTTCTGGGCAATCACCTCTGTGGTTGAGTGATCTCAGTCAATTGATCTTGGGTGAAGATCTGACAGAGAAGAGTGTCCTATGGACAGTAAGACTTAGAGATCCTCCAGAGAGGAGACATACCCCATGGGTAGAGTTGGGGAGGGCAAGTCCCATATCTCTGTCCTATTCCCCTATCTGATTCACTATGGGGCAACAGACATTCCCCTCTTTCCAAGGGGAATGCCACCACTGATGGCATACTTCACTTTCTTCCAAGAGTGACAACACAGTGCTAATGGTTCCACACCTCACAATATCCACACCCAGAAGGAACCTTGAAAGTGCATTACTTTGCACTAGGAAATACTTAAACATATCTTTTACAGTCTTGGTGAAAAGTTAAATATCAATAGATTCATAAAACCATAGAGTTTGAAGACACCACAAGGACCATCCAGCCTCTCTTAAAAATCTCCAGAGAAGGAGACCTTACTGGACTCCCTGGCAGCAACATATTGCACTGAAAAACCATCTTACCATCAGGAAGTTCTTCCTAATGTTTAGGTGGAAACTGTTTTCCATAATCATCATCATCATCATGTTTGTTTATACCCCGCTTTTTCTCTCCACAAGGAGAGAACCTATGGCTCCATTGTTTCTTAGTCTCTAGAGCAGCAGAAAACAAGGCCTGCTCCTTCCTCAATGGCACAACCTTTCAAATACTTAGACATGGCTCTCATATCCCTTCTCAGCCTTCTCTTCTCCAAGCTAAACATCCCCAGCTCCCTTGGCCATTCCTCAGAGGGTTTGCTTCCAAAACTTTGATCATTTCAGTTGCCTTTCTCTGTACATGTTCTAGCTTGTCAATATCCTTCTTGTTCTCTGTCCTCAAATGGTGTCATACACGTATCCCTTGGAGAACGATCCAGTTTGGGGACACTTGCCTCCCTTTATTCAAAATTTGTTTCTTGACTCTTCTGATTAAGACAGCCCCAAGACAGCTTGTTGTAAGAAGGCACAAGTATAACCCAGAAGTTCTAACACCAAATAAGTGGATAAAAAGCCTTTAAAATGTACACATAATTTTGAAAGACCTAGACAAGGCTTTGCATGGCACATGAAGCAGGATGCCATGTTTCTAAATATATATTGTCCATGTGCACTAGGCAAATCATCATGCCTGAAGAAGACGGCCGCACAATTTCAGTGCTACCACAGGCAAAAGAAGCAGAGACTTTCTGAAGGCCAACTCAAGGTGGGGGATGTTGAACAAAGGTTGTAGGACTTTAACTACATGCACTATTTTAGAGGAGGTTAGGGTAAAGGAAATATATGACAGGGAAGGGAGAACCATGGCCATGAGATAAACTTTTATCTGAAAAACTATCTGTACTGAATGGATCTGCAGGATGGGAACAAACTATGGTAACCTAGACCATAAATCAACCACCTGAGAATAACTGCTTCCTTTTAAAATATATATATATTCTATCCCGTAGCTCTTATCATTAGAAAGGCTTCACTGAAAATATATGCATAATGCTCGATGAAATATCAGACACAGAGGCAGCTAGGCATGGGGTGTGTATGTATTTGTGTGAGAGTGAGTGGGAGAGAGACTGAATAAGGCTTTCAGTGCACCGAAGTTAATTCAACAACATCCATCTTTTTGCAAAAGCAAAATTAAGCAAACAAACAACACAGACTGAAGTGTGTTTTCCCCCAGTTCACATAATCCATACAAGTTCTAAATTTTCGCATTCACTCTCAACAATTAAGGAACGGGAAAGGTTATGGGTTAGCTAAAGCAAAGAGCATGGGATAAATGATGCCTACTTTGCACACACAGTATTTCTCCACCATCTGGGATGGCAAGCTGAAATTTCCCAGGACCTCCTTGCAAGGCTTCCTTGACTGTGCCTTACTCAGTATGGAGAAAAGAACTGACATAGAAGAAAGAATATGAACTGCTTCCCAGAGAGTGTATCTTGGCCTCCAGGACCCCGGTTTCAGCTGGTTTCAGACCGATCCTACTCTGCTGACCTTATTACAAGTTGTCTGTTCCTGATGTCAAAGAGGGTTTGGCTCTGAAGAAGAATAGTGCTGCCCACTTCACTCCCCATTCCTTGGTTCCTTTTAGCAAAAATGTAATGTCTTTTAAGAACTATTTAAAAACCACCTCCTTGCTTATGTAGTTCAGACTCACTGCAGTAGTTAGAAAAGATTCCTATGAAATGAAATTTAGTGTTGTGGATAGATACAATAGATAGATATACAGATATATGTGAGAGAGAGATTCAAATTTTTCCACAGTTGAATTTAAGGAGTTCAAGCAAGGAGACTTCCTAATAAATCTCTTAAAACAACAACCCTCCTTTCGGATCTCATGGGTGTTTGTTCAACAAAGCTGGTTTGAATTATCTGCCACTTGGCAGTGGCGATGTTGGAATCAGCTCGGGTGCTTGCCTGCGCAGTTTCTCTTACCAAATGTTTTGCAAGAGTAATATGTGAATTTATGTCATTTAACATGTATCCACATGTGGTACATGTAGGATTCCTTTTTTTTTTCTAACATGCCCTTGAAACCTGGTTCAAAGCACCAAATTCCAATATATTTGTGCAAACTAAAACAAAGTCATGCAAAGGAAATTTCTATTATGGGTTCAAGTATGATCCTGGTTAAACCGAAGAATCACTACCAGGGTTGGGAAAGAGCAAACTTCTTCACAGGCGGCAGTAGACATACTGTAGGTCATCATATAAAAGCCATGTTCTTCATACCCTCACACAACTCTCTGAATAGGAACACGAGTGAAAGTCTTTCCTGAAAGGTTTAAAGCCACAGAGAAGCCTTCTCCAAGTTGGAAATAGTAAATCACAGCTCCCATAAGTCTTTCATCTCAATGGCAAGAGAAAGAAAGGTTGCTGGAGGTTCATATGGGGATGACCAATTTCTGGTGAAAGTAGGAGGCAGTATCCTCCTTTCGGTCAAGAAGCTAATTGGAGAGCTAATATCCATACAGAGGAACAGACACACATTTCAACAGATATGTAAGACATATTTCTTTCTAACTAGTATAAAAAAGGAATAGGAATAGCACATATTCCTCATTGTTTTATGGACACATACTTGGGAACAATAGGACCTCTAGTTAAGAGTTTGAAGGGACACCAGACTGAGGAAGATTTGCTTCAAGTATCACATCCATTGGAACTGAACCACTGCAGTTCTTCTCTGTTCTGCCACCATGGCAAAAAGGAAAGTAATGCCTTGATCTATAATGTTCTTTTATCATGGAATGCAGGGTGCTTCCCCATCGGAATGTCCTCCCAATTATTGCTTTATGGGCTTATTTTGTTTTGCACATCTGTGACTAAGCTGTGCACTTGACATCTGAATTTCCATTCAGTCGACTACAGCCTTTTACTGATACTTCTTTTTAGCATTCTGCTGTGAGCCAGTTCCTTGACGCTTAAATCGTTTCCCGTGCAAGAAAGACAGTTCCTTTCTTGAGTTGTCACCCAGGCACATATTACCGGATCAACGATGGTTGTTGCTTCATGTTTCAAGGTTCAGCCTTCTCTTCCTTGCCTCTATTCCTTCCTTTCTTGAGTTGTTCAGTTTCCTCCTCTGTACTGCATCCAGCAATTTGCTAGCTATGACAACTCCTAAGGGAAGATTCTAGCCCAGCTGCCATGATAGAATCACACCAAAGCGATTGTTCTGAATTCAGGGTTTGCTGAAAGGATGAACCAAACACTTCTCATGCTGTGCAGCAGTAGGCTCAGGAAGGGCTCCTGCTGAGTGATAGTCAATGCTTTGCATACATAGACTAGCATCCTGTGGGTTATTGGCAGGATAGAGCAATCAACACTTGTATACAGAACTGCAAACAGAGGGAACCCTATGGTGCAGGTCTGTTGTCTTGTTTCCTAGAACACATATGTTTCCTGAAGGTGGTTGGCTTCCTGCCCCCTTCCCCTTCTTCCAAAAAATCTTTGGCACTACATTACTCTTCAGAAGAAAGCATTATGGGGATTCACTGCCTCAAGATGCCTTACACAGAGGCATGAGAGTCAGCAATAGGGACTCTTCTATCAAAGACAGGTAACTTTCTTTTGTCTATGTACTTCTTTATAATCTGCTCTAACAAGAGTAAGTTCATATATAGCACTGACCACGCTGCACTCTCCTCTTATACCAATTATCCCTACATGGGTGACATACGTCGGAATAACTGGGGTTTATACCTTGGCATATGCCTTTTCAAACTCTGAAGCAGAGCAAAGCTCCGAAAGATCCTTTTGTGCCTCTCTCCAAGCCCTTCCCACTGCCCCTTTCTTGGACCCAAAGGGCTAATGTGCCTATTTTGGAAGCCTCCAAGTGAATTTCCCTTTTGAATAGGTAGCACAGCTCACTGTATTAGTTAGCTTTTTTTTAAAAAAAATAATAATCCACCTTTTCAAACTTCGAGTGGATTTCCATCCATGTCTAATTTGGGGATTGACATTTTGGCAGTCCAAATCATCTCAGACTCAGTTGCCTTCCTATGGAAGCAGGGCTTTCCTGTACAATTGCTACCCAGGCAAGAGGCAAGCGCTATTTTATACAGACAAGCCTAGTGGAAATCCCGTGGGATCCCTAATTTAAACAGCACAATGGATCATGAAGTATTTATAAAGCTTTTCCCCCAAACGCTGTGTCTCAGCCACCATATGACTGAAAATTTACAATCCCCAGAGCTGTCTTCAGCCTTTCATCTGTTTTATTTCAAATTTATTATCATTCCTAGTAACAAACTCAGGCAGTAAGCACTGCCATTTTTCCAACCCATTCTTTTTTTCTTTTCTTTTTTAAGAGCGGCATACCTTTGTAACAGGTCAATCTCTACGCAATGATGCAACAAAAGGGAATATATGCACCACTTCACATGCCGCCTCAAGTAGTAAAAGACAAGTGCCTTGATATGTCATTTAAATATTGTTGGCATCACTCTTCTATCCTTTATCTGTTCATTGAGGAGGAAAAACAAAAGTTCTGATCATGCTTTAGAAAGCATTTTTACACTAAGGTTCACGCCAAAGTGTCTGCTAGGCACCTGGAAGCAAGCTACAGAAAAATGTCACATACTTCATTACTTTCTCTATATAGCAGACATGGGCAAACCTGAGCCCTCCAGGTGTTTTGGATTTCAACTCCCACAATTCCTAACAGCCAGTAGGTTGTTAGGAATTGTGGGAGTTGAAATCCAAAACACCTGGAGGGCTCAAGTTTGCCCATGCCGATATATATCCTCTCATCAAATCCAAAGTTTGAGAGAGAAGGGGACAAACTGAAGACTCACTACAGAGATGCAATGAGTCCTGGAACAGGATCACAACTGTTAGAAAACTCACAATCTCAGGACTCAGATGTTGATCATTTGTAATACATGGTTGACTTGTAGTTGCATTTGCAATAGCTGGACACACTGGGAAAAAGTCAATTTTGCCCATTTCATTAAGGCCTCCATATTCAGATGGATGGAGCCTGGAAGCATCTAGAATAGAAACTCATGTCAAGCCTGGATCCCAAGAACAAGGACATGGTTGCCTCCAGTATTCCTCCATCATCATTGCTTCAAATGGGGGTGTTTGACTTGCAGGTCTATGTCAACAACAACAGCTCTTCCTGAGTGTGTAGGTCAACATATTAAACAAAGCAAGTCATAAACCCAAGACACTCATTTAATCAGAGGAATGACAAGCTAATAAAGTGTTAGTGGAAAGAAAACTGCCAGGCAGAAAATTCCCAAACCACCCAAAACCCCTTATTCCATTCTTGAGGCAGACCAAGAATGTCTTCCTAATATCTAATCTGAAGATACAAACTTTCTCTTCGAACATTAAAGCCAATTATCTCTGAATGAGAACTCCATATGGACTTTTTGTGACAAAATAGACAATAATTGTTAACTTTTGGTTCTGATGATTAGAAAGAGCTGATAAGGAAGGAGAATTTGTGAACTTAATGATCGACAGAGAGGTATGAACAATTATGTAATTATGGTTATGTATATACAACTGTTGAGAGGAAGATTGCAAGCTATCTATTTCTTTTTCTTTACTTCTTTTGTCTTTTCCCCTTTATATCTTTTATTGCATTGTTATAATCAATAATAAATACAATTTCAACAAGAATAAATGCAGTCTGAATGCAGACGTGTCCCATCTAGTGTCAAGTCTAGCTTTGATTTTGCTTAGAAGTGGATCTGTGAAGCCCAGACAATGAATATTTTCTCTACTGGCACCAAAACACTGGGATTCCCAACCGAGATGCCTGCTGATCTGGGTCACTTTCCCGCTTTCAAAAATAAGTGAAGAAATTTATATTCCAACTGCCTCTTGATTGATTGTCATTGTGCTTTTGATTGATGGCTCTCCACAGCTTGTTCGGATGGGGAGTTTGTTACTGGTCTATTGTTGCATTATCACACTATTGTAATATTTGGTTGCTGCTGTTGCTGCAGTGTTTTTTATGCCCAATTCTGAAGCTTTTAATCATTTTATAGCATGATGCCTCCCATATAATTGAAGAAAGAAGGTGCCTGCCATGCGAAATACTTTTAAGAGAGCTGCAGGAGGTGTCTTGGAAGCTTTCAGCAAGCAGAAGCTCAAGCCAATTGTTAATCCCAACCAGAGCAGACCAGCTGAATCGGTAGTACTAAAGTAAGTGTTGACTCAACAAGTCCTATTGATTCAATGGGGCCACTTTAACTGGGATTCAGTAAGAGGATTTACTTTAAACACGAAAGTCATTATAGCAAAGAAATGGCATGGATCTCATTTGACTCAAACTTTAGAAACTAGGGCATGAGTCCATGAGAAGGAAAAGAACTAGACAGTCAGTCTCCACATTACGAACAAGATAGGTTCTGCAGGTTTTTTCTTAAGTTGAATTTGTATGTATGTCGGAACCAATACATTTTTTATATATTAGCTTTGGATAGCATAGGGAAGAGTTAACACCTCTGTGGGGTTTGTTTTGCTATCTCTGCCCTTGTTCAGAAAATTTCAACTCACTTTCCGTCCCTGTGAGAATTGGATTTTGAAAATGTTGGCTTGTTGTGGAAACAAGGATTGGTGATAAAGCTTTAGTGGAGACCTCTGTTCCCCATGATAGTAACGCTTCCAGGAGTGAATTTCCCTTCTGAGGTGTTTCTCTCACTTCTTACTGTCTCACTCCCTTTTTTAACTATGAGCAGTTTGTAAGTTGGATGTTTGTAACTCAGGACCTGCCTGTACATATATCTCAGTGTTGTCCAACTCAAGGAGATCCTGATACAAAAGCCTGGCTTCCCCCATGTTCTGGCTCAGTTGCAAAGTGGGAATCAAAGATGCTCAATGCCACAGAAGCAAGATGACAATGAAGGCAGAGCACAAGCAGACCACTCTGCAATCATGAAACATCAGGGCAAGAATCCATTCAGTCCCGCAACTAAATATTTCAAACAGCTGCCAGCTGTTTCTTGAAGCAAACATCATTAGGCACATCCTGCTCATACGTGGTGCTCCGAGGAATCTCCAATCTGAATTGCTGACCAGGTAACATTCTTGCTTACAGCCCATCTGGCGTTCTCAAGGTGAGTCAATGGGCTCTCTCAACAATCAGATGTTCTTGGGAACCCATAAGTAGAGCATGATGCTAACAATTACTCCCCACATTGAGCCACTGATGCTTAAGAGGCACAGTGCTTCAGGGAAGAGAAATGTCATTTAACCATTCTTTAGTTGTTTCCACATACTACTCCAGAGTTTGGGAAACTTCCTTTTCTGAAATATAATTTAAGAATCCATGCTGGCTGTGAGAATCAAAGCGTTTTAATCCCCCAAAAGTAGCTTTCCCAAGCTGTGTGCAGGCATGCCTCAGTTAACAAAGCCTTCTTTTTACAAAATCTTTTTTAATGCCTGTCCAAGTTGGCCTTTTTCACTTTGTCCGCTGTCTAGTTGGAAGTTTTTCTTAGCAACACTGGCATTGGGAGAATGTTATAGGAGAGCTGCAGGAAATGCAGTGCATCATTAGGGTGTAGCAATGTATCTGAAGTAAACAATGCGCTAAAGCTTGGCCTGGCAGAGAATGGGAATCTGCTCAATTTGATCCCTAGAAAAGGCAAGATAAACAGCAGCTGCCTCCAGAATCCCTTCCTGAGCATTCGTAGATAGCAAAACAGAGAGAACATGGAAAAGCAGATAAGGCTGGTTCATCAGCAATCCCCAGAATGTTAAAGAAGCATTGCCTATGTACCTAGATAGTATCCACCAAAATGGAAATTATATGAAAAGTGAAGGCTGCTGAAAGAAAACGTCAGCTTTAGATGCAATTCAGGTAATCTCTAGAAGATTCAAAATGTTTTTAATTGACTTTTGGAAGGCTTGCCTGGCTGTTCCCTTAAGCAGTGTTAGTTTTACAAGAAAGCTTTGCCCAAGTATGTGGAGCCATTCTTCTTTCCTTGTGATGTAATAACCTAACATATCTACTTCGTTAAGACAGATAGAACTCTACATCCCACCTTTCTTCCATAAACCTCAAGATTAAATTCATAGGGCTGCTAGATGATCTATCCCAAAACTGATTGAAGTTAAATCTACTAAGTTCCATCGGTTCTGTGGAATCTTGTTCTGTCAAATCGGGCCTAAGATTTAACTAATTATAGCTCATAACCACCAAGAAACATTGAGGAGAGAGAACTGTATTTCTTCATTTTACATTACATCAAAAGTCCTTTTTAACATGAGAAATTGTGCGCCCTTCTCCCTTTCCTCCAGTTTTATGCAAAAAGCAGGTCAATTAAAAAAATCCTCCTAAGCAAAAAAATCACAGCATAAAACCAACATTTAACACTAATTATTTATCAGATAAGGGAAACCAATCAGAGAAGTATATATAATTGTGCTTCAATTGATCTGTTTCATAATTCGTTGTGAATAGGCCAATTATTTGTTTCAATATTTCCTTCAATATAAAATACTTGCATTTTCCAATATCATGAAAGGAATCAAAAGATGAAAGTTATATCCTTTTCTTTCTTTTTTTATTAAAACAAAGCACACTGGCATGCTTGTGCTGCAAAGCAAAAATTCTGAGAAACTGAACTTGAATTCCACTTCCTTTGCGCCATTCAACAATAAAGGTTTCAGGAAGAACCAAATTCACTAGGACCACAACCCCATTTGAAGAATAAAGCCAGTCTTTCAGGATATGTATACCGTCAAAGCTCATGGCATACACTCTAGATTCAAAAACGCCTACTGTTTCTCTTGCTATAACAAGTACAAGCTACTGGTTTTTGATTTGTTATCTTCATTTGAAGGTTGAGGAACACCTGGTCCTCCGGATCTTCTGAACTCCAAGACCCACAATTCCTTGCCACTGCCCATATTGTAGGGGACCAAGGGGAGTCGTAGTCTCAAAGCCTTTGGAGGGCTAAAGTTTCTTTATTCTTGCTTTGTATTTTACAGTAGACCCTTGATATCCACTGGGGTTTGCTTCTAAGACTCCTTCTGCAAACCCAAAACTATGGATGCTCAGGTCCCATTATCTAAAACAACATGGTAAAATGGTGTCCCTTACGCAAAATAGCAAATGAGCATTTGTTTTTGGAGGGGGATATTTGGGGAGGGGGAAAACTGGAATAATCCTCAGACCTCACCTGGAATAACTCTGTGTCCAGTTCTGAGTACACCACAATTCAAGAAAAATATGAACAAGAGGGAAGATATCCAGAAAAGGGCAATCAAAATGATCAAAAGTTTGGAAATGAAGGCTGAGGGAGCTGGGGATGTTTAGCTTTGAGAAGAGAATCATAGAATCATAGACTAATAGAGTTGGAAGATACCACATGGGCCATCTAGTCTGACCCCCTGCCATGCAGGAGAAGACTGGGAGAAAGGGACACGAGGACTATGTTCAAATATTTGGAAAGATGTCCCATTGAGGAAAAGAAAAGCTAGTTTTCCGCTGCACTGGAGACTAGGACACAGAACAATGGACACAGAACAATTGCAGAAAAGAAAATTCCACTTAAACATTAGGAAGAGCTTCCTGGCAGTAAGGGATATTCAGCAGTGGCATATGCTGCCTTGGAGTCCAGTGGAGTCTTCTTCTCTGGAGATTTTTAAGCAGGTGCTGGATGGCCATATTTCGAGAGGGCTCTGATTGCGTCTTCCTGCGTGGCAGAAGAGAGTCGGACTGAATGGTCCTTTGGGTCTCTTCCAACTTTGATTCCACATTCGTATATGGTTGAATTCAGCAATATAGGATCTGTGGCTACAGAGAATCGACTGTACTCTTTGGAGTGAGGTTAATGGGTGTGTTGTGAAGACCTCTCAGTCCATCTTCTAAAGCACGCATGGGAATTATGTAACTTCCAGATGTACTACAACTCCCAGCAGTCTATACCACTAGCCATGATGGCCGGAGCTGCTGAGAACTGCAGCTTAATAAGAGCGGAGTCCCAGTTGCAGAGAAAAGGTGGGATATAAATAAAGTTAACCTGTGCATCAGGAGGACAATGTGAACACTAACCCCCTTGCAAAGAAACATCTGAGGCTCAAAACATATTTCTCAAATGTTGGGAAACAGAAAAGGAAAACCTATGACTGATGGAAATCTTCCAAAAATGCAATTTCCAGAATATTCTACAAAACAGAATATTCTGGTCAGAAAAAGTAATACTTATGTGCATGAATATCCTTTTCTATACAGATAATGGTATTCCCTGTGCAGGAAAAGCTGTATTCTGTACAAATATAAAACATGCCTCCAACTACAGCATATGACAAGCAGGAATTTGCATTTCCTATGAGGAAATAATACTTATTGTGCTAAAATATTCTCTTTTTTTTTCACAGAACATGCAGTTTTCTATGCAGAACGTCCAGTTTTCTCCACAAAAATACCAAATTTTGCATAAAATTACTCCAAAAGTATGGATAGCTTTTGGAACTACGTAATTTTCAAATACTTTCTTGATGTAAGAAGAAAATTGCTGAAATTACTCATTGCTACCTTCAAGAAGGACATCAGTGAAGGATTAGATCTCTACGTCAAACGGGTTTAACATTTCGGAGAGGTAAATAGTGACATTCCAAGGTTGATGGCGAGAAGCAGTGGGACTCACCTTGTAATATGTACTTTGTAAAGCAGTTGAGAAACTACAAACACTACCATTTAATACCACACACTAGTAATGTCCTTTTAACACTGACAATAACTGAAACCCACCAGGGATGAGGCCTTTTCATTCCGTCAAGAGTCGACACTGCTTTCAAATCAGCTCTATTTGCAGTTGCCTGCTAGTGCCTTAAAACTGCAAACTCGCAAGGCAGTGCAGAGGGAGGGGAGAACACAACACACAATTTAACACTAGTATATAAAACCGAGGACAGATACAAAGCAGATTTGAAGTGTTCCCCATTAGTAGCTTGTCAGGCACAGCAATTCAGTTTGGGGTGTGCGAGATGAGCCAAGATGGAGAGGGGAGGAGGAAACAACTGTGAACTAAAAGCCATCTGTAAAATTCCACTACTGGTATTTACAACTGAACTATTTTCTGTGCTCAGTTCAGACAGAACTAAAACTGTTGAGCTTATCCCTTTAATAACCTCATCCTATCACCACTTTCATCATCATCCATGCTGACAATAAGGCTCTGAAGGAACCAAACATCACATATTTGACAATAATACTTTCTGGGAGATCAACATTTACGTCAGTTTGAGAACTGACAAGAGATGCATTTGTCTGTTCTGTTGCTCTAAAAGCTTATGCCATGCACTACATTCCAAAAAAAAGAAAGAAAGAAATGAAAAGCAAACCTGTAAATACGACACAACCAAGTATAAGATCGATTAAATTTCAAAATCGGACTTGAATTTAACAACAATAATTTGCAGAAGCGGCAGGCTGAAATCCATACAAGAGCTTACCTATCCTCCTGGAAGGAAGCCGACCAACTTCGGCAGACTTCATAACTTAGCTGTCACCAGCCAGAATTACTTTGAAACAAAACCAACCCAGTAATTTCAGTTTTAAAGAAATAATAATCCACATTTTTCCAACTGCGTGTTTCCAAAAGCTTTTTTAGAGAAATCGTTCAAATGAAGGAAAGCGGAAACACATTCTACATAAATATACTTTTGAATCCAACTGATGTGGTTTTGAAGAGAGGCGGAGCAACATTTTAAAAGGGTGGAGGAGAGGAGAACTCGGCACTGGCAAAAGCACAACTATCAGTCATACAAAAGAGCATTTATACAGTGGGAACTTTCTGAGGAGGCTATGAAAGAAAAGCAGGAGAGCCAGGAGAAGAAGGCGGAACTTGACTGGAGAACTGCAAGAGGAACAAGAATGAGTGCTTCATGTATTGTTATACACAAGTCCACCTTTCACAATGTATTAGAAGCTTAGATAAGGTCCAGAAGAAACAGCCAAGTTGAAGGCAGCCAAGTAATGTAAGGAAAATGCAGCAGCACATTTATGCTGCCCAGAACAATTATGAGTCTGAGGCTGAAATCAAAGAAAAGGAAGATAACTTGCAATCACTCCTTGCCGTTCTTTGAGGGGTATGTCTTACATGCCCTGCGGAAGGCCAACAAGTCCCACAAGGCACGAACTTCAGGTGGCAAGGTGTTCCACAGAGATGGCGCCACTACTGAAAAGGCTCTGCGTCTAGTTGCAGTTAGACGCAAGGTCTTAAAACTGGGGACTTCCAGCAGGTCTTGGTCCTCAGAACGGAGGGATCTCTGGGGTTTGTAGGGGGTGAGGCGGTCCCTCAGGTACATCGGCCCTGGACCATGTAAGGCCTTGAAGGTAAGCACCATCACTTTGAAAGTGATCCGGTGCTCAATTGGTAACCAGTGCAGCTGCCGTAAGATTGGTGTTATGTGGCATCTTATCGGGACTCCCGCAAGGAGCCGGGCAGCTGCATTTTGCACCAATTTGAGCTTCCGGATCACCGACACAGGAAGGCCAATGTAAAGGGCATTACAGTAATCCAGTCTCGAGATGACTGTAGCCTGGATCACTGTAGCCAGGTTCTCCCTAGATAGATAGGGGGCTAGCCGTCTAGCCTGCCGAAGATGAAAAAGGGCAGTTTTGGTAACGGCGGAGACCTGGGCTGCATCGTCAATGAAGGGTCCAAGAGGACTCCCAGACTCTTTACTAGTGAAGACGGGCGTAACACTTCGCCATCCAGGGTTGGCAACTGGATATCCCCACTGCCCGGTCAGCCCAGCCATAGGATCTCCGTCTTTGCTGGATTCACCCTCAACCTACTGGAACGCAACCATCCAATAATGGCCCCGAGGCACTGGTGAAAACTGTCGGGTACAGACTCCGGTTGGCCTTCCATCTTTAACACAAGCTGAGTGTCGTCAGCATATTGATAACACTCGAGCCCGAAATCTCGGACCAGCTGAGCAAGTGGTTGCATATAGATGTTAAACAACAGAGGGGAGAGAATGGCCCCCTGAGGAACCCCACAATGTAGAGGGGACCTCTCAGAGACCAGGCCCCCCCTCTCCACTCGCTGTCCACGGTTGTGAAGAAAGGAGGCCAGCCAATTTAAAGCTGTCCCCCTAACTCCAGCAACGGCAAGGCGGTGGGTCAGAAGATTGTGATCGACTGTGTCAAATGCTGCTGTGAGATCCAATAACACAAGCAACACCGACCCGCCCTGGTCAAGCTGGCATCGGAGATGATCTGTGATGGAAACCAATACAGTCTCTGTCCCATGCCCTGCACGGAAGCCAGACTGGAAAGGATCCAGTCCGGCTGTGTTGTCTAGGAACTGCTGCAGCTGCACCGCTACTGCCCTCTCAATCACCTTGCCCAGAAATGAAAGATTCGAAACTGGGCGGTAGCTGGAGGGAACCAAACAATCTAAATCTGGTTTTTTCAGCAGAGGAGAGACCACTGCCTCTTTTAATCCCTCTGGAAAGACTCCTTGCTCAAGGGAGCTGTTTATTATCTTCAGCAGCGGGTCACGTAATCCCTCCAAGCAGGATTTTACTAACCAAGAGGGACACGGGTCGAGGGAGCAAGTGGTCGGTCTAGCTGCAGCTATGAGCCTATCGAGGGCCTCTGCGTCCAGTGGGATGAACTGGTCGAGGGTGGGCCCAGCAAGTGGCCACGGAGTCTCAAGTTCTCTCATTGTATCAGTTGTGGCGAGGAGGTCCCGGCGTAGTAGTGAGATCTTTTCAGCAAAATAGCTTTGAAAAGCCTCGGCTGAAAGGGCCTGATCATCACTTTTTGGGTTGGTAGGAACCGTCGTTAGAGATCTAATTATTTTGAACAATTTTGCCGGGCGTGAGCTGGCGGACTCTATCAAAGAGGCATAGTATACTCTCTTTGCTTCGATGGTAGCATGCTCATAGGACTCCATAAATGCCCTGTAAGCTGATCTCGAAGCTCTGTCATGAAGTTCTCGCCACACGCCCTCTAGCCGTCTCTTTTCCCGCTTCATCGATCAAAGTTCCTCGGTGAACCAAGGAGACCGATTTCGGCGGGGTTGGAGAGGGCGTCTAGGGGCGATCTTGTCGAGTGCATTGGACAGACCGATGTTCCACATGTCCACCTGCACATCGATTGAGTCGCTGACCGGCTCCAGATCCTTCAGAGCATTCTGGAACCTACTAGGTTCCATAAGTCTTCTTGGGCGAGCCCAAATCGGCTCGGCGCCCTTGCCAGGTGGGTAGGCATGCTCCAGCCTGACTCTCAGGGCACAGTGATCCAACCATGGAACCTCTAAAATAGAGGCTTGGGTCACCTGAAGTCCTGCGCTGAAGATCAAGTCTAGCGTATGTCCTGCTTGATGCGTGGGCCCAGTACTGCAGAGCAAGAGTCCTAGTGTCTCCATGGTAGACACTAGGTCAATAGCCGCTGCTGAGCAAGGGTCCGTATCAGCGTGGACATTGAAGTCCCCCAGGATAAAACCATTGAGGAGAATGAGGCATCGGATGAGGCTCAAAGATGAAGCTTGCAATGTTTCACAAAGATAAAGGGCTGGAACCACAGGGTTAGAACCAAGCATGACTCTAAGCACAGCTACTGAAGAAAATACCATTCTGGTAGAGCCCAACAAACTAAATTTATAATAAGCAATGTTGTGAGTTGGAAAGTCAACTGAATAGTATCGCCAACCCATTTTGGAAAGCACTGAAGTGTCACTAGAAAACCTCAAGTTAACTCTTGAGAATTAATGCTGTATAGGCTTGCAGATTCACTCCATTCAACTTTTTACAACTTTTTAAATCTCATGTCCAGGTCTTGAAATAGGGAGTGTATCTAATGGTCCTGAGAAAAACAAAAGAAGTCATGTGCTCCTGCTCTGGAGGCCTCCATATAACAACAACAACAACAACAACAACAACAACAACAACAACAACTTTGTTCTTGTATCCACCATCTCCCCTTAAGGGACTCTGGGTGGCTTTCACATGGCACAACATGCCAAAAACAGAACATAGAATAAAACGCAATTTTAAAATACAGTTGAATAAAACATATAGACATATTTATCAACAACTTAAAACTCAATTAAAAAGTGCTCATCAACCAATGGTAGTAAGCTACTGTAAACATCGGCAGACTGTAAACGATCAAACTGGGAATGGGATAAGTGCAAAGCTGTTACCGTGGGACGAGGGCATGGGATGAACTGCAAGGTTGCATAACAATTTATTCATCACATTCAGTCTTCACAGAAAATTATGACAGGCTGAAAGAGGGACAGAGCATGGTGCCTGTGACCTTCTACTTGTGACCTCTATCCGGATTGGGGAGATGTGGATGATCTCAAAGGCAAGAGTCCTCCTGGCCTTACAGATAATAATCCTGGCAAAATGTGATGTAATGCAGCCAATGTTCATCCCTTTCCTCCCTTCTCTTACAGGTGTATCCTAACTCATATGAATTGGGAGAAATGGCAGAGTGTCCCAATGGTGATAGAGTCATAATCTCAGTCAAGGGATCTGATATGACAGAAGAAGCCAAGAGATTCTGGGACAACGAGATAGGACCCTCTACAGATTTCTCTTGGCTTCTGTCACTTGAATAAAGATCAGCTAGGAAATCAGACACTTTAAAAGCATGTTGAAACTTTTCTAAAACATTATTCGTGATGTCTTGATATGGAGAGGGATAGTGCTGGAGCTGGCAATGGCTTCTCAATGCCTTCTTAATTCCATAGTACGAATTATATCTTCCATCATAATTGTTTTAAAGGTCTGAGCAATAACAGAAACCTACTCTAGTTGATGATGTGGAGGTCTCTGGAGCTCTTCAGGTTCACAGAATGGAAGAAGAAGCCGTTATGACATGCCACAGAGGCCATTTCTTGGGTGTTTTTGAGGAAATTGATCTGAACCATTTCCAAATAGGGTCAGCATCCTGAAGAACTGTCATCTAAATGTAACCTTTTAAACAGGGGAAACATTTCTTCCTTGTCTGGCTGCTAAATGGCTAGTAAAAAGCAGAGATTTAAACTTCATCTCTCTCTCTCTCTCTCTCTCTCTCTCTCTCTCTCTCTCTCTCTCTCTCTCTCTCTCTCTCTGAGGCAGAGGAAATCTGTCGAAGAGCAAGAGCTCAGTGCTTCAAGCAATGCATTTGTGGAGCAGAGCTTTTATGGCCATATGTTATAAACAAAAATGAGGAAAAGAGAGAACCCTGAAGAACACTCAAAGCAATTTAAAAAAAAGAAAAGAAAAGAAAAGAAAAGAAAAGAAAAGAAAGAAAGTCAGAATTCTTGAAAAAGGAGAAACAGCTATTGAAAGAGATCACATTCCCCAAAGGTTGCTATGCAGTGGTCAAAGAGGCACTCAGGAAAGTCACGGCACTATATGTCCACCCACACACAAATCCACACATGATACAAAAAGATCATGGACAAACACGTTCATTTTGTAATTTACGAACAGGCATATGTAAATTATAATCTGGGTCGTTGATACATGAGAAAGGGATGCTTAAAGTTTAACTTCTTTCCTATTAATGATAAAGGGAAAATAGGAAGAAAAGATCAAAAATCAAAAACAAGCAACATCAGAAACCAGGGGAGAACGTTCCGACTCGAACTTTTCAATCCATTTGATTATGTCTACGTGGACTTGAATAAAGGAGTCACAACTGCCGTGAATGTTTGCAGTGTGTATTTTACATACACTAAAGCTTTAATCAACCTGCCACATACTGTGCATTTTAAATTTCCATGATGAACAGGCTCTCTTTTTATGTATTTTCCCCTTCTTCCTACCCTCTGATAGGAACATGTGCACCATTTGCCAACTGAAATAACAACACGCCATATGCATCTAATGAGGTGTACTTCTACAATATACTTTTTATTATTTGAAGTGCCACATCACTGTTGCTTTCTAAGCATATACCTGCAGTTGTCATTCGGCAAAAGAATTTCTTGATGCATAATTTGTGTGGCACATATTCCTGCCCTTTGTTAAACAGGAACTCCCAGTTCACCAAATGCTTTGCCTATGCAATTATGCAAACTAGCTCTCCCAAAATCTAACAGAAAGAGGACTGCCTGAGGAGGTGGGGAAAACTAAGTCTAGGTAAAGAGTTTCTTCAGTCCTTTGTTGTACCTCAGCGCTGGTTCACCTTGCTTTTAACACACAGTCCACCACAACAGGCTTGGTCAAAACAGTTTATTGATAAAAGATAGTAAAGTCTAAATAAAAAGCAGTAAAGAAAGCAATAATCCAATTGCAAAGGCAGTCAGTAGAAAGCAATAATCCAAATGCAAAGGCAGTCAATAGAAGGCAATAATCCAAATTCAAGGCAGTCTGTAGAATAAAGTTCAAAGTCTCCAATATAGCAAATCAATCCTGAAAACAAGGCAGCAGGAACTTCAAAACACAATCCAAAATACAAGATCCAGGCAGGAACAAAAGCAAGAATACTTTTCCATGAGCATGGACAAGACAGGAACTCTGCTTCCAAAACCAACGTTGCTTTGTCTGAAATCTTTCCCTGTTTCTCCCTTATTTAACCATGCTTACAAGCCAAAAAAGCATTCCTTTGTCCTTGGGTTCCCACATGCTTACCAGCTATCCTAAGAGAACATCTGGGATGATGAACTTTAACCTTAACCTTGTATCCCTATCTAAGGAAGACTCCTCTGACTCGCTGCCAGACACACCTGGGACCTGTTGATGTTCTGAATCCTGTGAAAGGTCACCCTTATCACTGGCTTCTGCTTCACTGCTAATCTGTTTATCACAAACTTCTGCTTCACTGCTAGTCTGCGGCCTCTCTAATAATTCAGAGCCTTCAACATTTCCCTCATCAACATTTCCATGGTCAGCCCGCATAAACCCAAATCCCCCTTCATCATCAGACTGAACCACAACACCCTTATTTGCTTTCCTACACAACTGATCTTTCTCCTAAGGCAATTATTTGACCACCATTCAATATCTGCCCAACCAAAAAAGAAGACATAATATTAGGACACCTCAGGTCATGCCATGCAACAAATTTATGGGTCTAAACTCTAAAGAGTGACCAGGCATTGAATCTAGGATCTAGAATCAAAATACATAAGCAGATGACGGATGACACCCAAGCATATGAGATGATTTAGGGGGTCTTAGAAGATCACAAGCAAAACACGACACAACAGTATGCTCAAATGGTCAAAAACCCAACACAATTCTAGGACGCATAGACGCAGGAGGAATATGACATCCAAAAGAGGCATTGTGTTTTCTGATATTTAAGTAGAGATCTACAGATAGGCTGCCACTACTGTGCTCATAATTAAGAGCAGCAATCTATAGTTCAACACAAAAGACCCAACTGAGGAAGGGAAAGGAGATGGAAGTGGGCAGTGGTAAACAAGGGAAGAGTCCTCAGGGATTAGTCACAGTAGGGGAGATGGTTTTACAAGATAGAAACATTCCACCACCATTACATAAATGACCACAAGCTTAACCAAAATGTGGTAGAAGTCCCATAGTCTCTTAAAACCTTTGGAGCTTACTTGGCCATGAGCTACAAATCACAGGAATGGGCAAACTTCGGCCCTCCAGGTGTTTTGGACTTCAACTCCCGAGGCTGTTAGGAATTGTGGGAGTTGAAGTCCACAGCACTTGGAGGGCCGAAGTTTTCCATGCCTGCTCTATCAGATGAACAAAGCGAACTAAAGCTGAGAAGTGTGAGAATTCCCAGTGAGAATTTGTTTCCTGCAAGTCTACAATGTATTTATTTATTATTTACTTATATTCAGCCTTTCTCCCAATAATAGGTATTCTCGGTAGTGATAATAAATATAAAACACTGGTAATTAATATAATATCAATAGAATCATAGAGTTGGAAGAGATCTCACAGGCCATCCAGTCCAACCCCCTGCAAAGAAGCAGGAAAACCACATTCAAAACACTGCCGACAGATGACCATCCAGTCTCTGCTTAAAAGCCTCCAAAGAAAGAGCCTCCACCACATTCCATACATACATACATACATACATTAAAACAATTAGATCATGTCATTAAAAAATAAACATTAAAATATAAAAGTGCATTAAAACTTCACATGCATCCCAAAATCCCAATCATACCATTCCCAGAAGCCCAGCCCTCCTGAGCCCATAAATATCTGATGGCAGAGGACTATTTTGATCTGCCTAAGAAAGGCAAGCAGAGATAGCCTCTCTAAGGAGAGTGTTCCAGAGTCGAGAAATAGCCACTGAAAAGGACCTTTCCTTTGTTCCCATAAAACATACCTGAGAGGATGGAAAGAGAAGTCCCCTTCCAGATTATCAATATGTACAACTTGGGAGTCTGTGGATATCTCCAATATCAGTTTATCCCCATCTCACCCATCCACCCTCCAGCAATGATAAACAAAAGATACACCATGGTTGTGGGTTGAACGTCCAGTAAGATGACCCAAAAGCTGTCGCCTTGGCTATCTCTATGCTCACATACATTCTATTTAGTCTCAGTCATCCTCTAGTGCATTAAGAGTCCCTTACCTGTATTTTTACTGGCCATGTAAAGTTGCTGACGTAGACAAAGAAAGTGATGTTGGGGTTGTTGCGGAAGTCAAATTTCTCATTGGAAAAGCTGTCCTTGTACTCCTTGATCTGGCTCTTTGAAACCACTGGGATCTCCTCCCCTGCCTGGGTGCCATCTGTGAATGTTTTAAAGGGGAGCAGATTAAGTTACCACTCAAGTTACCTCACGCGTGTGTGTACAAGGGGCCTGGGACCCGTCTCATCCTTTCAAACAAACCTGGTCTGGGTTATTGAAAAGACAAAACTGAGGGAGAGAAAACCATGTACGCCACTCAGTGCAACTTGGTGGAAAGCCAAGATATAAATGCAATAAAAATGAACCGTCTGTCTTTCGTGAAATCCTCAGTCATATTCCAAAGGGTACTCTTATTCCTTTAATTATACAGCAAGACCCGTTGATAATAAAATTAAATGGTGTCATTTAAACTAGGAGATGCTGAGTTTAGTTTCATGGCTGCTATCACTGAACATAGGCGATACCGTTGCATAAAAAGTTAATGTTGCAGCAGCCAACACATGCGTTCATGATGTGGAAGCTAGATCAATGTTTTCTTTTTCAGATCCTCTTTGTACCATCATATTTAAATTGTGTTTCAATATATACTTTTATACAGCACAGAAAACTACTGAATTGCTAAGCCACCTTTGTTCCAGGTGTAGGAAGAGGAACTGAAACTGGCTGCCTTTCATCTTCAACACTCCACTTGTCATTAGACAGTCAGAGAAAATGGGAGATTAAAGAAATACGTGTACTACTGATTTGGAATCATGAGCTACTACTTTCATGGTTCAGAATCCTATGCAAAAGAATAAATGGGTGAACTTTTAGTATTAGAAATAGCAGACACTCCGTAGGTAGCCTGGAAGTTGCTTTGATTCAATGCAAAACTTTAAGGAAAGACCCCTGGGGCAAATAGCAGGCTTAGATCCTTCAAAGAACATTGAATCTATCTACATGAACTAGAATAAAAGCATTGCTTTCTCAGCCCAGCACAGCTTTTAAATTTGCAATGTGATGAAGTGGGAGAGGCTGCCTTTCTGATAGGAGCCTCCTCCAGGCATTCACTGAACTGCCTCGCGGCCACTGAAGTACTGCAATTAATGTCATGACTATAGAAGAAAGTAAGTTTAAGCATAAAGCTAGGACACTGAGGGAATCAAAGTCTAGGTGGCAAGACATGGGAAAACAAATAAAATAAGAGGGAGGAGAAATCTGAAGGAGGAGCAGATGAAAGAATGAGCCAAGGAGGAACAAGTCTGGAGTCTAGGAGGAAAAATATATTTTGAGATCTGAGAGTATAAGGTCAGGGAAAGAAGTCAATGTGAGGCTTCAAGGAGGATTACTGCCTGCTGACGTGGTAAACTGGCCAAATATTGCAGCTTTCTAGTAAACTAAAACCATCACTATTTCTTAAGGTAAAGGTAAAGGTTTCCCCTGACATTACGTCTAGTCGTGTCCAACTCTAGGGTTGGTGCTCATCTCCATTTCTAAACCAAAGAGCCGGCGTTGTCCATAGACACCTCCAAGGTCATGTGACCAGCATGACTGCATGGAACACCGTTACCTTCCCACCAGAGCAGTACCTATTGATCTACTCACATTTGTAAGTTTTTGAACTGCTAGGTTGGCAGAAGCTGCAGTTAAGAGCAGGAGCTCACCCCGCCCCCCAGATTTAAACCACTGACTTTTCGGTCAGCAAGTTCAGCAGCTCACCGGTAGGCTGTTAGAAATTGTGGGAGTTGAAGTCCAAAACACCTGGAGGGTCAAAATTTGCCCATGCCTATATACACCATGCTTGGGATAGAGAAGACAGTTCTCACCTGCAAAACTCGTTGACCAAGTGATGTTGAGGTTGAAGTTTTTAGAAGCATTGATAAACATGTCCAGGTCTCTGTTTTGCTAATTCCAGGAGACAAAAGGGGAAAAAACATGGATTAATAGCTTAAAGATAGAGCTGCAACCATTAAAACCAGATTGGTATTGTTTGAAACCAAGACCAACAGCATGCTAAAATCTGCACAATCCTCTCTCACATTTTAGGCTTAGTTTGGAAGTTGAAATTAAGTTTGTGCAATTAGTTGTGGGATCTAGCATATCCACACTGCCATCAGGCTCATGGACTTCACCTACTAATCATGGGAGGAAAATAAAGTCTCATTTATCCAACATAAAGGAGCTGGCAAAACGTTGGATAAGCGAAAATGTTGGATAATGAAGGATTAAGGAAAAGCCTATTAAAAATCAAATTACGTTATGATTTTACATATTAAGCACCAAAACATCATGTTTTACAACAAATAAAAAAGCAATTCAATACACAGTAACGTTATGTAATAATTACTGTATTTACGGACTTAGCACCAAAACATTGCAATGTATTGAAAACATTGACCACAAAAACACTGACCACTAAAGGCAGACTGCATTGGATAATACAGGATGTTGGATAAGCGAAGGTTGGATAAGCGAGACTCTACTGTATAGTGAAGATGCTTACACAAGTGCCTTATTTCCCTTTACAGAAGTCTGGCTGATATGTATGTACAAATTGTTGTCATTTTTGGAAATTCACAGTAAAAAGTTTTGGATTTGTTTTTTAATGCGTAAGCCATAGCTTTCACAAAAAGAACGGACTCCTCAAGTGGATTACAAATCATGTGACGCCACTTCAGAGTCATTCCACTCCTTTCTAGATGCCTTGGGAACATGTTTGAGTTTCCCATCTGGAAAAGCAGGAAAGCTGCACCTTACCTCACAGGGTAAAGGGAGCGCAAGCTAGTGGGAGAAGGCGTATGCACGCAGCTCACTGGGGGAAGGAAATTCATCATGACACATAATATACAAACTGCACCAGGCACCAAGGCATTTTAATAAATAACTTGAAGTGCAGTAGAGAGAATTTACTAACCTCTTCAGGCGTTGCTACAAAATTGATTGCTGTATAATAGCGATCATCTTCTTGCGAAAGACTGAAGGTGAATTGATAGTCAATAAGAAGAGTGTCTGTATGGGAGTATACAAAAGAGAGTGAGAAAGTGCCTTGGTCCAAAGCCAGAATTGTTGGGAGGCTGGCGGCGTGCGCAAAAGAAAATATGAGGGTGCCGCATCATTGTTCTCTACGTGAATTGTGGAAAGATGAAGAAACACAAACAGGTACAGGAGATCAGCTAAGCATATCAGGCGGAAATACCACCACTGGTTTATCATCTGATGTCTTCATGTTGTCAGAAGGAATGGGAGAGAGAGTTTCTACCTGGAGGGTTTGCTCTCTGTGACTTTTAGAAGTGAGTCAGAGCTCCAGTCTCTAAGTCACCCTCAAACACGTCCAGTATGGAATCAAAACAAGCCACAACTTTTGTGGTTTATAACTGAGAAGCCTGGCTTTGGCATTGGCCACCGAACCATTAGTAGGGTGACCTATATTTTGGCCAAGAAGCCACTTCCCACCAGCTCAAGCTCTGGAGGAAACCTCTGCTGACAGAACCAGGATTCAATTATATGGTTCAAATGCCTTCTGGGAACGAAGCCAGACACACTCCCAAGCTGTGCCATTCAGGGCCTTGACTCAGGGCCTCTTTCGGGGACCTTCTAGCACCATGGATGATGTTGCCCAACTGACCAAAAGTTCTGACAGACCAAATGTAAGTGAAGGCATTATCTACAGTTAGGTTATGGATAAAAAGTGTGTGAAAGCCATCACTGGATGGAACTGGGGAGCTCTTCTGGGCAGACAAATTGGGTGTCCCTTCTGCAGACATGACTAAATCCTTCAACAGTCAGGTCGGTCTGGAAAAACTTCCAGTTCACATTTCAGGAAAAAAGATTTCACCTAAACAGTAGAAACAACTACTCTGAACAAACCTCTGAGGATGCCTACCATAGACATAGGTGAAAGGTCAGGAGAGAATGCTGCTGGAACATGGCCATACAACCTGAAAAACTCACAGTAACCCAGTAGGAACAACTTTCTGAGCTCTCCACCAGTGGCATATGCTGCCTCAGAAACCGGTGGAGTCACCTTCTCTGGAGGTTTTAAGCAGAGGCTGGATGGCCATCTGTTGGGGAAGCTTTTATTGTGCTTTTCCTGCATAGTAGGGGGTTGGATTGAGTGGCTCTGTGGAACCAACTCTATGGTTCTATGCTTCTTCCTACCCTTCCCTGGAGCCCACAAAACCACAGGGGCTCCTGGGAAGAAACAACATTAGCACATAGTGTAGTTTTCTACTTCATCTGCTTTCATTATCCCTTTGCTCAGATGCAAAAGGTAAGTCTAGCTCCTTTGCTTTCTCTCTCAAGTATGATTTAAAGCATCTAACGCACCTAAGACAGAATTTTCACTAAGAGAAATTGCCTGCCTTGCAGAGATTCATGCAGGGCCGTGACTTGGTTTTCCCTCCCACTCTAAGCCTCAAAGCCTTGGTGCTTCCTTGCCGGCCTTCATCCAAATAGTCTTCAATTTAAGAAAAGATCCTGCTTCTTGCGGAGAGTGCCCCACCAAAGTGGATCAAAGTAATAACTGTAAAACTGTGTATGAAAACAAAAAGCAGCTGCACTAATGTATTTCCTCTAAATATTTTCACTCTCTTCTTTATTACCAATTTATTTCAAGAGGGGTTTTTTTTTCTAAAAAGATCTCTTTTCAAGGGAACACTTTAAGAACAATACCAAGCATCCTAATGCTTTCAAAAGGCTCCTGAAGTCTACTTGCTTCTCGCTCAGCAAGCAACCTCCGGTATTGTTTTTTCAGGTGTTCTCTTAAGAGCTTTCCAGCTCAAAATCCACTGCGAATAAAAAAGGAAATATTTGGGAATACACTGGTGGAGCAAAGAAAATCTCATTTCCTAGACCACTGGACAGCATGAAGGAAGAGAGAACAAACAATCAGTCATCATCTACAAGACGGAAATATAGTTCACCTATGAACCCTTGCTTTGAAAGTATCTACTTGGCTATAGCGACAAAGGATTAGATCGCTACTCCATAACAGTCCAGGTAAAGGATTAAAAAAGCAATAATAAACGCTGTTTATGTACAAGATATTTCACATTGTGATCTGAGCATAAGAAAACCGAGACCCAGGAACAGTGCAATAGAAACCGAGTTCAAGGAAAGGGAATGGAAGAGAATGGAATGGAAAGGGGGTCCAAATAAATAACTTTAAGGGTGACAATGAAGTCGTTAAAAATGTAGCTAGACCACTACCACATTTCTCCAGAAGTGGTAGCTGGAAAGGAGAAATGACTGATTCTCCTGGAAGTTATTTATTTGAAGGTCCATCTATAAATGTATTTCATGCACTAGAACTGATTTTACATACAACCAAAAAAATAACCCATAGTTTGTACTCACAGTAGCATGTCCCTTTGAGTGGATTGCCTTGGTACCGATTTTCGACCTCACACCTACAAGAAAGAACCCATAAGAATGTTTTGTCTGATCTGTTGATCGTAGTAAATTATTCACATAAGAATGTTGACCTTCAGGTTTAATTTTTTCCTGAACCCAACATTGTAAAAGGTTTGTTTTCTATTAAGTCACACCCATTATTAACTTTAAAAGCGGTTTCTCATTTTTAAAAATAGAACAAGAATAAATATTTAAGGCTCAGCTTTAAAAAATATCAAGACATAAGACCAGACCACAGAAAGGCAACAATAAATGAGAAACCTGGAGAACACGACAAGAACCTTGGCACTACTTGAAACAAATGCCTAAAATGGTAAACAGTTATCCAAGAATAAGCTACAACTACAGACAAACCCCTAGTTAGATTCTGCACTTTTGTTCTTCAGTAGAATTTGTATGTGAGTCAGGACAGGTATATATGTTAAGTGTAACTCCATTCATATCTATCTATCTAAGCTTTGGATAGCATAGGAAGGGCTTAACACCCCTGTGGGGTTGTTTTGCTATCTGTGTCCATGTTCAGAAGATTTCACCTCCCTTTTTCTCTCTCTCTCTGTATTCACTGGATTTTGAACAATATTGGCTTGATGTGGAAGCGAGGATTGGGGACAAAGCTTCAGTGGAGACACCTTTTCCCCAGGATAATAACTTTTTCAGAAGTGAATTTCCCTTCCAAGGGATAGATTTATCTCACTTCTTGTTGTCTCAACCTCTTCTTCACTAGGAGTTGTTTGTAAGTCAGACATTTGTAACTCAGACTGCCTGTGTTTTGTAACTTATGGAAAAAACTTGTATGTGCTGATCCAAATTTTCTCAAGGTATTGCACAGGGCTAATATACAGGGTAACATACTATGTACACACTTGCAAATGTAAGCATTCAGTACCCCTTTTGCAAGCGATTTCTTCATTCATTCATAGTGTAATGACACATAATCACAGCTTTGTCCCTCCACATATATGTCACTGAAATGATTTCAGGAATGACTGGGAAGTTACCAGCCACGGCACCCTGCCCCTTGCCTTTTCCATCTGCACTCGTGTGCATAGGCTGGAAGGACTTTACACACTAGAAATTATTGAACAGGATCTTGGCCATTCTTCTTAGACCTTCCTAGCCAGCAACCCCTTTCCACAACAGTAGGACCAGCTCCTGAGAGACTCAGCCATTGTCTAAACTGGGTGAGAACTTCTCAGGTGGATGTATCAATCCTCTCCATTCTGATAATGTAAAAGTGATACCTGCAGTAAAAGAATTGGACACTGTGTAGTCGAAGGCTTTCATGGCCAGAATCACTGGGTTAATAATAATAATAATAAAACTTTATTTATATCCCGCCACCATCTCCCCAACGGGGACTCGGGGCGGCTTACATGGGGCCATGCCCAGAACAGTACAATATAGCAAAATATAAAACAACATATCACAATACAATTAAACAATACAATAAATGATCATATACACTGCAACACAATATATATATATATATAAAAAAAAAAACAGGGCGGGCCGCATGAGACACTTAATTAAAACTTGGGGTGAGAAAAGGATAAGAATACAATCACGGAGTTTTCATATTCCAGAAGAATTCTCTCCTGGAGTTTCATCCACATCTATGGCAGCCATCCTCAGAGGTTGTGAAGATGCCTGCCATGGATGTGGGTGAAACGTCAGGGGAGAGTGCTTCTGGAACATGGCCATACAGCCCGGAAAACTCACAGCAACCCAGATTGGACACTGTTTTTAAAGGTGCAAATAACCTGGAAAATCCTCAAATACATATGGCAATATTTGTTCATATGTTTTCTTATACTATTGAGGTATTGTTTCTCAAGGGTGTAAATACCAGATATTGCCTGACATTGGAAACAAAGCAGGGTCAGTCCTGGTTAGTTCTTGGATGCTACAGGCTCTATTTCAGAAGAATTGGCATAACCACCTCTGAGGATTTCTTGCCATAAGAAATCCCTATAAAATTCATGGGATTGGTGTAAGTCAACAGGAGATTGAAGGCACATACATATCTTGGAAGCTAATGAGAGTCAGTTCTAGGTAGCATTTGGGTGGGAGGCTACCAATGAATCCAAGTTACTATAGGTATCATTTCAAAGCAAGGAACTGGCAAAATCACCTTTGAGTATTCCTTGCCTAAGAAAGCCCTATGAAATTCAATGGATTGTCATAAATTGACAGGTTACATGAGAGTGTGCATGTGAGTTGAAAGACATGCATAGAAATGCCTCTCAACTCAACTGCCAAGGTGCTGTACAATGAATCAGGTTATGCACAATGGATGAAAACATTCTAAACCTCAATTACATCAATAAAAGCCTTCAAAACAGATTAAAACCACTCTCAAACCACAGGTTAATAAAACAGCGAGATCAGTTCCAATCACTTTGCTAAGTTTTCAGCACTTTCAGATTCTATAGTCGAAATGTTAACATTTGAAGCAACCTAAAGACTTCTGCCATCTTTCCCATATACTTTCTGTTTTTAACAAAGAATTTCAGCACACACACTTCAAATGTGGAAGCTGAACATTATGGAAGAACTGTATCTTGCCATTGTTTCCCACCTGGATACCTGACATAACAGCACACTTTGGATAGTGGGTGTTTAAATGTATATTTCATTTAAATGTATAACGAAATAAGAATGGTATTGAGATGGGATGCATTCTCTCCCATCCAAAAACATTTGAATGGTTTGGAAGAAGCCAGCCTTCCATTGTGTGATGAGTCAAAGCTACGTTATTTCCAACTGTAAGAATGAGGTGGGATGGGGAGAGCATGCAATTCCATCTCAATACAGTACGTATCCTGTCCTAAAAAAATAGGGGATTATATCCCAATGTGATAAGGTCCACAGACACACACTGAAGCAGTATTTCATCTTCCATTTAAACCATGGTTCCCCAAGGCATCCCAAACTGCTACTCACAGCTGACACTCCTCTCCTTTGATTCCTTTTGTGGTGCAAAAACACTTCCCTGAGTTGGTATTGCAGACAGAAGCATGGCCGTTACACTTGCAAGCTGGAAGAAAGAGGCCGGTTTCAGTAAAACAGACACCGAGGCCACATTAATGAGCATTAAACAATTTGATCTGTAATGCATGGAGCTTCTTCATTCAACATCATTTACGACTTTACTCAACATGCGGCTTTTTACTTGCCTTTATAATACTTAAGAAGTATTTTCAGAACTTTACAGATGGGCTAATGTCTGATGAGCAGAAGCTAAATCAAGAATAGTTTGGCACCCTGCATCATCCTACTAAACAAAATACAGGATTCTACCATTCATTTTAGGTAAATACCTAAGATAAAATGCCACAGGCTGTGTAAAAGTCAATGGCTGGGAAATTGAATACTTAAGTCTTTAATACTTGAATTCCAGATGACCACAGATAAACATCTATTTTAATTAATCGTGTGATCTACTTTTGGATGATATTTTTGGACAGTTGCTCAATGGTCCCTGAACAACTCCAAACATCTGAAATTAAAAGAGAGCTGATGCTACAGTTATGTCCTTTATGACTGGTCCTTTATCGCTGCTATACGTCTTTAGGAGCACAGAAAACACAGACAAGTTCCCTAACCATCCTAACTCTCACTTTTGTAACCTTTCTAGGCCTTAATGTGGTAGAGAAATGTTTAAAAGCGGGTAAAAAATGCTTACTGAAATTCGGAAGTAGGGAGGTTATGGCACTTTCTATGTGACTCTCCCAAATGGTAAAAATCAGAAGAAATTATACAAAACAGCATAAATAAAGGCAAGAAACCACACAAGGTTGCCCAAGTGAAATGACCTATACAAGTGGCACAAATCAGCTTACATTGGCTTAGAATTTGAAAGACGTTTAGCACGGAACAAACAGTTCCTTTGATTATTATTGCTCTCTGCCTTTCAACCGTAAGACTGGATAGGCAACAGAATACAAATCATGCTGGTCAGGAGACAGGAGCGGATGAGGACAGGACTTACGTTGACAGGTCCCTCCGTTAGTGGGATCTCCATGGTAACCAGAGATACAGGTCTCGCAGTTCTTGCCGGTCGTCAGGTTCTCGCACCTCTCACAGATGCTCTGGTTCACACATTTACTGTGCCCGTTGCACTGGCAAGCTGGGGACAAAAGGCAGCCTCAGCACAGACCTCGCTTTACCACCCAATTCATTATTGATCAGCACTGCATTTTCTGGGGATCCCTCTGAGCTTCATTTTCCAAGCCCCTACAAGACTGACTGGCAGCTGGATACAGGCTGAATTAGCAATCAGAGATTAGGTCTCCAAAATTAAGCAAATAGGAACGTGCAAAAGGAGGTTTTTGTGTTAAAGGCCCCACACTAGGAATAGGCAAACACTGGCCCTCCAGATGTTTTGGACTTCAACTCCCACATTTCCTAACAGCCAGTAGTGATTTGCAACCTCTGGTTCTGCCAGTGTTTGGGACTTCAATTCACAGAATTCAATTCAGCTTGGTCAACACAATCAATCAATCAATCAACTTTATTTGTATCCCGTCCCATCTCCTGATGAGGACTCGGGGCGGCTCACAACATGGACGGCAACCATTCCATGTCACACAAATACATAATAAATTAAAAATGCAAATAATAATATAAACAATCATAACTAAACATAAAAAAATCAATAAAACACAATTCACAGCCACAGTAAAAAAGCAAAGTTAAACTGTCAGGGATTCTGGGAGCTGAAGTCCAAAACACCTGGAAAGCCAAAGTTTGGGATCGCTGATGCATTGGATCTAAGGTGATGAGAGGGAAAGGATGAGCAGCTCTTGATACCAACTCAATTTCTCAATGTCAATCCCCACCCACCGCCACACACTTCTGATACTCGTGGCTACCTGATCTATGAAGCCCTGTAAGGTTTGGGTTCAGAGTACCTGGATGATCCTACCCCCTCTCTCTGTATCAGTGCTTCTCAACCTGTGGGTCCCCAGGTGTTTTGGCCTACAACTCCCAGAAATCCTAGCCAGTTTACCAGCTGTTAGGATTTCTGGGAGCTGAAGTCCAAAACACCTGGAGGCCAACTGCTCTATATGAACCTGCCTTAGTTTTGCAGTCTTTCTCTCCATTCCACCCCTCTTCCATTGTCCTACTCCATCGCTAACTGTTCCACAAAAATTCAAACGAAATAGGCACTATCAGGTGAGTCCTTTTCAAACAAAATTTAAACAATACATGAAATAATTCCAGCTATTGCCCTGCTTCCTCCAACTCCTCCATTTACTGGGTAATACTAAAAACATCAGTTTTCACACGAAACTGATGGAAGGTACATGGACTCAGATGTGCACTCCATTACCTGGGCACTGAATATAGGACCAGTTGTATTTGTTCTCCGCCTGGCACAGGCTGACATCCAGGACAGGTTCTTGGTAAGCCTTCACAGTTGGCAGAGCGGGTGGTGTTGGCTTTGGCATCTTGACTGGACCTCTGGATGAGCCTTCAATGCACTTCCCTTTGCCGGTGTTGCTGGGATCCGTGCACCAGCCACAGCCAGGTTGATCCAGGCAGTGAGCGCAAGTGAGGTAGCCAGAGCAATTTTCAGCTGTGGGGAAAACACACAAAAGTAGTGCCATAAATTAGAGGACAAAGCACTAGGGGTTTTAAAACATCCCACTCTGGGCCCGGTTGCATGCAGTAAACAAACCATAGACTGGCTGTTCTGCAGCTGAGGCACTTTCCCTTCATCGCCTCATTCAAACTGCTTTGTTCAGAAGTACAATCACTTTCCAACTACCATTGAAAGATGCCTCCAAAGTGGAAGCTGTAATGTGAAGTTGGGTTCTACTTCTTTACTTTGGGGGTGAAACCTTCTCAAACATTGTCATAAAGCAATCTGACAAATAATGAAACGCAGCCTTTATCAATATGGCCAATACTACAGAAGTCCATCTCTGGATAATGTCATAAGTCCTGATGGGACTAACAGGCATCTCCAGAAAGAAAATATGAGCATTTACTCCACAGTGGAATTTCAGAAGGAGATATGTAAAAATGTATTTATTTCATCCCTGATGAGAAAGAGTTTCTTAACACATCAAGGCGCCCTGTCAAAAAGATAGTCAATGGATATGATTTTCCTCCCACCAAAACACATGAGTTTTCTGCACAAAAACAAATTTTGTCATAAAATAGATTCCTTTGAACAAAAGTATTTTTGGCAAGCAAGAAATAATAATAATAATAATAATAATAATAAGAAGAAGAAGAAGAAGAAGAAGAAGAAGAAGAAGAAGTGAAAAAAGCAAAAAAATAAATTCATACACAATAACTAAATAACTGAAGATTTACATCACAAAAAATGAGAAACCAGATAGAAAGTAAGTTTTACTCAAACTTTCTGAACCAGACTACCAGAGATTTTTCACTGTTACTCTGTTTTTTTGACGGTAAGCTTGGGATAAAAAGAGAAAACCTCAGAAGTCACTGGGGATCTCAATGAGACTCTTGGACTCCAGCCCACAGAGTTTTCTACCATTACCCTTTTATTTGGGGGTCCATCCTATGAACTGGCCCAAATCCAATCCAGTTGGGATGTTCTGTCCAACAATAAGCCAATCAACACAAGTGGATTTCCTTGCCCGTGTCAAGAGAAGAGCATGCAAAGTGCTGGGGCCAGAGGACAATGTGGCTGAGGCCATAGTCACCAAATGCCCCATGACTGTTGTGTTTGCACCCTTTCCATCAAGGGATCACTTACGTGGACAGTTGCTGACAGTGTGCCATTCCATACATTGTCCATAAGGGAAGGAGGCCACGTAGGCGTTTGAGTCGACACATTGCTTCTTGTTGCTGCACCACATGCACTCCGAGTTGCTGCTGGTGCATTCGCTGCAGGCCATCCTCAAACCACAGGGAGTGCGGCACTGCTTCGCGCTGTGATTGGCTGTGAAGTGACAAACACAGAATTAGCACAAGGAGCTCCTACAGCCTTTACGGGTCTTCTTTTCCTCCACTGCACTTGAAACACAGTCCAATGAGAATCAAGACATTAACTTCCTCCTACCACATCCAAAGGACTACACATTCCTGACACTGCTCCCTTCTCTTGTTTCTGTATGGTTCTTCCTTTCCTTTGTGATCAAAAATCCTTCACCATCTAAGTCTATTGCTTAATGTCAATACCTTTGTCCTTTCCTCTAATGGGCTGATAATCTATTTCCCACAACCTTACAGGCACCTACACTCTCCCCTCAAGACTCTATGTTGATTGTCTTGATACCAAGCTTCCCTGTTCTTCCTCCGTTGTAAATTATTGTCAAGGGCAGCACTTCATATCGTGAACTTCAGGGAGATAGTGTCAAGGTAACATATCCCTGTCAATAATGGGGTGCAAGCACCAACTAAATGGATGTAGGGCCACTCACCCCGCTCCATCATCCATGTGGCTGGAAGGATGTATACAGACTGGCTACACTGTAGAGCTAACCTGGATACTGATTATTGTGAGTTGTAAGTCATTTACTACTGACAGGGCATCATTCTCAATAATACAGCTATAGCATATCTCCCAGTACAACCTACTGGGTATGCCACCTTCCCCAAATGTACAAGGGTGATTTATTGATATTTGGGAAGAGTTTATAGCTTAATGTCAAGCAGAGGTTTTGCATGACTAATCCCCAATATTAAAATGGAGGAAATGTCATACGAAATCCTGGAGAACCATTGATAATCAGTGTAAACAGGATTCATACTGGTGAATCAAAGTGTCTGGCTTGATATAAGGAATTTCTATAGTCAAAGGTCTTCATATGACTGGGAACCCTGAATTCCTTCACTCATTCTCACTCTGATATTTTGTAGTTACACAAATCAATTCCTTCATCAACATCGGGAATAACACTAGCCCTCTCCTTTGGAACACTATCCTATACCAAAACCACACTGCTGCCCAAAACCCTCCTTCTTCATTCCATACTTTCTAATGCGAGGTTGGACAAAATGTAAGCAATATGAAGCTCCTGAACCCCACTTTTCTGGCCTCTGAAACCTCCTTGATGACCCCTCAATTTTTTTCAATTCCTAAAAATAATCCTGTTGATTTTCAGATGTTTTTATTTTGTTCCAAACCTGCCAAATCAACAAAAAGCAACACACAAGCGTAGCAGTTTTCTCCTACCACAAGAGCACCCCACGCCCCCTCAAAACACTAAAATTTTACCAAAATATCAGCTGAAACAGAAGCAAGAAGTAATGCAAAGTAACTTGTGGTGTGCTCAAACTAGATTATTTGGGTTTCTGAGACCAAAATTGGCCCCCATCTCCTCTGCAGTTGCTCTTACGTACCCTATGTAAGACAGCAACAGCTCAGCAAAACAACTTCAGCATTAATGTAGAAAGTCTGGGATCTGTTAAGAGCTCAGTTCTAGAGCTCTTGGGAAGGCTTTCCAGATACATCCCTATATTACCTATTCTCAAAAAAAAGAAATATCCCTTACAGAACACAAGCAATGAGATATATTTTACCAGGCCTTTCGCAGACGCTGCCATTGACTAAGTTGATGCACGTTGCTGCCTTCAGCCCTCCTTTGCTGGGGTCTGCCAAATAACTGCAGAACCCAATGTCACTCGGCTCCTCCGGCATCCACTTCAGCAAGGTGTTTGTAAAGGGAGACATGTCCTCCCAGCACCAGTATGAGATGTTGATCTTCCGTAGTCCAACCCATGGCGTCAGTGTTTTGGCCTAAAGGTGGAGAAAACCAACGTTGAACTGAAGCCACAAATCCATCATTTCAGAAGAGACATTGAGTTATGGTGCAACCAGAGGCATACCAGTAAGTAAAAATATCTCTAGTTATTGAACACATCTAATGTCACATAATGAGATGCTAGATTTAACTATAGTGACACATGCTTTAGTTACATCAAAGCTGGGTTACTGTAACATGCTCTACATGTGGACGCCTTTGAAGGGTGTTTGGAAATTTCCACTGGTCCAAAAGAGCTGCAGCCAGATTACTAAGGGGGACTGGCTATAAGAGGTACACAAGCCCCTTGCTGCAACAGTGGTTTTGGTGTACAATAAGGTACATAACAATCCCACATCACTCTGAGAAGAGCTTCCTGACCACTCACCGAGGCCTGGATCTTCTGCAGTTCCTTGAGAACGAATTCCACCTTCTTCTGAGTAGTGAGCGATGCCAGGGCGGCATTGTGGTTCCTACAGGTCAGCTTGGCGTTGTCATAGCTGTCTTTGGTGTTTGTGATTTTCAAACAAGAATTGCCAACTAGGTGCCACGAGGCCCCGCAGATGTTTTCTGTAAAACAAATAAATCCCCACAGATTTTTGCATTTGCATTAATAACCCATTGTAGGATAGTATCTAAAAGAATCGCTACCCTGAACACAATTAAGCTATTAATAAAAAACCAAATGGTACTAAAGGTCTGGCAGGGTTTTCTTGGAAGGAATTCACCATTAATACATGGTAGGAACAATGAGTAAGACCAGAGACGAGCAATGTGTGCCTTCTATGTGCTATTAGACAGCAATCCCAGCATCAACTAATCTGACTACGCAGCTTATTTTGCCTCAACAAAGGTGAATGCCTCAAACATCATTTAAAAATAGCAGCGATTGCCATCCATAAATCTGTCCCATGTACCCCTTTGCTGCCCTGATCCAAATGGACACACTAAAAAAGGTTTTCTTCCTTTTCTTGGAAACTGCAGAGCAAGGAGTGAGTTTTTGAAAAACACGTTAAAGCATAAATGAAACACTTTCACTGTTACAACAACCGTATATTGTGCGTTCCTACAGCACTGGAATAGAGGTGGGGTTGTTTTTTTCCCCTGGTATAGATAATCTCCAGGAGAGATGAGAATTGCAACCCAACAAAATGGAAAGGGTTTCTAGATGCCCAGCCTTGGCACAGAGACACACTTCAAGCTATCTGTGCCAAGAACTGTAGGAAACAGGACAAGCAATTGGTTTTTTTATAAAACGTAGCTTGTTTTGGACCCTAAGGAATGACTGAGGTATAGCAGAGGCAACTGACTTGTACAAACTTTTGTGGATTAATATTCGTAATATTCGTGTGGAAACCTTCACTGCACAGAAGCCGAGGAACCAAGTCAAGAAATAAAACTGCAAAAAGAGTGAAAACCTGTATAAATATATCACCAAGATTTGGTTGCATCCGCTGAATTGTATCCACTGATTTAGTCCATCATTAAATTGAAGACTGTCAGGCATCACAGATGAAAAATCGAATTTGAATAATACACATTTAAAATATAAACACTGGAAATCTTAGTCCTGATAATCTCTGGTCTGAGAGCATTAACCTTAGGAATATAATACTTTGCACCTGTGTTCCAGGGGAGGATAAGACCCAGCACTGGATTTGTCATGGGTGAATGGACCCTCACTGCTCTGTAATATCCCAAAGAGATTTGAAAGGAAAAGAGCTCAGACACAGATGGGTCTTCCTTCTCCTGTTTCCTGCCTGTGTGTAGTTTTGAAGAGGTAGTTGGCACAAGATAATCCCTGTACATTGGAATGCAGTCCACTGCTGCAGGCAATGAGCTCTGCCCTTCTGCCTGCAAAACAGATAGCAAGGTCCTTACAGGAGGGATGGGATAATTATCTGTAAAACTCCTTGTGTGACGAAGAGAAATCGCCAGCCTCTGCAAGTTTCCACTCTGAGAACATGACAATGAGTGCTTTCTTTTTCTTTATTGCAGTTTCTGTGATTTGCTCAATAGCATCTCTGCGCACATGCCCAGAGAGCAAGTCCATAAGGAACGGCTGCTTGGTCAACAAATTGCCAACAGCCCACCTGATTCTAAAGAGGGCAGGCCACGAGGCGGTTGAGCTACACCTCTCGCACATTTGGAGCAATAGAAAAATATGTTTTCACAAACACAGTAAGTCTTGAGAAGAGAAAATCTCTCATCTTGCAGGGGAGGAGATGAAATGACAGGTTCTCTCGCAGGCAGGAATGAGACAAGCAAGTACAGTATTTATCACACTTGCATTCAGATTTGTAGAAAAGCAAACTGGGTGTTGGGAGTATTTTGTAAACCGCAGTGAAAATAACAGCTGTGAACACATGCTCAGTTTCTTTCCTCTTCAATCACATGAAAATAACATCACACAGTTTCTGACTGGGTGAGATGCCTAAAGTCTTGATCCAGTCTTGGTGTTGTTTCTTAGGTGACAAGAAATATCACCCATGGAGCAGGGCACAACACAACTTCTCTCTCTTTGGAGTTAGTAAGGTAACGGAGGCACATACAAGTGGATGCTATGCTGAAGCAGAGCATAAAATAATACAGGCTGGGATTAGCATGCTATAGACCAGTAATGGGCAAACTTTGGCCCTCCAGGTGTTTTCGACTTCCACTCCCACAATTCCTAACAGCCTACCGGCTGTTAGGAATTGTGGGAGTGGAAGTCGAAAACACCTGGAGGGCCAAAGTTTGCCCATGCCTGCTGAAGACAAAGGAAAAGCTGAGGCCTTCAATGTATTTTTGTGCAATGGTAACAGGGTAGGTAGGGAAGCCTGCAGGGTGACCCAGCTCTATGATCGTGGCTCTTTTTCTCATCTTGGCCACTAAGGACAATTAGCTGCTAAAAGAGAGATAAATCCATTTGTAGTAAACCAACAGATGCAAGGAGGAAGCCAGGGGCTCCTGGTCTCTGATGCATTTGCCCGCAATCGCTTCCCTGTCTCTGAGGGAATTTTTATGCAAAGCTGACATGATGAATTTGAAACAGAAGCTGGCTTTTGAAAGGTATTGTACACAGCATGTATGAATAAATCAGTCAGTTTGCTCGTTCGGGGGGACAACACGGCTCCTCTCTCCTTGGAGGTGTAAAAGATGGGAGTAGACACAGGTGGGTGATATGCCTAAGAGAGACATACCAGGCAAAGCAATGCACTCTTGATTCCGGCCTTCCCACTGACAGTTCTGATCCAGGCTGCAGCTCTTGCAACTCGTCTTTTTGTTACAGTAAAAGGCAGGATTATCCTTGGAGCAATTTTCGAAGACAGTAATGGGAGTCTGAAATAGACAACAATGGGTAAGCCTTTTCCTTCATGACATACACAAGAAGTACCCACCTTTCTGCAAGGGCGGCAGCTGGCTAGATTTAAAAAAAAAAAACCTGAACCACTGAATGAACGTAGTGCCCAGAGTGATGCCAAAGCTGTCACAAGTGTCTAAGTACAAACACCTTCTAATGCAAATACAGTGTGATACTAATACAGGGGTCTTGTTTCAGCTACAAGGTGTGGTTCTTCACACATCATCAGAGCTCACAATGTGATCAGTTTTGCCACTGAATAGTTAGATGAGTATCCACGAGTGCCAAGCTTCCAGCGTGGAGATGGGTAACCGCTCACTGCGTTAATGTTTCAAAAGCATTTCAAGGTTGTAGTGGGATGAAGAGAAAGGCATGTAAAGGAGGCCAAACAATAATACAGTAGAGTCTCACTTATCCAACATAAATGGGCCGGCAGAACATTGGCTAAGTGAAAATGTTGGATAATAAGGAGGGATTAAGAAAAAAGCCTATTAAACATAAAATTACAGTAGAGTCTCACTTATCCAACATAAACGGGCCGGCAGAATGTTGGATAAGCAAATATGTTGGATAATAAGGAGGCATTAAGGAAAAGCCTATTACATTATCAAATTAGGTTAAGATTTTACAAATTAAGCACCAAAGCATCATGTTATACAACACATTTGACAGAAAAAGTAGTTCAATACGCAGTAATGCTACGTAGTAATTACTGTATTTATGAATTTAGCACCAAAATATCACAATGCATTGAAAACATTGACTACAAAAATGCGTTGGATAATCCAGAACGTTGGATAAGTGAGTGTTGGATAAGTGAGACTCTACTGTACATTATGATTTTACAAATTAAGCACCAAAACATCATGGTTTACAACAAATTGACAGAAAAAGCAGTTCAATACACAGTAATGTTATGTAGTAATTACTGTATTTACAAATTTAGCACCAAAACATTGCAACATTTACTACAAAAACAATGACTACTAAAAGGCAGACTGTGTTGGATAATACAGAACGTTGGATAAGTGAAGCTTGGATAAGTGAGACTCTACTGTAATTATATTTCCAAGCCATTTAGGAGCTCCCTAATTTTTTGTGTACAGACAACAGTCAACAGTTGCTAGGGTCAAAAAGCAGAAAACAGAGAACCCTGAAGATTGGGGTTTATCAGAAACAGGAACCAGTAACAGCTCTGGAAGCAAAGTTTTTACTCTTGGGACCCTCTGGAGGACACATGGACTGTCAAAAATGCCAACATTTAAAAAATAGGAAAAATAGGTCTGGCATTTGGGGTAAATGCTTCCCCTGCCATTTATTTAAAAGGTGAATTGCCGCTCCTCGTAATTTCCAAGAGAAACAATTCACTCTTCAAGAGAAGTGGGAACAAGGGAGTCTGGGGTGAAAAAAGAACACTTTTGGTGGCCACATGTGGCTCCAAGCCTTTGCTCACCCTTGAGTTATATGATAATAATGTGCCTAGAAGCTAAGTAACCAGGAAATTGCTATCCAGAATAGCTGTGTGACTTTATTCCCTGAAGTATGTTTTACCAATGCCATGATGACTGTATTCACAAACAAAACACTTCAATAGCCTTCCAGGAATCTCTACCCTACTTGTGAGAAAATTGAGCCTCCAGAAAGGTCTGGAAACATATAAGTAACCTAAAGGAGTGTGCCAGAGAGGAATTTAAATAACTAGTGGACAAAGAGCCTGGACAATGACTACCTCCAGCTTGCTCTATGTGACTCTATATGGAGGGAGGAAATACTGTGGAGTAGGCACTCCTCCCTCTCTCTTACTGCAGGTACCAAAATATTGGAAGTGCTAAACACAATAGAGGCAGCTCGCTCCTCACTAACAAACCGTAATGGCTTTACAAGTACAGCTGCAACTGCTGACAAGCAGTTTCTTTGCAATAAAAATGTGAGGGAGGTTAGGATTCTCGGGCACAAGAAGCGGGGGGAGTTACCTGGTCTTCTGAGCAGTTGCGATTCCTCGGCAAACACTGGTCAGGGCACCAATGGCATTGGTTTGTGTTGGCTGTACAACTGAAGCAGTCTGTGATCTGATCGCATTTTTCATGGTCTGTGGCTAAAGAAAAGGGGGGAGAGGCAAATCTGTGTGACCAAATACAGACATTTGGGGAGAGAGAGAGACAGTCAAGCTCTTTGCACATCGCGCACCAGCTAGAGACGCACGACTGAGCCAACAAGACTGACATGCAGTTTCGTCTATCTCACACATCAGGCCGCATATGGGTACTCTCGCATGACAGGAGGCCGCTCCATCCTCCCCTTGCTCATCCAGAGCTATTAACATGCAAGGTGGGGGCTTACAAAGTGGAGCCCCTCTTATGTTAGCAACATTTGGTATCCAGAGTACAGCAGTGCAGCCAGTGCTGTGTATGACCTTATGGTAGTAAACAGGAAAGAAAATACGCAGGATGTTCTGGTAAGGTTTTAAAAGGTAAAAACGTGATTTTATTGCTGCAGGTAATGCATCTGAGATCGGAATAGACAGAAAAAAGAAAGTTCCCTAACTTTAGTAGCAGAGTCCCTAGTACTGACTCCCATTTCTCTATGTGTAAGGTATCCTGAAGCAGAGAAGTCTCATGATGGTCCCTTTTCAGACAAAAGGTCATAGACAGACACCAAAGCCTTACGGGAAGAAGAGGGAAGTGACCTTGTCTTGCAAGCAGGAAGCAAAACACCTTGAGTTACATAGATAGATCTGGGAAAGAGGATGCTCCCTCTCCCCTTAACTGCTCTACATACAAGCATTGGTGCTTCTTCACTTCCAACACCGACACAAAAACATTCAAACATGTGAGAAGACCCACACAGGGATCTGAGGTGGCAACCACCAAGATACAGCTTTGCCCACCTCCTGAGAACTAGGCTTTCAATGTCATTTAAATCAAGGACTAGCCACACATAGAGCAAGGTGTCCTCTGGGATTATAAAAAGCTTTGTGATGCTTCCACACAATGCACACCATCCTTCATGTTTGATTTTAAGTACCAACAAAACCTGCACCTGAGAAAAGGTGTTCTTTTCTCACACAAAGCAAAGCATGACAAAGGTGGCACTTGCTGCTGCTGCTTCTGTGTGTTGCCTCCAGGAACAAATCCCACTCTCTTCACAACTGTCTGCCCACAAAGACACACTTGTGCAGATTGGTTCTTCCTAAACGCACAGCCTCTAGACCTATTTAGATCTTTCTTCAAAAGCACAACGCTCCAATTTTGCTTCTTCCCAGCCCCTGGCAAATATTTTCAGCTGCCCTTCTTTCTAGCTTTTCCAGCTGAACATTCTTCTTGAGATGAGGAAACCAGACCTGAACACACTGTTCCAAATGCCTCTGAGTTTATAAAGAAACATTTTTATATTTGGCTGATTGACTTTCAGCACCTTTTTTCACAAATTGCCAGCACTTTTTTTCATAGCTGCCACACTCTAAGGTTATGCTGTCACTGAACTTTCTGTTCCACACAAGATTTTTCTTGGTTCTTATAGGTAATTTACATTCCAATTCATGCACAAAACTGGGAGAATGAGTCCAAATTGCTTTTGGTGCTTTATACTAAGGATTATCCTGCCACTTTTCCACCCAGTCAATCAATACGGAGAAGTCCTTTCAGAGTATTTGAGAGTAATTTGGTGCTGCCCTCAAACTTGACTATTTCAGTGGCCATGCAGTTCAATTCTTTTACAGTAAAGCTCAAAAACATTCAGCAAGAAAGCAGGGGCTCTGCTATTCAGCTTCCATGTCCTAAGGGGACGTGTCTTCTTTATCCTAAGACTATCAAATGACAAAGGAACCTTGGGTGAAGAACTATGTTAATCTCTTTTGGAGATGTCCACATTCCTAGCATCTAGTGATAGGCCTCACTGACCATACACTGATAAGGCTACTGATAAAAATGGCTAGTAACTCAAACTATTTGTATTTTATGTACTTCCAAATACTTAGAGGCCACTTTTTAGGATCTAAGTCTCCCAAGGCAGCTTCTAACATGCAAAGCAGAGCCCCTAGATTGCATTTGTGTAATGCCAATCTTTACTCATGTAGTTTCGTGGGGTTTGTGCTAAACCACCCTTCTGCTAAATATCTACACTGTGCAGCCAACTGCCTATCTGTGAATGTCCTTGAATTTCCAAAAATCCCTCCTGAATCAACTGGAACATTGATAACCATAGCAAGTAATAAAGCATTAAACAAAATTCTAACCCCAAAGTGCATTTTGTGTTGTAAGTACAGCAAGGCCCTTATTCCACAGAGGTCCGTGGTAAGCAAATAGTATAAGACTAACAGTGTGCATTTGTGACTATATAAGACCTCAAGATAGTCTATTTCTGAATGCCAGCTGCAGGTGACACGAAAAGGAGGCTTCTATGCACATTATTAACTATGCACATTAACTTATAATTTTATTCTTTCATAGCTGCTCAGTCTCTCCACCTATGTAGTCGACAGAATTGTGCCTGGTGGTTGACTGATATTATTAACTGGTATAATATTCCTTTTATATTGTATTATTGTTTTTATCTTTTATACTATGAATTGTATTTATGTTGTTGTTTCTCTGCTTAATTATGTTGGTGGGGCTTCGCCCCATGTAAGCCGCCCCGAATCCCTGAGGGGAGATGGTGGTGGGGTATAAATAAAGTATTATTTGTTTATTTATTTTTTTATTTCCAGTATTTCTACCCCGCCCTTCTCCCCGAGGGGACTCAATATTATTATTCTATTCCCTCCATTCTCATGTATCTTCCAGAAGCAAACAGCCAGAAATATGACAGACCAACAGTTGATAGATGCTGCATATCTGTGAATGTTTCGAACACTGCTAACAAAAGATAATCCTCTAGTTGTAACAGGGACAACCATCAGTTCTCCAAATCGGATCTTCTCAAATGATCACATCAAAAACTGAAATTCTGAGGTGCTTTTTTATCCATGTACTTTACCATCTTACTACATACACACACCATACCAAAGAGTTATGAAATAGCTAGTGCAACATCAATGTCAAAAATGCCATGGGATGAAAACCCTTGAGGAACAATCTGCAAGCCTACCTGGTGAAGGAGGGCATTCCTCGATGACTTTCTGCTCTTGTTGTGCGGTGGCCATTTCCCACGGAAGGCACTGGGAAACGGAGGCATTCCACACGCATCGGAGGCCAGGCCCTGCCCTTGCGCAGGTGTCATTGCTGTACGCTTCGCAGCTTTCTGGAGTGTACTTCACAATGTCGCTTAGAAGGAGGCTATTGAAGCCTCCAAATATATACATAGCGCTAAACAAAAGAAAGCAGAAAAACAATTTGCTGCATGAAAATATACAAATACAATGCTACTTGTGCTGGATTGATGTGTGGCCTTCAAACAAGACCACAGCCTAGAAAATGTATATTTATATGTGTATTTATGAAGGCTTTAATGTAATTTAATTTTAAACTGAATTGAAATGTTATTGGAATTGTTGATACAGTAGAGTCTCACTTATCCAAGACTCGCTTATCCAAGGTTCTAGATTATCCAATGCATTTTTGTAGTCAATGCTTTCAATATATTGTGATATTTTGGTGCCAAATTCGTAAATACAGTCATTACTACATAGCATTACTGCGTATTGAACTACTTTTTTCTGTCAAATTTGTTGTATAACATGATGTTTTGGTGCTTAATTTGTAAAATCATAACCTATTTTGATGTTTAATAGGCTTTTCCTTACTCCCTCCTTATTATCCAAGATATTCGCTTATCCAAGGTTCTGCCGGCCTGTTTAGCTTGGATAAGTGAGACTCTACTGTATATGCGTTTTATATTATAAGGCACCCTGAGTCCCCTTATTGGGTGAGAAGGGCGGGGTAGAAATACTGTAATAAATAAAAATAAATAAAATCCCAGTATGACTATTACTGCAACACCCAATACTGTCCAATGTCCTTTCTCTTCTGATCACCCATTAGCCAGTATATATGTACCATATATACTTGAGTATAAGCCGACCCGAATATAAGCTGAGGCACCTAATTTTGCCACAAAAAACTGAGAAAACATTGATTCCAGTATAAGCCGAGATACCAATAAAATTACATTGAGACATCAGTAATTTAAATGTTTTTGAATCTTTACATCAAACTGTAATTTAATTGATTAAATAATTATTTTCATCTTCTTCAATGTAAATGTGCTTATGTATCCTTTTAATGATAACAGAGTGAAATAATAAATGTAATAAAAATAATAAAGGCAGTAAAATAATAAATGTAATAATAGAGTAAAATAAATGTATTAATAATAATAAAAATAGAGTAAAATAAATGTAAAAATAACAACAATAGAGTAAAATAATAAATGTAAAAATAATAATAAATAGAGTAAAATAATAAATGTAACAATACCAATAATAATAGAGAAAAATAATAAATATACCATATATACTTGAGTATAAGCCGACCTGAATATAAGCCCATCAGGACCCTCACCCGAGTATAAGCCGAGGAGCATTTTTTTCAGTCCTAAAAAAGGGCTGAAAAACTAGGTTTATACTCGAGTATATACAGTACTTCCAATTCCATCAGCCTTGGACAAAACCTAATACTTCAAAAACCTGCCAACTGGATTTCCCAATCGACTTAAATCTAAAGTGATATCTAGATTTATATTTATACCGACCTACCAATTTACAGATATACAGACATACATATATGTTGCAGAATGATTTCTGATTGAAGGATCCCTTTTCGTAATGTAGGAGGTGCATAGGGCATACAGAATCCCCCCAAAAAACCTAGCTCAGCTTTACAAGCACTGGAGACCAGGACCTCAAAAAAAGCAGACTTTTCAACTGAATCTGTGAAGTGTGGAAATGGCTTCTTTAGGTATTTTAAGGCAAAAAAAAGCCACCTGTGGCTGTTCAGATTAAGTGACGGGTGGCTGAAGTCAAACATGGCCCAGTAGATACAAGAAAGAGTTCAGAAAAGGGCCACGGGAAACACAGAGAAGCTGTGAATGGCTTTCGCCCAAGAGGAGAAGATTTAAGAGGGGGCTCTCCAAGAGGCGATAAAAGCATGTTGTTATGATAGGAGGTACATTAGCTAGCGAATGGGGTGGAAAAGCTGAGCTGGAAACTGTTGTTCAAAGCAAGGATGAAGGCAAAACTCAATGAGCTAAACAGTTATGTTTCAAAACTAGTAAAAGTGTGCTTTCTCAATTAACCCATGGCACTCATTATTGTGGGGGGATAATGCTAAGGAAGCAAGCACAAGGGACAATGAAGAAGAGAAACTGCTCAACAGGTAATGCATTCTCTACATGGATATAATGCTTCCGTGTGAGAAGAAAGCAACCAAATTGCATACGGTTTGCATATCTACTGTGGAAATGAGGACAAGGGAGGAAGAGCTAATATATAAATTACAATCTATGCAGTTTGGATGTCTGACCCCACATTGTTTTATTTTATCTCCATGAACTCAGCTTAAACTTATAGCAATCCTATGAGAGACTTTGAGAACCTTCATGAGCCCACCTCAGATCTTGCAAACACAGAACATCAATGGCTTCCTTGATGGAGTTGATCCATCTGTAATGTAGTCTTCCTCTTTTCCTACTGCCTTAAGATTTATCTTTTTAAGCTAAATGGTTCCCACACTAAATGGTTATTAGTACAGAAAATCTGAGTTTCTAAAAGCAGTCATGGAAGCATTTTCAGTGAAAGTCCTACGAATATCCTCATTCAAACATCCATGCCTCTGAGAATCCTCAGAGGGGCCTGTGCCAGTTCCTTCCTCCGAAACATAGCCGACAGCATATGGTATCTATTGGCAGGCTCCCATGAAAGTACTAATCAGAACTGATCCTGCTTAACTTCAAGGATCAAATAGAATCTGGTGCCTGTAAAGTATTTTGTCTATTAGCATAAAAAAATCTTGATGCAAAGAACATTACAATAAAAAAATGCCTTTGCATCTTTGTACAAAGGATTTCAATTTAAGCCATCTCAGAGCTCCAATCTCACCAGGATTAAATATGGTGCTCACTGCTATCTGACAGCTAAATCAGCTGTCAGAATTCAAGATGCAACTGAAGACTTATCTCTTTCAACAAGTCTATCCAGACACTTTTACATTCACATTTAAAACTGAATTTTAAATTCACATTCTATGTCTATTGTGTTTTAATCTTTGTCCTATGTATTTGAACACATGTATTTTATAGAAATATGTTTAATATGTGCTTTTTATTGAATGTATTTTATTATGACTATATATTTTAACTGATGTGTCCCACTTCAAGCCATAAGAAGAGGCAGGTCATAAATAAAATGATTATTATTGACACAAAGACATAGTATGACACAGCAAATGAGATATATATGCTGGATTTAATTATTATTATTATTATTATTATTATTATTATTATTATTATTATTATTATTATTATATTTATTATGACACAGCAAACAAGATAGATATGCTGGATTTCATATCACAAAATCACAAGACGAATTATTATTATTATTATTATGACCTGCCTCTCCCTTATGCTTGAAGCGGGACACAACACAGTTAAGCTAAATTATCATAATAATAAATGCAATTTAAATTATTATTATTATTATTATTATTATTATTATTATTATTATTATTATTATCTCCACAACTGTCATAACTGTCTTGCTTTTCTTTCCTTCTGTGCAATATGCGACTTTCCAAATAAGCATCAGATAATATCTGCCACAATTAACTATGTTAACAATGGCTGATAAGAACTGAATTCCAATATGTCTTGAGATCCATAAGTTGTTTAACCTTGATCCTCAGCAATATTAATACAAAGCTTTGATAGCCACAAATAGTTGGTGGCAGTTGTCTCAAATAGTAGGGACAAAAGCAGGGCTTCTGATCTTGTCCTTAAGAGTCCTACAGCTTTCAATGTGCTCCGTGGCCAGATATTCTTGAATAGGAGCATGGGATCCCTTCTCCCCAGGCCTCCCTTGCTTCCAATCATACAAACACAAACACACACCAGGTGTTTTGGCTTCTTACTTGTTGTGCAGCACCGCCGAATGTCCAAACCTGTTGATATCGTTGGGAAGATCGGGTGGAGAAAGCACAGACCAGCGGTCACAAGCTAGAATTAGATAAAACTCAATTTCAGTAAAATTCTGTCTGGCATATTAATTCGCATCTTTAGTGCAAGAACGTATCACATTATTTTATCAAAATACAGCTTCTCAAATTGAAATGTAATGTAAATAACAGAGGAACCACCTGAGCAGTTCTAAAGATGATAACACTTTCAAGCATCTCAGAAGATGTAGCCAAAACTTACACAAATGCTCTCCTGGATTCCCAGGTTATCTCCTACCACCACAACACACAACAGCCTTCCAATTCCTTATTTAAAAAAAACCTATAAGCCGCCAGAAAGAGTGTGTGTATATGTTTCTATGTCTTTATGGCGACTGCATGAATGCCATAAGAATTTTTCAGGCAAGGAACCTTCAGAGGTGGTTTTGGTAGTTACTACCTCCGAAATAGAGCCTACAGCACCTGGAATTTGCTGGCAATCTCCCATCCAAATATAATAACCAGGACTGACCTACTTAGCTACCAAGATCAGGTGGAATCTGGTGTCTTTAGAAAATATAGGTCATTAGCACAAAACCACATATAGATGTAATCAAGAAAATAGCCTTGCATCTTCGCATAAAGCGTTTCTATTTCAGAGCTGCAATCTCAGACATACTTATCAGGAAATAAGACTCACTGAACTCGTTGGGGCTTACGTCTAGCAAAAGTTGTTCAGCTTGAAGTTGCAATTGTCAATAAAGTTGACCTTCTGCATGTGCAGGTTTTGATCTCTACAGATTTGATTATTCACAGAGCTGATTAAAAATGTCTCTCTGGGGATCTCTACATCCGCCAATGAGATGGACTGGTAACTTCCAGCAGATATTGGCCACAGAGTCATGCTGCAGGACCTAGAAATTCCTAGGGATGTGTTCTCATGGATTTAAAAAAATGTATGGTTTTTCATTTTTGCAAGGGTTTTGTGATCCTAACGCTAACGAATGAGAAAGGTGGTGTAGAGCAGCGGTTCCCAAACTGTGTTCCAAGGAACCCTAGGGTATCTCAAAGGCATCATGGGGATTCCATGCAAAATCTTTAAAATCAAACTTAAAACAGATTTTAAGATAAAACTGCAAAAGGCCAACTATTTGATTTACAGTCACTGTAAGAGCAATTTTGTGCTACAGATGTTGCTATTAGATAGTTATGTAGTTACTGGTTGCACATTTCAGCGTTTTACTTGCCACCTGAACAAGAACGATTCACACTTAGTTGATTTTTCAAATTGATGCCACATTTTCTTTTGCAATTTTTTCCTTTCTTGTACAGTTTTTGAGATAAAAGACATTTGGGATATTGGAATAGTATTCATAAAATATTAAGAGTAAAATTTACTCCAAATCTAGACATTATACATAAAATTGGGAAATATGTTTGTGTTACACTATGTAACAAAATTTGAAAAATGTTCTGTTCCTGGTTGAAAGTGTTATTTCCTGTTTAATTGTGCAGTACTTACTTTGAAAGTAGTTGTTATACTCCAGACACTTCATTTTAGTGGCTGCCACAAACTAAGTTGAATTGGTTGAGACTCAATGAGATATTCATTGAAGAACTAGAGCAAAATGTGCTCCAGGATGTCCCTCCCGCAAATATAAGGTTTTGTAGTTTAATTAACTGTTTCCATGTTTTTATGACAAAACCAATTAGGAAATTACATTGATAACCCAGGAACAAAAATCATGTTACATAATATTATTGTAAAATAATTCAGAATATATTTTTAATTTAAAAAATCCAAAATAGAAAAGGTTTGGTCTAGGATATGATTATTACTGCAATGTATAGAATCATAGAATCCTAGAGTTCGAAGAGACCCCATGAGCCATTCAGTCCAACCCCCTGGCCAAAATGCAGGGAAATCACATTAAAAGCTCCCCTGACAGATGGCCACCCAGCCTCTGCTTAAAAGCTTCCAGAGGCTGGATGCCCATCTGTCGGGGGTGCTTTGAATGCGATTTCCTGCTTCTTGGCAGGGGGTTGGAGTGGATGGCCCATGAGGTCTCTTCCAACTCTACTATTCTATGATTCTATGAAAGAAGGGTCTTCTACCACAATCCGGTGCAGAGAGTTCCACTGCTGAACAGCTCTCACAGTGAGGAAGTTCTTCTTAATGTTCAAGTGGAAGCTCCTTTCCTATAGTTTGAAGCCATTGTTCCATGGCGTCCTAGTCTCCGGGGCAGCAGAAAGGAAGCCTGCTCCCTCCTCCCTATGACTTCCCCTCACATCGTGATACATGGTCACTATGTCTCCTCTCCACTTTCTCTTCTGCAAGCTAAACATACATAAGGAATGGAAATAAAAAGAATATAAACAAAAAATAGACTTTCTGAAATGTATAAGATGAACAAATTGCTTTTAATGTGAACCAAAGGGTAAAAGAAAATGCACTGGAAACAGTAGAAGGTGGTTAATCAACAAGCCTTTGCGTTCAGCAAATGGGATATCATTGAGCTAGAAAGGGAGGCTTTGCCTTGTAATCCTTTAGACCTTATGAGGATCTATGATAACAGTGTACAAGTTCCCAGCCACTTAAGTTAAATCCTCTGTATAAATCAGATGAAATTTGAGGACTGAATGAGGTATCGGAAGAATGAAACAAAGGTTCAGTCTGCTCTAGTAAAAGCGGAGCCTCTAGAAAACCCTTCCTAGGCTCCCAGCCCAGACACAAAGGCAGAGTTGGGCCAATAGTCATCTGATGGGAACCCAGGAGAGCAAATATACAGACAAATCTTGTGTTACCGCTCCTCCTTCCTCTATTTTGGTTTCTGTCAGTTTCACAAGTTGGCTCCTATCTCCGAGGCACAGAAACCTCTGGAGGCAAAACGATAGCGGCATCGCCAGTCCATCAACTCCAGCATAGCGCCAAATCACACGGAGCGCAAGGCAGGCTTGCAAACACATTTCAAACGATGGCTTTGTCAGGTCAAACAATTCACAGGTGCGGCACCTTAACAAAGATCTGACATGCCATCTTCAAGCTACCATTTTTTAAAACATATTTTCAAAAGGTTGCCTGGCTTGCGGATGGTGGAGGAGAGAAATCATTTGAGAAAGCTAAGGGAAATTATACCCGAAAGGGCACTTTCTTCTTGTATGTTTTGGGATGAAATAACAGCCAGAAAACCAAAGGGCTGGAGAGAGAGCCACCTTGAGAAGACCTGAGCTTGTGGCCTGCTGTTAAACCCCATCTGCTCAGCGGAGCTTCTAAGAGAGGAAGCCAAGGGTGACCAAGGGAGACGGGCGCAAATCCTTGGCCCAAGAACACTTCTCATCAATTCTGTCGGCTGTTTCGTCTCGGCAAATCCCCAAGGCAGGTAAAATACACACATGTGCAATAAAAAGGAGCCCTTTCCAAGAGGGGATGCATTGTGGATACTGCAAGGCATTTTAAAGGCTGGGACTTAAGGAAAGGCATTCATGATGTGGTCTCATGAACAAAGGTGTGTCAAATGTCCAGAAATCTAGTAAAAGATGTGGGAGAAGCCATTCCCTCTTTCACCCTCCCTAAGAGTGATAAAAATGTAAGAATGTGAATAAACAACTGTGTATGTGACAAGTTAAAAAATAATGTCTCCTTTAAGGTTGTTGTGTGTTTTCTGGGCTGTATGGCCATGTTCCAGAAGTATTCTCTCCTGACATTTCGCCCACATCTATGACACCTCACAACCTCTGAGGATGACTGTCATAGATGTGGGTGAAACGTCAGGAGAGAATACTTCTGGAACATGGCCAGACAGCCCGGAAAACATACAACAACCCTGTGATTCCGGCCATGAAAGCCTTTGACAACACAATGCCTCTTTTAACGGAATCTCCCTCTTTAATGTGTTGATTTGTTTAGTGTGTTTTTAGCCTCATTATTTTTACTGTTTACTAGGGTATATACCCAGTGTTGCCTGGATATCGGAGGGGCCACTGACCCACTATTCTCTCTTCTTCCTCTTGCATTTTTCGCTTCCCATCCTTTTCTTTCTTCCCCCTTCCCTTCTTTCCCTTACTTCTCCTTTCTCTTTCTTTTCTTCCTTCCTCCCTTCCCTTCATACACGTCACTTTCTTTCCCAGTGACATCATAGAAGACCACTTCACCTAGCAACAGCCTTTCTGGTACAGAAAAACAGACAGACTTTGACTTGTACGTATTATATAAAGATACTATTATTGCTTAAAATACTCGCAAATGCACCTATCATCACAAATAGACCAACATCGCAAATGCGCCTGACATCGACAAGGGAGAAGGCATTTTCTGTGGCTGCCCCAACCTTGTGGAACACCCTCCCAAAAAAAATTAAAACAGCTCCCTCCCTTTCCTCTTTCAAGAACCAATTGAAAGCTTTCCTGTTTAGACAGGCCTTTAGTAAAGGAAACTAAGTTGGAGTGATAAGAAACACCATAATGTTTACAGATTGAACAAAGTCCAATATGATCTGACATGATGCCACAAGAATGTGAATATATATTACTGTTGTTTTAAACTGTTTATTTTATGATGTTTTATACTTATTAGTGATGTACTTGAATTGTTGTTTACATTATTTTAATATGTTGTAAGCTGCTTTGGATCCCATGAGAGAGAAATGTGGGATATAAATAAAGATTTATTATTATTATGTTATTGTTATTGTTATTATTATTATCAACACAACGACGTTGTATGGCACAGCAAACAAGATAGATATGCTGGATTTCGTTTCGCAAAACCACAAGTCGAACACTTCCCAAGTGTCTAGGACTGTGTGATGTATTTTCTGATGATGCGTGCAGATCCCAGTAGGGTGGCCTTTTGCAGTTGGCAGATGGTGATTTTGTCAATGTCTATTGTTTCCAAATGCCGGCTGAGATCTTTTGGCACGGCACCCAGTGTGCCCATCACCACCGGGACCACCTGTACTGGTTTCTGCCAGAGTCTTTGAAGTTCAATCTTGAGGTCCTGATAGCGGCTGAGTTTTTCCTGTTGTTTTTCATCTATGCGACTGTCACCTGGGATGGCAACATCAACGATCCAAACCTTGTTCTTTTCCACAACTGTGATGTCTGGTGTGTTGTGTTTCAGAACTTTGTCAGTCTGGATTCGGAAGTCCCACAGTATCTTTGCGTGCTCATTTTCCAATACTTTTGCAGGTTTGTGATCCCACCAGTTCTTATCTGCTGGGAGGTGGTACTTGAGGCATAAGTTCCAATGAATCATTTGGGCCACATAGTTGTGCCTCTGTTTGTAGTCTGTCTGTGCGATTTTCTTATAGCAGCTGAGAATATGATCAATGGTTTCGTCGGTTTCCTTGCACAGTCTGCATTTTGGGTCATCAGCTGATTTTTCAATCTTGGCCTTAATAGCATTTGTTCTGATGGCTTGCTCCTGGGCTGCAAGGATCAGGCCTTCTGTCTCCTTCTTCAGGGTCCCATTCGTGAGCCAGAGCCAGGTCTTCTCCTTATCAGCTTTTCCTTCAATTTTGTCAAGGAACTTTCCATGCAGTGTTTTGTTGTGCCAGCTGTCAGCTCTAGTTTGTAGTGCGGTTTTCTTATACTGGTTTTTTGTCTGCTGTGTTTTGAGGAGTTTCTGATTTTTGACTTCAATCAAAGCAGGTTCTTCACTTTGCTTGACATATTCTGCCAGGGCATGTTCTTCTTCTTTGACTGCTTGTTTTACTTGTAAGAGTTATTATTATTATTATTATTATTATTATTATTATTATTATTATTATTAAGTCAGATAAAGCTTTTTGTACATTGTCCTGACTCCTTCATGTTGAGAGATGGATAAGAATATTTTAACAAATATGTTTTAATAAACAAATAATAAACAGTAGCAGGCCTATGTACTAGAAAACCTGTATGGGTCAGCATCAACATAATTTTGAAGATTAAAGAAGAATTTTGCGTATGCATAAAATTATTTCAAAGCTAACCCTTCTCAGAATAATTTTGCCTGGATCAAGCAGTTCTCTAGCATTTAAGGCCACAGCCCTCCATCATAGGTTTGGCCAATGCCTACACCATCATGAGGGTTACTTCAAATCTAGTGATTGTTTCCCATTTCTTTTGTCTAAAGTTCGGTCTGAGAGCGTTAAATACTCAACTACTGAATGGGTAAATATGCTGTTCCCATTTTTTAAAAGGCAGATCTAAGGGTGGTGAGCCAAAGCTCTCAATGGTCTTTTTTCATATTCCTTTTTTTTTTCATTTAGTCAGCCAAGATGAAAGCTGAGAGCTGTGAGGCCAAGGAACATATTTTGGTAGATTAAGAGGAGTATTTGGAATGTGTTGACTCTGTGCTCTCTTCTCCCCTCTTTTGCTGGAAATCAACTAGAGGAGGGAAAAGCTAATGGTTTTGAAATTACCAAGAATTATTTCCTTCCTGACCTTTGCATCAAGCCAATTTGAGATTTACAGCTCCGAAACCTACCAGAATGTATCCCTCTGACCACGTTCCCCTGTTCTCGGGGAAAAGCTCTCCAGTATATTTCAATAAACACTGCAAGCCAAGGGCTGCGCAATCAGCAGCTTCGTTATTGTGAAGGGCCTTTGATGGCTGGAAGGAGTTCCTTAAAAACACATTCGAGGCTGGGAAGAGAGACACCAAACTCTTCCACAGAAGAGGATTAGCAAAAATGATTTGCAGCGTTACAACGTGTAGGGAAAAAAGAATCATTTGAGAAGCCTGGGAATTATGGCAAGGCTTTCATAAAAAACCTAGGGAGAGTATTAAGAGATGATCTGGATTTTATTTGTCTGTGTATAAACTGATCCTCATCCTGTATAAGAAAGCAGGACTCGTGTCATGGATTTGTTGGATGCTGCCCTCTTCTGGTGATTCAAGATGTAGCTGTGCTGATTGATCAAATGAGGTCCCTATTTGCATGAGAATGTCTCCTAGGACAGCAATTTCGCACTGCAAAGAATGGCAGAACTGTGAAAAATCCTGCTCATATGGAAAGCAGGACCCACGCTAGTCCCAGCAATCCCTTCTGCTCCTGTATGTTGTACAATAAGACCCCAATAACAGAAGAACCCATATCCACTGTTTCACTCCACTCAGGAGCTAAAGGGGTCTGTCTGTCTCTCTAGGGCTAGATCTACATTGCTATATAATACAGATTATCAAAGCAGATAATCTACATTATCTGTTTTGAATTTGATTATATGGGTCTACACTGCCATAAAATCCAGCTCGAAGCGAATAATCTGGATTTTATATGGCAGTGTAGAAGGATTCTAGGAATCTAGGGGGGCGGGCTGTCGTGCAGGCTGGTGAGCAGCCTGCTGCAATAAATCACTCTGACCATGAGGTCATGAGTTCGAGGCCAGCCGGTGGCAGGTGAGCACCCGTCAATTAAAAATCCGTCAATTAAAAATAAATAAATAATACCCCTGCTCGTTGCTGACCTAGCAACCCGAAAGATAGTTGCATCTAACAAGTAGGAAATAAGGTACCACTTATAAAGTGGGGAGGCAAATTTAACTAATTTACAACATTGGAATGAGGAAGTGAGGAAGTGCCATCACAGTGGATGATGAAGCAGCTGCTCCCCCTGTGGCCAGAATGGAACATCCCCTCAGGAGAAGGTTAAATTGCCTCTGCGTCTGTCTCTGTCTTGGTTCTATGTGTATATGGGCATTGAATGTTTGCCCTATATGTATATAATGTGATCCACCCTGAGTCTCCTTTGGGGTGAGAAGAGCGGAATATAAATACTGTAAGTAAGTAAATAAATAAATGTGTGTGGGCCACCAGGCAATTACATGATGCATTTGCCTTGGATATTATCATAAGATTTTTCAAAACTACAATAGGAACAAACGTCAACTGTTGGGATTTAAGAATTAGAAGAACATTAATAAAGTAGAAGTGTGGTTCTATAGTACTATGTAAAGGGAATGGATTAATAAGGGGCAAAAATCAACAGACAATTAGTATGAGGTTCGCAGTATGGTTTCTGTAGTTATTTGTTAGTGTAGGCATGTATTTGGTTTATGTTTGGGCTTTTGATATAATTTATAATATGTCGTAGTGGCTACTTTAATAAATGCTTAGTTTTAAGTTTTGTCTTGGTTCTTCTGTTATTTTTTCTTTAGTCTCTGAATAAAAAATTAGTCTTTAAAAAATAAATTATGAGAGTTGTGTTGGAGAACCTAGCAATTTCTCTAGGAATCTCTGGGTCCCCTGACACACCTCTAGAGCATGCTAGGACCAGAAGTCATATAATGTAATGATGTTCAGTTATATCTGCAGTTCCATGTAACCATCGTTCAGTCAGGAACATATTCCACTTGGATAGGACATCTTACTGCACAATTAAAACTTGGGGCAAGTCCCACTGCCACAGAGCACATACAATGAAATTACTTTTATAGTTCAGCTGCACAATCATCCAGGGCTTGGATTCCCTAGTTTGAGCACATCAACAGGACAGGACAAGATTCATGCAAGAAGGCACCTAGTGGTCCTATAACCCTGCCTAGGATTCAGGAAGACAATGTGTATAGAATCATAGAATAAAGTTGGAAGAGGACACATGTGCCATCTAGTCCAACCCCTCCATGCAGGAAGATCACAAACCAAGTACCCCTAGCAGGTGGCCATCCAGCCTCTGTTTAAAAAGCTTCCAAGGAAGAAGCTTCCATTGGACTCTGAGGTAGAGAGTTCCACTGTTGAACAGCTCTTCTTAAGAGTCAGGAAGTTCTTCCTAATGTTCAGGTGGAATCTCCTCTTCTGTAATTTGAACCCATTGCTCTGAGACCTAGTCTCCAAGCCTGCTCCCTCCTCATAACATTATTTCAAATATTTATAAATAGCTATCATGTCTCCTCTCAACTTTCTCTTCTGCAGGCTAAACAGAACCAGCTCTTCATAGGGATTCATGGTCTCCAGACCTTTGATCCTTTTAGTTGCCCTCCTCTGGGCATCTTCCAGCTTGTCAATATCTCTTTTAATCTGTGGTGCCCAGAATTGGACACAATATTCCAGGTAAAGAGGTCTAACCAAAGCAAATAAAGAGGCACCATTATTTCCCTCGATCTGGACTCTAGACTCTTTTAGATGCAGTCCAAAACCCCATTGGCATTTTTAACTGCTGCATCACACTGTTGGTTCATGTTCAACTTGTTGTCCACAAAGACTCCAAGATCTTTCTCGTATGGACTGTTGTTGAGCCATATTCTGATCCCAAATACAAATTTAGCCTTGCCTTGGGTCAAACAACACATATGTGCCAGGAAGACAAATGTCTACATGTGGGATTTCACAATAACCTTCTGCCAGAGATATGCTGCACTGCATTTAATGTCTTCTGCTGCTTCCCCTGCCCATCCCAGTTGCAATCTTTTCCAAAAGAAAAGTCTGGAGAAAGCAGTAATAGCAAAAATCAAGTGCCAAATCTCAGAAAGTCGCCAGTCTAATCTATCTGCTGCTGCTCTGGTTAATCTGAGACAATGCAAAGCAGGAAGGACTGGTGGCATTTGAAGCATTTCCAATTTCCCTTTCACCTTTAAAGGGGCCATCTGATGTGGCAACACCACTGCAAACTCTCATCAGAGACTTCCCTGGGAATGCCCCCCGAAGCACAGGGTATAAATGTCTCCAATTAATAGGCTTATTGTTATTTATCTCTCCAGCCAAAAACATAGAAAGCAAGCATTGTTCCCCAATGAACTTTGGGAAATTGAATAGGGAAAAGGAAAAACGAACAACTCTCTCGCTTTCATTGAATAAACTCAAACATAAAAGTAAGCTGGTGCGTAACTGGACTTCCATAATAGTTCTACGATCGCTTCTGGCAAGGAAACAATGTACTACACAATGTGGATTTAATTCAGCTGCACAATGGAACTTACCCAGATCGTAGGCCATAAAATCCGAAGAGAAGCACTTGGCCCCATGACTCATGGAGGTGTCATTGTGGGTATTTCCTCCAAAGACCAACATGGTCCCACTGATGATCACAGCAGTGTGCAAATACCGGGAAAACTTGCTCTCCTTGAGAATTGTCCTGCAGAAATAAAGAGAACCTTGATTTCAGAACCTATTCCAGCATAATCTACTGTTCTAAAACAAGAGAAAAATGAACAAACTTCACTTCAAGAATTAAAGCTTTTAGGTGAGGCAGATCAAAGAATCACTGAACAATTATTTTTCAAGGATCACACAGGCCAACCTTGCAGGCTTGGGACAAAACAGGTTGAGGATACCTTATTCAAAATACCAAAATATGAAATATTCCCAAATCGTCCACATGAGTGGCTGAGAAAGTGATACCTTTGTTTTCTGATGATTCAATGAACACAAATTTTGTTTTGTGCACAAAATTATAAAATAAAATTATTTCCAGGTTATGTGTATAAACTGACTAAAAAACACAAATGAATGAGGTGTTTAGACCCATCTCCATGATATCTCTTCTCATACACACACACACACACACACACACACACCCCATTGCAGGTATTCCAAAATCCAAAAAAAGATCTGAAGTCCAAAACACTTCTGGTGTCAAGCATTTTGGAGAAGGGATGATCAGCATGTACAGCCTACAAATAGGCTACTTTCCTATAAAATGTGACAGAAGCAGATTCCTGCAAGGACAAAGGCAAAGCTGCTGAGTTCATCCGCTTCCTTGTGAAACCTTGTCTTTATCAGGAAAGATAGTGCACTGGCCTTAGTTTCCTGGGATGAATGTTCAGCTATCAACAAAGTGCAGTAGCATATCAAGCTGACATGGTCCATAGAGACTCGATCCAAATGCCAACAGTATGGCGTAGCAAGTGAGTTGTAAAATTTGCCTTCAGTCCTCATCACCAATTTGCTTTAGGGCCAGATGAGGTATCATAGCTGCAGACACATTGACCAGAAGCTTGTGAGTAGTGAACACCCATAAAGTGGATTGAAAGTGCACGTATGAGGTAGTGATTCTCCACCCTACATTCAAATCTTTCAGTTATTTTACTCCGTTGATGCTCCAGAACTGTAAGTTAATTTCTCTTCTGAGAAAAAAATATGTTGTAGAAAACTAGAAGAAGGCAGAGGAAAAATTCAGCATCTTCCACCCATTTGTCATTTCAAAGGAATTCAAGCCTAGCTGGATTCTAAAAAGTCATTTTACCCCTTTTTCAAAATGCAAAAGAGAGAGAGATGTTTCCCTAGAAATATAGACTTACTACATGTAAATATACTAACTATGAATTTAGAATGAAATGTATCTACCTTAATGGTTGACATATTTTCTGGCTAAGGCAATATATATCTGCTATAAAATTGACATCTGTCATCTCCTGCCCTTCCCTTCGAATGAAATACCCTGCTCAACTCAATGGCTCTCCAAACTCTTCTCAAAAGCGTAATTGCATAGAGTGACTCTGCATTTATACACAACATTAGGAATAAGACTGGTAGGAAAATAAAACACAGTTGCAGTTGTCCCTCAACATTCGTGTGTAGAGCATATGCAGATTTGATTACTGGCAATTGCAGTACTGGCCACCATGTCTACTGCTGCCCTAAATGAAACTGAAAACATAGGGACGCCTAGAGAGATGGTGACCATCAAATTGTACTGAAGGATCTAGAAATGCAAAGAGAAGTGTTTTCTCAGTTTAAAAAGACAGCATCTGCCATTTTGATTAATATTGCGGTTTCATGGGGACCTCACAAAGGTAGAGGGACTACAATATTGCAATTAGTATGGAAATATCTGAAATTTTATATCTATAAATCAAGATACAGCAGACTACAATGTTAATTAGTGAGCCAGAATGATGTTCAGCTGGCAATATGCGTTGAGAATTCAGGTATACAGATGTACCTACCAGACACGCCTATTGACTTCATACTTGTATAAATCATCTGTCAGCCTGTATTTGTTGGCACTGAAAGCCTTGTATCCCCCATGGGTATAGATGGACTTTGCGTTGGGATCATACACACTGCTGTGGCCATAGCCTCCTTGCACCAAGGCTCCATTTGTTGTTAAAATACTCCATGTGTTTGATGCTAAAACAGAATGAAACAGAATCACTACAAGGAGCAAGATCTTCTTTCTCACAGAGATCCTTCCTGTTATTGAGGGAGACAAATTGTCTGTCGCACTATCCCCACCACAGTTCAACAGCTATGGAGCCCATCAAAGATAAGACAAGGGTGCCATAACATTTTTTTAAAAAAAAACTGTTATTAAAGCAGACTTGCACAATGGTAAGAGAAAACATACTATAATGCTTTCATTTGTTATACTACCATCATTGTTGGTATGTGTATATATATTTAAAATGGTGCCTACCCAAGACTATAGAGTCTGGGGTAAGAAGACAACAAACATAAAAACAGCAGACTGCTATCCTATTAAATAAACATTTATACAAAAGACAAGCTCAAGAGGCATTATAATATGGCAGAGATCAACAAGACAGCAATAGGGCAAAGAAGAGAAACTGGAAAAAGCAAGGGAATATTATGCATCTGATAAAAACAAGGTAGCTGACAAGAGAAAGGCATGCAAGGTGAGGTCTTAACAACAGCAGAAACCAGATTATCAGAAAAAGGGCATCAAAAGAAAGGGTGGAAAAGTAAACTCAGATAGAGTCTTACAGGGGAGGATGAGGAAATGAATATTCAAACAAACATTGCATAATGGAAGCCAGAGGTAAAAATGGAGTCTAAGTCATGGAATAATAAATGACACTTTTAAAACAGTCAAGAAAGAGCTTTGAGGAGAAAAGGGGACAGGCTGGAGAGAAGGAAGGGATTCGTAGGAGAAACACAGAAAGATCAGCTCCAGTTTGTGTAAGAAATTCCTCTCCAATTCTTTTACAAGTAACAGATTAAGAGTTTGTGACAAAGCAATACCCACTCAGATTGTATTCTTGCACATTGCTGATGTACCCGTAAAGAGGGCAGTGCCCAAAGATGACCAGCATCACAACCGAGCCATCATCCAAGGGGACGATGTGCGCCGAATGGCCGACCACGGCGTACTGCTCCTTGGCTTTGGGGAAGGCTTGGACCCAGGACTGGTTGGCGATATGGAACACCCAGAGCTCGTTGGTGACATTCCCGGATTCGTCTATCTTGCCTCCGTACATGTAGATTTTATTCTGGAAAAGAAATCAACCCAGAAATTGTTTTCACATGAAAATGCAAACAAATAAAAAAAACAAATAAGCACTTGGATGTACCAACCAATGAAAAAATTAAGAACCCGGTGACTGATTGTGAAAGTTCTTGCACAAGAATGTGACTTCTCCCTTCTATCACCCTCTCTGGACCAGAATCACATGAACCTTAGAAGCTTCAGTTGCTTCCTAAGAACTACACCCCTTCTTCTGATATTTTCCTTTATTGATCTGCCTTCACAGTCAGAAGAAAGTCAGAAAAATACATGACACAGACCCTCGTCTCACCCACTGAAAAGACATACTTCCACATTGCCACATAGTATCATATTTCATCGATTCTAAGGTGCATTTTCCCTACTTTCGAGCTGAAAAAATGTCTTAGATTTGGTGAAATTGTATTTACAGTAGAGTCTCACTTATCCAGCACTCGCTTATCCAACGTTCTGGGTTATCCAACGCATTTTTGTAGTCAATGTTTTCAATACATCGTGATATTTTGGTGCTAAATTCGTAAATACAATAATTACTACATAGCATTACTGCGTATTGAACTACTTTTTCTGTCAAATTTGTTGTTAAACATGATATTTTGGTGCTTAATCTGTAAAATCACAACCTAATTTGACGTGTAATAGGCTTTTACTTAATCCCTCCTTATTATCCAACATATTCGCTTATCCAACGTTCTGCCGGCCCATTTATGTTGGATAAGTGAGACTCTACTGTATATGCAACCATTTGGGTGCATGGGGAACTCATTTTAAAAGAACGGATATTCATGGTAAGACACCATTTAGAATGGGCAAAGGCAGGAGAGAAGACATTGCCAGAAGAATGGAATGGAGTCACTAAGAAGCTGCTCGGTACCTGAGAAAGGTAAGTAGCTTTCTTGTCCATGAAAACTGATTGGATAAATATGGGCAAACCCAGCTATGTATGGTTAAAAGTGTCATCAAAATGCATTAACTGTACAGTGAAGATGAGCCCTCATTGAAATCTGGAAACTTAACGAATATCCTTCTAGCCTTCTGCCAGGGGACATCTCTTTTCACGCCAGGCTTAGCATTGAGATCAGAGCAGAAAATAAGGAGAACCCACTTACTTCATGGAAGGCCACAGAATGACCATATCTGATCACAACTGAATTCACGCTGCTGTTGAGAGGTAGCCACTCACTGGAAACAAGGTCATACCTGCAGAAGGAAAAGGGCAAAAAACAGACTGGTATGTCCTTTTGAACCCACAGCTACTATTTATACTATTCACAATACCTGAGGGAAAAGAATAGGACAAAAAAAGATAATAATGGAAGGGATATTTACCCCATAAATACAACCAGTCCTGATGTGGGCATAAACATCATACCGATAATATAAACTTCTGCACTTTTTTAAGTATGGAAAAAGTAGCCCCAGAACAACTTCAAATAAATTCCAAAAGTTTATGGAAGATACAGTGAACAAGAGGAAAGATTATTCCATTTTCTGTTTAGTCCTGTCTTCAAATATTCTCCTTGGATATCATTCAAAACAGGAGAGATGAATGGGAACCTTATCCTTTAATGCTTTTTTATCCTGAAGTTCTATCGCAGTCAGTCAGGCATGCAGCCACGTGAATTGCCACTTCTGGTTAACTTTTATTGAAGTCAGCTGTACTGACTTCACATTGACTGATTGGCTGATATATTTATTAAATGTACCCACTTATATGCCTCAAATATGTGCACCCATAAACAATGTATAATATGCTTTTAAGAAAGTATGAGAACTCACTGTGGGGATAAAATAAGTCAGTATAAAGAAAACTCTATCAATAATGTGTTGTGAGACTGGAAAATGAAGGCAGCAGCAGGTTTGGAAGCATATTTCCCACATTTTAGAGATCTGGTGACATTTTTAGGCCCAGAAAATGCTTCTATTTTAACCTAGAAGTAAACTGGAGCCAAAAATAATAATAATTCAGTAAGGAAGACTTCAAATCTAGCCCTCACCCTCTGTTTCTTGTTTTCCTGAAAGAAGGACCTACTTTGGACTGGCTGGACACTGGACAGTTGTCCACTATGTGCCACTCACAAAAAATACATGGGTGAAGATTGAAGAGGGAGCCCTGTGTTCTGTTGAGGCAAGAGGAATCATTTGCAAAAGACAGAATACATGCTCCTTCCGACAGATATCCTGAGATTTGGGTCAGGCTTTCTGCCAGGCCTCTGAGCATCCAATTATGCAAAGATCTGAACATTACTCAGCATTGAATTCCTACACAGGACTTCAGAGAGACTACAAGGAGTCAAATAAGGATACTGACGAACTGAAAAATGTCCAGAGAAGAGCAACCAAAATGGAAAAAGTTCTAGAAACCAAGCCTTATGCATCTTAGAGGTTGTCATACTGCAAGTGGAGCTAGCTTAGTTTCCTCTGCTCTAGAAACTAGGACATGGAGCAATGGATTCAATGACAAAAAAGAAATTCCACCTGAATATTAGGAAAAAAAACCTCCTGATACTCAGGGTTGTTTGACAGTGGAATGCTCTACTGTCTCATGGTAGAGACTTTTTCCTTGGAGATTGCGAAACAGAGACTGGATGGCCTTTCATCAGGAGCGCTTGAATTGAGCATTCCTACAAGGGATTAATTAGTCTCTTTCAATTCAATTATTCTATAATATTCACAGGAGAGAAAAGCACACAACACAATCCCAATTGTAGGGACAATTAAGTACCTACAAGCCGTGTTTTTGGGAAAACCTTATCAAAGCAGTTTTCAAAAGGCCAAATGGAAAGAAGAAAAACATTTAATAGAAGTTTATGTAAAACAAGTGCTGTTATTTGCTCTGACATAAGATGCGATTTAAGAGTTATCATGAGAGAAACAAATTTACATGAAGCTGCCCATGGAACTTCTCCACCTGTCCATCCCCAAACTTACAACCATTCTGTAAAATTTTACTTACGCCAAAACCATTTGGGAATCTGTGTGGTTGAACATGTAGCCTCCAACAACCCACATGATGTCATCCTGGACTATCGCTTTATGCGATGCTCTTGGGAGCTTGGGCAGGTAGAATTCTTCACGGGTCCAAAACGAGCGGTTTGCTGGAACAGGAACTGAGCAGTCTGTGCCTAGGTGGAGCAGCAGATATTGCATTTCAAGAGTTGGGATCAGGTATCGGTAAAAGGATCCTGTGCAAACTACTAGCCCACAAAATATTACAGACATCAATAGAGTATAAATTCACTAAAAGCTAGTGAGGAGTCAAAATATACTCATAACTGGAGGTGTGAAAGTGTCCAAAAACCTAAAAGATGTTGTAATTAGATGGCTCTAGATTTGCAAGAAAATAAAAACTCTGGAAAAGCCATAGAGGACAAGGCCAAAGCTATATATCCTACCTAATATTCTATCCACAAAGGGCCAAACAGTAGCCTATACGGCAAGTTCTGCTTACAGGGTTGAAAAGGTTCTGCCATTGAGATTATGTGTCTACCACTGAGATTATTTTTCTGCCATTGAGATTATGTACAGGAATGGAAGAGATATGGGAGAAATCCTTACCCAGGGATCACAAAAAGAAAAATTTAGAAATGAAGACTAAGAAGAAAGAACAAAGAAGCCCAAAGATTCAGCTAAAATCTGGTAGTAAATTTTGTTAGGATAGGGCTAGTTACTGTCTGTCAGGATCTCATCTTTGAAGATACAACAAAAAAGGAGGAGCCAGATCTGAAACTCTGTTAGCACCTGCCAACTTCTCACCCACCTTGCCATCCAGCGGTGCAGACACACCCCTGAGAGACATTCCTACTGCACTGGCCCCTCTCTGGGAAGCCACAATCTTCAGGGCAAAAAGGAATGTCGCAGGCTTCTCCTTTCCAATGCTCTGAACATTCACACTCAACCACTTTGCTGCTGTGGGTGAGCTTGCATTCCCCTTGGCCAGAGCAGTTGCGAGGGCAGACGTTGAAGCTGTGGGGAGAGAAACAGAAGGGTCACGTCAAGCATTGTTCTCACAGCACAGTTTTTGTAAAGCAAGACGTAACTCTGAGCATTTTACTTTCAAGTAAGTAAATAAGATTACTTCAGGACCTAATTCCTCTTCATCACATATTTACACACATGGTCAGAATGATGAAAAAGCAGAAGCGGCTGCTGGCTTTTCATAACGATGAAACTAGGGCTCAGCACCATGGACAGTTCATTTAAAGCACAAAGCAGATTTACTGCCCCAATGGCATGCAATTTGCCAAGCCCCCTCTGTGAAAGGCTTCTCCAGTCTTTCCAACATTTTCTGGCGACTGCACACAATTCTGCTGGAAAGTGACCACAGAACTGTATCAGAGAACCTGTTGTTTCTAGAAATCTCTGGGTCCTTGTTCATGACTGGAGGAAGCTGACTACAGTAAAAGAACTAGAGGTTCCTAGAAAGATTCTTTTTAGTCAAATCCATGAATAATCAAACCTGTAAAAAAAAACTACACATATGGAGGGACTACTGCATTTCTGTTGTGCCTGTGAAGTACCAACTGAGACCACAAGATGGTAGTGCTGTGTCTAGAATCTCAGGTTCCTAAAGTGTTTATAGCTCCATCTCGCAAGCAAAAGCTAGTTATCACTGGATGAAATTAGAATTTTATACACTTAATGAATACCGAGAATTGTAGCCCAACAGCACTTGAAGGGCTGCATTTTGCCAACAATAACAAAAGAAAACTTTTTTTAGAGGATTTGCGAGGGAACAAATGACATGTCAAGTAGCAATCGTCTTGTCTATGTGTTGCTTCTCATAGACAAGCAGCCAGTGAAATGTCAGGAAGTTGCTGCAGGTAACATAAATGCATACCTGACGGCATAGAGAAAGCATTTCCAAGCTGGACCTATGGTATTCAACTATTTGTGTAAAAGTGAAACTGTGGGCAATGAGCTTGCATAATAAACAGGCCTACTTTCATCACCTGCTAAACTATCAAAAGTGAAACCAAGGCATCCCTATGTTGTACTACAAGAAAGAGAAGTAATGTGATATATATTTTGAAACGGCCTTGGAATGTTACCCCAGAATAAATTTAAAAGTACTATTATCATACAGTATTTTCAACATTTTTCTTTGGCACCCCTTATGTGTATTTACTTACTTGTAGGTGATGTTGAACCCCGTCAAGTTATAAGCCGCGTCACTGAAGAAATGCAGAAGCGCATAGCCGGAGGTGGCAACGACTTCTGGGACTGTCTCGTTGTTTTCCCTCTCAGGAACAATAAGGCCGCTGCAAGAGAGGGGACACTACAGTAAAAAGAGGGATTTCATCAAATGCAGTTGGTCCAGTGCAGTTGGGAGCCTCCGGTAGCTCAGTGTGTTAAAGCGCTAAGCTGCTGAACTTGCGGACCAAAAGGTCGCAGGTTCAAATCCGGGGAGCGGAATGAGCGCCCACTGTTAGCCCCAGCTCCTGACAACCTAGCAGTTTGAAAACATGCAAATGTGAGTAGATCAATAGGTACCGCTCCAGCGGGAAGGTAACGGCGCTCCATGCAGTCATGCCAGCCACATGACCTTGGAGGTGTCTACGGACAACGCCGGCTCTTTGGCTTAGAAATGGAGATGAGCACCAACCCCCAGAGTCAGACATGACTGGACTTAACGTCAGGGAAAACCTTTACCTTTACCTTTAGTTGGTCCAAAGACACAGCTGTCTCCACTATCTAGCAAAAGGCTAAGAAATATAGGTGTATATTTTTGATGGTTTTGACAAATAGGATGAAGGCCTTCATGACCTCTTATTGCAGGCATAGTTTAGATGTGTCACAAGATATTACTGAATCACCACGTTATTCTCATAAATCTCTCATCGACCAATTTAATGCATAGTCAGCCCCTCACATTCACTAGGGTTGGGGGCACAAGACTCCCATGAAAGTAAGTGACCACAAATAAAAGAATTGGGATTTTTAATCTGAGAGAACACCTCTTTAGGAATGTCTAAGTCTTCTAGCACAGCTCTATAGTCAACATGCGCTGGAAGGTGGTCCTAGAGCAGGAGTGGGCAAACTTTGGCCCTCCAGGTGTTTTGGACTTCAACACCCACAATTCCTAACAGCCTACTAGCTGTTAGGAATTGTGGGAGTTGTAGTTCAAAACACCTCGAGGGCCCAAATTTACCAATGCCTGCCCTAGAATCACACTGGAGTACCTAAAGACTCCTAGAGATATTTTCTCTCTAGAAATCTATAGGTCCTCCAGCATGACTGGAAAAAGTTGACCACAGAGTCATACCCTTGAGATTCCCCTAAACCCATGAATAATCAAATCCACAAAAGTCCAAACTACAAATATAGAGGAATGATTCTATGTGTCACTGAAACATATGGTTCCTTTTAACAGTGAGGGCTTTAAAAAAAGAGGCAAGAAGAAGATCCTCTTGCAACCTGAGATAACAAGCATATAATGTTCTTAAATTATGCATAATATAATCTTAGTCATAAATCAAAGGTGGGGTAGCAAGATCTCACATGTATTTCTAAGAATAGCTGAAAGAACTCACAACCTATCGAATCTCTATATGCATTTCATATTTTCCTTTAAAGCCAACAGGTATGATGCAGCCAGGGTAATTAAAAATAATAAAAAATGACATCCGATGTTCCTGGTTTGTGTACTTTTAAGGACAGAAAATCATCTGATTAAGAGGAGGATTTCAGGCTTTTGAAAGTGAAAAAAGAAACTCAAAGAACTCAATGTACTTAGAAACTATTACTACAAAAACTCTTGCACTTGCAAATAGCCTTGCTGTATGATAGGGTTAAGCAAGAATATATCCAAGATCCAAGAATATATTTGCAAAGCAATCTCCGCAGTCAAGTAGCTTGGAATCGTTAACTCTGAGATTTGTTTGCTTTGATTGTAAACCTAGAGCTTATCAAACATCACTATGACAATTATCAGAATGTGAAAGCTGTCTAGAATTCAAGGGCATGTATAATGGCAGCATGACAGCAATAACAACATTCAGTAACTGAAATTAGTGTGGTCTACAGTAAATCTTAGCATTCCTCGGGTGTTTCTACCAAATACCTATTTATATTTTGCAACTATGTGAAAGGAACAGATTCCTTGAAGGACTTAAAACAGCTACAGGTTTTCTGCTCAAAGGCTGTGCTGAGGAAGAGGACCTGATGTGTTGCTTGAAGCATGTGTGAGTAGATATGTGCCTTCAAGTCGGCTTTCACTTGGAGTGATCTCATGAATTTCATAGGGTTTTCTTGGGCAAGGAACACAGAGAGAGCTGTTTTTGTCAGTTCCTTCCTTTTAAACATAGCCTACAGCACCTGACATTCATTGGCAGTCTCTCATCTAATATAAGCAGGGTTGGCCCTGGTGAGCCTACAAGATCAGATAAGAGCTGGTGCTTTCAAGCTATTTAGACCCTGTTGCTTGGAACATAGATTTTCCAAAAGTCTGGAAAAGGAATACATGAGAAGACTGGGAAAGGACAGGTTGCTTACCTGTAACCATGTTTCTTCGAGTGTACTCTGTGAATTCACACTAATGGAGAGGCTGCGCCTGCGCAGGTTCCAACGGAAACTCTTCCCAAGCTGAAGTTTAAATTTTGGCGGTAGCCACGCCCCTCCGTTCCCGGAGGGCATATAAGGCAGCCCTCGGCGCCTGCTCTCCAGTTCCTACGCCGCTAAGGCAACGAGGAAGGAAGAGGGTTTGCCAGAGGGGAAGGAAGGGCGGGCTTGTGTGAATTCACAGAGTACACTCGAAGAAACATGGTTACAGGTAAGCAACCTGTCCTTTTTCTTCGTGTACTCTGTGAATGCACACTAATGGAGACTAGCACGCTTAGGTCTCGGAGGCGGGCTAAGCAAACCCTGAGAACGAGATAATGTCCAAACATATGTTTATTAAACATCAATAACATGGCCCGAAGGGCCCATTGAAGTATTGCATGAACACACGCATAACACCGAGAGCAACCCGGTGAGGCATGATATAAACAATTCAAGAAAACGTGGGCAAGTAAGGTGTATCATTCCCCAAAGGAGGAAGGCAATAGCAAATAAGGCACAATTGTCAGAGAGAACAGTGCAAACGTGTACTGAGCAGGAAATCGACAAAAGGGTCGCATGAAAAAACATTCACAGAGGAGGAGTATATGAAGAAACCTTTCAGGACAGACAGGATGATAAAACTGACCTAGCAAAGGCTGAATCCTTTAAGGTTTTCTGGTCTACCCTATAGTGAGACACAAACGTAAGGGGGTTGGACCAGATCGCTGCCCTACAAATAGAGTCCAGGGGGATGCCCCTTAGAAAGGCAGTCGACGTGGAGAGGCCTCTCGTCGAACGTGGGCGAACTGACGGAGGGGGTGGGCGTTTGGCCAGCTCGTAGGCCAGTTCAATAGCCTGAGCAATCCAATGAGACAGTCTCTGTGAAGAAATAGGATTGCCCAGTTTATCTGGAGCATGGGCCACAAAAAGTTTTGGAGTCTTTCGAATGTCTTTAGTACGGTCCCGATAGAAAAGGAGTGCCCTGCGCACGTCAAGGAGGTGCAGCCTCCGCTCAAGGGGAGACGAGGGGTTTGGAAAGAAGGCGGGGAGGACAATGTCCTGGTTAAGGTGAAAGGCTGAGACCACCTTGGGGAGGAAGGTGATGTCCGGGCGGAGAACGGCACGGTCATGATGAAAGCGGAGGTAAGGTTCATCAACCCTAAGGGCCGCCAGTTCAGAGGGTCTGCGCGCCGAAGTTATGGCCACCAAGAAGGCAACTTTCCACGAAAGGAGACGTAGGTCGGTCGAAGCCAAAGGTTCGAAAGGGGAGGCAGTGAGCTGGGAAAGCACGAGCTCGAGGTTCCACCCCGGTGTAGGAGGCTGAGACGGCGGGCAGATATTATTGTAACCCTTTAAGAAGGTTTTGACAAGGTGATCAGAGAACAACGATGGTCTACCATGTTGTTGGAAACACCAGGATAGGGCGGCCAAGTAAGATTTCATAGAAGCAAGAGAAAGCTTTTGGTCTGCCAGAGACATAAGGAAGTCCAGCACTATCGGTATCGAGGTTGGGAAGGCAGTAATTCCCCGGGAGCGAAGAAAAGAGCGGAAGCGAGAGACTTTATAAGTGTATGATCTGGTTGTAGCCGGCTTGTGAGCTGCGCGGAGGACCTCCTGCAGGTTCTGCGGGAGGGAGGTCAGGCAAGAATTCTCCAAGCAGTGAGATGTAGAGAGGGGAGATCCGGGTGCAGGATCTGGCCGTTCTCTCTGGACAAGAGATGTGGCAGGAGAGGCAGAGTGAAGAAGGTCGCTCTGGAGAGATGAAGAAGAGCCGGGAACCAAGGTTGGCGAGGCCAGGCTGGAGCTATCAGGATCGCCGACGTCGGTATCGACCGGAGTTTCTGTAGAACCTTTGGTATGAGAGGGAAAGGCGGAAAGAGGTAGATCGGTTCCGCTGACCAGTCCAGAAGGAAGGCGTCTCCCAGGCAGCCTGGAAAGGAGGACGGGGGAAATCTCGCCCCGTACCGAGGCAACTGTGCGTTTTGGGGAGAAGCGAAGAGGTCCAGAGTGGGAAAGCCCCATTTGTGAAAAAGCGAGAGGAGAGTCTCTGGATCGAGCATCCACTCGTGGGAGGAGGTCGTCATCCTGCTGAGGGCATCTGCTAAGTTGTTTTGGATCCCGGGAAGGTGAATCGCCGAGACTTGAATGTTGCGGGCTATGCACCAGTACCACAGCTGGGAGGAGAGAAGCATCAGCTTCCTTGAACCCGTACCGCCCTGTTTGTTGATGTAGAAGACTGCTACTGTGTTGTCTGATTGGACAAGGACAGATTTTTGGGAGATCAGACGGGAGAAGGCCTTCAGAGCCTTGAAGATGGCAAGGAGTTCCAGAAAGTTTATGTGGTTTGCCTTCTCGGAGGGAGACCAGAGGCCTTGAACAGTGAGGCCGTTCATGTGGGCTCCCCAGCCGAAATTGGATGAGTCCGTGGTTATGGTGGTCGAGGGAGAAGACGGGTGAAACGGAAGACCCCTGCAGACATTGGAGAGGGACTTCCACCAGTGAAGCGACTGACGAACGTGGAGCGGGACGGAGAGAAACCTCGAGTTGAGGTGGCGAAATGGCTTGAAAACGTCTATAAACCATCTCTGCAGAGTCCGGAGATGAAGCCTGGCAAACGGGGTCGTGAGGACTGTGGAGGCCATGTGGCCCAGCAATACTTGGATGGACCGAGCCCGAACCCTCCGGTGGGTCTCGCAAAAGGTGATTTGTTGACGAAGGGCCAGGAACCTGTCGAGCGGGAGAGAGACAGTCTGAGAGATTGAGTCGAACAGGGCGCCGATGAAGCGGATTTTGTTCGACGGAGTGAGGTGAGATTTGTCGGGGTTTAGCTGGAGACCGAGAGACTTTAGAAGAGAGAGGGTGTAGTCGACGTGACGTCGGAGGAGGGCAGGGTCGGATTCGACCAGAAGCCAGTCGTCTAGATAAGGAAAGACTGTGATCCCCTGGAGCCGGAGGTGGGCAGCCACGACAGCGACGACCTTGGTAAAGACCCTTGGGGCCGTAACGAGGCCAAAGGGTAAAACGGTGAACTGGTAGGTTTGGTCGAGAACTTTGAAACAGAGGAAGCGCCTGTGGGTTTCTCGAATCGCTACGTGGAAATAAGCGTCTCGTAGGTCTATAGACACGAAGTAGTCCCCGCGTTGAAGCATCGGGAGGATGGAGGCGATGGACACCATCCTGAACTTGGTCGGACGTATGAAGGCATTGAGCATACGTAAGTCCAAAATGGGGCGAAGGCCCCCACCCCTCTTCGGGACCGTGAAGTATCTGGAGAAGAAGCTTCGAGGGTCCTGTATCGATGGAGAAGGCCGAATAGCCCCTTTGGCGAGGAGGGCGTCGATCTCGGCAAGAATTTCTCGAGAAGGGTTGGAGAGAAGAACCTGTCCCGTGGGCGGGAGCTCCTCGAACTCTAAGGCATAGCCTTCTTGGACAATTTTGAGAACCCAGGCATCGGAAGTGATAGATTTCCACCGGTGAAAGAAGGGAGCCAGGCGGTCTAAAAAGAGACCATGAGGTTGATTTGGTAGAGGAGAGGGGTGCGGAGGAATGAGAGCTGCATCGATACCGTAGAAAGAGTCTCGGGAGAGAGAGATGGCGTCAGGTACGCCGATGAGGCTGACCAGCGGTGGGGGTGGTTCGGCCGCGTTGTCTTTGCGGTTGAACAGCGCGGCGAGGCTGTTGGCGGTTCTGGTTGTTCGATACCGAGGGACGCCTGAAGGATTGATGGCGGTAAGAGGGAGGCGGAAAACGCCGAAAACGCTGAGGAAACCACTTGGTGCGGTGAGTTTGGGGTTGGTCACCGCACTTAGTAGCCAGGACTTTAAAGTCATGGTTGGTTTTGAGCTTGTCGTCAGTGGCGGAATTAAAGAGACCCATGGCGTCGAAGGGGAGGTCCTCGATGACTTGCCTGGAGGAGGAAGACAAACCGGACGACCTCAGCCAGGCGTGGCGACGGATAGCAATGGCATGGGCGATCATCTTGCCGGCCGTGTCGCCTGTATGCTTAGCCATCTGAATTTGATGATGTGCTAACGAGTCGGCCTCTTGCTGGAGGGTGGACATAACCGACCGGTCTTCGTCGGACAACTTGGAGAAGAAGGGTTGCGCTTTTTCCCAAAGAATCTGTTGGTAGGCGCCCATACAGGCCCCATAGTTCGCCATCCTACAAAGTAGAAGGGCCCCGGAATAGAGCTTCCGACCGACCGCGTCAAATCTCTTGCCCTCTCTATCTGCAGGGGTAGTGGATTCACGACCGGAAGTTTGAGAAGCCTTAACGACCATGGAATTTGGGTCGGGATGGTGTTTAAGCCATTTTAGGGTGTCGTCATCTGTACGATACCATGATTCGATTCTCTTCGAGGTAGGAGGAATCGAGGAAGGAGTCTTCCAGGATGATTGGATGACATCCAGAAGGTAAGGCAAAAACGGTAACAGCGTGGCTGGAGGGGCTTGGGCTTGGACCCGTTTGAAAACCGGGTCAGACACTGCCTTGGAAGTTTGTTTGATTTCTAGGCCCAGGGCATCAGCCATTCTAATCATCTGTTCGGAGAAAGCCCGAATGTTGTCGGTAGGCGAAGGAGGGTCGACCTCATACGCATCATGAGGAGGAGAGAGATCAAGGCCTAGAGATACCACCGAGGCCGAGAGAGCGGAATCGGGACGATCGATATCGATCTCATCGCCCTCAGCCCCTTGGGGGGACTGAGGGGGAGATGACAACACAGTCTCTGGTGGTGGCAAAGCCTCAAGAGCAGGAGCAATCTGTGGCCGAGTTTCTTTGGAGGCCGAGGCCTGGGCCGCTCGAGCCAGGCGAGTGGTTTGTCTACCCCGTTCCGGTGTCGAGGTCGGGGAAAAAAGCTGTTGTCGAGACGGGCGATGTGAGACAGTAGGTCGAGGAGATGGCACCCTGACCACTGTCTGGGTGGAGTGGTGGGGTGAGTCCTGCAACTCGCCATCAGAAAGTTGCTGAGGAGAAGGTTGACGAGACCGTTGAGCGGGAGCGATCGGAGAGGATATTCTAGAAGAAGTCGCCGAAGAAGGGACGTCCATCTTGGAGGAAGCAGAGGAGGAAGAACGTTGGGTCGCCCTCTTCTTTGCGAGCAGTTGTTTTGATGGAACCCTCAGGGATTTTCCCGGTGTGGGAGGGACCATTGCTGAGTCGGATTGGGTCCGACGAGCTTCCTCATGAGCCCTCTTAAAGGCGATCTTCATCGCAGAGGTCGACGGAGGAGACCCGAGATGGGATCGAACCGAGGACACGGAGGCCACCGAGCTCGACGTCGAGGAGGGGCCGACCCGACCGGAACGTGTCGACATGGTAGCCGTGGTGAGAGTGCACGGCGGTTTGGCGGGCTTAGCCGTTCTGGAGGCCCTGGACGCCCTGGACGAGACCGAGGGAGCTTTAGCTGTCGGAGCCGACATCGATCTCGGGTTGAGCGACGGCTTCGTGCCCGATGTCGACGGAACGGGCTCGGGAGCAAGCGATTTTTCGTAGAGCGCCGCTCTAAGCCTCGCGGCTCTATTTTTCCTAGCCTGAGCCGTCAGGGCTAGGCAGAAACGGCAGGTACCGATGACATGTGCCTCTCCGAGGCAGAAGAGGCACTTGGCGTGGCCGTCGGAATCAGGAATTTTAGCGGCACACTGAGTGCAGCGTTTGAAGCGAGTCGTAGACATGAGAATCCGAAGTGAACCTTGCGGCGGAAAAAAAAGGAACTGGAGAGCAGGCGCCGAGGGCTGCCTTATATGCCCTCCGGGAACGGAGGGGCGTGGCTACCGCCAAAATTTAAACTTCAGCTTGGGAAGAGTTTCCGTTGGAACCTGCGCAGGCGCAGCCTCTCCATTAGTGTGCATTCACAGAGTACACGAAGAAAAAATAAGGGGGAAAGGTGCCCAGCAGTGAGAAAATATTTGAAAAAAGCGAAGGGTGGTGGCACTGAAGATATTTATTCACAAGGACAGGAAATATGATAGGCTAGACAGAACAAATGCTATATAAATTACAAGCTACTGCTGCTGAAAGCTCAGTATCTTCCTCATCCATCACTTCGACACTCCCTACAACTAAGGTCAAATATGATTACAGACTGCAGGAAGGGGAAGGAAGGAAGGCAATGACTTCCCTAAGTTCCTCAACAAGTTCAATGTCTGGTGAAACTTGAATGAGAGGCTTCCTGGCTCTCCGCTTCACACAGACTGCAGTCGATGCTGATTTCAAATACTTAGCAGAACTCAAGCCAACCAACTACAGAGGCATTCAAACCATGATCCTTCCCCTGCTCTGCAAATTGTAGAAAACCATGCAAAGCTTAGAAAAGTTTTTTTGGGTTTGTTTTTTTTTTGACAACAGCTTCCCCAAAACCTCAGCCAACATGTGCAGGGGAACAGCGTCACTCCAAAAAGGTAATTTCTCCAAGCTGTGAAACCATGAAATATTAGACGGCAGGGAACTGTCTGTATCAACAACAAAAGAGGTACTAGCTCATTTCAAGGGATGCAAAGTGCAAGCTGGGAAAAACACTTTTAATCTCATATTTGTCTCTCTTTTGACAATGAAGTAAGCTGCTTCTGCTTTCCATCATGGGATGCCTTAATACAGTGGTTCCCAACCTGTGGTCCGTGGGCCACCAAGAACTTAAATATGGTCTGCGCCCTTACCGTTACTACACCGTTGCAATGAGAGCGATTGGTCTTACAAAACCCTCTTATAATGCCAAGGCAATGGGGATGTCAGAAGGGGAGAGGCTGACTACCCATGAAAGGCATGACAACAAGCCTCCTGACTGCTGCTTCTCCTCCTCCTCCATCCCCCAGCGGAGCCGTTCCATGTGGCACCTGGAAGCAAGGCACCTTGGTATCTTCGTTTATAGGCCTGTTCCTGGGGTTCTTTGGGGTGCTGATCCATAAAACTGCACTGGATAGATGTCAGCACTAGATTATTAAATATGGTTTTCTGTGGGCGGACAGATGGCAACTACTGGATGGCATATATTCTGTATCAGAAACTAGAGCTGATGTGGGCTATCGAATGCAATTTTCTGAATAAGCACCCCAAATAACCAAACTGAATCTAAAGTTGACCAAAAACTTATTCGTAACCCTTTTGGTACTAATGTTGGAGAGTGGTCCCTGGTCAAAGTGGTCCCTGCTCAAAGTTTAGGCACACAACAAGAAGAACCCACATAGTCCCCGCTCTGAGTCCCCTCGGGGAGAAGGGTGGGGTATAAATGCATGTAATTGATAAATAAATAAATATATACATACATGCACATAAACATGAGAATCTGCATCTCCACAAGAAAGAGTATGGAAACATAATCTCTCCTTGTAATTCTGGGTTTAAAACCCTTCTGTTAGCAATAGAGGGAGTGTGAATCTTTCAAGAATTATACCAGGCTTCATCAAAGTGCGTCCCTCCAGCTGTTTTGTCCTCCAACACCCAGAAACTTCTATTGTCAGCTTGTTCAATGGTCAGGAATTCTTGGAGCTGGAGAGCATCAGGTTGAGGATGCCTGAACTGCACACATGTACACACAGTATTCAAGAATTTCTTTGTTCTATCAAGAAATAAATGCACTCTCAGAATTGCAGATGAAATTATATACATCCAAACAACTCAGAGTCTCTTGGGGATGGTTCATAGAATGAAACAGAATCAATGCTTAGCATACATTTGTTGCTGATTCCTGAACAAAACCTCAGACGAAACAGGAAATCAAAATAGGTATCCATAGACAACATAAGGAGTAGAAGCATTTGAAGTGCACACTCAGGTGCTCGGATCCTGCATTCATGTAATCTAACTATTTCTGGTTTTCACCTAAAAATCTCCATGGACAGAACCGAAGGTATGTAGAGTCTGCATTTATCAGTGCTCCATTTGTCACATGCATCAAAGGAAAAGGAAGATCTCAATGCTAAATTGGCAGCACTCAGATTCATAGAATAATAGAGTTGAAAGAGACCACATGGATCAACTAGTCCAACCCCTTGCTATACGGGAAAAGCACAATCAAAGTACCCCCGACAGATGGCCATCCAGCCTCTTTAGATTTCCAAAGTCCAACTTGGCATTTGCCACACTCCACAGAAGCTGTTCCAAAGGCACGGTTCCATTACAGCTTCAGAGAAAGTCAACCCAACTGCTCAGCAAAGGGAAAAGTAAGAACAAGCAGCACTTTGTTTGCACATCACAGTGGAGACCTACTAAAACCTCTCCACCACGTTCAAGTAGTTGTTCACAGATAAGCCCATTGTGTTAGCACATTTAGCCTTTACAACGCCAGACATATTTTAATACAGTAGAGTCTCACTTATCCAACATAAATGGGCCGGCAGAACGTTGGATAAGCGAAAATGTTGAATAATAAGGAGGGATTAAGGAAAAGCCTATTAAATGTCAAATTACATTATGATTTTACAAATTAAGCACCAAAACATCATGTTTTACAACAAATCAACAAAAAAGCAGTTCAATACATGGTAATGTTATACAGTAATTACTGCATTTACGAATTTAGCACCAAAACATCGCAATGTATTGAAAACATTGACTACTAAAAGGCAGACTGCATCGAATACAGAACATTGGATAAGCGAAGGTTGGATAAGCGAAACACTACTGTACATATCTGTGTGATTCTACACCAGTAGTTATTCTCTATTGAACATATTGCTACCACACATCAATATACAGGTTTAAAACACACACAAGCTGTGGAGTGTAGGAAGCCAAGGAGCAGAAAGGTTGCATCTATGTAGTAACAATGATTGTGTGAAGGTTTGAGAAATTGTGGAGGGTGGAGAAGAAAGATGGAACTGCAGGATGCATCAACACTGTAGAATTGATGTAGTTTGACACCACTTTAACTATCATGGCTCAATGCTATGGAATCATGGGAATCAGAGTTTGGTGAGACATCAACACTCTTGCAAAACCTCCAGGACTAATTATTTCATAGCACTGAGGCATGGAGGTAAAGCAGCATCAAATTGCATTAATTCTACAGTGTATATGCACTCTTCAACCCGGCTAAGCAAAGCAGGCTTGGCTTTAACTTAGGCCTGCACAACCTGTAATCCTCCAGGTGTTTGGAAGACTTAAAATATCTTGTCTAATGGTCAGGAATTCTTCTTGCTTAAGTCCAAAACACCCGGATGGCCACAAGTCTGCTTTAGCTCAATGGATGGTCACATATGATGCAAGTGCAAAAACAATAGAAACATTGAAAATGATGGAACTTCTGCAGAAACCAGCTGGCTCTTTGACAAAACCCTACTTATACTGAGCAATTCACATCCCATATCAATTAAGGCTGAAGTCCTGTCAGCAGTTTAAGCTTAGGAACATGTTTCTTTACCATAATTGTTTCATTCATCCCCAGAAATCTATGATCAACTGGGGAGGGGAAATCAAAGATCCTTTTGACTCATAAGGAACAGAGTCCAAGTCAGAGGGAGCCTAGTGACAGAGTTCCTTGATGGGCAAGAGTCTGGGAGCAACTGTTCTCGTTTATGCCCTTCCAAAGGATATAGTGCAACAGAACGGATGTTTAAAGGGACAGCACAAGCTGTGAACACATTAGACTTTCTGTAGTTGCACTATGTTTCTGCTATAGGAATAGGATGGAAAAGAGCTTCCAGTCACTGCTTATGCTCCAGTTTCAGGGCACTAGAAAAGCTCATTCTATTGCAGATGGAGTATCAAAGCACACTAGGAACTGTGCATCCCTAGGCCTCCAACTTTCGGTCACAAGAATGTGGAATTTCCAAGTGCTAAGTCCAATGTTCTGCTGAGAGTTGTACTAGAATGTTTATCCTTCCCACATCCACTCTGTGCCCACCAGATATGGTTCTAGAGAGTTTCCCAGTCCTCCAGAGCTCCTTTTAGAAACTGCAGTGGTGGAGGAGACACTTGTCAAGTTGGTTCACTGATGGATGGCATCTGTTGAATGCGATTTCCTGCTTCCTGGCAAGGGGTTGGACTGGATGGCCCGTGAGGTCTCTTCCAACTCTATGATTCTATGATTCTGTCATTGAAAAGCTCCTCAAGGTGCCATCCCATATTTCTCCTTTCTTTACACAGAGATGGAGCTATGGAACTGATGCCTGTGTTTTCCGTTTCAAAAGATGTAAGCCGCTTTGAGATCCACTTGTTCGACACGAATGGAAGGCAGTAGAACTGGACTTTGCTGCCAATTTCCAGCCTTGAGAAGCTTTACTAGCAGCCTAGCCAAATATTCTGTTTCTGTCGTATTCATCACGGGCATCTAAAATCCAGAAGCTGAAGCCATATGGGAAGATGACTTGTAGGCAACGGAAAAAAAACATTCTAATGCCCTAAGGATGAGCATCCACTCTACTGAAACAACCAGCAAATTACATAGATTTGTCAGTGATGGGGAGCCATCAGTCTCCTAAAGCACTTGAGTACCAAGGAACCTGGGTTTATCAACACCTGCCCACTCTAGAGATGACAAGTGTATAAATATATCAGTCAAGAGCATGAGGACAACATGATGAATATGCAAAATGAACTGAGTGCTGGCTTAAATTAGTTTTACTTAAGATGGCTCTGTGTTGTCAGAAAGGCAAGTGACAAAATGAATCAATTACAGTGCCCACCGCCATTTCAGGTAAAACAAAACACAGAAGTCTATTTTCACATGTTGAAATGTGTTTATCCTCCAGGACTGATTTCCAAAGGTTTTATATACATTTCAAAACACATAGCTATTTAGACTCATGAACTACTTAGGAGGGCAATTAAAAACCCATTCATCTGCGAAGAATTAAATAAAAACAGCCAACTCACATCATGCTCACTCCACCCCTTGCAGATTAAAATGCCATTTAAAACATCTGCAAGATTAGAAAGACACAGCTACACTATTTGCCCAGATGGACCATTTCTTTGTTGTGTTGTGCTCATTCTAGATAAACAAACTCTCTACAAAATATTTCTCTCTTCTCTTCCCTAGTACACATAGAATTTCTTACTAAGGAAGAGTCTGACTGTTTGCCAACAAAGAAAGAAGGGTGAAAGGACTCACAATAGCCCCCAGATTATTGTGGGTTAACCATTTGCACCAATTTCATAAATAAAATGTCTGGATGCACCCATGCTTCCAAGAAGACCTGGCAGCTGAATTACTGGCACAGCACACGCTGGCTCACCAAAGGGCAAAGGCCACCATGCAGAGCATTTTCCTGAGGTCATCATGCACTTCAGTGGTCATAAGTACACAGTGATCTACTAGAACAATGGTCCCCAAATCTGAGTCGGATGCAGCCTTCCAAGGTCATTTACCTGCCCCCATCCTAAACTTTAGAGTAAGAGTCACCCCAAGTTTGAAACTACTTGAAGGCACATAACAACAACTATTTTAATTAACTTGACTCTCTCCTCAGCCAATAACAGGCCCACACTCAAATTGATCTTCATTTTAAATGTTGTATTCTTCTTTCATTATGATTTTTTTTGCACTGCGCATAGGAATTAGTTCATTTTTTTTCCAAACTATAGTCTGGCCCTCCAAAAGTCTGAGGGACTGCGAACTGGCCTTCTGCATAAAAAGCCTTGAAGACCCCTGTATTAGAAGATACAGTAGAGTCTCGCTTATCCAATGTAAACGGGCCGGCAGAATGTTGGATAAGTAAATATGTTGGATAATAAGGAGAGATTAAGGAAAAGCCTATTAAACATCAAAATAGGTTATGATTTTACAAATTAAGCACCAAAACATCATGTTATACAACAAATTTGACAGAAAAAGTAGTTCAATACGCAGTAATGCTATGTAGTAATTACTGTATTTACGAATTTAGCACCAAAATATCACGATATATTGAAAACATTGACTACAAAAATGCGTTGGATAATCCAGAACGCTGGATAAGCGAGTGTTGGATAAGTGAGAATCTACTGTATTGGGACCCACCTACCTTCGTGACCATATCTCCTATTATAAACCAGTCCGATCCCTTCGATCGTCAGGGGAGGCTCTCCTGTTACCATTGCCGATGTCTCAGGCCCGCCTTGTGGGAACAAGGGAGAGGGCCTTCTCTGCTGTGGCCCCCCAATTGTGGAACTCACTGCCCAGTGAGATTAGGCAAGCCCCCACACTAGCAGCCTTTAAGGAAGACCTGAAAACATGGCTCTTCTGCTGTGCTTTTGGAGAGTAACTGCTACATATATCCCTTTTGCTGCTTTCCTTCAATATCTGTCCTCCAGATTGCCCCATAAAGAAACCCAGTGCTCTATACTCTTATAAATGGCACATATATGGTATGCATAAGGATATTAAAGAGTTAGTTAAAAGTAATGGTAGCTTATTCACCATGAGACCTGGATTTCTGTGACATTTTTGCTGCAACAAAATCTTGCAAATTTTGGGTGAACATGACTAAGGAGAGAGTTGTTCCTGTCTTTCTTTTAATGCATAGCCCATTGATGTGACTCATCACATCTGTGGGCAATGCATTAAAAAGATAGCCAAATGACCCCCATTACTGTTGAGCACAACACAATATTTTTAATGCAAACCTCCTGACAAAACATGAAGAATCATATTAAACAAGTAAGACAGAGTAATTAGCCTCCCGCTGTGCTTGGTGGCTTACCTGAAGGCAGCCAGTAAAGGAGCATAAATGGAATCGCCATCATAGACATACAAGTGGTCCCAGCTGCATTCCGTTGCAAAATGATTAAAGCGGAGCCTAAGGATTGTGTTCGGCCTTAAAAAAAGAAAGAAATAAAGGCAGCAGGGTTACACATGTTGAATTGACATATTGTTCTTTTTCTAAAACATATGCAAGAACAATGCTGGCCTCTGGCACCTGTTACCATTATACCTTCTTTCAAAGACCTGAAATTGAGCTACACTTGTCTCATAACAATGGGGCCACTGTCGGTGTTTGTCTATGAGGAGCACTTTTTCCCCCTCAGAAAGCTCCATATCACGAAACACCAGCCCAATCTAAAACTCCAGAGGATGCAGAGAGGATCAATCTAAAACACAGAGAGAAGCTGTATTCCACCGTCAAACTGATCCTGGCTTCACACAATGCTGATCATCTGAGAAACATTTCAAGAGCAGTCAGGCGGTGGAGCTTTAGCTGCAGCTGAACCTTTGCAAACAGCAGGTCAGGAGCCCTGCAAGCAAAACGCAAACCAACATCCACAGGTGTTGTGTCTTGCCTACAAAAGTTACACCTCCTTGGTTTAGAGCAGGCATGGACAAACTTCAGCCCCGCAGGTGTTTTGGACTCCAACTCTCATAACTATGGGAGTTGAAGCTTAAAACACCTGGAAGGAGGACAGAGGTTTGCCTATGCCTGGTTTAAGAGGAAATGGCCTAATGCAGAGTGCAACCATGGGGTCATTAAGGCCAGTATTATCAATGCTTACTAATAGCCACAGGAGCTCTTCTGAGTTTTAGACAAAGCTCTTTCTTAGGCCTAACAAGGATCCCTGGTGGGTCCATGGTGGCCTCCCATCCAAAGACTAAGGCTGACTCAGCCTGCCTGCACCATTAACCAAAACATTGTTAGATTACATGGCAAAGGCATCTCCGCCACGCATATGAAGCTGCTTGGCTACTTCAGAAGGCAATGTACTGAAAGTGATCATTTACATCCAGTTCAATCCCATTAGGAACAGAAATAAACAACAGCCTGAAAGAGTTACTTCCTTGACCCCAATGCGCCACAACTTCCTAGAGGATTCTGGAACCTGGAAATGTAACTTTTCTGAGCACTGCCAATGAGATTTTTCTAAAAGAATGATGCTTCCCAAACACACCAACACAGCTAACAACACAGAGAATGGTCTCTTCAGTGAAGTTTGCTGCTCTTCAAGATCTTGTAAGGAAATGTCAATCGTATCTAAACTATATGTTGTGTCACAACCCTCTTGTGCCTTGTCTAACCCACATGCACAGGCACAAATGCATAAATACAGGCTGTGTTTGCCATAATTCAGCGTAAAAGCTCCTACAAAGAATTGCGACTAAATATAGGCATAAGCCCCCCTCAGGAGGTTGGATAGTAACGCTTGCCATTCTTTGAAAAGAAATCCCTGAGCAGAAATAGCTGCAGGAGATTAAATACCAGCGCAGTTCACAAAAGCTCCTCTTCACAGCTTGAACAACCCTTCCTAAAAGGTCAACGTTTCCTTTGAAGGCTCGTCTGAGAAAATGTGAATCTGGGACAACATCAGAGAAGCCCAAGGTTTCTTTGGGGGAACTGACTTTTCATGCACAGGAGGAAACTGTGTGAAGTCCAATCTCTCTCTTGCCTCTGGCACAATGAAAACCGGACAGCAAAGTTGTGACGCAGAAGGTGAAGATCAGAGGAGAAAGGGAGACTGATCTTTCCGCTTGTCTTTCCACAACTGGGGAACTGGAGGTGCCAGGAATACTCATGGACAAAGGACAATGATCAGAGAGTAGATCCACCACAATCTCAGTTTTTAGAAAAGCCATCCAGATTGTTACAATTATGACAATGATCACTGGAAGGTCTTACTGTTCAGGTCTTTTTATGTCTCTGCTCATGTTCAGCCAAAACCTGCAGAGGGACCTGCTGGTTGGATTTGAACCCCTTTGCACTATTCCCTGTGGTCATTGAATTATTAGCTGTATTCTTTGAAATATCCCAGGGATAGTTCCTACAAATAAAGAAAAAGTTATTTTTATGCACCATTGTCCACCAACATGTGCTGCATGTATTAGGTAAGATTTCATGGACCATCAAACAGCACTGCAAATATCTTCATTATTAGAATGATTCATAAGTAGTGTGTTTCCAATTTAGAAACAGTGCTCCTGCCCACCTTGTACATATTTATATTTGAAGTGGGGGATAAACTCTATGAAAAGGTCTACCATCTTTGACTGTACAAAAGCAAAACAACCTCTGATCCAGTAGAAATGAGGATCCATTACTCACCTTCCCTCAATGAGCCAGGTGCATTTTGTCTTGTATTTATAGTTCCCAGGTCCATCGGTCACATAGCCTGAAGGCCCAGTAAGCCTGCAAAAAGAAACTAAACATGTAGCATCCGGTCATGGTTTCGTAATTGCTTTTCCAAGGCCATCCCAAAGACAAGCAAAATTAAAATGTCCAATATCATGCTGCCTTTATAAACATCTATTGTATTGAGCAAGACTTTTCCTCAAGATTACAGTGGTCTGCCAGGTTGAGATTGACCCTCTTGATTATAGAGTAAGACAATATCTCAAGCAAGCCAGTCCCAAATTGTTGTGTACCATGAATCCGGTACAGAAACTGTACATTGGCAACCAGCACATCCCTTTCATCACAGCCCTGGAATGTTTATGCAGGCACCCAGGCACTTTTAGGAGCAAGTATTAAATATGTAGCATGAGTCAACTGCCTTCATTTTTTAAGATACTGAATAAATCACAGAATGAATTGCTTCAACAGGGCTGATCGCCCAGTTTATGTACTTAAAGGTTAGTTGTTTTAAGCTTTTAAATTCTAAAAATGCTAAACTGTAAATATATTAATCTTTAATAAATGTATTAATTTTTCACAACCTCTTTATATTGATTTCACTTATACACCACCCTGAGATCTTGTGATATAGGATAGGAAGGAACTATTGAAATGCAAATTGATTATAACTTTTTCAAAATGCTTGAGACCAAAAGTGTTTTGGGGTGGGTTTTTTTCAGACTTTTGCATATACAGTAGAGTCTCACTTATCCAACACTCGCTTATCCAACGTTCTGGATTATCCAATGCATTTTTGTAGTCAATGTTTTCAATACATCGTGATATTTTGGTGCCAAATTCTTAAATACAGCAATTACTACATAGCATTACTGTGTATTGAACTACTTTTTCTTTAAAATTTGTTGTATAACATGATGTTTTGGTGCTTAATTTGTAAAATCATAACCTAATTTGATGTTTAATAAGCTTTTTCTTAATCTCTCCTTATTATCCAACATATTCGCTTATCCAACATTCTGCCGGCCCGTTTACATTGGATAAGTGAGACTCTACTGTACATACTAAAATATTCTGGAGCTGGGAACCATGTCTAAGCATGACGTTCATCTATGTTTCACACACACACACACACACACACACACACACACACACATTATACAATATCGTTAATAACTCGGTGCATCAAACAATGTTTCTGCACACTGACTCATCAGAAAGCAAAAGTGTCACCCAATTAAAATATCACCCAATTTTGGAATTCTAGATAAGGAATACTTAATCAGGAAATAAATAACAAAACAGAACATAAACATGAAAGCCACTACACTGGTATTTGTCAAGAGTAAATGCAGTACATAAGTATAGGATTGCACACTACAGAGTTTGCTTCTAACATGCCCTATGAATAAAAGAAACTAAACAGATGGGGGACTAAGGCCAATGTTTTGTCCAAAGATAAAATCATTTTGAGGGAAGGGAGTGTGACTATATGACCTTTCTCTCTTTGGAGGTCTTGGTTGCATGGGTATCTTTCAGTTGTGTGTAGCTGTTTATTCCTGCATGACAGGTGTTTGGACTAGATGACCCTTGTGCCCCCTTCATTCTCTTAAGATTTCATAACCCCAGCTATAAGGCATTTGAGGACAACATTATCCCGTCAACTACTCATCCCAGTGGACATACTGGTCAGCACAATGGATTGGATTTAGAAAGAAGGAACTATAGGAAAAATGGGGGGAAGAACTGTCTCTTAGCCTTTTAAGAGCCCAGCATAAAGGACAATGGCTGGAAAGGACAATCTTTCAAGACATACAAAGCTCCTAATATGTCTATCCAATGACAACTGTGGAACAAGGTTCCACATAAGTTTTCCATAGTACACATTTTAGGAAATTCCACTGCTTTCTTTCGTGGTTTTCAATGGTTTTAGGAGATTTGAGTAAGTGTTTTTAAACAATTATATTTATATATTGTAGGCTTTAGCTTGCTTTGTTGTTAAATGTTGCAAACCACTTTGGATCTTGGCTAAGTGAGAAAAAGCAGGATGATGATGATGAGGAGGAGGAGGATACTTTCAGGTTTAAAACATTCCGCACAAGTTACTATAGAATGACAAGCAATATCTTGTTATCGATATTATTCATTACAGGCCACTTCCCAAATTCAAACTTTTAGCTGCAACGAAAGAGAGTGCATGTTCAGACGCTGTGAAACAATCCAGAATACAAATGCCAATTAGTAAATACAGATTCAGAGCCCTAATTTGGTCTTGTTTTCTCTAAGCACTGACCTTTCAAGAAAAGCACAGCTCTGTGAATCTAAATGTGCAAAGAGCACCTGCGTTATCAATTCTGCTGGCTCCGCGTCGGTAATTGATAGCAAACAGACTTTGGAAGCACAAACAAATCTTATCTGAGCAGGAAGAGATCTTGGGCCCTCTCTCTCTCCTCTCAAACAACTTTACAGGAGAAAGTACTACAACTGGTGCATGCCAAAAACAATTATTGCTTCACAATGCAAACAGTAGTGCAGGATATTGCCAACATTGCCAGTGAAACCCAAAGGGAAGAACTTTACTCATATACTCATGTATAAGTCGGGGGCAAGTTTGCTTCTTAGGGTCTCCCAAGACTAAACTCCTGCCTTTTGCCACTTGCTCAGAAAAAGGGAATGATTTCGTTCCCAATAAGAGTTCAGGAACAGTACTTACATTCACCTGTGAGCAGGTCTACCCTGGTTTTTTGGTCTATGTTTTACTAAAATGTATATATGTGTAATCTCAGTAAAATTAATTATGAAAACCTTGCAGCCACGACTCTTTTTCTGCCAGATATGATCCCCAAAGCCATGAACCAGCCTCTCAAATAGCACAGTTCTGACAAGTATCTGTTGTAACTCTTGTAATCATCATCGGTGATCCTTCGTGTCCAAGTGTGATTACCTTCCAAGTGTAGGGTCTTGGCAGTGGGTTCGTAGGGGACTGTAGAGACCTATTCTTGACCTGCATATTCACAGCAGCTACTGAATGCTAATTTCATCTATGTACGCTGTACGTAATGTAATGTAGTTTGTGATGTAGTTTGACACCATTTAAACTGCCACAGCTCAATGAAATGGAATTTTGGGATTTGCAGTTTAGTGGGGTACCAACACTATTTGCCAGAAACAGCTAAAGACCTTGTAAAACTACAGCTCTTCTGATTCCATAACACTTAACCATAGCAATTCAAGTGGTATCCAACTGCATTAATTCTACAGTGTAGATGCACCCTAAGTCCCTTAGGCCCAAGGTTGAAACAAGATGTGGCAGCACACATCAAGGCTGCCTCCTACACCTTCGTTTCCATGGTTTTATGGAATACACAGAGATTATCTTCTCCCCAGACCAGGAGCTTAAACCAAATAATTGCTGTACAGCCTAAACTTTCCACAACTGTGGTTATTGTTTGTGAACTGTAACAATAAGCCTGTCATTTATGTTCAGACTACTTGGTTAGTTGGTAAATTTCTGCACAGTGGATTATGCATTCAAAATCATGCTAAGAGATATGCAAAGCCAAAAAATATTTAGATGCAACAAGATGCAATTATGGTACCAAAGAGGCAGGCTAAGCCCTAATTCTGCAGTAGACAAAATATTGAACGGTCCTGCAACTCACAAAAATTTCAATCAGAAGGACTGTTCTAGATACATAAACCGATGATAAACAATACAAGCTGAAATTATAAAGAAAGTGAATAGGACAATTAATGCTTACCATGCTGCACTAGATACGACAGAGTAATATCTATGTGTAGTCACTGATAAATAATGAAGGAGAAACATATTACATTCCAGATTGTTTTAAGCCAAAAGATATTCCCATGACTGACACAGAAATGACATATTTTCACAGGATACGGAATGTTCAATTGCTTTTTTACTGCAGAGATTAAACGTTCTCAATGAAGAATGAATTATAGCAACTGTCAACTAGAAGTATTGTACAACGTATTATAATGACCGCTTTTAAAATCTTACAGGCAATCCTCAGTGAACATCATTTTTGAGACAAAACCTCCCTCTCCATTTCCACTACTACTAGGCTCAATTTTAGTTCCAAATATATATTCAAAACAAATCTAGAGTCCATGAACCATTTGCCGTTCTAACGACTGCCTCTCTCTCAACAAATACAGTAGAGTCTCACTTATCCAAGCTAAACGGGCCAGCAGAAGCTTGGATAAGCGAATATCTTGGATAATAAGGAGGGATTAAGGAAAAGCTTATTAAACATCAAATTAGGTTATGATTTTACAAATTAAGCACCAAAACATCATGTTATACAACAAATTTGACAGAAAAAATAGTTCAATACGCAGTAATGTTATGTTGTAATTACTGTATTTATGAATTTAGCACCAAAATATCATGATATATTGAAAACATTGACTACAAAAATGGCTTGGATAATCCAGAACCTTGGATAAGCGAGGCTTGGATAAGTGAGGCTCTACTGTAGCTGCAATCACCACTTCTACACAACTACAAACAATAATATCAGTGTTGTGGGCAATCATATGGAACAGAGCCTTTCGGTGTGATCCAAAAACATATTTCAAAAGGATGCGAATTCATGTCAACAGTGCCTTATAACCACCACTCCACATTGATCCTGGGCCTCAAAATAACACCATTGTTAGACATGGACACATGCAAAGAATCATAGGGTTGGAAGGGACTTCTTGGCCCATGAAACTGAATGCCACACACAGAGAAGGATCTCCAGTTAAAATGACACCAGCAAGTAGATGTTGAGAAAAGGAGACCCACCATCTCTTTAGGTGACTGTCTCCACTGCTGAACTGCTTTTGCTGCAAAGAAATTTAGTTCATAAGCATAGCTATTTTGACAAATTCATCCTCTGTGCCACCAGCCTCTGGACTATTCCAAGTAACACAGAGGATTCATGTCTGTGTGTGTGTGTGTGTGTGTGTGTGTGCGTGTGTGTGTGTGTACCTTAAGTTGCGCTTGAAACCTCTTGCCTAAGAAAATTTGTTCCATGGAGTTCTCTTAGGCATGGGATACTCAAATGTCTTTTTGCTAGTTCCTTCCTCAGAAATAGAGGCAATTTGTTGGCAATCTCACATCCAAGTACTAATCAGGGCTGAACTTGCTCAGCCTCCAAAATCAGAAAAGATCTGGTATCTTTACGATATCTTTGCAACAATTACTTAAAATGTACCCCAATTTAATTGAGCAATAGGTTTTCCATATAACACAGGTATAAATAGGTATTCCATATATACAGGCAATCCCCAAGTTACAAACATCCGACTTACAATCAACTCTTAGTTAATTGAGACAACAAGAAGTGAGAGGAATCTACCCCTCGGAAGGGAAATTCTCTTCTGGAAGAGTTATTATCAGGAATAAGGGGGTCTTCATTTAAGTTTTATCATCAATCCTGGTTTCCACAACAATTTTTCAAAATTAAATTATGACAAAGGGAGGAAGTGAGGTGAAATCTTCTGAACAGGGACACAGAGAGCAAAGGAAACACCACAAAAGTGTTAATGCTTCCCTATGCTAGCCACAGCTTTTAGATAGATAGATAAGAGTTACACTTTCAAATTCAACTTAAGAACAAACCTATTTGTAACTTGGGGACTGCCTGTATGTAATATAAATTGAGTATTCTTTATTCCAAATGAGTGGGGACGACTAAATGACTGAGCAGCAGCAGCAGAAATATTTTGGATTTTTTTAGATTTTGGAATATTTGTATTGCATATGTGTATGTATATTTAAGCTTCAAGATGAGACCCGGGACTAAACAGGAATTTTGTTTATGTTTCATATAAACCATATACACATAAGCCTGAATGTAATTCTGTACAATAGTTTTAATAATTTTGTATATGAAACAAATTTTGAGTCCACTGAATTACCAGCAAATAAGTGTGTCACTATATCAGCCACTCTCAGGGCCCTTTCAGACAGGCCCTATATCCGAGATCTGATCCCAGGATTTCTGTTTATCCCAAATTATTTGGCAGTGCAGACCAATATGATCCAGTTTAAAGCAGGAAACCTGGGATCAGATTTTGGGATATAGGGCCTGTCTGGAAGGGCTCTCAGACAAAAGGGAATGTCTCTTTTAAGATGCCTATTGCATTATGTACATAACATTGGAAACAAGGTATAGTTCTTGTCAGAAAAATATTGTTTTACTCATATGCAAATGTTATGAATAATGAAGTGAAACACATAAATTCATTTAGGTTTAAGAGACTGCCTTCACTACTTTACAAAGCATCATGGCATTTTCAGATAGCACAATAGCATATGTGCTACTACTACACAAAGTATCTGCTGGTAGAGCAATACCTACTTGAATACACTCAGGTCTATGCCTTCCCAAGTAACATTGGCTCTATATCTTTAATTGTTTTATCACACATGCTCAATGTAATTGCACAACTGAAAACATGTAGACAAATTATCAAGTACTTCCCAAGAGGAAAAATATGTAAAGGAGCATTAGTGGGAAGATGTTTGAATGAATAAATAGAACTCATTATATTCCAAAGATTCAAATACTCAAAGATTCCTTCTATGCTCCTGGTTCAAACAGCAGAAGAACAGTACGGCCTGAAATTATTTCCAGCATAAACATCATATTCACTTTGAAGAAGGCAACAAGAAAGCAGCCTACAATGCCACAGGATACAACCCACAGTGCAAACCCTTCATCATAAATGCATAAACTAACCAATGGATACATTCCAATCTGATGGAAAACTCCATGCATTCACTGAGCCCACTGCAAATACTGAATTACTAAAGAAGTACAATTAAGTATAATCAAATTCCCATATTTAATAATAACTATGTTGTTGTTGCTTATTAAAATCACTTTAAACAAATTATTAATAGCCTAAAGTTAGTGAACAATATTAAATGTGAAGGTGGTTAAGGCAAAAACAGAACCTCCCAGAAGATCTTAATCCCTAAAGAGGTTTATATGCAGAGATATGGATTTTGGATTTTTCACTTAGGGCTTTCTAGGTAAAAAGTACTTTCAAATTGTGCCATGAAATTGTTGAAACGAGAGACATGGGCTCTTGCAAATGCTTCTCTTCTTCTTTCATGAGCAAAAGAGGGACATTAGAAGCTTCCATTACTTGTCTACAACAGACCACCTTCCCAAAAGTGCAAACCATCGTTGTGATCAAACTGTAGTTCATGAAAATGGCCTTTTTCCATCTTTAAACAAAATGAACTTTCCCATTCTTTCTTCTTTTGTACCAAGGAGAGGAAACTGTTCAAGTCTCCCAAGCTAACCAAAGCGGAGTACGTGAATTTCATTTCTAAGCCAAAGTTATTAATGAGTCCCCCTGGGGAGATAGGGCGGAATACAAATAAAGTCGTCTTCTTATTATCATTCCAATGCTATACTGCAATGATTTGCTATGGATAGCCATTCTAGACAGACAGGAATCTATGATAACATTGGGCTCTTTTCTAATGATATGCATGGCTACAACTCTTGTGTTTTTGTTTTCTAGCATGCAATGAAAACAGAAGGAGCGAATGCTATCAAACTTCTTAACACTTTACCAGGCACAGAGATAAGTCCAAGTTAGGACAAATTTTTGGAAAAGCTTGCTCTAATTACGTTTTCTTTGGTAGATTAGCTACCATTAACTGCTTATTCTATTTGGCACCAAAAAAATCAACTGACTGAGTTAATTTGGCACAGAAACTGACTGCATCTTCTCCAAGCCTCGCCTTGCCCTCTACCTCAAAGGCATGTTAAAATTAGTACAAAGCAAACCCTGTCTAGTCTCGTGGTGAAGAGAAGGATGAAGAAATAACGCAGAAGCAGAATGAACTAAGCGAATTAGTCCAAGGATCGGAAGAACTGTCACTGGATTGATAATATCCCAGCTCTTCTCTTCCAACCATTTACTGAGCTGGAGGCAATTCACACCTTAATATAAAATGTTCCAGCTACTGGACAAGTTTATTGGATGTCTTCTAACATCTTCATGAAGTTTATTAATGTTCCCCCTGCATTTTCCTCAGCACTCACACAACTTTTAGGCCCCGCAACCATTGTCTTGTAGGTTCAGTACTGTCCCCCATGCTGTTTAACATTTACATGAAGCCGTTGGGAGCGATCATCCGGAGTTTTGGGGTTGGATGTCTTCTGTAAGCAGATGCTGCTCAAATCTACACTCCTCCCCACCTGTTACTAAGGAGGCTGTTCAGATCCTCAACCGGTGCTTGGCAGCTGTGACGGTCTGGATGAGGGCAAACAAACTGAAACTGAATCTAGACAAGACAGAGGTCCTCCTGGTCAGTTGTAAGGCTGAACAATCCCAGGTCTCGGTGGTGGCTAGGGGAGCTTTTGCACAATTAAAACTTGTGTGCCAGTAGCACACATACCTTGGGAAGTCAGACTTGGCAACGATAGTCCACACTCTGGTTACATTCCAAATAGACTACTGCAACACGCTCTACATGGGACTGCCTTTGAAGACTATTTAGAAGCTTCAACTAGTCCAACGGGCAGCAGCCAGATTGCTCACCAAAGTGGCGTACAGGGAGTATACAATCCCCCTGTTACGTCAGCTCCACTGCCTGCCAGTCTGCTAGCAAGCACAATTCAAAGTGCTGGCTTTAGCATATAAAGCATTAAACGGTTCCAGCCCAGCTTACCTGTCCACACATATCTCCCTCTATGAACCATTGCAGAGATTAAGATCTTCTGGGGAGGCCCTGCTCTTGGCCCAACGTTCTCGCAAGCACGATTGGTGGGGACGAAAAACAGTACCTTCTTCGTGGTGGCCCCTCATCTGTGGAACACCCTCCCCAATGAAAAGAGGTCAGTCCCCTCCCTCCTGTCCTGAAAACATGGTTCTGGGATCAAGCATTCGAGCAGCAGACACAGCGATAATAGTGAGAGTTGCTTTATGTGATGAACAATGGATAGACCCTGGATTATGACTGTGAACTTGCATAATTTTAAATTGATGTTTCATAACTAATGTTTGAAGTATTTATTTTTAACTATAATTGCTATTTTAATTGTATGTGTTTGGCATCTAATGGTTGCCTGTTGTGAGGCCGCCCTGAGTCCCCCTTTGGGGGTGAGAAGGACAGCATATAAATGCCTGAAATAAACAAATAAATAAAATAAAATAAATTTTGAATCACAATGCAACACCAAATTCGGCCCCCTTCTCAACCAGCTGCAGCCTCAAATACACCAGATTAAGCTAAGTATTTGAATATATCCGTATCTTGTTCAACAATGGAAAAATATAGAAATACCCACAATAAGGGCTTGGTTACTGAAAATGTGGGAACTCATAGAAATAGACAAGTCAACAACTCTGACGGATAAATCACTAGACAGGTTCTTAGATTAAGGGAAACCTTTCTATTAATATATATCTAAGCAAAAGGAAAAAAGCTTCATGGACAGTTTGGAGATATAAATGGGTAATTATTTATTAATGTAAAAATAACCTGTATTTTTCTGGATATAAGGTGGAAGGAAAATATTGAGAAACAGTGGAAGGGAAGCAGGAAGCATCTTTTAAAACTGATTTGTGTATGTAAGTTTGTGTTTTAGAATTACATTTAATTAGAGTAGAAATGTAAGAGAAAGTGTGCAATTGTTAGATAATTGTTGTTCAAACATGTTTATGTGTATTGTTTATATTTGTGTGCATTATGTATGCATAAGTATTGTTATTTTCTTTACTTGTGTTTCTTTTGTTAAAATTTTGAATTAAAAATTGAAAAAAAGAATGAATACATCCAACTCACCCTTTCCTGCCATCTCTCTCACACATATCAACACACACAGACAGTCTAGACAAATCCTAGGCATTCAGTTGCCTAGGTGCCAAGAAATGCAATGTAGACAGAAAGCAACTGAGATTCCAAACCCAGCAGCGGTGAACGGCGATGGAATCAACGCTTGTGAAAAGTCTGGCAAGGTTTCTAATGTACAGTCATCATTTTACACTCCCAGTCTGCTCAAGAATCCTGGCAGCGTACAGGTAATATGAGAACATAAAATACAAGAGAGTAAACCCTGATGAGTACTACACACAATAAAACCAGAAACTAAGAGCATCAAAACAAACATTAAAAACTAACATTTGGATAGCAGTGCCAAGCTCTGTGGCCATAAAACTAGTTTGTAAAATCTGCAAGCGACTGAAAAGGTCTTCAGCTAACACTGGGAAAGCTAGGGAGGGCATTCCAAAGATGGGGGGCTGCCACTGAGAAGGCCATAACGACAAGGGGATGGAGTTCCATGACAAACAGGTTCATAACCTAAAGCAACATATTACCCTGTAATCCTGTTAAACACTTTCCACTAACTTTATAATTATTTTGCGTTTGGGGGAGGATGGGAGGGGGGGTTAGATGATCTGAATTTTTAAAAAATAGTCTGGGGACTTTAGAGAATTTCTGGTGAGGTTTTGAGGGGCTTCAGGGACCACATTTGTTGATCCCACAAGCTGTATTTTGCCCACACCTGGTGCCCATCTGATGACGGAAATGGACCAAACTTGGCACACAAATTCAACATGGCCAAGTGGACTTTGGGGGTGATTGACCTTTAACTTTGGGAGTTATAGTTCACCTGTATTCAGTGAGCCCAGCAAGTGACGGATCTGGACCAGACTTGGCACATAGACCCAACATGCCCAACTGTGAACACTAGTAGGGTTTGGGTTTATTGACCCAAGATCTTTGGGAATTGTAGTTCACTCACATCCTAATACATTTTCTAATGGGTGCATTCATTAAAAAAAAACAACAGGAAAGATTGAGTTTTATTCTAAGACATAGCGTAAAATATGACCACACTGATATGACCTAACATCCAAAAACAAACAAAGCCCCGGTCAAATAACCTGGGCATTGCCGGGTACCCAAGCTAGTTTTATATATCGTCATTAACATACAAAGTCCTTTACCAAACAAGCCAAAATAGGAGGAGTTAACTATCAGGATGTCAAATATGGGAAATAAAACGCAGAGAAGGGTGAGCCAAGGTTAATGAACGCTAGGACTCAGAATCGAACAGATTGCTAAAGATCATGTCCTTTCCTTTATATAATCGTTGTTCCATTTCAGAAGTTCGCTGCAATCACTAAGCACTTATAAACAGAAAATGTGGATTGCCTACTGAGACAACAGCGATCTCCCAAAATTAGATACATGCAGTATGCCAGAAATGGAAATATCTAGAAATACCCACAAGCTGGTGTTGAATCTACATTTTGCACCTGTGAGCCTTTCAAACATTGGCTGAGATCCAGAGCGCAGCCTGACATTCTCCATGCGCAGTGGCATCTCAGCCGATCATTTTAAAGAAAGCCACCCACATCCAATTCCTCATGCAAAGTCTGCAAAGTCACCAAAACATCTCTCCATCAAGGAGGAGACTGGGAAGGGGAAGCCAGGGACAGCTATTTATTATTTATTTATTTGACTTATTTATACCCTGCCTTTCTCTACCCCAAGGGGGATTCAAGGCAGCTCACAGACAGCCCTTATACAGTGCCCTAATGCATAAAAACATAAACTTGAGATAAAATTGGATTAAATTTAATACTGTACATACATAATAGCATAACTAAAATACATTCCAAAGTTAAAACTCGTCATCCAGAATCAAAGTCTAAGGCCATTCCGTAATCAAATTGCACAAATTCCCATCAAAGGTATAACACTGTGCTATTTTTCAAAGGCCTGCTCCCAAAGCCAGGTTTTTACTCTCCTTCCAAAGGCTAGGAGGGAGGAGGCTGATCTAATATCACTAGGGGCCACCACTGAGAAGGCCCTGTCTCTCGTTCCCACCATGGGCACTTGCAAAGGCCTTTGTATTTTGGCCACTGTGTCATCATTACCATTCTCTTTATTATCAAAAAATAAAAACCTAGCAGTATTTCCAGAGAAATCATTGCAAGAACCATTGAAATCACTGTTGCATATGATCACCTATCCAAGTCACATAAAAAGGAAGCTACATTTCATTTCACTATTTTACTTTTCTCCAAAGCAGTTTCCAATATAAGTTTAAGTAAAATATAAATCAATTGATGTATAATACATTTTAGAAATAAATCTTTAGATAAAGAACCTTATTTAAAATAACTCATTTAATGTCAAGACCCAGGCTGCAGAGCACCAATAACCATACACAGAGGCCAGAATCTATCTAATATCTTTATTGAAGGAGTATATAAAGTTAATAAAAACAAGTGTAGAAAATAGTCCAGAATTAGACCTTTCAGGAAAGGTCAAAATTAGTCCAAAGAAACAATGTCCAATATGAAATATTAAGGTCCAAAGTTGTAATCCAATAACCGAAACACTCACTTTGCCAGGCAAAGTGAGGGGAGATGACAAGGTCCCTTAGTCCATGAAACTTGAGCGAGGCTATGGAGTAACTTGAAACAAGGCTTGGTACAAGGCAGCAAGGAACGAGAAGCAAGGACAAGATCTGTGGAATTACTTGGCAAAATCCGGGAAACAAGGCAAGGCTGAGTCCTGGAAAAACAAGGCTAAGTCCTAGGAAACAAGGCAAGATCCGTGGAGGTAAACAAGGCTGAAAACGGGAACGAAGGCTTGGAAACAGGAGCGCGCTGTCCACACACAACTTACTCCCGTAGCTGACGAATTGACTCCGCAAGAACCCTTTGTGGGCAAAACACCTAAATAGGGTCTAGTTTTCCCACCAAAGAGCAGTTCTCTGGGGAACCAGAAACGAAAGCTAATCTCTGAGTCCAGATGCATGACTCCTTAAAGTTTCCCATGGAAAGCAGGCTTAATCAGCTGAATACTTAGCAGCTATCCTAGCACTCCTGCGAGACGCTGCTTGAACTCCCCTCTGTTGTTTACAAAACTCGTGGCGAGAAAACACAGGAGATTTAGGCTCAGGGCTTGTTTGACAGACTTCTGGAAGACAAATCTCTTGCAGGTGCAAGGTTCCCAAATCTGGCTGGGAAAGTTCCAAATCTGACTGAGACGGTGAAAAACCCAAGTTTTCCTCTTCATCTGGCACTACAGTGCCAGGAATGGGACTACATGGCCCATGACTCATCACATTTAAAACATTTGAAACATAAATGCACCACCCAGCACCATCCAAGAGAGCCAAAGAAGACCTTAAGATCGGGGGGGGGAGCTAGTAGGGTGTATCTAGATGCTGTTTTTATGTTTTAATATCTTAATGTTAATGGCTTTAAGTTGTATTTATATGTTGATTGTTTCTATTGATTTTATGTTATGTTTTATTTGCTTTGTATAATGAGGCTTTGAATTTTTGCCTAAATGTATGTTGTACGCCGCTCTGAGTCCCCTGCGGGGTAAGAAGAGCAGGATAGAAATGAAGTAAATAATAATAATAATAATAATAATAATAATAATAATAATAATAGTCAGAGCCCCCATCAAAAGACCTAAGATAAACCTGTGAAACTAATAAGTCAAGAGGTAAGTCAACAAGTGATGTGAAGGTCACACAGATACACAGATTCGTAGAAAGCAGGATGTCAGGCTTTCTTGAATTAGAGATCAGCAAAAAGAAGGTTTAAGGCAGGGACTGGGAAATAATCCATGAGTTGCATGCACAGCCTGGACACCAGCTGTATTAAAGTGTTTGTGATGTAGATAATAGATACAGAAACACACACAAGGTAGGTAAAGGTAAAGGTTTCCCCTGACGTTAAGTCTAGTCGTGTCCGACTCTGGGGGTTGGTGCTCATCTCTATTTCTAAGCCGAAGAGCCAGCATTGTCCGTAGACACCTCCAAGGTCATGTGGCCGGCATGACTGCATGGAACGCCGTTACCTTCCCACTGGAGCGGTACCTATTGATCTACTCATATATGCATGTTTTCGAACTGCTAGGTTGGCAGAAGCTGGAGGTAACAGCGGACGCTCACTCCGCTCCCCAGATTTGAACCTGGGATCTTTCTGTCTGCAAGTTCAGCAGCTCAGCGCTTTAACACACTGAGCCACTTAGGCAGAACTAACCAAACACAGATACAATACAAGAAATAAGACCTGTAATACCCAACACATCCAAAAAACCTACCATACTAGACAATTCATTCATATAGAGAAATGCAAAGGACCTGAATGTCAAGCTCCATGGGGTTTACATTCTAGTTCTTGGGCAGCAGTCCTACTTAATAGCATGTTCATGAACAGATTTTCAAAGAAATGGCAGGGGGAGGTAGACAGGAGAGAACCAACCAAAAAATCCGAACATACAGTCATTAATTCAATGAGCACAGCTGGCTTACAAAAAGATAATGTAATCTATGCCTTATCTTTAGGCAACCAACAACAGGCTGCCTGAGACTGCTTAAATCTTTAACATTAAGTGGCTTTTTTTTCTAAGTTGAAAGGGATGTCAAAAATGCACACCATGCTGTTAGCATAAAAGAGATCCTCAGGCTTTGTTCTAATGGGCTTCGCATGACATCAGGTCTTGCCAAGCCCACATATGACTAAACAAACAAGGTACTGGCTGTGGTTGTCCTTGCCCTCAGCTCAGACGCAGGAGAAACATCAATAAGGAGAAATGGAACCAATAGGACTACTTTCTGTTTAGATGCCAAAGGAAAAAATGCGGAAGGAAACAAAAAATATGCATGAAAATTCAAGTCAAGTGAGTCATCTTCCCAACTCTGCATTTGTTAGAAGCTCTGAGCCACACAATGAATGCAATGAGATAACACAGTCACACAGCTAAGTAGCACTCTTCAGAATCAGACATGCTTCATCTCATTCTCCCAGTCATCCTACAAACCATGTTAAACTCAGAGAATTTCGTGAAAAGAGATTAAGAATTGAATCACCAGCACCAAATCCAAAGCTTTTGTACTGTATCTATGACCAGTTCTCTCAGAATCACAGTTGTGTATTAACTTCTCATTTGTCTGCACACTCAGTACTAAACAAAAGCAAGAGGCCAATGTTCACTGAAATGCCTAAGTTGAGAAACCCTGTTCTTGGGTGTCTTCAAGTTGTTTCCAACTTATGACAACTCTGAAGTGAACCTTTCAAAGGGTTTTCCTTGAAAGATTTGCTCAGAAGGAATTTGCTTTTGCCTCCCTCTGAGGCTGAGAAAACATACTGTATATGCTTGTGTATTAGTCTAGAAATATTAATCAAAAATCAACCCAAAAAACCTGGATCAACTTATTCAGAGGTCAATGTGAGCCCTGTACCTTAACTCTTATTATAAAAGAAATCATCCCCTTCTCTGACTAAAGTGGTGAAAGCGATAACTTAGTCCATCCTGGGAGAACCATTCTAAAAGAAGCACCAACCACTTCTACTCTCCATTGTGTCCGCATTTCTGATGATTTTGAAAGTCTGGATAGGAAAATTGTAATGGACAGGAATAACTGGCCCCCTCGGATGGTGCTGGAACTCCCCTTTACTTCACATGACCCTCAACATACCAACAGGTCATATCAAAATCCATAATGTGGGCCACAAAATCCACCCTTGACTTATACTTGAGACCAACTTATACATAAGTATATACAGTAAATTGCCCAAAATAGTTTTGGCCAAATGGATCTTCACAGCTAAACAGGGATTTGAACTCTTGATCTCCAGAACCATTGTCCAACATTTCAACCAATTAATGTGTTTACCATGGCAACTTTTTCTAGCTCTCTCTTGCTGTTTTTGTTTTGTTTTGTTTTGTTTTTTGTATCCAAAGCAAAAGAGGCCACTTTATATGTCACACAATCACTGGAGTAACTCAGAAAAGCCTCAAATGATTCTACAAGAGAGTCCCCACACAACTCACTACACGACACTGGCTCAGAAGCCCTGCACACTCATCTCTCCCTCATCCTGATAACATACAGAAAACAGACAGGCTGTTCTCATAGTCAGATGAGTTCATATATTCCCAGAGGAGGGGAAATTAATGGCATGTGTGGGACTAGAACACTTCTATAAGGGCATGTGAGTAATGTGCACACTGCATTCAGACAGAGGAATTTGAAAGATCTAAGACGCTGCCTGGAGCACCAAAAGCATTTGGACTTCAAATCGTCTTTGCTCTCTGTTTAGCAGAGCATCAGCTACCTTCTCGGGGGTTTTTCTGAAATGAAGAGGTCAAAGCAATTTGAGAACCAGACACCTTTTACATCAACAGATCTCAGTTTTGTATGAGAAGCAATATATTTTCCGAATCAATTCTGAAAGAAGCGCAGCAGAAGCTACAAACAGTATTACCGCTTAGGTGTCAAACACAAATTACAATTCATTCCTCTACAGTCCAAAAAAGCAGCACACCATTGCTACATTGCCATTAAGGGTGTCCCATTTCCCGCTACTTGGGACACATGAAGGATATAGAAGCATTAAATCAGTAGAACAATCCACATTCGGAGTGTGCATACTCCTTGTCTGATCCCCACAAAGGCTCCACTTTGGCATCAGTCACGAGGCCTATCAAGTGACTTATCTGTTTCCAGAAATGGTACTTGAGAGAGGTCCAATTTAGACTCAGAACACAAATTTCAGGGTAAGCCTTCAAAGCTTTTCTTTTTAAGTCAGAAGATCACCAAATAACTGGAGCAGCGGGGGTGGGTTCCAATTTTCCAAATGCAGGGCATTATGCTTGAAAAACAAATTTTGTGTGGAGCACGTACATTTCTAAAAGTATTTTGGAAGCTGCCCTGGTTTTTAGTACTTCAGATGTGTCATTCAAATGCTGATACACACGCAAACAAATAGGCCTCTCTAAAAGAAAGAAAATATAAGATGGTTTGACTGGCAGTTGTTGCTCTTCTCTATGATAATGTGCACTTTAATATCACTATTAAGTTGTGAATCTAGTAAATTTCTGTTCCATAACCCTGCATTCAGCCAAAATGTCAGTCAAAAGAACACATGGCCAACCAACTTACTCATGGGGGGCAAATGTGCATGTCACGTTAACTTTGTTGGCTTTGGTTTACTGGGTCATGGAATCCCATAATCCTAGAGTTGCAAGCCACCTAATCCAATCCCCTACCACACAGAAATACACAACTAAAGTACTCCTAAGAGATGCCTAACTAACCTCTACTTAAAAGCCTCCAGTGAAAAAGAGTCCAGCACCCTCTGGGACACTTTTGAATGGCTCTTCCAGTCAAGAAGTTCTTCTTAATCTATATCTGTAATCTCTTCTCTCGTAATTTGAATCCACTGATCATGTGCTAATGTTTTGAGCAGCAGAAAAAATCTCACTGTATCTTCCACATAACATCTCTTCAGACAGTTAAAGATGGATATCGTTATCACTTCTCAATCTTTGCTTCTCCAAGATAAACCTACCCAGTTCTCTAAGCCTTTCCTTCCAGGCCTTGGTTTCCAGCCCTTTGGCATTCTTAGCTGTCCTCTGGACATGTGTTCCTCTCAACACACCATGATCAAGTCCTGTATTCTTTCTCTGGTTTCCTAGGAAGAGTGCACTGGAAGTTCAAGGGGAAGAAAACTGCACCTTCTTTCCTGGCTGCACCACAGCAACCAAGTGGCTCCACATGCTCTGACTGAGCAACAGAGGAGCACCCAGATGACACCAAAAAAAGGATCAGCCTCACAGGTCTTGGCCACAATCACCTTCAGTTGAAGCCACCCTGGCTTTCATTTACATACAGTTTGTTGACTGAGAGCTATCTGTAAACTGAAATAATAACAGGATCAAAACTAACAGCGCAGGCAGAAAAAGCAACTTGTCGAGGAGTGCTGTTTAATGAGCATCTCTGCAAGCATTCTATCAACCTTGCTGACAAGACTCACTTCACTGGCCTCCTCAGTCCCTCAGCAGTTATCTAGCAACAGCCACTCTATCAGACAACAACAGAAGGAGCAAGGAGAATCAGTACCATTCCTCTTCCTGGCTCTTTCTCTTCCTGACCTGCTGCAATTTCACAAGGCAATTATGTCACTTTCAGAGTAGGTTTGCTAGTTTTTCTCTTCATTCCTTTTTATTTCCTCCTTATGTGTCAACCTTCTGTATCCACAGATTCTTTATCCCTAGCTTAGAAATATTCCTTCCCACCAAACATTCCAAAAAGAAAAGCTTGATTTTACCAATTTATATAAGAGACACCATCTTACTATGCCACTGTATATAACAGGACTTGATCATCCACAGATCTTGGTATTCATGAAAGTTCCTGAGGGCAAGAACACTGCTCTTTGTTGGTGAACTGCATTCCCTTTTGGGAATCCTTTGGAGAAAGGGGCAGATGAAAAACAGGTGAGAAAAAGGATGAAGATCTATGATGATCAAAACAAGAGAAGCAGGAAAAACAGATTCCCTAGCTAAATCTTTCAGCATACACACAAAGATTTTTGTTGGGGTCACAATTACAACCAAACAATACTAGTTCACAGACCTTGGTTCGAAACTTGAAGGGTATTATTCTAACATACAGCCAATGATAATGAAATATGGGTATGTAGTTCAAAATATGCAGAAATCAGCAGGTTGCTTACCGGTAACTTCTGGAAAAGCAATCTGCTTAGTCTAAATTCTGCAAGAGTTTCTCACATTTCAACTTTCATATTTTCATCATTTCCACACACAAACACAAATCTGTCTTATCAGTTTCCCTAGAAGTATGGGGAAAAGACTGCAAATATCAATTTTTCCAGTGGTTAGAAAGGGGGATTTAAAAGAGGTTTTGTCATTATCACTAACTGCAGACAGCAGTCCTGCTATTTTACTGATCTATCTGCCCAAGAAGTAAAAGAAGACACCAGATCAAAAAACAAAAAACAAAAAAAAACAAGACCTATAATTCCCTTGGAAAGGAACTGCTTACGTGACTCTTTTCACAAAATACAATCAATGGAAAAGGCAAATTATCTCTAAAGGGTTCTTTTTAAGCAGGCTGTGTGTTAACTCTTTTACCCCTTGCTACTCACATAAAAGCCTGAACATTTTACAGCACTCACAGAGAGCCGCTTAAAAGAGAGCTATGTATGTCTTCAAGTTGCTGGCCAACTTATGGCAACTCTATGCATTTTACAGGGAAGGTATTCTCAAGCCTTCCTCAAATCCCTGCTCAGACATGAAACCCACTCGGTGACGTTGGGCAAGTCAACAACTCAGCCTTAGAGGAAGGCAATGGCAAGCCAACTCTGAGAATCTTGCAAAGACAATCCTAGAACAGGGTCACCATAAGTCACTTTGAAAGCCCGTAACAACAAGAAGACAACTGCATAGTTAGCAAACAAGGTAAGATTGTTTATTTCAAAAAAAAATCCACCACCTGTTTTTTTTTAAAAAAAAATCTTACCTTAGTTGCTAACTATGATTTGAGGAAGGCTTGAGAATACCTTCCCTGTAAAACTCCTCAAATCTTCTGTACCATCCATCCAAATGTGTGCTTTGATTTATTGGCCAGATTTGGCCTGAACTGTTTTTGATAAGTTAGCCAACTACAAATGTATTTGTAATAAGAATTCAAAAGGTTGATTAAGTCCTTTTACAAATCCCAGTATCAGTACTGCTCAAAGTGATGGTCCCTGGCCTGATGACAGCGACAGACCCCTTGCTTTTGGTCCCTATTAATTTCCCAGGAAAGAGAAAATTAAGGCAAATGAATGCAATGTTGATAGTTCACAACATCAGATAGCTTAGCTCTCAGTTGTCTGGCTAGTGATTCTCAGGCTTTCTGAAATAATATTCTCCATTAAAAGCTAGCCTAGGTTCTCAGATCTTTGGAGGGAGCTGCTTTCCGTCCTGTCACCTTTATGGACACATTTGTTGGGGACACAAGCAAGACTGTCAACTACTCCCAGGCTTTGGAGTTTCTTTACAAGGCCGACTAGGCTGTGCCTATACAAGCAGGTTGTTTTTCTAAAGACAGGTGCTGGCCTCTAAGCTGCATAGCTGGGTATTATCAGTATTATTAAATTTATTTAAATCCCGCTTCTTCTCTCCCAAAGGAAACTCAAAGCAACAGGTAAAACAGACTTTGACTGATTAGGAGATGCAGCTCCCTTGGGTCATGTGTTAATTGTGCTTTTAAGCGATATTTACATTCTAATTCTACTGGCCTTTATCTAGTTTTATCTCTGTTGGGCACCTTGAATGACCGGGGAAGGGCACACAAAAGAGTGGGAGATAAACACAAATGAATATTTCATTGCACAGGAAGAGCATGATGAGTTCTGGTCTTTGCTTCCAAACCAATAAGCCCGAACGTAAGCAGGAGTTTGCTTCCGGTAGTATTTTTGGACAGGCCTGTCCTGCCCCACTGCAAGACGGCCCTGTTATGCTAGGCCAGCAAGCAACCCACACAATGGTACACTTCTTCCACATGACGTTACTCCACTGGAAACGCCTCTGAACTTTAATTCCTCCATCTCAAAAGACAGATGATGTCAATATTGCTCCCTCATTACTCATGCTGTTTTCTCTGGCAGACTTACAAGTGGAGAAAACACAGACAAACCTTCAGGCACCTACAAATCTGAAGCAAGCCACCAGGAATTTAGAACAGCTGCTTCAACCATCCAGCGTATGATACCAGTTTAATTGGTTGCAACTAAAAGCCATTTCAAAACATACATTAAGTCGTAAAAACACAAGCCATATATGCTATAGATATTTACGCCCACATTTTTAGGGGGGAAATTTAAAAAATGTATTCACAAATAACTTTACTGCAGCTCTAAAAACACCTGTTGCACAATTCTGGAGTAAACCGTTGGCTACTCACAATTCGAAACTGGCTGCTAGAATGCTGATTTTATCATTCTGAACTATTTTCTCCACCACTTCTTGAACCCATGACATTAATATTTTCAAATGTAGAATTTATCTGCTCTCATCAGATTCCAGTCTTTAACAGAAAAGGGGATGGGGGAGAGGTGGGGCCAAGACTATCAAAACACTCAGGCTTAATAGACAAATTAATTTCTGTCTTATTTTCCTTCCATTTTAGAAACTTTTCAGAGGAAGGCAAAAAAGCATGTGTTCCACTAAGCAGCCCACCAAAAGCCATTATCCTTAATTTAATTTAATTATAACAAATACTCATTACAGGCTTCTTATCAGGATTTACTATAACTTAGTTCTTGGTTAACGGAGCACCAGAGAGGCCTTCATTCATTTGCCTAGAAATTCTAGAGTTCCTCCAGAACGGATTTCTTCATTCACTTCCCTGGAATGATAACCCTGGACAGATCACTAACAAAGCACAAGGCTACTTCCTGTGTTCCCTAAATAAATATTTCAAACATTGACAAAAATCAGTATGCCCACACCAGAAGCGACTTGAAGTTTCTCAAGTTGCTCCTGACACGAAGAAAAAAACCTCCTGCATAAGGCCTTGTTTATATGGAAATTTTCAGGGAGCTTATTCCTTCTTTTTCACTCATGTCGGAAACCCAGGGAATATTACGTGGAAAAATAGCTATTCGGAAGTCTGTGTGGGGTCACCTTGTTAAACCTTCAGGGAAAGAGTGTATTGAGTCATCCAAATTATTAGAAAGAAATAAAAATAATGAATGTTGAAACTACAGCCAGAGATCACACACACTTCTTTTCTGAGGAAGAATATTCACAGAAAATGAGCATTTATCACTGCAGTGTTAAGGTCTACAAATTTTAAACGGTTATATCACAGGAGTTAAATAATATTTTTCCTAATTTAAGAGGTCCTTAAATGCACAGGGAGCACCAAATCATAGAACCACCACCGATCCCCAGGGCAAATTCACAAAAATTTCCCCAATCACTCAAATCTGAAAACAATATAATTTAAAAAAATCATTTTGCAACAGCTTCCCTTGTCTGCCTACCCGCACCAAGTCTGGGGAATATTGCAAGCTGAATAAATCTTTCCAGCTGAAGAAGCAAACCTGAATTTTTAAAACAATTTCCCAATAAAAATAAATATAGCACACAAAAATTGTATTCTTTTCTCTTCCTAACAGTTAGTGGGGTCCCTCCTGTCAATGATGAGAGAACAGGGTCTCTTTCCAAATGAAATCTTTTCATATGGTGTACCATCACAGAGTGATTGGATGGCTGGTAAAAGACAGATTTTCCCAGGATACACTCCATTTTAGGAATTCCTTCTTGAGACAGTTCTATCCGATCTTTCTAAGACGCAGTGGAGTTCATTTAGGACAGCCTTCGAGAGGCAAGTTGCTATTCATTTCATATTATTCTTATTTTCACATTGCTGCTAAAAGCTGCTTTCTTACATTGGCTCGTCCTAGATTTTCTGTCTTAATGTTTTATGGGATGTATTTTAAGCCTTTTGTTCATACTTGACTGCATACACTTTTATGTCATTGTCTCAGGCACTTCATTGAATTACAAGTACAGGGCATAAATGTCAACAAACATTCATAAATGGACCTATTCAGCATCCTATTCCTCTTTCTGGTGATGAAGAGAAGTCAGACATAAAGTATAGATGTTCACCCTGAAGCAGCAGGCACCCAAGGAGCCAGTTTGCTGCCATCAGAAAAATCAAAAACTAACTGTGAAAGATGCTTGTCTTACAGAACCATCCCAATTCAAAGTTTTTCCTCCTATTACAAGCCACTGACTAAAATCTTCTGCTGAGCCTTTAATCCAAAAATAATCTGCTGCATGTCTTTTTTTCAGGAACTGACCTCAAGAACAACGGCTTCTTCAGAGCTTTTTGCACACACAAACACACACTCTTATTATTTCCACAGCCTTTTTATCTTATCATATCTTCCAATTATGCGTTTTATTTTTTTAAAAAAACAGAAGCTATCACGTTCTCATAAAACCTAGGATACATGTAGGCAGCTGGAGGAGCACCAAGTTAATATAAAGGATCTTAAGAAGTACTGGAAAGCATTCAAATCCTCAGTGCCTGAAAAATCATTAAGTCAAACCATGAAGGTATAAAATACCAATCCCCACAGAACTATGGAAAGCAGAGTGCTGTATACCAAAAGGACAAGGAAGGTATACGGTGACATTTCTATTTGATCTATCTTTCCACTAAAAAGAGCAACATCCAAGGTGGCTAACAACATCACTCACCACAAACTAAATCAGTAAAAGAATCCTTACAAACAGACATATATCACAGCAATCCGTAAATGCGCCGAACATCAGATAACTAAGGATAATCATGGTCATCTATTGCCAGCACAATCATGAACCTTGCAGCAACTTTGTGACTAACAAATCTTGTGTCTTCACCTCTTCCTCATGGTTTTATGCTTGAAACAGTCGCTCGAGAGGCTGTACCTTCCATGCAAAGTATTTCTTGCAATCCTCTGAAGATGCCAGCCACAATGCAGACAAAATATCAGGAGAAAAAGCTTCTAGGATATGGCCATATAGCCTGGAAACCACGTAACACCCCAGTGATTCCGGCCGTAAAAGCCAATACAATACAATAAAACATTTCTTAGTTGGCAGTGTTACCAGATGCAGGGTGACCCACACACCCCACCTCAATTTATTATCATTCAAGTAGTTCTAAAATTTCTACAAAGGCAACACAGAACAACTGAGAAACACACAAATATATGTGCATCCGTCACTGGTAGTTTCCCATCCAAGTACTAATCAGGGCTGACCCTACTTAGCTTCTAAGATCAGGCAGAGGATGTTGCCTTGAGAGGCAAGATGAGGTAGAGATGGTCAAATGAACAGCTTATTTTTAGAAAGTATAACAAACAAATGTAACATTCCTGAAAAACAAAGAGGTTACTTTGTTTGAAAGTTTCCAAACAAAAATATATGGATTGATCTTTAAACTGACTCCTTCATTAGCATTTTAGAGACACTACTAGGAAATCATCAGCTCATTACAAACTAAAGCTCATTCTTTTCTGCCAAATAAAAGTGGCTTAAAGTAGTGGTTCTGAACATCTTTGGTGCTTCAAATACTTCCACTGCCCAAACTCCAAAGAAGTACTGCCAATGATCAGGGTTTGTGAAAGTTCCAAGTCCGCAAGACCCAAAGGACCAAAGATTAAGACCACTGCCTGAAAGGATGTAACTCGTAATGATATTGTGATTATCATTAGTTTAGATATTAGTGCATTCCGAACACCAACCTGCCAAGTGGAGAGCTTATTCAAAAAAATGAGAAGAGGGAATTTAAGGTAGAAGAATGAACATAGAGCTTTCTGCCCAGAGCACAGCCTTAGCCGCTATGGTCCAATGATTCCCGAAAGAGCACATATAAGCCAAAGAGATGTCCATGTGAAGTCCTTCTGAAGTCAACCATCCCATAATAATCTAACCAGGTCTCTGTAGTAGCTGTTGATGGGTGGTGACCACATCCCATTCTTCTTGCCTCATAGGACATCACAATAACAGCACATGCCCCATAAATGCAAAATAGAAACCATTCTTTTGGACTAGATCTTAGCAGGAGCAAAACCAAAGGCGCCGCGAAGCGCTTCAACCTCAAAACATGGCATTTGCTCTCAACGGGAGGAAGTGTTGGCAGGAATTCTAATTAGCAACCTAGAAAGGCACGATTAATGATGTGCTTCACGCAGCCAACGTCTGTTCCCCAAATGAAAGTAAGGAGCGCATTAATTGAAGCAGCCAGCGAGCTCTCTGCTGTTCAACAGAAATACATGCATGTTTACACACTGGAAAACTTCAACAGTATCTCCTTTTTCTGAAAATCCTGAAGGTCACAAAATCAAAAATAGCCTTTAAATATCTCTCTCTGCAGTATAAAAGTATAAAATCTAAGAAGAAAGGAAGCTCTTCTCAGTCTACACACAAGACGGAAAACGAAAGGCACCAGAGTGACTCACCCATCCTCTTTTCCCATTGCTTTATGCAAAGGGAAACACACAAACACCCGCCCACACAGGCACAAACACTCCTTTCTATTTGGACCTGAGCTTTGAGAATATACATCTTAAAGACAACCAAGAGTTCGCCTTTCACAACACTGAAAAACCTGGAAAGAGAGTGCCTGAATAACACATACGTCTACTATCACCAATCTCTAAGGTGTTGTTAGAGAAAACTCACAGAGGTTTCACAACAAAAGGGTAACCTGCCTCCAAGTAAGTAAACCAAGGCAAACCTCCTCCTGCTGTTACTGCAATTGCTTTTCTTTCAAATTTGGCACATGGCAGAGGAAGTTGGCATAGATGTGCAATCAATATACGAAGAAGCTCCCTTGGAAGCCGCAAATGCGCACCTGCCATCAATACCACTAAATATTAAGGAGTACGTCACATGGAGCCAGGACAGAATGGTGGTTTGATTGTTGGACTAGGATTCTGGAGAACAAGGTTGGAATCCCAACTCAATCATCAAAACCTGCTGGGGGACACATCTGTGTAAAACTGGCAGAGAAAGAAGTGATTTCATTGTGTAGATGATCACACGTGAAGTTCTGGAAGTTGTTCAAGGCCTGGAGGAGTGCATATGCACTGCAGAAGCATATTCCATAGCATAGCATAGAAGCTATTCCAGGGTCCATAGTATTCACGGCTTCATATCCGTGTCCACTATAATGCACATGTGCAAATAGCCGGAGCATCTGTCCATTAATCAGTTTCACCATGCAATGTGGTTCACACTTAGGTGTTCTGATGTGCATTACCGGCTCTGTTTTGGAATTTATTCCAATTTAAAGAGCTTAATACATGTAGTTGCATGAATTTGCAGTGTATATCAGCTAAACAAAAACTGACTTCAAACTGGATTAAGTGGTCAGCATAAATATGCCCCTGGCAAAAGACTTATTCTTAGCCTCATAAACTCCCATGGCAGGTTAACCTTAGGCTACCATAGTTAGAAATGACTTGAAGGCACACAAGAACAACAATTTAAATCTCAGGTGATCATTGTTCCAATTAAGTTACGAGCAAGACCTAACAGGTACAACCTATCAAGGCAACCAAAAAGGTTAGTCTATCAATGGAAGGAGATGAGAAGAATTATTAGCCATGACAGCTATGATCAGAGTAAGCTTTTCGCCAGACCTAAACAGCACAAAGGAAACAGCATGTCCATGAATTAGTCAGTCATCCCAGTCCCTGTCTCCCCCCCCCCCCCCGCACATTTTGCTGGGGAGTTGTTGCTGGAAGCAGACAAAATATTGGCCTGGAATGCAAGCCAGGCAGACAAGTCTTACATTCTTATATCCAAATAACAAAGATAAGCAAATTATAGCACACAGGCCGTGACAAGTACCTCCTACATTCCTATCTAGCACATGGCAGTCTATAAAATAGCAATAAAAAGGATTATGGAAATATGTGGCACACCTATTTGAGACACTTAAGAGACAGCTAGTAGATATCCATATGAAGCAATGAGAAGAAAATGCCAAAAGGCCTCATCAGTCCCTTCAACGACTTCTAAGATCACCCTTTTTATGGCATTATTAATATGAGGTGAAGGAATAACATTTAGGAAATATATTTAAGCGCTTCAGCAGTGATAGAAACACTTACAAACAATAGTGGCAAAAGCAGACAAAAATACAAAAAAAACCCTAATCATTTGGCTAGAACCAAGAAGGCTTATTTCTCCAGACATGGAGTGTATCAGATAATAGCAAACCACATTTAGTAACATTCCATCAACAGGAATGAACGATAAAGATCACAGAAAAAATACACTGATGTAAGGAGCAAGCAAGAAAAGGCTGGGTTTGAAAGACGGATTGTATCAAGCAGAGATTACAACCCTACTTGGCAGATACGGCAGCGCTAAGCACACTTGAGGTGTTGGAGGCAGAAGAGAAGAAATAAACAAGCCGTTCTAAAGGAGGGCATTTCAGAGGAAAGCGAGCAGCTGCCTTAAATGGGATTGGAAAGTAATTTCAAGTGCAATAAGCAACTGAGGAAGCAGTGAGAAACGCAAAACATGGCATAAATAAGCTCCAAAACCTATGGCTGCCCTTTAATTACAAAAGCCTAAGGGAGAAAGAATTTTTAAATTATAATGCTTGCATTTCATCAGTGTTTTTAAGCCTGCCAATACAGCTTCTGCAATACCAACAGAAGTACACTCAAGATAACCTTCAGAGCAAATATTACGCTATAAGTCCCCTTTGTGGCTTGGACTCTGCATAACTATCATGGTAAATACATGTCAGATACCTTCACGTATTGATTTCATATTCTTAGGAAAATCATAAGCCCCTAAAGGAAGTATCTGCCTGTAGAAGGACATTGTAGCCTCCAGATGCCACTGGAACTATAATGCCCACCTGCCTCAGCCAGAATAGCAACGGCGAGATGATCTGTTGGGAACTGCAGTCCAACAACATTGTGTAATCAGAGCACATCCCAGATCTATCATCAGCCTGAGAAGAAAAGCAGTCTAGAGCCCAGAAAGACTGCTGGAAGCAACACTGACCCAAATTGTGAGAGCCATCTCCCCCAATCCTGATACCTCAGCCTTATGGGTTTTTACAACAGCTTCTCCAGACTATCCTTCTGGTTTGTTTCACTTGAACTGACTGACCTCTGCCCAGGTTTGACTCAAACTAGCTGGATTCTTGGCCAAGTTATTTAGGACAGATGGGGAAAAGTCCTGTGCATGTTCCTGTCAACTTACCACAATAAATTCACAGGCAAGGAATTCTTAAGAGGTGGTTTTGCCACTTCCTTCCTTTGAAATAAAGCCTGCAGCACCTGAGATTCACTGGTCTACTGCTATGTTTTTTTTTCTACGAAAGCTTTTCCACTTTTGGAAGTGAAATGTTTAATTAATTCAAAGGCAATTATCGGTATGAAATATCAGTATGTAAAGGGATCTTGTAGTGCTTTAGAGACTAATGGAGAGAACAAAGTTGGCTGCATCTGAGGAAGTAGACTTAGTCTACAAAAGTTCATCTGGCCATCTTCATCATCTCAGTCTCTGAGGCGCTACAACATCCCTTTGCATACAGTTTAATTAAGAAAAGTTTAGTTACAGAATGAAACATAATACATCTCAAACTGGACAACTGGGAAAATACAGTAATAGTAAACACCTGATCTTTGACTAAAAGCAGCCATCCCGCGCTTCTCCCACTGTCACTGCATCATCAGAATGAGAAGGGTCCCTCTGTGGCTCAATAAGGCCTTCAAGTCCAATTCTTCTGTAAGCAGAACAGGAAAAAGCAATTTTTCCATTCTTCACACTGGCAGAAGAATAGGGTAAAAATATGGCAGCTAAAAGAGCCAATGTGAGGCTGCATCAATAGGAGTGTAGTGCCTAGATAAGGAAAGTACCACTCTCTCCTGCTTTGGTCAAACTACACCTGGAATAATAACCCTGTGTCCAGTTCTAGGCAGAGCAACTCAAGAAGGATAAGGGCAAGTTGGAAGATGTCCAGAGAAGGCTGACCAAAGGAACATGTAACTGTGTTTAAATATTTGAAAAGATACCATGTTGAGGAGAGAGCCAGCTTGTTTTCTGCTGTTTCAGAGACAAAGACATGGAGCAACAAATTCAGAAAAGATTCCACCTAAATATTAGTAAAGACTTCTTGGTAGTAAAAGCTGTTTCACAGTAAACATGCTGCCTCAAAGTGAGATAGAGGCTCCCTCTGAACGTTTTTAGAGGCTGGATGGTCCTCTATTGAGACAGGGAAACATTCCCAATGCAAGCTCAATCAGACAATTCTGAGCATACATAAATGACTAATGTGATTGATCTGGAATAAAACGAATGACTTCCCACTCTTCCATGGTCACAAAATGTTTTCTTTTTACAAGTGCTGTCCCTAAACATTTCATCTGAGAAGAGAGATGAATCAAGTGTAAAAGGAATTCTCCACCCACCCAATCCGCATGAAAAGATCGGTATGCCCTGCTTCAGAGAATGGCATCTTAAGGGAATATCTAAGTGACTCTTGAGGAAGAATTCAATTGAGACTAAAGATGTCAAATGGGAAGACACATCCTTCTAGTTTAAAATGTCACACAAATGGGTCATCAATACTCTTTAGACAGATTTGATCACATTTTCAAGCCAACCTCTTTCCAACACAAATCAACAACAGGAAGAGGAATGACAGATGAAACTACCTCAGCATCAGAGGTGGCGAGAGGTCAACACAGTAGGCCATTCACATCCACTGGGATTTGGTTCCAGGATACCAAAACAGATACCAAAATTTGTGAATGCTCAAATCCTATTATATATAAAGGCATAGTAAAATAGTGTCCCATATATACAATAGCAAATTAAGGTTTTGTTTTTCAGATAAAAAAAATCAAGTCATGAATGGTGGAATCCATGGATGCAGAATTTATGGCTACAGCGGGTCCACTCAAAAGACTAAGCAGGACAATTTTGTCATGTGCCTATGCAGCACACTTAACTGAAACCAAAAGCCAAACTAATCTAGTTAACATTCCAATTTGACCAATAAATCTCTTACAACATTCAATATCAGCCTCAGGGCACCCCAACCTGGTGACCTGCAGCCAAATTGGCCTCTTACACCCATCACCTTCAGCAGAATAGCAATGCACCATGCTGGCTGAAAAGAAGCTGAATTGTGTTTCAACACTTCCCAAGACACATTCTAAGGGCGATTGCTCCCAGAGCAGTCTAGTAATATATAATGATTCTGAACTGCCTGTGAATATTTACAAGATGGGCGTTGTCTTTCAAAATCCCTGAAGGCCACCAAATTGTAAAAGCAGTTCTAATAGCATAGATTTTTGCTGACAGTGCTGTAATTTACTATTTTTTTAAAAAAAATAAGCAACCGTTTTTTGTCAAAACTTAAAACAAGATTTTTTACAAAGCAAACCTGAACCCCTTGGACTTGCGTTTGTAAGAATAACTTCCATTGATAAATTGAGCTACAAACACAACACAGAAATGCTATAACTTATTCTTGGAATGCATTTCAGCTGGCAAAACTGGGATAAAAATAGGTCAAGGTGGCAGGTAGATTGAAAAATTAATAAGTGGGACTTATGTCAAACAGCTTCTTTTAAGGGGAAGAGCCTTGAAAGCAGAAAAAAGTGATAAGGACTCAGAAGCACCATTAACCTGAGCCATCCAGAAGCAAGACATATCAAACCCATGAGCTTCTGCAGGGCTACAAAATCACAGTTGTATCTAGGATGACTCCAACTGGAAGAACTATATGCAAGGGGTGGACAATAGCGACCCTCCAGACCTTTCAAGGGCTTACAATACCCATTAGTCCTAACTAGTTTGACAATATGAAACGGTATGGGAGTTACAGGTTTAAAATATATGGAGCACCACAGTTACTCAAATTTGCTGTATAGCATTCCTTCATTTTGTATGAATCTACAATTGAAGGCACTGCTCTGCAGATCTACGCACAATGAAAGTACCCAGACAGCCCAGTCATATCCATCCCTGTTCAATAAACCTGGACGTATTCAGAAAAGAATACCCTTAAATTCATTAGAAGAGAGATTATCTACACCCAGATACTGGAATATGGATATATCCTCTGTCTCCAGCAGCAACAGTATTGAAATTAAACAGCCACAGGCAATTCCTGAAGGAACGGTGATATTAATAAAACCTGGTAATTTATGCAAATACCAAATAGTGAATTTTTACAGGTTCTTTGCCTTCTCTGAGAGAAAAAGCAGAATATGCTTGCTGTATCAAGGGCCTATAAAGCAACTGGCCCTATTTATTGGTGGGGTAGGGGGGCACAGAGGTCTTGCCTCTGTAATGTACTTACAAAGTACAGGCAGCCCCCAAGTTACAAACGAGATTGACTATGTAGGTCTGTAGGTCGGTTCTTAATTTGTACATAAGTCAGAAAAGGTACATTTTTAAGTGTAAATCAAGCCAAAATTTGATATATATTTTAGTTTTGGATAGTATAGAGAAGTGTTAACACCCCTCTGGTGTTTGTCGTGCTGTCTGTACTCCTTTTCAGAAGATTCTACCTCACTTTCTGTCACTGTGATCATTTGATTTTGAAAAATTCAGCTTCTTGTGGAAACAAGGATTAGTGAGAAAGCTTTAGTGGAGACCCCTTTCCCCCCATGATAACTCTTTAAGGAGTGAATTTCCCTTCCTAGGGGCAGATTTCTTTCACTTCCTGTCGTCTGCAGTCTCATTCTTAACTATGAGTCATTTGTAAGTCAGATGTTTGTAACATGCGGACTGCCTATAGTGAAATAAATGTGGAGCAGAAACACCCAGTGTGTTTCTATGTTCTGCTCTCAAAGTCACTTAGACCTATAGAATTTCCCAGAGATCTGATCAACAAATGATGCTCCCAGATTTCCACGCTGATACACAACTAACAAGATCAACTTGACCAGCGACCTTGGCTGGAACAGTATGAAGGGCAGCATCCTGACTAAAGATTTTGAGGGGACAATAGTTACAGAACATGCTTACTTTTGTGAACCTGGAGATTCCCATTCAACTACACAACAGGTAGGTAAGCATGACCTTGTATTGGAAACCTACAGAAAATGTGCGTGTTCCCTGCTTTCACCCAAAACAAAATCATTTGCCAACAAAAGCTCTACGGCCTTCTAAACAGTTCAAAAGAGGCCAGCCTGTGTGCAAAAGAACAGAGAAACAAAAAAAAAATCAATAGAAATATCAATCCAAAATCATGTGGGAAGGGATTTCAGTCTGCCTGAGACCTCATAATGCCCTAGCTTTAATGGAGACACTTCCAGGGCAGATTCTACAGGGAAACATCAAGAGATTCATTTCTTAACACTTGCATTTTGAACTGGGACAAAAGTTTTTCATCTCACTATGAATGCTATTCAGCTCATGCCTTCAAGTTTTCCATTATTATCACAACAGAGCTTTTGCTTGCGTTATGACCATTGTTTAAGCAAGTTTCTTGGCCCCCCTTTTTTTTTCATTTTTATTGCAGTCCGCAATCCAGCTGAGTTCATGCAGAGGTTAAAATCTACTTGCACTGGACAAATGCCTCTCAACACTACATATGTGTTAATCAGCTTATTTAAACGAGGATGCCCCAATTACCTCTGGGTGACTGCTAAATGACCAGTGTTATGACCTCTACCTTATATCTTTTAAGAACTAAGTTACCTGAATATTTAAACATAAAGTGAGACTCAAAACTGCAAATCCTGACATCTTCAACAATGTATCATCACAAATAATGAAAACCTCCTACATATTCCTCTAATTAAGATGGCCAAAAATCTTCGATCTGTGTATTGTTTGTGTATGCACATGAATTATTCTAAAGGCTGTCTTACAGACTGACCTTCATGCCAGCCAGGACCTAGCAACTAAGCCACTAAAACTTTTTATTTAAAAAAAAAATCTTCTATTTCATTCCCAAAGAGAAAATATTTCATCAGAGTTTTTCCTTATATTCCCTAAATTTCCATTTGAAAAATAAAGAAACTGCTTGGGAGCTGGAAAATAAGTATTTCCATATCTTTCCTACTCCAGAGTCAATAAACATTCATGCCAGATTAAACTTCTTTGTCTTTAAGTCTTTAAGTTGCTATAAGATTCTTTGTTGTCTCATCTGAGGTGCAAAGAGAAAAGCAGACAGAATCTGTCCAAGCCTACAAAAGCTCTGCCCTGAATCACTCCAGCTGCATACATTACAAAATGTGACAACCACAAAGTACCAGTATTGTTGTTCTCCTAATAACAAACTGTTAAGTACACAGGGAGAGCTGAATCAGAGAACAGGCTTCAGCCTGACTCTCTTCCAGCAGTGGCCGCAGAAAATTGTATTAAGATATATGCTGCCTCTAATAGAAGAAGTCATTGATAGCCATGATGAGTAGCCTTGCGTGTGTCTGTACCTTCAAGTTGCCTGTCAACTTATGGTGACCCCATCCATTTCATAGGATTAGGCAAGGCATACTCAGAGGTCATTCCACTAGTTCTTTCCTCTGAAATAGAGCCTGGTATCCACTGACAGTCTCCGGCATAGTACTAACCAGGGCTGACCCTGTTTCACTTCCAAGTATAGGTATCTTTAGGTTTCTAAGACCCTCTTCTCTATGTAGAAGCCTGCAAGGCTCCTTGGATTATTATTATTATTCTCATTACTTAATGTGCAAAGACAGGATAAACATTTCATCAAGACTAGCCTAGAACCCAACATTCCCCAGGACTCTTTCCATTCCTTAAGCAGAGTTTGGTACAGGAAAAAAAAAACATTTTAAGGTAGAATTCTATATTCCTTCATACAGTCAGACTCATTCAGAAGTCACAGAACAACCCAAGAATCTGCAGACCTATTCCTGACTATTAACCATGCTTTCCTCTGATTTTATGCAACAATGTTTCTGAAATACAGTGAGCGCTGACACTCTAATAAAAGACACTGTTTTTCAATATAATATTTACCCGACAAATTAAGGAATCCAGACTGCTCACCGTGGGCTTCAAACAATGAATTGTAAAAGAAATGAACCCATTGGGTTCCTCGCCTTTGCACGAACACCCTCACATGTATGAAGAGGCATTAATACAAGGCAAAAGTTAGAAATGTGACAAAAGTGCATGCCAAGCAAATCCTTGTCCCATAGGGAACTGTGTTTCCCATTCCCAGGGTGTTTGTGCCCCACTTTGTGCTGGTCATGGACCGTAATAATGAACGATTGATTGACACTCATCTGGAAATCTATGTCCTCAATGTGGAAGGCCATGTGGATCCAGAATAAATCTCCACAGTCACTTATGGACCCATCACCATGGCCCCTTCCACGCAGCTGTATAAAATCCATATTAAATTGGATTACCTGGCAGTCTGGACTCAGATAATCCAGTTCAAAGCAGACATTGTGTATTATCTACCTTGATATTCTGGATTATATGGCTGTGTGGAAGGGCCCTAAGACTATCGCCAAAGAGTATCATATGCATTCAAGAGGGTCTATGATGGTGAAGTATGATACTTTCCATTCTAGTTGGCTTAGACGCTTTGAGTCTCCTTTGTGGAGATAAAAGCGGAATATAAATAAACAATGATAATAATAATTAGCACAATTTCTTCCTAATACTATGTGAAAAAGCATACAATTTGTGAAAAGCAAGGGAAAATTAGTGGAGGAGATGGGGGGGCATGCATTTTGTAGTGCATTTGGCTGAAAATTATGCCAACATTTTTTCTAAATGGGAGGTGGAGATCTTCTAGGGCTTGGGCTCTTTACGGGCATCAGAAATGGCATCCAGGATCTTCATGTAGGCCATAATATTTTCAATATTATCTTAAAGCATCACAATTTTGACATGGAGTTCTCTACAAGTCAGCAGGCATATACACCTTCAAACCACCAAACAGCTTACGGTGACCCCATGAATTTCAATGGCAAGGAATACTCAAAAGAAAAATTCCAGCCCCTGGAATTCCCTGACAGTCTGCATCTAAGAACTAACCAAACCTAACCCTATTGTTGTTGTTATTATTGTGCTTCCAAAATCAGATAGGATCTGGTGCCTTCTGAGTATTTGGGCTCATATAATCAGTATATAAAACAAGCAATACGTCCAAACATTTTTAAATGAAGAGTTTAATTAGTTGCTTCATCTTATAGGATATTATCAGACACAATAAAATGCAAAGAATCGATACGCTTTGTTATATACTAGTTGTGTATAACCAGTGGGGGGGGAGGGAGGGAATCCTCTCTCAAAACACAAAGCTGCAAGTCATTCCAAAAAGCTCACAGGTAAATCAAAGCATTACAGAGACATACATTACTCATCTATGGAATTTATGGTCTTAGGCGGCTGCAGCGGTTTGAATGGTATACTGCTTTTAAGTGCAACTTTCCTGTTCACAGCTATTGTACCCTGGTCACGATCTCGCTTTGCTTATTGGATTCCCTGTTGCCTGAACACATGTCAGACCATTGGTATAATAATCCAAGGAGCCTTGCAGGCTTGATACACAATTTATAGGCTTTCACTGTAAGAAACCATGGATGTTCTCAGCATGATCATGCTACCAATTACATGGCCACATTACCATCATAATACCCTAGTATTTAACCACTAACCATGGGATAATATACAACTAAGTCCACACTGTGCTTTTATGTGTCTCTGAAGGATGTTGGGTGGGAGTGATCTTGATTCGGTTGCTTTCTTGTGGATAAAGTGAGACTGAGAGCAAGGCAGCAGATGGGATTGGAATTAGTTACAGGCACACAAGATATGAAGTCACATGCAGCTGGCAGCAGCTGGTGACAAGAGAAGCTTGTTAGGAGGCCACATACTAGAAAATGTTTTATTTCAGGCCATCTGCACAACAGTCTGACACAGAGTGGTAGTGACTATAATATGGAGAGTGCCTTTTCCACAAGGTTTCTCAGACCACTATTTCACCTGCCTTGTGAGAACTTCACAGCTCTGATAAACCAAGGACAAGTTATGAATCAAAAGTACTTCATCAGGGACAAAACAACCACAGTCAGGGCCAATTTACAACACCTACACACTTCTTCGTAAATTGAACATTTAAAACCCAACCACAAAATGTGATCTGAGGTGACCAAAAGTCTAATTCTGGCTTGACTGCTTTAACTTTCAACCTCTTCGTTTAGTAGGGAAACTGGAGTTTGTTTTTGTTTTTAAAGCAAGGCACTACTCCAGGAGTGATGATAACAATCTTGGATGCTTTTTGGCTCCCTCAAAACTTTTTAAAGTAATTGTTTTGTGTTCAGGGATACTGGCAGGCTTGAAAACCATGAAAAACAAAGCTGTGGTTGCATTTGGCCTATTTAGCCCACCCAGAACCCTTCAATACACACACACACACACACACACACACACAAACTAATTAATGTTTATCCCATGTTTTGTTTTATCCTATATTGTTTCTTTTGTGGCTGGTCCTTGACTGAAATAAAAAATAATGTATTTCTCATCCAAGGTTCTCTGAAACCCTAGGGATCTACAAGAGGTCACTAGAGGTTCCACAAAGCATCATGATTGGGAAAACATAACCTTTTTTACCTGTAGATAAATGGGTTCTCTGAGAGCAGAAAAATTGCTTTGAGAGTTTCTCACAAGTAGAAAAACTGAGAGATGTGATCCAAAGGAGAAGACTCACTCATTTTTCAATAATTCAACTTAAAATAATGCTTTGCACAAAGCAAGTAGTAGACTGAAAAGACTGAAAAGAGACCATTCACAGGCACATGACCACACTGAAAACACAAGAACATTCACATCGTATGTAAAGCTGCCCACCTGCGCAACTTTACAGGAGAGCTGAGCAGAAGCATTCATATGAATCAAAACCTGCCAAGGAGACTGAACAAATTATAACAAATTTGTCCTGTCTTTTCAGAAGTACACTCTCTTTACCCAATTCTTCATGCCAAGAAATCAGAATTGGCAAAGAATGACCCTCCAAATGTTGGGCTGTAGCTCCTGTTAGCCTTAGCCAGTGCTGAGAGATTATGGGGGCTGCAATCAACAATGTCCGGATGGATACTCTTCCCCATTCTTACAGTAAATGTTAACACAAATTTACTCAAACTGGGAGTGGAAAATATAGAATGGATGAAAATTAGAATATCTAGGCTAATTCTGAAAATTGTTATTGGATACAGGACACTGAGAAAGTCAAAAGAAACAAACTAAGAACAAGACTATTTTGCAGGCTCAGTCATTTGTGCTTCATGAAGTGTGACTTAAAATTCATTCTAGAGACAAACCCGACAAGTATAAATTACACACATTATAGAGGTCACAGTTTTCTGCCTCAAAGAACACAGTAGATTTCCAAAGGTCAGAATTATACTGGACAATTTGCTCCCTGCAGGAAGTAGGAGCAGCCAAGATGGCTTTTGAATTATCATTTCTATTTTGTGTTTATAACTTACAAACTCACACCGTTACTGCACTTTTGTGTAACTAATGTGCAGATATGATCAGAAGCACAAACTAAAAAATAAAGATTCAAATAAGGACAGGATTCTACAAAGTGAAAACCTAATAGACATATATGTTCCAACGTGCAAATCAAGGATGGGGAAGGACATCCCCACGTCCCATTTTGTAACCCCATGCCACCCCACAAAACTTCAGATTTTGCCGTAACACGGAAAACTTTGAGGAGAGAGTCAAGAGGATTAACTACATTTCATTTCCAATGAAGTTTAAAAAATCATTTGGATTACAATTTGGTACGTTTGACCTATACAGCACCTAAACATTTTTCCAGATGTAACAGGACAGGGACTTGAGAAATTTGATGTTTTTCCCTCAGAAAGAAGTAGTTAACTTTGCACAGGATAGGGACAGGAAAAAAGTTATTTTTCTGCTGCTAATGGAGTTGAAATTTCATGCCTTGTTTTTTATTGTTCTCAGTCTCTGGCAAACACATGGTCAAGAGGCGGTTGGTCTCTGCCTGCATTGAGATTCCCCCAAACCGAATGAAACCATCATCGTTTTCCTTCTCCTATATGATTTTGGACATCTTTTGCCTGATGAAGAAGTCAGAGGAACATCAAAAGCTTTCATGATGAATTCTGTGCATGTCAGTTGGTCAATAAAGATATTGCTCTTTTGTGGGATGCTGTTGTATTATGGATGCATAAGCTATGCAAAGTATGCAACACTTAACAGATGTATTCTGCTAACAATGACAGAAATGGAATTGCACATACAACAACACTGTACATTGTTGTTGTATGTGCAACTCCATTTCTGCTATTGCTAGCAGAATACATCTGTTAATTGGTGAATAGTTTGTATAGCTTACGCTTCTTCCTTGTTTAGTTTTTCCAATATACCTCACAACCTCTGAGGATGCCATAGATGTGGGAGAAATGTCAGGAGATAATACTTATGGAATATGGCCATACAGCTCGGAAAACACACAACAACCCTGTGATTCCAGCTATGAAAGTCTTCGACAACACACTGTGCATTGTGTTCGTGCATTGTGGTTGCATGCTGCACAAGGACACTCGGTCATCAATACATACTTCACAATGTTGCTAGTTTGCATGAAGTTTGTGTAGCACTGGCACAGAGTATTTCTACATGCAGACATTGACCCTACACTGATCCTGGATTGCAGCCTTAGTATGGCTTCTTACTCAAACCTCTTAGTTACTTTCTCCGACTTAAAATAAGAAGTAACTTTTTAGCATGTTTACACTTTAATGGCCCTGAAGTTTAGTGGTGCACTATGTCTTCCTTATTTGACTTACAAGAGGTTTTAATGTATTGCACCAGATGCTAGTGTAATTTATCCTTCTTATAGTGTGCTGCCACATTCTGAAAGCAAGACTGGATTATATTTTTCCAGTGTACAACTCAGCAATTTTGAGGCCATAAAAGTTGTGCAGCCAGTCAACATGCAATGTAGTCATCTCAAAAACTAGAAAAAGATAACTATAGCGAATATCACAGTTCCCTTTGAGAACAGGAAGCCAAGCATGAGGGAGGCTAGAGAGCATAAGCGCCAAATAAATGCCTCTGGTTGATGTACTAAGGCAGTGGTTCTCAACCTGTGGGTCCCCAGATGTTTTGGCCTTCAACTCCCAGAAATTCTAACAGCTAGTAAACTGCCTGTGATTTCTGGGACTTGTGGGCCAAAACACCTGGGGACCCACAGGTTGAGAACCACTGTACTAAGAGATATAAGGTGTCCAACCATGCGTTACTGATTGAGAGTCCTGAGTGCCTTGGACCCAGAAAATGAACCTGTGTTGAGAATTTTGGGGAGAGAAAGTGCTATACCAAACCTATGCACAAGCTAATGCTATTGTATACCATCTGATGGTTTCAAGATACTATCACTGAGCATATTTTGGGTCACTGTCAATATGAGGAGTCAATCATTATTCCTACAGACAGGGAACCATGGCAAGCTTGGAAAGAGTCGCTCCTTTTCTTTTTTCTCTCTCCTCTTTTCAATCATAGAAATAACCTATATTGCATATATGTACTTGTTTGGACATAATAATCACCTGTATGGTATAAAAGTAAAAAAGCAGGTATATTTGGTATCTAGTATGCTCTTTCTTGTTTTAAAATACATTTTGGGAAGCTAATCTCTACAAGGAATGAAATTTGTTTTGTATGTATAAATACATTATCATATTATTTCTACCTGTAATTATATGTTTGGTTCCGATATGTATTATTTATTGTTTCTATGTTAAACTGCATTTACAAATATTCCCTAATAAAAGGATTAATCCATAACTGTTTCTATTAACATAATAAAAGATATGGGAACTGATTTTAGCAACTGAACACCAAGGCTTTTCTGCTATTCTCTCCATGCCTAGCTACATTTCACTTACAGGTGTTCTTCATATTCATTTACACATGTAAAAGCCAACAACTGTATTTTGAGTTGGAGTTTTATCCAATGCATATTCACTCAGAAATGGGTTCAGTGGGCTATATCCATATATATGAAGGCATTCGGCTGCAGCTTTAGGCATGTAAAGGCATTTAAAAGGATGTATTTTGTAAGCATAAATCAAAAGATATTTTCCAGTACAAACATGTGACATGCATTCCACTTCTTTCAAGTCTCAAACTGCTACTTGACAGTCAAACCAGGTATTTGCCAGAAGCTTCCCATTCAAGTACATGCCAGGGCCAACTGCTTAGCCTCAAATACTAAGGGGAAATCTCACACTTTTGGGGTACATAGTACTACGAGCTTCCTGTTCAGCTTCACTGTTATGCACAGGAACAAGGAGTGAATTTTGCCCATTAACAGTGTCAGAGAAAGCCAAACAAAAATGTCTTAATTCTGCTGTATAAAGGGGTTGCATAGTGAAGATGCATGGATACAAACCAATATGCTTGATTTATTGCAGTAGCCTGATGGTTTTCCTTCTTTTTCATGGAGTATACAGTACTTCAAAAAAAAAAAGGACATTAAGTTTAAAAAATAAATTGACAAATCAATTGAAATTGACCAACCTGCTGAGATCAGTTAACGGTTGACATCAGCAGGCATGCCTTTTATATTGGTACTCGAGATACTTGGGCACATTCAGTATGAAGCCAAGAGGAAGAACTCTCCTGATGTACTACAAACAATTCCCTAATATGTTATCTACTGTGTGCTTGTAAACATTCCTCTCTCCTTCACACCCACTACCACAAACAACAACGCAGTCATTACATGCCCGCCTCCACACTGCGTGAAGCGCCCCCAAGCTCTAAATAGCCCCAAGATACTTTTATTTTGCCATCTTCTCATAAATAGTAATTTCACACATTTTCCCAAGAGGACCCATAAAGCGAACCTTCAGCATCACTGCTATCAAGTACAGGAGGCTTAAAATAACCCAGTGCACCATGACAAGAAGCAAACAGGTTTTGGCAGAACTGCATCCTCAAGCGAAATGCAGGCTGGTAAAATCAAAACACCCCACATTGGGATCTTTTTGCTCAATCAAATTAGTCATGGATTAAAATACCATTTTCACTGCCATTAAAATCTGATTTTGGTAAGGTTATCTAATTATGACATTACTTCCATGCAACAATATTAGCCTTGTATAAAATAGGCTCCATTCCATAACAATAAACCTAAACTGTAGCTCTGGCAGAAACAGAAAAATGCATTGTTACAGGAAAGGTGTCTATTTAGAGTACTGATCTAAATACATTTACAGATTTCCCACAGAATCAGAAATCTTTGTCCATCTAGGACACATGACTCTGATTTCTGTGGTGCCTTTTGGATTAACACATTTGTGTCATTAGTTTCTGTAGGCTACAAAATCAAACAATTTTATGTCAAAAGCTAGTAGTATATACACCAATAGAAATGGATACAGACATTGTTCCATTGAAATTTTCTGAAGGACAGTAAATATCAAGTATGCATCAAAAGAATCCTTTCACTCACATCTTAGCCCTGCACTTCAGATTCACCTTGTCCATGACTGATAATTGTTCTCTTTACAGATGCAGTCTTCACCTTATCAACTGCTAACCTATTAAAAGTATTTTAGGTCACCTTTCCTTACAAAGCCTCCCAAGGGAGAAGGGGGCATAAACCAAAAGGTTAAAACAGAAAAATATGCAGCATCGTTAATCAAAAAGAGTATCTGTTGTTAGAGCAATTTTTAAAAATGTGGTAGTAAAATACCATTCTACATTGAATACAGCCTGCAAATCTTTAAGGTCCGTTTGAAAATTACTGAAAAGCTCATCTCAGGAGGGCCTTCTATCAAGGTTGGAAAAGGCAGTCTCCCTCCCCTCTACCAACCTGGATCACACCAGCAAAAACATAAATTGGATTTTTGTGACTAATCTTAGGACCAAGCAGGTTGGTATGGGAGTAGACAATCTTTCAAAAGACCCAGTTCAGCCCTGGAAATAGCAGTTATCTCAAACTGATAACAGAAACAATATTGAATGTAGTGAACTCCTAGCCCCAAAAACCATCTGACAGCTACATTCTGTACCAAGTGAATCCTTGAAACAAAGGTGGGCAAAGAGCAGACCTCCAGGTACTCTTGCCCAACATTTCTCAGCACTTGCTAGGACTGATGGGTGTTTCCATTCAACAACACTTGTCCACCTAAATCTTACGACTTCTTTAAAGATATCTCCATATTTTTCCAGCTCAGTTTGGTAGTAACTTAGTCATTGGATGACTGTAGTAGAGTCTGACAAGAAATCAGCCAAAGCTGGTAAAATCCACTACTGGAAATAAACAAAATCTGTGCCGTTGCAAATAGTCTCAAGTACAGAACTCCCAAGCCATGCCCCTGTTCTTCCAGAGAAAGGCAATCTCTTCCCACAATAATCTCACACCTTCATCCAGTTATAAAGGTTTTCAATACCATCTTATTCTGAATTGACACTCAACTTCTTTGCTTTCTCCTTTCTCAAAGTTGCATACAGATAACTGATCAGGATTCCCACTGAAACTCCAGAACTATTTTTTTGAAAGGAAAGCACTATTGGCACACCAACTGCAGAAGAAAAAGCCCCAACCAAGACAAGGTCTCCAGATGCCAAAAAGCATGTGAAACAAGACAAAACCCAGAATCACATGAAAAGCCAACAAGACGGAAGAAAACAGAATTCTGATCACCACATCTTGGGTACACCCCTCTAGAAAGAACTATGGCCATGTGTAGTGTTGTACCCCTACCACCAATTCTACATCTGCTAAGTCTCAGAAGAATGGCAGACTGAATGGTGTCAAAGTCCACAGAAATGTCCAGAAGAACCAAATTCTCCCTGTCCCTACCATAACTCATTTACCAGGACCAGCAACAATTTTGAGACATTTCAATTTCAAAATAAGATTGAAACAGATTGAAGTAAACACATGGTCTACTCATACAAGAGAAGCGAGCCTTTGAAGCATGCTTTTCAGTTGGCACATCTAATATAAGCCAAGATGACCCAGAACACTACAGCACTTTAATGGGCCAAAGTTCAATTGTTATTCTTAACTAGAGCAGGTCCACTGAATCAACTGCTGAATGACAAACCCTCAAGCAGATTGCAATGGTTCAATTAATCTATTCTAGATTTTGTCACTAGTTTCTTCAATCTTTAAGACAGTCAAGAGAAGACTTCCCAATAGTTCCACTCAGACCAATTAATATGTCCAATGTGATGGGATCATGAGAATGTAAATCCAAAACATGTAAAAGGTCAAGAACATCAGAACAAGAATGATAGTCCTAGGGAAGCCAATGGATTAAAGCCCAATCTCTGACATTATCACTTTACCTTCAGGGGAGATATTGCAAGGCATGTTAAGATTTTGCTTCCATCTCACTGTCTTATTTGTATCTCAGTCTAATAAATCACAGATAAACTTGATTATTCATTACAAGACAATGCAATCCTCTAGTTCATCTGAGTCATAAAAACAAGTCTACTGCTTTAAATACAACTCAAAAAGTCTGCAGAATACTATTCTTCACCTTCTCTATAAATGCTGCACTAACTCCCCACCCTGACAGTATATTCAACCAATCCCACATCTTTCATTGTGTCAAAATTATAGTAAAGTCACTCTGTGAAACTATATACATACCTATCCTCCCTCTACACGCAATGGCATTTCACTGCCTCTCAACAACTGCAGATAAAATCCCTAAGGTCATTCTTGCTAAATAATGCTGTAAAGAAGCCCAGAAGTTCTCATCCTCCTTCCCTGGATCTTAGGCTAGTTCCCTCCTCTCAACAGAACTAGGTATCACTCTGCTTCTGACACAACCAGTGAGGCCTACAACTTGGATCCTTTATTCATTGTGTTATCTGATTATTTGCATGTGCAAACTATGACTCCCACCTCACTAACTTTCCATTCAGGAAAGTTCTCAGCCCTTGGAAAGACAAATTCACCCTGTCTTTGCAAGATGAAAACAGGTAAGAGTTTTCCTTCATCTGCTATACAGGATATTCAGGAAAGGGAGGCAGCTAACATGACTTAATAGTTCACCTCCGGAAAGTGAGGAGTGTAACCAGGAAGGCACAAAAGATTTAACCACTGAGAACAAAGAACACCTTGAAAAATATGGCACAGCAATGCTATGACAATATATTTTCATGGGCAGATAAACCATTCTGACTGATTAATAATTTGCAGTCTAAATTGTGAAGCAGAACAAAGAATGTTCACGTCTCTGCAGTCTTGCTGTAAAACCACTGAAAAGGCATTTATTAATGTGAGCTAATATTGTCAACCCCAATTCTCCAACTTCTCACATCTGAGAATACCTATAAATGCGTACTTTCATCAGCATTTATAACTGGAGAAATATATTCTAGTCCACAAAATCTTATGCCACAATTAATAAGTCTTTTAAGCTCTTGTAAGACTCACAGTCCTTTGCAGTAAGAAAAAAAAAACTGCTATCTTGGAGCAGTCTGGTTCTTTAATCCCTTCGGCCAATAAAATATGAATAGTGGCTTTGAGTCTTCTTGTGAAGAGAAAAAGCGGGATATAAACAAACATAATAATAGTAATAATAATAATACCCACCAACACATATTATAGAGGTAAACTGTAATCAGCCATCTGCATATATGGGTTTCACTTTTGCAGATGTGATTATTCATGGATTTGATTAATATGTTCTCTTGGCAATAAGACTTCTAAATTCTATAAGACTTCTACCGGTGATCTTCTAACAGAGTTCATCATAGAGTCATAGAGGACTTAAGAGATTCCTGGAGAGGTGTTCTCCCAGATAAAAATAGCAGGGTTTTTATTTGTCTTTTTTCCACTTTTGCAGGGGTCCTGCACCCCTAATCCCAGTGAATGTGGAGGGCTGACTATACTATAATTCTTCAATGCTGACACCTAAGAGGTGTAATACACAGAATGGCTCCTCTTTGCTTAAGCATACTAACCTTGCATCCATTCTTGCCTTCTCTGCAGTTGCTTCTCGGATCTAACCTAGGCAATTGTGGTCCAACCTCTTCCTTTACTATTCCTATCTACTCAAATGGTTTCCTCAGACAACTGAGCTACCTTGGAAGCTTGTCTTTTACTACATTAACAGAATAATGCCATAGATGAGTTCAGTGCAGGCTGTTCCTGAGCTGGTAGCTATAAGACTAAAGCCTCCAAGTTACAGCTCAGTTTCATTTCCTAAGTTTTACTGCTTTCACACCCAGGTCAAGGTATGAAAAGCCTGAAGATTTTCCACCTCTACTGTCACCTCCACAAACCTATCTCCTCCCTACAATACCTGGAAAGCCCAGGCACTGCTGCAAGGCCCCCAGTCCAAAAACTTCAGCTCATTCCTGAAAGGCAGGCTATACTTTGCAAAAGAAGCAGAGGTAAAACTTCCCCCTCATTCAATCCAAATGGAACTCTCAATTATAATCAAGAAGGCAGAGGAGCTGTGCCAAATAAAAAATAAGAGTGAGCCAGTGGTGCACATGAAACATCACAAAATGTTTTGTTCTTGCAGTCATTCCAATGATATCCTCTCCCTACCACTCTCTGCCCTCACCTCTTCCAGAAACCCCTCACCCAGATATCCTGGCTTCCCTCCTTGTGAGGAAGAGCAGGCATAACAGGTTACATACAAAGTCTCCTGGATAAGTAAGCCACACATGGAAGCTCACCTTCCATCAGCCTTATCTCCAGTCTTCCTTCCCTCCCTTCTTCACCTCTAAGCAATGCACTTTGAACCATCACAAGTTTCCTTATTTCAGTGATTGTTGTTACCACCATCATTTATTCCTATAGCAACATGTGTGAACATAATTTCCAAAGCAAAACTGAAAAAATAGGCAGCACATGCAATACATACATCCACTCTGATGATACATCCACATACCCCCCCCCCATCTTTGCAATCTCTCACACTGCCCCCCCCCCCACTTCTCCATTTGAATCCTTGAACATTTCCATTAATTTCCATGAAATTGTGCAGAGAAAGGTGACAAAATGATCAAAGGTTTGGAAGGCAAGCCCTATGAGGAGCAGCTTAGGGCTCTGAGGATGTTTAGCTTGGAGATAAAAAGGCTAAAAGGGGACATAAGAGCCAAGTTTAAATATCCGAATGGGTTTCAGATGGAGGAGCAGGAAGCCTCATTTTCTGCTGCTATGGAGACTAGGGCAATGGATTCAAATTTCAGGAAAAGAGATTCTACCTAAATCTTAAGAACTGTTTCCTGATGGTTAGAACTGTTCAAGAGTGGGATATGCTGCCTCAGAGTCTGGGACAATTTCCTTCTATGGAGGATTTTAAGCAGAGACTGGATAGCCATCTGTCGGGGGTCATTTAGTTGTGCTTTTCCTACATAGCAGAAGTGGGTTGGACTGCATGGCGCTGGGGATCTCTTTGATTCTGGGATTCATTTAGCACCAAGTGTGTGCATAGCACTCTACAAAGCAAAACTAAGGCCCCATCTACACTGCCCATTTGCATTCAATCACTTCTTATGTGGCATGAACACATAAAGGACTACCTCCAGACAGATGGGGGATTCCCAGTAAATCTGTAGAAGCAGAAAATCCAAAAACAGTACATTCCTGGTAACTCTGGTTTCATTTATCCAAGTCTATGGCCCCATCTATGGTGATTACTTCACGAAGTTTCAACCAGAAAATCCTAGAACCAGCTTGTGGCCCGGGTGGCGATGACACAAAGCACAGAGCTCCAACGTACATTTGAGGCTTTCTTTTGCACACTTTTTTGGGCATCTGTTGTCTAGCTGCCACAGTTTGAATCTAGCTTCGTGTAGACAGGGCCAATGAAGGCCACCCGAACAACCCAAGGGGCACAGCCACTCCAACAATACCTATTACACTGCTGTATAATGCGGTTTCGTAACGAAGTAAAGGTAAAGATCTCCCCTGATGTTAAGTCCAGTTGTGTCTGACTCTGGGGGTTGGTGTGGTGCTCATCTCCATTTCTAAGCCGAAGAGCCGGCATTGTCCGTAGACACCTCCAAGGTCATGTGGCCAGCATGACTGCATGGAGCACCATTACCTTCCAGCTGGAGTGGTACCTGTTGATCTACTCACATTTGCATGTTTTCGAACTGCTAGGTTGGCAGAAGCTGGAGCTAGCAGCAGGCGCTCACTCCACTCCCCGGATTCGAACCCGCGACCTTTCAGTCTGCAAGTTCAGCAGCTCAGAGCTTTAACACACTGCGCCACTTGGGGCTCCTTAATGAAGTAAATGGAGCCTTAATCTCAAACCCTTCACCCTTCATCCTTTCCTCATTCTGAGGGTTTTCCTTCCCTTCTTGCTATGCATCCCTGAGCTTTCCCATCAACTCTTCTTAAGTTCCATCAACACTGTCATATAACACATTTTGAAACTGCATTCTAAGATAAGTGTAAATGCATGCAATGCAGTGTAGAAACATTGAACCACATTGCAGGGAGTCCCCCAGGTTTGGGCTAAAGAATACACAATTCTTTATCCCAGACATGGTCTGCTTATACAGTACCTTCTGCACTGTTATATAATGCAGTTTGAAACTGCCTTCTAAATTCAGAGTAGTTGCATGCAATGCAGTTTATTACAGCTGAACCACATTACGTACATACATACAAGTAGAGAGAGAGAGAGAGAGAGAGAGAGAGAGAGAGAGAGAGTTATACTTTAACAATGTACCTGTTCCAACTGTTAGGAATTGTAGGAGTTGAAGTCCAAAACACCTGGAGGGTCAAAACTGGCAGATGCATGATCTACACTGACACAGCAAAAATGTAGCTGGAGATACCTCCTCCTCCACAGAAAAGTCCTGCTTTGTTGTTTTACATCTCTTTCAGTTCCTGAGTTACAAACATCTATCTTACAAATAACTCCTAGTTAAGAACTGGGGTGAGACAACAGGAAGTGAGAGAAATCGATCTCTTCGAAGGGAAATTCACTCCTGAAAGAGTTGTTGTTATGCAGAAAAGGGCTCTCCCCAGAAGCTTTATCTCCAATCCTTGTTTACACAGCAATATCCAATTATCCCAGGAACAGAAAGTGAGGTGAAATCTTCTGAGGAGGAGCTCAGACAGCAAAACAAGCACTACAGGGGTGTTAATCAACTTGTTTGAAAGGTGGTCCTGGAAGATAGTTGTCCAGATAACCTGGACAAATATATGGGTCGTAGAGCAAATTAAACCTAAACTCTCCTTAGAAACCAATATTACTCAGCTTAATGTGCCATACCTTTTATGAGAAGATAGGACTTGCTAGAAAAGACAATGTTTGGAGGTAGTAGAAAAAGAGAGAGAGTACATTGCAAAAGGATGGAATCCATCAAGAAAGCCAGGGCTATCCTGACTGAAAGACATTAGCTTGCAGAGAGAGACTTGGAGGTCTCTCATTCATAGTGTTGCCACGAATGGGCATATTTAGCCTGCAGAAGAGAAGGCTGAGAGGAGACATGATGAGGGCCATGTGGCAAGATGTGAGGGGAAGTCATAAGGAGGAGGGAGCAAGCTTGTTTTTTACTGTCCTGGAGACTAGGAACAATGGCTTCAAAGTACAGGAAAGTAGATTCCACCTGAACATGTGGAAGAACATCCTCACTGTAAGGAGAGCTGTTCAGCAGTGGAACTCTCTACCCCAGAGTGTGGTGGAGTTTCCTTCTTTGGAGGCTTTTAAGCAGAGTCTGAATGGCAACTATAGATGTGTGTTTATCCCCTGGGCTTTAACATGAGCAGACCAAATATTTTGTTTCTATATATTTCTTTAATTTATAAAAATTGCCAAAGTGCCCTGGAAATTGTCTACTGAGAAATTGTGTACATAAATGAGAACTGTCTAAATAGCTGCCTCTTTTTGTCCTGCCAAAAGTGACTTTCCTGAAATTGAGGAGTAATGGAGAATGTCAATCACAGTCCTGTAAATGTTTCCAATACAAGAGCAACTGATATTACAAACATGACAAGAGTCTGACACATTTCAATGCACAAATTCAAAAAATAAGTGCCTTTGGAGGAAAATACATGGTCAAAAAATTCAAGTTGTTGGAAAGAGAACGGGAGAAATAGCCGCATGCTCTAATCTCACTTAGACTTCTAAATTCTTGTATTTTAACCCTTTCTCACATCAATACATTAGGTCAAAACAATGTATGTCTCATTCATGCTCATTTAATTCTCTCAACAGCCCTGTTGTGTGGCCAGGCCAAAGACAGAAAGCAGCTAAATCAAAAACAGCAACTGAAGCTTATACAAGAAAGTGCAGTAGAGTCTCACTTATCCAACACTCGCTTACCAAGGTTCTGGATTATCTAACGCATTTTTGTAGACAATGTTTTCAATATATCGTGATATTTTGGTACTAAATTCGTAAATACAGTAATTACTACATAGCATTACCATGTATTGAACTACTTTTTCTGTCAAATTTGTTGTATAACATGATGTTTTGGTGCTTAATTTGTAAAATCAACCTAATTTGATGTTTAATAGGCTTTTCCTTAATCCCTCCTTATTATCCAACATATTCACTTATCCAACGTTCTGCCGGCCCGTTTATGTTGGATAAGTGAGACTCTACTGTATAACTATTCACCAGTGCCTTCAAAGTATATATTTAAAACCAGGAGTCCCCAAACTACAGCCCGCGGGCCACATGTGCCCCCCTCCCCCGAAACCATTTATCCGTCCCCAACCACGGGTCCCTCCACCTCCGCCGTGGAAGGCGCATGTGGGGCAAGTGAGGAGGTGGGAAAGGAATGCGATTTTCCCTCCTCCCTCGCCTCCGCTGTCAGGGAAGATGGGCACGGGGTGAGGGAGGAGGGAAAATTGTGTTCCTTTCCCGCCTCCTTACTTGCCCTACGCGTGCCTTTCCCACCTCCCCCCTCGCCCGGTGCGCATCTTCCAATGCTTTGCTTGTGCATTCTATCACACTATTTTGAAAATAATTTGATTATTGATTTAATTAATAATTAATTATTAAGGGGTGCTTTGCTAGTGCTTTTGGTGCACAAAGGCAGAAGGGGGTTGACCTAAATGGCCCAAGGGGTCTCTTCTTCTTCTTCTTCTTATTATTATTATTATTATTATTATTGCTTGGTGGCCAACTACAGTCCGGCCCTCTAACAATCTGAGAAGTAATGAACTGGCCCCCTGTTTAAAAAGTTTGGGGACCCCTGTTTAAAACCCAATGTCAATATATACACACGACTAGTTTCGCAAATCTTGGGATCAGAAATGTCATTCTTCACTAAGTGCATCTACAGCAGTGGGCTGCAAGGATGAAAATCTGGTCCGTGAACCTCCTTCCTCTTTATTTTATTTATTTGTTTATTTTATTTCCGCTCCTTTCCACAGAGCTGACCAAGCAAAAGGCGACTACTGGATGACATACGTTCTGTAACAGAAACTAGAGCTGATGTGGTCTATCCAATGCAATTTTCTGAATCAGCACCCCAAATACCCAAACTGAATATAAAGCTGACCAAAAACTGATTCGCAACCCTTTTGGTACTAATATTGGAGAGGGGTCCCTGGTCGAAGTGGTCCCTGGTCAAGTGGGCCTGGTCAAAGTGACCCCTGGTTCAAGTGATCCCTGTTTAAAGTGGCCTCTGGTCAAAGTGGTTCCTGGTCAAAGTGATCGCTATTCAAGTGGGCCATGGGTAAAGTGACCTCTGGTCAAAGTGGGCTTGGCCAAAGTGGTCCCTGTTTAAGTGATCCCTGTTCAAGTGGGCCCTGGTTAAAGTGACCTCTGGTCAAAGTGGTTCCTGGTCAAAGTGATCCCTATTCAAGTGGTCCCAAGTCAGTGGTCCCTGCTCAAAGTGATCCCTGTTCAAGTGATCCCTTGTGATGACCCATGGGCCTTGTAGTCCTGCCCAGGACATTGTAATTCCTGATGAAGATGAAAACTTGGGTTTTTTACCTTCCCAGTCTGAACTGGATTCCTCTCAGCCAGATCTTTCCCAGGCAGATCTGGGAACCTTGCACCTGCAAGAAAGTTGTCTCCCAGAAGTATGTCAAACAAGCCCAGAGCCTACTTCTCCCGTATTCTTGCGCCGGGAGTTTTGTAAACAACAGAGAAGTTTGGATTCAGCTTCGCGCAGGAGTGCAAGGATTGCAGCTAAGAATGTGGCCAATTAAGACTGCTTCTCGTGAGAATCTTTGGGGAGTCTCACATCTGGTCTCAGAGTTAGCTTTCGGTTCTGATTCCCAGAGAACTGCTTCGGCGGGAAAGCTAGACTCTATTTAGGTGTTTTACCCGCGTAGTAACTTCGCGGAGTCAATTCGTCAGCCTACGGAGCGGGTCGTGTCTGGACAGCGCGCTCCGATTCAAGCCTCGCTCTCGCTCAAGCCTTGCCTGGCTATCCAGCCTTCGCCTTGCTTCCCAGCCTTTGTTTACCTACGGACTTTGCCTTGTTTCCCAGGACCAATCCTTGCCTTGTACCACGGATTTTACCAAGTTATTCCACGGACCTTGTTCTTGTTCCTAGTTACCTTGTTCCACGTTCAAGCCTTGTTTCAAGTATCAAGTTATTTCCTAGCCTCGCTCAAGTTTCATGGACTAAAGGACCTTGTCGTCTCCCCTCACTTTGCTTGGCAAAGTGAGTGTTTCGGTTATTGGATTACAACTTTGGACCTTAATATTTCTTATTGGACATTGCCTTCTTGGACTAATTCTGACCTTTCCTGAAAGGTCTAATTCTGGACTATTTTCTACACTTGTTTTTATTAACTTTATATATTCCTTCAATAAAGATATTAGATAGATTCTGGCCTCTGTGTATGGTTATTGGTGCTCTGCAGCCTGGGTCTTGACAGTTTGACTCCGCCACCCTAAGCACCAATTAACCTCGGCCAGAATGTCTACCGGAGTCGTACCTGGGCCGAGCGGCCAGCCGATTACCTACACCATCGACAAGGAGGAGGTGGACCGAATCCGTGATAAGCTCAATGCACAGGATGGAGAAATAAGGGGTTTGAAGGAACGCGGAATTCGTCTTCCGGCCATGGCGTTGCCAACCAAGTTTACTGGAGAAGCTTCTAAGGTTCATGTCTTCCGTCGCCAATGTCAAGCTTATCTAGAGGCCCGTGCTGCCGAGTTTCCCCAAGAAGACATCAAAGTGGCATGGGTTTACAGTCTTCTAGACGGGCCAGCGGCCAGCTGGGCGACGGCACTGTACGACCAAGCCTCTCCACACCTAAGATCAGCGCAACGCTTCTTGGACCACCTCAAGGAGACTTGGGGAATCGAGGACAATTTGGAGGCAGCCGGTCACAAACTCCGTCGCCTTTTCCAAGGAGACAGACCTATGTCTCAGTATATAGCCGAGTTCCGAGTGCTGGCCCACAACACCGGCTGGAACGATGTAGCCCTCAGGGGACAATTCCGGGAGGGTCTCAACATTGAAATGCTGGAAGAAATCTCCAAGGTGGATCCTCCCCAGACCCTCGAGGCACTCATTGATCAATGTTTACGGGCTGAAGTCATGATTGCCAACAGGAAACAGTGGGTTCGAGGCCAGGGCGGTAGAGCCGGGGCAAAACCCCCCGCTCCCGCCAGCGTTCAGCCACGTCCGGTCTGGAGACCCCCACCGCCAACCCCATACCCCAGAGGGAGCGAGGAGGTGCCGATGCAGTTGGGCAATGTGCGTCCCAGACTAGATGCCGCCGAGAAGGCCCGTCGTCAACGCTTAAACCTCTGCTGGTACTGCGGGAACGGGGGCCACTTCGCCAGAGAGTGCCCAGCCAAAGGGAAGCCTGCCGCCCGTCTTGCGGCGGCGTCCTCCACGGAGACGAAGACGTCTGAGCCGACTGGCACACAGCCGGCGGGGGAAGCCAACGACCGGGTGTAGAGAGGCTCGCCAACCCGGTCAAAAAATCCATCCAAGAGCCGCCAACCGGGGTCCTGTTCCTTCTCGTGGTCACATTATGGTCAGCAAAAAGGGGACCCGTCATGATCCACGCCATGATAGACTCTGGAGCTACCAACAATTTCATCGATAGAGAGTATGCCGACTCTCTGGGATTACAATATCATGATTTCAAGAATGCCCGTGTGGTGCAAGCCATAGACGGCCGCCCCCTCAAGACGGGCCCCGTAAGTCAGTGGTCGGAACCCACCAGGATGTGGATAAGGGAACATATGGAAGAGATTTCCTTCTTTGTTACCGAGGTTCCTCATTTCCCTGTGATTTTGGGAATTCCATGGCTGACTCTCCACGACCCTAACATCTCCTGGTCCAACAGAGAACTGCAGTTTGCTTCACCGTACTGCCAAAACCATTGCCTCGTAGCCAAGGTATGCCACGCCACGGACACCGAGCCCATCATCACCTTGCCAAAGAAGTACTCCGAGTATTGGGATGTATTCAATGAGAAAGAAGCCGAAAAATTACCCCCACATAGACCTTATGACTGTGCCATTGACTTGGTGGAGGGGGCCCCGATCCCGCGAGGGCATCTCTACTCCCTGACTGAACCAGAGCAAGAAGCTCTCAGGGAATTCCTAGAGACAAACCTTCGCAAGGGATTCATCAGACCCTCTCAATCCCCAGCCGCCTCCCCAGTGATGTTTGTGAAGAAGAAGTCAGGGGAACTACGCTTGGTGGTGGACTACAGAGCATTGAACAATATCACCAAGCGGAACAGCTATCCCCTGCCCTTAATCTCGGATCTATTGGATCGGCTTCGAGGAGCCAAGGTTTACACCAAGCTGGATCTTCGGGGGGCTTACAACTTAGTTCGCATCAGGGAAGGGGACGAGTGGAAGACCGCCTTCCAGACCAAATTCGGATTATTCGAGTCCCGAGTTATGAATTTCGGTTTATGCGGAGCCCCCGCAACGTTCCAGCATTTTGTCAACGACATTTTTCAGGACTATCTAGACAGGTTCTTGATAATCTACCTGGACGATTTTTTGGTGTTTTCTAGATCACAATCAGAACATGAGAACCACGTCAAAATGGTGTTACAACGATTGCGGGATCATGGACTTTATGCCAAGCTGGAAAAATGCGCCTTTGATCTACAAGAGGTAGATTTCCTTGGTTACCGCATCTCGCCTCTAGGGCTTTCCATGGATCCAGCCAAGGTTTCAGCAGTATTGGAATGGCGGGCGCCAACTAACAAGAAAGAGGTGCAGCGTTTCTTGGGGTTCGCGAACTATTACCGCAAGTTCATTCCAGATTTTGCCCGCTGGTCCGACCCCATCACTAGCTGCATCCGTGGAAAGCAGCCTTTCCGCTGGACTGATCAAGCAGAGAAAGGGTTCCAGCAACTAAAGAAACTATTCACCTCCCAGCCAATTCTACAGCACCCAAATCCTGGAACCCCTTTTGTGGTGCAGGCGGACGCCTCTGATGTGGCAATTGGGGCTGTACTCTTACAACCGGTGGGAGATCACCTCCATCCCTGTGCCTTTTATTCTCGTCAACTAACCACACCAGAGAGGAATTACACCATTTGGGAAAAAGAACTACTGGCCATAAAGGCAGCCTTTGAAACTTGGAGACATTGGCTAGAAGGGGCCAAATTTCCCATTGAAGTCCACACTGATCATCGTAATCTAGAACATCTAAGAACTGCCCGCAAACTAAATCAGAGGCAGCAACGTTGGGCTTTATTCTTTGAACGTTTCAACTTCCAGATCCATTATGTGACCCCAGCCCAAACCAAGCAAGCAGACGCCCTGTCACGTAAACCGGAATACGCTGCAGGACGCAAGGAGACCTTTGAATCCCAACTGCTACAACCCGAGAACTTTGCCACGCTCACGGTGGGGAACACCAAATCCATTCCCATTGGTTCAACTTCCCCTACTCCAGGACCCATCTGTGCTCAAGAAATCAGGGCTAGTCAGCAAGCAGATGCCTGGGCGCAGGACCAACTTCGCCAAGGTCTGCACTTTCCCTTTTCGCTTAAAGATGGGCTGCTCTGCTATAGAAATCATGTTTATATCCCACCCGGACCGGGCAGGGAAAAAGCGCTTCGTCTGTGTCATGACTGCAAACCAGCAGGACACTTCGGACTATTTAAAACTATGCATTTGATCCTAAGGGATTTTTGGTGGCCCAAGATCCGCAAGGATGTGGAAAAATATGTCAACACCTGCCCAGTATGCCAGCGCTCCAAGATACGAAGGGAGAAGCCCTCAGGGCTTTTACACCCCCTTCCTACCCCATCTCGCCCATGGGAAATAATTTCCGCGGATTTCATCACTGACCTACCACCTTCCTGTGGATTCACCACGATTTTGGTGGTGGTGGACCTTTTCACCAAGTTAGCCCATTTCATTCCCTGTGAAGGCCTCCCCACGGCCAAAGAAACTGCGGATCTATTTCTTCAACATGTTTTCAGACTACATGGATTGCCCAAGAGTTTAGTCACAGACCGTGGATCTCAATTCACCTCTCGTTTTTGGAAGGCACTACAAAAACTATTGGGCATAGACTCTCGCTTATCTTCAGCTCATCATCCCCAAACAGATGGGCAAACGGAGCGCACCAATGCCACTTTGGAGCAGTATCTTCGCTGTTATGTAAACTACCAACAGGACAATTGGGCTTCTCTGTTACCACTGTCTGAGTTTGCCTACAACAATGGAGTTCAAGCTTCTACAAAAGAAACGCCGTTCTTTGCAAACTACGGCTTCCATCCACGTTTCTTTCCCCCTGTCATTGAAACTTCAGAAGTTCCCGCAGCAGAGGATTGGCTGCAGGAACTCACAGCGGTGCAACAACTTTTGCTCCAGCAACTGGACCAAGCCAAGGAGGACTATAAACGCCACGCTGACAAACATCGCCAGCCGGGCCCCGAAATCAAGGTAGGAGATCGGGTTTTTCTGTCCACTCGCTTCCTGCCCTCCCACCGCCCCTGCCGGAAGTTAGATGCCCGTTTCATTGGCCCCTATCCAGTGGTGGCGCAACTTAACCCCGTGACTTTCAAACTCCAACTTCCGCGTTCAATGCGCATTCACCCAGTGTTTCACCGTTCCCTGCTCCTTCCGGCGGATGGTGTGCGACCTGATACAGACCAACCGGCCCCCCCTCCTGTTTTGATGAATGGGGAGGAGGAGTTCGAGGTTGAGGACATTTTGGATTCTCGCTTTCACCGCCGCCGCCTACAATATCTCATTGACTGGGTGGGTTTTGGCCCTGAGGAACGCTCCTGGGAAGACGCCTCCACAGTCCATGCTCCTGATCTAACCCGTCGCTTTCATCAGACCTATCCCACCAAACCACGACCTCGCGCCTCGGGGAGAGGGCCCCAGTTTGGGAGGGGCCTTGAGGAGGGGGATAGTGTGATGACCCATGGGCCTTGTAGTCCTGCTCAGGACATTGTAATTCCTGATGAAGATGAAAACTTGGGTTTTTTACCTTCCCAGTCTGAACTGGATTCCTCTCAGCCAGATCTTTCCCAGGCAGATCTGGGAACCTTGCACCTGCAAGAAAGTTGTCTCCCAGAAGTATGTCAAACAAGCCCAGAGCCTACTTCTCCCGTATTCTTGCGCCGGGAGTTTTGTAAACAACAGAGAAGTTTGGATTCAGCTTCGCGCAGGAGTGCAAGGATTGCAGCTAAGAATGTGGCCAATTAAGACTGCTTCTCGTGAGAATCTTTGGGGAGTCTCACATCTGGTCTCAGAGTTAGCTTTCGGTTCTGATTCCCAGAGAACTGCTTCGGCGGGAAAGCTAGACTCTATTTAGGTGTTTTACCCGCGTAGTAACTTCGCGGAGTCAATTCGTCAGCCTACGGAGCGGGTCGTGTCTGGACAGCGCGCTCCGATTCAAGCCTCGCTCTCGCTCAAGCCTTGCCTGGCTATCCAGCCTTCGCCTTGCTTCCCAGCCTTTGTTTACCTACGGACTTTGCCTTGTTTCCCAGGACCAATCCTTGCCTTGTACCACGGATTTTACCAAGTTATTCCACGGACCTTGTTCTTGTTCCTAGTTACCTTGTTCCACGTTCAAGCCTTGTTTCAAGTATCAAGTTATTTCCTAGCCTCGCTCAAGTTTCATGGACTAAAGGACCTTGTCGTCTCCCCTCACTTTGCTTGGCAAAGTGAGTGTTTCGGTTATTGGATTACAACTTTGGACCTTAATATTTCTTATTGGACATTGCCTTCTTGGACTAATTCTGACCTTTCCTGAAAGGTCTAATTCTGGACTATTTTCTACACTTGTTTTTATTAACTTTATATATTCCTTCAATAAAGATATTAGATAGATTCTGGCCTCTGTGTATGGTTATTGGTGCTCTGCAGCCTGGGTCTTGACATCCCTGGTGAAAGTGGCCTCGGGTCAAAGTGGGTCCTGGTCAAAGTGATCCCTATTCAAGTGGGCCCTGGTGAAAGTGGCCTCTGGTCAAAGTGGTCCCCAGCCAAAGTGGTCCTCAGTCAAAGTGGTCCCCAGTCAAAATGGTCCCCAGTCAAAGTGGTCCCCAGTCAAAGTGGTCCCCAGTCAAAGTGGTTCCTGTTCAAGTGGTCCCAAGTCAAAGTGGGCCTTGGTCAAAGTGGTCCCTGCTCAAAGTGGTCCCTGTTTAAGTTATCCCTGTTCAAGTGGGCCCTGGTTAAAGTGGCCTCGAGTCAAAGTGGTCCCTGCTCAAAGTGATCCCTGTTTAAGTTATCCCTGTTCAAGTGGGCCCTGGTTAAAGTGGCCTTGGGTCAAAGCGGTTCCTGCTCAAAGTGATCCCTATTCAAAAGATCACTTTGACTTGGGACGAAGTGGTCCCAAGTCAAAGTGGGCCTTGGTCAAGTGTTCCCTGGTCAAAAAATGGTTGGGAACAACTGATCTGCATTGTGAAATTAATGCAGTTTAATACCACTTGAACTGCCATGGCTCAATGTTATGCAAGCAAGGGAGCTGTACTTTTCCAAGGACGGGGGACGGGCCGGCTCCCTCCTCCTCCCCCTGGCACTCACCGGAAGCGCCCCCCGCAGTGCTGGCACTGTTCTCCGACCCAGCCGTGGGGACACTCGCAGTGCCCGGTGCTGGGCTGGCAGCGGCCGCCGTTGGCGCAGGGCTTCTCGCACTCCTTCTCCGCCGGCGCCGCCTCCGAGGCCCCCGCTCCGGCCACGGCCAAGGAGGACGACGAGACAGGGCCCAGCGCCGGGAGCAGGAGCAGCAGCGCCACCGAGGCCCAGAGGCCCTCCCGGAGGAGGACGAAGAAGAGCGCCCGCCACCGCCGCCGCTCCATCGCCTGACTGACAGACAGAGAGGAAGCCGCGCCGCCGACGAGAGCGCCGCCGACTACGGATCCCGACGAGGCTCAATCTTCCCCTTCCCTTTCTCTCCTTCAGTCACAACACAGTTCGGATTGAGGACTACGGGTCCCCGCGAGGCTCAATCTTTTCTCTTGCTCTCCGAGCTCAAGCTTCTCAGCGTCCCCTCCCGATGACGTCAACGGCCACCCTGATTTAGGGGGCGGAGCTACAAGAGAACTGGACTAGGCCTCCAGCTTCGCATAGGACGTCTCTCTCTAGGGAAGAGGCTCGGTATCCAAGCAACCGACGAAGCGAAAGGAGGGAGGGTAAGGCGGGGCTTAGGGATGGAAGCTCTGATCGGATTAGTTGGTATGCTAGATTGAAAAGAGCGCCCCCCAATGAAAGACCTGGACCTCAAACAGGTTCGGAAACATGAGGGAACGCCACAAGAGTTTGAAGAGGAATAGGCCGGGGCTTCAGGATGGCAGTCCTTATCTGATTGGTTGGCATGCTAGATTGATAGAACCGCCAACCAATTAAAGTCCTGGATTTCAAGCCGAACTTCCAACAGGTTCAGAACCATAAGAGGAGACCGAAGAGAGCTAGAGCGGGGCTCTGGGATGGCAATCCTTATCTGATTGGCTGGCAAGCTAGATTGATAGGACTGCCAACCAATTAAAGACTTGGACCTCAGAGCTTCAAACGCATGAGGGAAGACCACAAGAGTTTGAAGAGCTTCGGGATGGCAATCCTTATCTGATTGGTTGGCAAGCTAAATTGATAGGACCGCCAACCAATTAAAGATCTGGACCTCAGACAAGACAAGACCACAAGAGTTTGAAGGGATTAGGGCGGGGCCTCGGGGTGGGAATCCTTATGTCATTGGTTGACAAACGCGATTGAGAGGTCCGCCGACCAATTAAAAACCTGGACTTCAAGCCGAATTTTCAACAGGTTCAGAATAGGTTGAAGAATGTTTGATGATGCATCTACACTGTAGAATTAATGCAGTTTGGCACCACTTAAACTGCCTTGGCTCAATGCCATGGACTCCTGGGAACTGTAGCTTTGCCAACAAACTAGAATTCCACAGCATTGAGCTATGGCACTTTAAAGTGGTGTCAAACTGGGTTAATTCTACAGTGTAGATACCCGTGAAGGGAACACTAAGAATCTAATGGAGTTGCCTAGATGGACATTCAACTCGACATACCGGTATTTAATCCAGTTTGAAACTGCATTATATGGTCAGTGCAGACTACTATAATGCAATTCAGCTGCATCATTTGAGTTTGTAATAATTATAATAATTATAATTATCTGCTGCTGAGTATGCATGCCCAGTGTGGAACATCTCAAGACGTTAAACTGTGGAAGTGGCTCTTAATGAGACATTGTCATGGTTTGCAATGGCACTGTGCTGTGTGTTAACTGGAAAATGAAGTGCATGAAGCCGATTGGCTGAGCCTGCAAAGACCTGGAGATTGATTTGATACTGTTTCTGTTCTGCTGCTGCAGAAGCAGTTTGGACAAGTTTTTCAGTGCTGACTAAGTACTGCTGAGAGAGCAGTGTGTATTCACAGAGGCCTTGCCATTTTTGAGGCCTGTTTGCTGCTGAGAAAGGAGGGAGAAAAACCAGATCTGTATTCTCTGAAGCAGATTTGTGGACTGAGAAAGGACTGTTTATGACTACGAACTTATGTAAGTGATCAGAGGGACCATTGTAAATACTACTGTTTTTGATCTCTTGGAATCAGTAAAGTTCCTGTACTTTTGTTCTGCAAACCTGAGTGGCATGTTATTGTTTTGCGGGTAACTCTGAATCGCAGGAACACGCAAGAGCTTTCATTTATCATCATCAATCTGTTACAGACATGCTGCATTGATGTCTACGCCCCACACCATTGGAGATGCCAAATAATGCCACAATAGACCTAAATACAGTAGAGTCTCACTTATCCAAGCTAAACGGGCCGGCAGAAGCTTGGATAAGCGAATATCTTGGATAATAAGGAGGGATTAAGGAAAAGCCCATTAAACATCAAATTAGGTTATGATTTTACAAATTAAGCACCAAAACATTGTTATACAACAAATTTGACAGAAAAAGTTGTTCAATACTCAGTAATGTTATGTTGTAATTACTATATTTATGAATTTAGCACCAAAATATCATGATATATTGAAAACATTGACTACAAAAATGGCTTGGATTAGCCAAAGGCTTGGATAAGCGACGCTTGGATGAATGAGACTCTACTGTATTACTATACCCCATACTATGTCATACTGTAAACTCTTGGCATGAATATTGAAATATGCTGCTGCTGCATATTGAAATATATGAAATATATATTGAAATATAGGCATTAAAAACAAATAATCACAAACTTAATGCAGACAGTTTTACTGTAGCTTTGGGAATGCAGTATTATTTCTTGGATTTTTTTCTGCCAGTTGCTTGAGTGCTCTGGTTAACTGTGAACCTACAACAATGATAACAACAACAATAACAACACAATACTTTCCTGAACTTTGAACCTTCTCCCTTAAATACTTTTAATGGCTCCTTTCTATCAGCTGTCTTTGCTGTCTAACAGCTGTGTTTAGGAGCCAAGGGAAGTGTTTGCTTTCCTAGTTAATGATCTCCAGGAAGGAAAATAATTGCCCCTTAATAGATACTATCTGGAGTTCAAAGTTAAGCATACCAGACATTGTTATGAAATTATGCATTACCTTGGCACCGCAAAAATTGGCAGGTTTGAATTTTCATTTATCACATTTATAACTCAAGATAGGTGCCAGTCTTTCAGGCATCACCATTGTTGCTTTCTCTCCCAAAAATTAAACCATCCAGTCGTTTATTTATTAATGCATCTACACTATAGTATTAATGTGGATTGGCACCACTCTGACTGCCATGGCTTAATGCTATGGAATCTGGAGATCTGTAGTTTAGTGATGCAACAGCAATCTTTTTGCAGAGAAAACTAAAGATCATATTAAAACTACAGCTTCCAGGATTCCACAGCATTGAGCCATGGTACTTAAAGTGGTGTCAAACTGAATTAATTCTAGAGTGTAGTAGATGCATTCTGCAGAATGGGGGAAAGAAGTCCCTGAAAAAAAGGTTCTAAATCGGCGTTTTTTTCCAAAGCACAGCAATATGAACCTGGTGTAATATAACCTGGTGTATTTATATAAAGGGTCTGTTGATTGGACATGACAAACAGCATTATACTGAATGCAACCTTTTTAGTGCATATTCATCAAGAAATCAAAATACCAAAGTAGGCATTTGTTTGTCTTTAACTGCTTGGACAGGCTGAGGAAAACTGCTTTCTCTTCTGCGTTTTCTTTCTCAAATGGGGACCCCATGAGGTCACTCAGACTCACCCTCTTTTTATCAAACAGAAATGTAAAACCCAAATGCTATCGATATAATAATAATAATTAATAATGCAAACTAGAGCTGACAGCTGGCACAACAAAACATTGCATGGAAAGTTCCTTGACAAAATTGAAGGAAAAGCTGATAAGGAGAAGACCTGGCTCTGGCTCATGAATGGGACCCTGAAGAAGGAGACAGAAGGCCTGATCCTTGCAGCCCAGGAGCAAGACATCAGAACAAAGACAATTAAGGCCAAGATCGAAAAATCAGCTGATGACCCAAAATGCAGACTGTGCAAGGAAACCGACGAAATCATTGATCATATCCTCAGCTGCTGTAAGAAAATTGCACAGACAGACTACAAACAGAGGCACAACTATGTGGCCCAAATGATCCATTGGAACTTATGCCTCAAGTACCACCTCCCAGCAGCAAAGAACTTGTGGGATCACAAACCTGCAAAAGTATTGGAAAATGAGCACGCAAAGATACTGTGGGACTTCTGAATCCAGACTGACAAAGTTCTGGAACACAACACACCAGACATCACAGTTGTGGAAAAGAAAAAGGTTTGGATCATTGATGTTGCCATCCCAGGTGACAGTCGCATTGACGAAAAACAACAGGAAAAATTCAGCCGCTATCAGGACCTCAAGATTGAACTGCAAAGACTTTGGCAGAAACCAGTGCAGGTGGTCCCAGTGGTGATGGGCACATTGGGTGCCATGCCAAAAGATCTCAGCCGGCATTTGGAAACAATAGACATTGACAAAATCACGATGTGCCAACTGCAAAAGGCCACCCTACTGGGATCTGCACGCATCATCCGAAAATACATCACACAGTCCTAAACGCTTGGGAAGTGTTCGACTCGTGACTTTGTGAAACGAAATCCAGCATGTCTATCTTGTTTGCTGTGTCATAAAATAATAATAATCATCATCATCATCCTCATCATCCGAAAATACATCACACAGTCCTAAACGCTTGGGAAGTGTTCGACTCGTGACTTTGTGAAACGAAATCCAGCATGTCTATCTTGTTTGCTGTGTCATAATAATAATAATAATAAACTTTATATATATCCCACCCTGGAATTGGCCCAGAGAGAGATGTTTTGGAATCTCCTGGCAGTTTCCAAGACAACAGTTAAGGGGTGATCTCTATTCCCATTGGAACCTGCCAGAAATTCATTATAATGACAACGCAGATGGGGCCATACACACCACGGATACTAGTCCCACGGAAATGGAATTGGTATATATTTAGATTTATTAAAGACATGCCAGGGAATCCGACAATCCAGAGTGAGTATTTTGTAAGCTGGTGCCGCATATGAGGTGTTTTTTTTTTTTAAGGGTCCTCTTTTCCTTGTTTTGATTGAATGCAACGGGACTTTCTCAGGGTTAGGGCCATGGCATTCAGATTCAGGAAATCCCATTGCCTCCTCAATGGCATTTGCTGCAAAGGTATGGCAAAGAAGCATCTAATGCCATCCTCCTTCTCGCTCACTTTGCCAAGTAATCAAACCCGTAATCCAACAGATGTGCACACAATAAGAGTTTTTCTATAGGTGACACCTCCTGCAAACCCACAAAATGATTAAACAGGATGAAGGGGAGGAGGAGAGAAAGTATCCTGTGCTTTTGATAGATATTGCATCTCAGGGGCTGATTAAATATTGCTGCATCCTGTCCTCGTCAGGCAACCCAAATTAATTCCAAAGCCTGCCCTTGATTGGGATTACGCTGCAGACAATATGAGGCTGCCCAGATTTAGAGGACACTGACTTCAACGTGGGCATATTCTTCTGTTTTCTGCAGCTTCTATTGTATACTCAGTTCTAAAGGGTGAAAGAAAAGGAGATAATTAAATGACGGTGATATCTACTTATCGATTTTGTTTTGTCTGTCAAGGAAAAAAAAAGCATTAGCTATCGCTACCTTTTAATTATCCCATTTCATTTTTATTCCCCACTTAGAGCTGGGTGTACTTTTTCATTTTTTAGTGGCCGAAAATCCAGCCGGAGTTAATTAGCAATTATCGTTTTGCCATCTATGAGAAAAATCTATGTTCGTCAGTAACCCAGTCCGCGGTGTCTTACAAAGCGGGTCCTTATGAATTTTACATTACGGATTATCTGGAGGCTTGTAGGTCATGCCTGGAAAACAGGCAAAGCCTTATCGGTTCAATGAAAGGGCAGGGATGCGTGCCGACTTCAAATAGCCGCCAACGACGACGTCGGAGAAAACGCAGTCCATACAAGATTATTATTATACTGCCAGGTTTAGGAAAGGAAACGAGAGCCTGTGGCTCTATAGCCGAGCCCCAAGAGGACATGCATCAGCATGAGCATCACCAGGTCACATCCCCAGCATTGCCAAATAAAAGCCTTCCTTTATTTCTGACTAGCTTGGAGACCCGACATTGCCTGGGTTATTAGAAGAAGGCATTGTTTGTTTTGGGATATTGGGTAATATCACTGAAGTGTAGTCCAGATCCGTCATCGGCCAGGTTCAGGGCTCTCTGGATAAGGGTGAACTACAACTCCCAGATCCGAGATCAATCACCCCCAAACCAGGCCTGTATGCACAGTTGTCCATGTTGGGTCTGTGTGCCAAGTCTGGTCCAGATCTGACATCGACTGGGTTCAGTGTTTTATGGATGTAACACCCCTAAGCAGCGCGAACACTGGAAACCAACACGGAGGCCAATAAACAATCTAATATCTTTATTAAAGCAATAAAAGTTCTAAACAAAAATAAGCAGAGTATATCTTTTAGAGAAAATCAAAATTAGTCCAATAAAATGAAGTTATATGTCCAGTATTAGAGTCCAAAGTCTATAATCCAAATAACCGAAACACACTCAAACTGCTTGGAAGTTTGAGTGGGGAAAGAGCAAGGATTCACAGGGAGATTCTTGAAGTGAAGTCCAGAACAAGGATTCAAGGCTAGGCAAGGTATTTCATGGTGGATCTGAAACGCAGTCCAAACTTGGCAAGGAGTGGAACGCAACTCCCGGTCTACTCGTGAGTAAGCGCACCTGAGGGCCGCTTGGAAGCTCAGGAACAAGAGACAATGTTCTTCTATGAATAGTCACGTTGACACCGCAATAGGGAAAGCTCAGTGCAGAACTTTTATGGAAGTTCTAGAGCTTCCCCCAAGCAGGTGTTTGACTCCCCAAATCTTCCCAGAGAAACGGTTTAGTCACAATCGTCTCTCTCCGCTAATCTCGCACTTCGCCTTAAAAATTGCTTTTGGGAGCGATGTGTTTTGAGAAAAGCTTTCCTATCAAACACCAAGCTTTCCGGAGAAACAGGCTCTGTTTCAAGGGCGTCCCTAATTGGCTCTGGAACGAAAATGTCAACAGGAGACATCTGGAATGGAACAGAATCTTGCTGAGATGGAAAAAAGCCCAAATCCTCTGCAGTTTGATCTATGATGGCTGCGGGGTCATGGGCCAAAGGTCCCTGAGACATCACAATGGATGCAGATGAACTACAACTCTCAAAATCACAGTCCATTCCCACAAACCCCTGCAGCATGTTCAGTTGGTCATGGGGCTTCTCTGTGCCAAGTTTAGTCCCAGTCCATTGTTGGTAGGAGTCACAGTATCAGTGAAGGTACCGCAAGTTCCATTATCCGTGGCAAGTTTGGTCCAGATCCATCATTGGTTGGGTTAACAGTGCTCTCTGGATGTAGGTCAAGTACAACTCTTGTAAATCATGGTGAATTCTCCCCAAACCTCTTGTTCAGTTGCTGATCAATTCCTCTGTTAACTGTGAGCCATAGGAAAGGGCAGGAAAGGGTTATGGTAGAGGCAGTAGGTGCGGTCTGTTGTGACTCACCTGGAGCCTCAGAGTGACTCTGATGGGAATTATGGGATTCAGGTTCAAGATGATGGGATTCAGGTTCAAGATGACTCTGATGGGAATTATGGGATTCAGGTTCAGAGTGTTCCTGCTGTGGAAGATGAGGAACAGGGAGGCTTTCCCATGGAAGGGAATGGTGTTGATGATACTGAAGCTAGCCAGGTGCAAATTGACTCAGGAAGGGAGGACAGCTCCCAGTCTGATAACATACAGACAGACGCTAACACTAACGAGCTGTCTGGCCTTGATGAAACGGAATCTCTGGATCGAGCTGGCCGTTTGGAATTCCGGGTTCGCAGAAGTGTTAGAATAGCAAACAAGAAGGAGGTCAGAGGCCAAAGAAAAGCTTTCATGCTATGCAAGGGGTATTAAAAGAGTGTGCTGAGAGAGAAATCTTTGTCAAAGCAACTTCTCATTCAAGTCAAGAAGCAAGCTCTTGCTTTCCTGGATTAGCTTGCAGCCTTGGTGTGTTCATATTCATGGGACATTGTCATGCATTAATAGGACTATGTTTTATGCCTTATGTTTTCTTGGATTATTCTTTAAAGCCTTGTTTTGCAACAATCTTTTGGAACTTTACTTTTGCTTTTTAAGAACTATTTATTTCCTATTTCCTAATAAACTACAAAAGACTTTAACCTGTGTGCAGCCTGGTGTATTTAGCAAGGTGAAGCTAACCTGAGGTGCAAAAGTGTCATGCAAATTAAGGAATCCTAGGATGTCCATTCTGGAGGAGAAACAGAACATCTAGGATGAAATTGTCCCCGAAGGAAAGCCTTCACTTGGGTGGGGGAAAGAATGGTGGTTGTGGAGGACACGGACAGGGTCTGGGCTCCATGTTCATGGCACTCACTATAATAATAATAATAATAATAACCTGCATGTCAGTTTAGGGAGGGCCCTGCTCAGTGGGAACTATGGCTGTTTGAGGAAGCGGGAGGCTGTCTGTGTAAGTTGACACCTCCTCCACATACACATACACATTTTTGACTTTTATTATGTGTATAGATAGCATAAGACGAAAACTATTTTGGATGGAATGAGATTACTGCATGATATTGAGTGCATCTGCACTGTGGAATGAATGTAGTTTGGCGCCCCTTTAACTGCCACGGCTCAATGCTATGGGAGTTGCAGTTTCTAAGACCTTTAGACTTCTGTGCCCAAGTTTGAATCATCATCATAGACGATCCCTCGTGGCTGAGTATGATTACTTTGCAAGTGCAGGGTCTTGGCAGTGGGTCCGTAGCTGACTGTAGAGACCTATTCTTGATCCACATGTTCTTCCACAGTGAGGACATGCTTGAGTTTATCCATCTGTCATGTGGTCTTTTCCTGCAGCTTTCTACTTTGCCTCCCATTATAATCTTTCCTAGTGAATCATGTCGTCTTATGGTAGGTTGAGTCATGACAACCTCAGTTTAGTCATCCTGGCTTCTAGGAGAACATCAGCATGGTTTGGCTCTTGTTGTGTGCCTTCAAGTCTATTCTGACTTATGGTAGCCCTAAGGCCCTTAACTTATGAGATTTTCAAAGGCTGAGAGTGTCATAAGTTATCACTTGAAGCCAAGTATAAATACCTTCTAAGTGTAAAGTCTTGGTGGTGGGTCCATAGGTAACTGCAGAGACCGATTCTTGACCTGCATGTTCTTTCGCAGTGAGGATATGGATTTCGAGATGGAAGAAGATCCCATCAGGGTTGGCTTGAAGCATCTTTGTTTTGACACGTTTCTCCCTTTCACCCTCCATTTGTGCTTCTTTAAATTCCACAGCACTGTTGGTAATGGTTGACCTCCAGTTCCAACAGTCAAGGGCCAGGGCTTCCCAGTTTTCTCTCGTTGTCTATGCCACAGTTTTTAAGGTTTGCTTTAAGTCCGTCTTCAAATCTCTTTTCCTGCCCACCAACATTGTGCTTTTCATTCCTGAGCTGAGAGTAGAATAACTAGTTTGGAACACAGTGATCTCTGGGCATTTGGACAACGTGGCCTTCAGTCCAGCGAAGTTGATGGCAGAGGGTCAGTGCTGGTGGTCTTTACTTTTTCCAGCACACTGACATTTGTCCACCTGTCTTCCCAAGAGATTTGCAGGATTTTTCGGAGACAACGCTGATGGAATCATTCCAGGAGTTGAGAGTGACATCTGTATACGGTCCACATTTCACAGGCGTATAACAGGTTTGGAGGATTATAGTTTTATAAACAAGCATCTTAGTCTCCCTATGAATGTCCCGATCCACAAACACTCTCTGCTTCATTTGAAAGAATGCTGCACTTGCAGAGCTCAGGCAGTGTTTTATTTCAGTGTCAATGTTAACCTTTATGGAGAGGTGGCTGCCAAGGTAGTGGAAATGGTCAACATTTTCTAATGTTACATCATTAAGCTGTATTTATGGCATTGCAGAGGGATTGAGTGGTGCCTGCTGGAAGAGCACTTTGGTTTTCTCAATGTTCAGTAAGAGGCCAAGCTTTTTGTATGTTTTGGCTTGTAGGTCTTCTTCTGAATGAGTACAGACTACATTATCATCAGCATATTGGAGTTCTATAACAGACGTAGTTGTGCCTAGGATTCCATAGCATTGAGCCATGGTTGTTAAAGGGGTGTCAAACTGCATTAATTTTATAGTGTAGATCCCAGCATGCACACTCCGCCAATTGCAAGCTGTAAAACATGACTATAATGAAGGTACTTCAGTCCAACAAGGCAACAGATTGTCATTTTTACCAATCAAACCATTGTCTATTATTCCCAAATGGAGGGCAAGTCAGATCTGGAAAATTCTTCCTTGGCCAACTATAGTAATAAATCTCTGATTCTGCCCTCATCTCTGTATGTTTTGATTGGGAAACATTGGAATTGGCATGCCGGGAATGGACCCCAAGATTTCAGACAACACTATGGCAACCTGGGAGTTGTAGTTTTATAAGCCCTTGAGCCTTCTCTGTCATAGTACTTCATCAAAAAAAAATCCATCCCAGAATTCCATAGTCTTGAGGCGTGGCAATTGAAATGGCGTCAAATGGCATTAATTCTGCAGTATAGATGCCTCCTTTTTCTGACGTTGCAGCAACTCAGCCAATCACAACCAGGAGCTTCCTTTATTTTTCAGTTGGGATGAACTCACACCTTTTGTGTATGGCTGAATTAAACCACAAAACTTTTGAAAAACCAGGAATCTCCAAAGCCTTTTGGAAGCGTGACCCTTTTGGAGATTAATTGGCATGCACACTGTTTGGAATAATCATAACCTTTTGGAAAGGCATGACCTTGTCAGCGATCGTAACCTTTTATAAAATACTAGCTGTGCCCGGCCACGCGTTGCTGTGGCTTAGTCTGGTGGTGTTGGTCAGTCTACATTAGGTTGTATTTATGCTGTGACCTTCTTTATACTCACATTAGTAGTAGTATTTCAAGTCTGTTACCTTCTTCAATTTTTGTGTTGATTGATAATTGCTTGAGATCCCTGTTGTCTTTGGTTTGTTGTTAGTTGTAATGTCTGATTCTGCTGAGTGCCGTTTATATTTTTATTGTGGTACAATAGTCCTTTTTTTGTTTTGCCTGTGTATGTGTTTATTATTATTGTTGTTGTTGTGGTCATGAAGGTTGGATAAGTTAGATGCTACTGTATTGTTTTTTGGAGGCCCAGTGTAGCACTGACTGGCCTCTCAGCCTCAGTGCCTGGCTGTTTCGTGCCTGTGATGGTGTTGATTCTTATTGTTGTTGTTGTTGTTATTGTTATTATTGTAATTGTTTTTTTTTGAGGCCAAGTGTGAATGTAGGGATTGGGGAGGTGGATGAGTTGTGTTGTCAAATTTGGTATTTGTTATAGTCACAATGCGTTGTTGTGAGTTTTGTGGGTCTGGATTGTGGTTTTGTGGTGTAGTTGTGTTGTTACAACCGGGAGAAAAGGCTTTTGTGTTGTGTTGTCAAGTTTTGTATTTCTGGGGCGTTTAGTTGTGCACCAAGTTTCGTATTTCTGGGGCATTTAGTTGTGTTGTTATAGTCAAGATGCATTGTTGTGAATTTTGTGGGTCCGGATTGTGGTTTTGTGGTGTGGTTGTGTTGTTACAACCGGGAGGCAAGGCTTTTGCGTTGTGTTGTCAAGTTTTATATTTCTGGGGTGTTTAGTTGTGTGCCAAGTTTCGTATTTCTGGGACGTTTAGTTGTGTTGTTATAGTCACGATGCGTTGTTGTGAGTTTTATGGGTCCGGATTGTGGTTTTGTGGTGTGGTTGTGTTGTTACAACCTGGAGGGAAGGCTTTTGCATTGTGTTGCCAAGTTTCGTATTTCTGGGGCGTTTAGTTGTGTTGTTATAGTCACAATGCGTTGTTGTGAGTTTTGTGGGTCCTGTGTGGTTTTGTGGTGTGGTTGTGTTGTTACAACTGGGAGGCAAGGCTTTTGCATTGTGTTGCCAAGTTTTGTATTTCTGGGGCGTTTAGTTGTGTTGTTATCGCATGATGCGTTGTTGTGAGTTTTGTGGGTCCGGATTGTGGTTTTGTGGTGTGGTTGTGTTGTTGTAACCTGGAGGCAAGCCTTTTGCATTGTGTTGCCAAATTTCGTATTTCTGGGATGTTTAGTTTTGTTGTTATAGTCACTGCGCAAACAACTTTATCATTTTATCTCTCCCCGGGGCTGTGGTGGAGGCTCCTTCCTTGGAGGCTTTTAAGCAGAGGCTGGATGGCCATCTGTTGGGGGTGCTTTGAATGCGATTTCCTGCTTCTTAGCAGGGGGTTGGACTAGATGGCCCATGTGGTCTCTTCCAACTCTACTATTCTATGATTCTATGATTCTATGATATATATAGACTAGCTGTGCCCGGCCACGCGTTGCTGTGGCGAAGAATGGTGGTATGGGAAATAAAGTATTGAGGAATTGGTGGTAGTTAAGGTCAAGGGTAAAGGTTTTCCCCTGACGTTAAGTCCAGTCATGTCTGACTCTGCGGGTTGGTGCTCATCTCCATTTCTAAGCCGAAGAGCCGGCGTTGTCTGTAGACTCCTCCAAGGTCATGTGGGATGACTGCATGGAGCGGCGTTACCTTCCCGCTGGAGCAGTACCTATTGATGCACTCACATTTACATGATTTTGAACTTCTGGGTTGGCAGAAGCTGGGGCTAACAGTGGGGGCTCTCTCCGCTCCCCCAATTCAAACCTGCGGCCTTTCGGTCCAGAAGTTCAGCAGCTCAGCGCTTTAACATGCTGTGCCATCGGGGGATATTATTTCCTAAAGGTTGTGAATATACAATATTTCTGATTGTTTTGGTTTTTTTGTCTGTTGGAGGCAAGTATGAATGCTGCAATTAGGAAAAATGATTAGGATGTAATGGCCTTGCAGATTTAAAGCCTGGCTGTTTCCTCCCTGAGTAATTTTTTTGTTGGGAGGTGTTAGCTGGCCCTGATTGTTTCCTGTCTGGAATTACCTTGTTTTTAGAGTGGTGTTGTTTGCAATATTTTATGTGCCTCTACTGTCTGTGGCCCTGAGAAAACAGAGGATTGGCCAGACTTTGATGATGAGAATCCTTTGCTGGGAAGTGTTAGCTGGCCCTGATTGTTTTCTGTGTGGAATTCCCCTATTTTCAGAGTGTTGTTCTTTATTTAGTGTTCTGATTTTAGAGATTATATTGTTCTGTTTTATTATACCACATTAATTTTTGTATATTCTGATTTTAGTGTTTTTGAATACTTGGAGCGAGATTGTATTCATTTTCACGGTTGACCGCAACACAATAATAATAATAGTAATAGTAATGATAGTAATGATAGTAATAATAATGACTTTGGTAATACACAGTGCTTCACTGCCTTCTCAGCTTCCTTTCTGGAAGAATCCTTTCTTGGGAGGTGTTAGCTGGCCCTGATTGTTTCCTTTGTGAAATTTCCAATTTCCTTGCTTTATTTACTTTCTTTATTTCTTTATTTATTGTCCTGGTTTTAGAGATTATATTGTTCAGCATTATTATATCCCAGAAATTATTTCATATCAAAGTAGAATCTCACTTATCCAACATTCGCTTATACAATGTTCTGGATTATCCAACACAGTCTGCCTTTTCATAATCAATGTTTTTGTAGTCAGTGTTTTAAATTCATTGTGATATTTTACTGGTAAATTTGTAAATACAGTACAGTAGAGTCTCACTTATCCAACATAAGCGGGCTGGCAGAATGTTGGATAAGCGAATATGTTGGATAAGCGAATATGTTGGATAATAAGGAGGCGTTAAGGAAAAGCCTATTAAATATCAAATTAGGTTATGATTTTACAAATGAAACACCAAAACATCATGTTAGACAACAAATTTGGCAGAAAAAGTAGTTCAATACGCAGTAATGCTATGTAGTAATTACTGTATTTACAAATTTAGCACCAAAATATCACGATATATTGAAAACATTGACTACAAAAATGCCTTGGATAATCCAGAACGTTGGATAAGCGAATGTTGGATAAGTGAGACTCTACTGTAATTACTACATAGCATTATTGCGCTTGGAACTACCTTTTCTGTCAAATTTGTTGTATAATATGATGTTTTGGTGCTTAATTTGTATAATGATTACCTAATTTGATGTTTAATTGGCTTTTCCTGAATCCCTTCTTATTATCCAATATATTTATTTACTTATCCTGCCGGCCTGTTTATGTTGGATAACTGAGAGTCTACTGTATATTGATAATCTTATATTATCTGCTTAGAACTGGATTATATGAGGCCCCTTCTTCACAGCTGTATAAAATGCACACTGAAGTGGATTATATGGTAGTGTGGAGTCAAGATAATCCAGTGCAAAGCAGATAATGTAAGATTTAAAATGGGTTATATAGCTGTGTGGAAGGCCCTTGAGTCTACACTGCCATATAATCCAGTGCAAATTAGATAATCTGTGGAAGACGTCTAAGTGAGGCCTAAATCTGCCTGTTCCCTAACTGAAACCTGGCTGTCCCTTGGTTGCTAGGCAACCAAGTGGGCAGAGATTAGCCCTCTAAACTGGCAGCAATTGGATAAAAACAATTATTGCTCTCCCTCTAATTAGGACTTTATTTTTCTTTTCTTTTTGTTGTATCAACCCTGAGGCATGGGTGATGGGTTGTGTTGTCAAATTTCGAGGTTGGGGGGCCTGTAGTTTTGTTGTTTTGTCCACTGCCCTGATGCCATCACTCTTTTATATATATAGATGATATTCCTGAGAAGAGTTAAATACTTGTTTGAGTGAATCTTCTTGTAATGATAAATATCCACTAGTGTTGTTCATGCAGGGCAATTTAGGTTGCTCAGTTGTTAGACTGATATCCCTGGTTTTCTCTCTAAACTGTTAGGAACAAAGATATGCCAATGCACAAAATATATAACAGATCTTCAGAAGTGTTATTTCAATTGACCAAAAGAACATCTATTCTCCCATAACGTATATTGCTTTCAAATAATGCTCTCAAGAGACCAAAAATAAGTAAACTTTGCTAAAAGGTAACATAGCTGATTTACTTACAAACTTCATGTATTAGCGTACAACCACATTTCTTATTGGTTTTATGTTAACGAACTCTCTTCAGTCTAATACATTACTGAACATTGACTTAATATAAACTGATTACTCACTGCAGCATACTGTACTACACTCAACTATACTCTGCTAACTTAATACATCAGCTGATGCAAACAGACTGATGCAAACTGACTCATACTCTAACTTCTGATTCAAACGGATTCTAAAATGGAGTCTCAGTCTGAATAGTCTCAGATCTGGTCACATGGTCTGAAGTCCCGCCCACAACTTCAAACAACATAGAGTTAAGGCAAAACTGCATACCAATACATACATGCAATATAGTAAGCAATCTCAATTATATACATAACAAATAACTAGTATTGAAGGCTTGTAGAAGGTTGCTATTTCCAACTGTGATGCCTCATGGGCCTTGTAGTCCTGCTCCTACTGCCACCGTGACAGATGAAGACGAAAACATGGGGTTTTTACCGGTTCAACAAGAGCCGGAATCTTTCCAGCTGCCGGATGTTTTCGCCCAAGAACCCAGTAAAACAGACCTTGGGCATTCCTCACCCCCATTCCCTAGGAGACAGTCCTATTCTGCAGACAGGGGAGTGAGAGAACAGACTCGCAGGAGCTTACGGATTGCAGCTAAACAACAGGCTGATTAGCCATGCTTCCCTTGGGAAATTCTAAGGAGTTTCACATCTGGACAAAGTTGGGTTTCGTTTCCCGTTCTCTAGGGAAAGAGGTCTTTGGCGGGAAAACGAGACCCCAATATAGGTGCCTGGCACGTTAGAATTGTTGCGGAGTCAACAGAGCAGCTCGAGAAGCAACTTCGTGTTTCCAGCCTTGTGTGGACTTCGCAAAGTCCGCAACCCCAGTTCCTTGCCTTCCGGATCAAGTATTCAAGATTTGTCTAGCCTTGTTTTTAGCCACGGACCTTGTTCTTAGAATCTCTGTTTCGCCTTGTTCCTAAGTCACGGACCTTGTTTAATGATTCAAGTTTGTTTCCAGCCTTGTTCTCAAGCTACCTTGGACTTCAAAGACTCTGGGCATTTTCCCCACACTATTGCTTGGCAATAGTGTGTGTTTCGGTTATTGGATTATAAACTTTGAACTCTAATATCAATTATTGGACAATACATTTTTGACCTCATTTGATAGGTCTGCTTCTGAACTATATTCTTCACTGGTTTTTATTACTTTTATATATTTACTTAATAAAGATATTAGATAGATATTGGTCTCTGCGTCTGGTTCTTGGTGCTCCGTTGCCACGGGCGTGACACCAACAAAAGCAGCAATGACAGGATTTATTTCTGCTGTTGAGTCATTGCATTTTGCATCTATTTTTTTCTGCCACTCGCAGATGACTCAGGTTTGCTTTGTTACAGTGCCAACCCGAACCACAGCAAGAACAGCTATCCTAGCTAACAAATGATGCCATGGTCTCGAGAAATGAGTAAATTTAGAGTTGGGAAAATGGTCCTAGAGGGACAGAAAAGGCAAGGGTGGGATGGAGCACCTGATATCCTGGTCAGCGTATACTTTAGTGAAACTCAGGTAAAGAACATGAGTCATGTAGGTATCATGATCTGGAGCAAAGCCTCTTAAACCTTTTCAACTTGCAGCCCCTTTTTGCCCAAGAAAGTTTTATGTGGTCCCAGGTATATAAAATAAGCATATAAATAATTTTTTTAATCAAATTGTTAAATTGCTAGATACAGAAGTCCAACTGTACCAAAGCAATAACACTTAATACACACCTAATGTTGTGACTCAGCCTCTGTGTGACTCTGATGAGGATTCTGGGATGCAGTTTCAAGATGATGGGATTCAGGTTCAGGATGAATTTCAAGATGACTCTGATAGGAATTATGGGATTCAGGTGCAGGATGTTCCTGCTGTGGAAAATGAAGAGCACGGAGGCTTTCCCACAGGAAGAAATGTTGTTGTTAATGAGGATGGTTCTCAGGTGCAAGAAGCAGGAAAGGAGAGCAGCTCCCAGCCTCAGCTTGATAACACTAACGAAGCTTGTGGCCTTGATGATGGGGCCACATCTTTGGATCGAACTAGACGTCTGGAATTTCAGGGACTGCGCAGAAGTTTTAGAATAGCAAATAAGAGGGAGGGCAAAGGGCAAAGAAATGCCTTCATGTTATGCTATTAAAGCAGTCGGCTGAGAGGGAAATCTTCCTCAAAGCAATTTCCTCACTTGAGTCAAGGACCAAGACTGCTTTTCTGTGTTATCTCATGGCTTGGATGTAACCTCGTTTCTGGGACTTTGGTGTCTATTGAAATTACTCTGCTTTATGTCTATTGTTTCCATGGATTTGTTTCTTACAGCCTTGTTTTGCAACTATCTTCTGGAACTATACTTTTGCCTTTTATGAATTGTGTTTTTCCCATTTCCTAGTAAACTACAAAAGACTACATTCTGTGTGCAGCCTGGTGTCTTTAGCAAGGTGAGGCTAACCTGAGGTGCAAGACCTAAGCTCCAAAATCAAACCTCCTTAAATAAAATATAGTGGTTCTCAGTATCTGCGGGGATTTAACTGTACCAAAGCAATAACACAGGACTTGCAATGTATACCAAAGCCCATGAATTCTTAAATCCCATGATATACAGAAATGTGTAGTAAAACAAGGTCCCTTATGGTAAATGGCAAAGTCAATGTTTGATGACACTCTCGTTATGTTGTCTCATTGTGGAGAAAGTTATGGGGATAGCTCTTGTATTTTTTAAATGTTATTTGTAAAAGCTTTACAAATTTCCCAAAAATCAGTGGATGAGTGTAACATTCCAAAACTTGGGGGACTTATAGTTGTAAAAGTGTCTTACAAGTGTTGTAAGTTTCATCCTGATAGCCATGAAAATGACAGAGAAACGAGCCTCGGAAGAGTTCCCATTGACGCAAATGGGCAGAACAACAAAACGAAATAATAACAGAATTTCGGATTAGAAACAAAACGGACCCTTTTGCAAGAAACACTTGCAAAATTAAATGGAGGCTATCCACATTTTGTATTTTAAAATGAAACATATTTTTGGCATTTTGCATATGTCTGGGTGGCCATCTGTTAGGAATACTTGCATTGTGTCTTGCTTTATGGCAGGGGGTTGGTCTCTATGGCCTTGGGGGTCTCCTCTAGTTTTCTGATTTTATGATTCTAAGTGCAGTCCTAGTCTCTAACACACACACACACACACAGGCTGTCTGTTGCCACAGTAATAGATATCATGCCTCAGGCAGGCTTCCTCAGCCAATCCATCCCACAGTGACTATTTGTGGTGAGCCCACTGACGTCAATGGAGCTCTGTGGGAATGAGTAGCTTTGGAGAAGTATCCTCAAAGCTTTTCAGCCGTTTGACCTCAAAAGCCATCTCGCTGAGTTGACCAGGGTAATTTTCACAGTTTTATTCTCATTAACAAGCCTTTTGAGAATCACACTGAACAGTTAACCCACTGCATCCTTCTCTTGTCTCCTTCTCCATCTGTCAAGGCTTTGATCAACAATTTCCACGCTTTCCTCCTCAAACGGACTTCAACTCGCAGAAGCTTTAGCTGAATTGGTTGCGGTGAGTTTTCCGGGCTGTATGGTGATGTTCCAGAAGCATTCTCTCCTGATGTTTCACCCACATCTATGGCAGGCATCCTCAGAGTTTGTGAGGTTTATTGTCAGGAGAGAACCTCTGAGGGTGCCTGCCATAGATGTGGGTGAAACGTCAGGAGAGAATGCTTCTGGAACATTAGCCATACAGGCCGGAAAACTCACAGCAGCCCAATGATTCCAGCCATGAAAGCCTTTGACAACACATTTAGCTGACTTGGCAAGAGGGATTCTGGTAATTGTAGTCCAAAGCATCTGGAAGATCAACGTTTGGGAACAAGTGGCTTAGGTTGCATCTACACTCTAGAATTGATGTACAGTAGAGTCTCACTTATCCAACGTTCTGGACACATTTTTGTAGTCAAGGTTTTCAATGCATTGTGATATTTTGGTGCTAAATTTGTGAATACAGTAATTACTATGTAGCATTAGTATGTAATGAACTACTTTTTCTGTCAAATTTGTTGTATAACATGATGTTTTGGTGCTTACTTTGTAAAATCATAACCTAATTTGATGTTTAATAGGCTATTTCTTAATCTCTCCTTATTATTCAACATATTCTCTTATCCAAAGTTCTGCCGGCCCCTTTATGTTGGATATGTGAGACGCCACTGTATTTTGAGACTGTATTAACTGCAATGGCTCAATGCTATGAAATCTTGGGAATTTCAGTTTGGTGAGGCTCTGGCACTCTTTAGCATAGAAGACTTAAGATCTTGCAAAACTACGGTGTTCGTGATTCTATTGCATTGAGTATTGGGAGTTAAAGTGGTGTCAAACTGCATTAATTCTACAGTGTAGATGCATTCTTAGTTTTTTAGAAGAAGGGAAACGGAGGCTGCCTGGACAACTTTGAAACCGCTACTGAGAAGACTTTGACAGCTGTATCATGTAATATATTATTATAATACTAACTGTGCCCAGCCACGCGTTGCTGTGGCGAAGTCTGGTGGTATGGGAAATAAAAGTATTGAGGAATTGGTGGTAGTTAAGGTAAAGGGTAAAGGTTTTACCTTACATTAAGTCCATTATAAATGGGTTATATAGCTGTGTAGAAGGACCTTGAATCTACACTGCCATATAATCCAGTGCAAATTAGATGATCTGTGGAAGAGGCCTGAGGCCTAACTCTGCCTGTCCCCTGGGCTGAGTGGGTTGCTAGGAGACCAAGTGGGCGGAGCTTAGCCTTCTAACTGGCAGCAATTGGATAAAAACAAGTATTCCTCTCCCTCTAATTAGGACTTTATTTTTCTTTTCTTTTTGTTGTATGAACAGAGAGGCATGGATGAGGAGTTGTGCTGCCAAGTTTAGTGTTTCTGGGATGTGCAGTTTTGTTGTTTTGTCCTAGGCCAAAATTTCATTACCCTTTTATATATATATAGATGGATGTTCACAGTATAACATGAATGCCTCATCTCATCGATAGGAAGGTAACACTCTCCAATCATCACTAAAGATGGAGCAAGGAGGTAGTAGAAGGCAAACAACTTTCTACATCTACTGGATCTAAATTATTGAAGTCTTTATGAATATACATCACGCCTGTCTCAGTTCCCTCGGCCGCAGGCATTTCCTGATCCTTCCGCACTTTTAAAGCAATCAATCTCTGCTGCTGCTTCTTTTTCGTCGCATTTAGAGATGCTTGTATATGCGTGGATCAGAAGCAGAAGTGAAAATGAGATGCACTCCCAACACTTAGGTATGGAGCAGGGAGGATGGAATGGACAAGGTCAGTTTGTCTTTCTCTTCTGTTGCAAGGTGTCATTCAAGGCTTGTTTGATGAGATTTTGTCTAGACTGGGAGCCCTGCTGTGGAATGAGTGAGCAGAACTTGGAAAATCTGGTACCGGCGACAGGACTATGATGGCTTAGAGATCCTGGGGGTTGTAGTCTGAAGAAGGCCCTGAAGCCACCAAATCCTGATCTTGAGAGCTAAGTGGAATCATAGAATCATAGACTTGGAGAAGAACACCCAGGGCCATCAATTCCACCTCCTCTCATGCATCAGCTAAAGCCAATGTGATTCCAGGCTGCATCAATAGGAGTATAGTGTCTTGTAGTGTTGGAGACTAGCCCGGAGAGGGAGTAAAGGAGAGAATTCCAGGAGAGCAATAAAACAAGCCTTTTATTATCACAGCTGATGATAAGGCAAAACAGCCGTAGGTACCCACTCTAGTGGTTCTGTACCATGCAAATGGCCGTCGTAACATATGCGTAGCAAACAAAGAACTTTATATCTCGGCTTATCTAGAATTGACCAATGGCTGAGGATCTTCCCCACCTTCCACACCTACTTTGGCACAAGTGATACCAATGACCTAACTTGTTTACTCTGAGCTTTTCTTTCTCTGGAACTTCCTAAAGGAAGGCACCAGTTCACAGGAAGGGAGGAGTACAGGCTCTGTGTTGCACATACTTCTTTGGTTCATACAAAGTGCTTATATTGTCTATATAAAGGCTATATGATATATGCAGAGGCAAAGCTATATAGGCAATGGTTTACTATTTTCTGGCTAATAGTCCCTACAGTAGTCTGGTGCTTTTGTATAGAATCACTATTTCTGATTGTTTCATTCGTATGGTCTCGTTTTCATTTTTCAGAACTGCTTCCAAAAATGAGGCCTTTCTGAATGAGCTGTTTTGTTCTTTTGTCCGAATGAATGAAAATGTTTATCCCATTAGCCAACATGGGAGGGCTTCCCATGCTCCCCTTCCTCTAAGTTTCAGGGCTAGAGGGTCTCACCATTTCACTGATCCTCAGGCTCTCTCCAATATTCATCGGAGTTGTTCGGATTGGTGGTATAAACCTGTCTCTTAATCTAGATAGGTAAAATGCAGTTTGTGGCTCATTGATGCTGTTTTTGCAGCCCTTGACTCTTCTTCAGGCTCCATTATCATTTTAAATGAGCAATAAGGTCCCCCTGTACTTTTCAACACATAATAACATGGAAAGATACTCTCTTTAAGAGTGAGTGCGTGTGGCCTGCAGACCCAAAGCGCTTGTGACTGACAGGGCTTGTAGCTGAGCACCAAATGAACCGCAGAGCACATCTTACTAGGCACTCGGCACTCATCTGCAAGCCCTAGCAGTCGCGGGCTCTTTAAGTGTGTGTGTGTGTGTGGCCTGCAGGCCCAAAGAGCCCACAACTGCCAGGGCTTGCAGCTGAGCACCGAGTGCCTAGTAAGAAGTGCTCTATGCTCCGCTCAGCGTTTGGCACTCAGCTGCAAGCCCTGGCAGTTTATTTATTTACTTATTTCCATCATTTCTATCCCGCCCTTCTCACCCAAAGGGACTCAGGGCGGCTCACAATCTGGCAAAATTCAATGCCAATATACAATACAAAAAGATAAAACATAAGCAATTAAAACAATTAGATAATTTAACAAAGTACAATAAATAGATTTAAACAATATAAAATACTTGAGCCATTCGTCCACAAGACCTTGTACATGAACCTTAATCCCACCAACCCTAACAACTCAAATGAATGCTGGAGTCTGAGGATCAGTGAAATGGTGAGACCCTCTAGCCCTAAAACTGAGAGCAAGGGGAGCATGGCAAGCTTGCCCATTGCTGCCAATTGGAAGAAAATCAGGAGACCAAATAGTTACTGTTCTCACTTTCCTTTTGTTTCACTGCTTTTTCCAATTGGTGAGGGGTCTCCTGTATCGTGCCAAATTAATGCATGGCACAAAACAAAAACAAGGATGAAACAAACCAAACACATACTGAATACAAAATGGAGTCCTGAGTCTGAACATGCTCGGTACAATCACATGTCTCCCACACCAAAGAGGTCAGTCAAACTGGCAAATCAACATACACATAGAATATAGGTTAGCAAATATATTCATTAACAAATAAATGGTGAAAGGCTTGGGAGGTTGCTATTTCCAACAATACAAGGGTTGCATCATGCAATTAAAAGTGTAAGTCTGCATATAGATATGTATGCCACACAACCCAATAGTAGGCTCTCAGCCAATGAATGCTAGGACCATAATACCCTATCTATCATGTATTTGAGAAGACTAACTTGGTTTTTCGCAATCACATAGGGGACTACGATTCTCAAAAATCCCAACCAGCATACTCAAGGACCATATTGAATCAGGATGCTGGGAGCTGTAGTTCAATTCTGTGAGATTGAGAAAACTTGCATGATACCAATGTGATTTTATGGCAATGAGTTAAGATGCTAGCTAACGTTAGTTGTGTGTGATTTGTACAATTTATGCATTATGAATAAATAGGTTTTTTTAAAAAAAGATGCTAGCTAACCCCACATCTTCCATTTGGAAGTGGTGTAGCAACAACACAAATTTAGCTTTAGCCAGGCCTACTTCCAATCCGCCATTAGAAAACTAGAAAATATGTCACAATCTCCTTTGGTACATTTCTCATATTTCCACAAATATCTTCAGCTGTTCAGGTTCTATTTTGGGTCATGAGCAGTTTTTTTGGTCTTCCCACACAGGAATTCAAGCATATATGCGTAGGCACTTTGCCTAATATATGCTTTTTGCTATGCATTTACCTTAATATATGCATTTGTATACATTTTCCTAGTTGCCTAAAGCATATCAATAGCATCCTTCAAACATGTGTATTTTTAGCAGTGCTCATTTGCTTGTGTATAATTGGAAAAGGGGAAAAAAGTAACGGGGGAGAATCTGATGCTTGTTTCCCTCTGATGTTGTTTGTTGTTGGGTGCCTTCAAGTCATTTCCGATTTATATTGGCGAATATCATGGCAAGATTTGTTCAGAGGAGGTTTGTCATTGTCCTTTTGTGATTAGACCAGTGGTTCTCAACCTTCCTTAATACACTTCCTCATGTTGTGGTGACCCCCAATCATAACATTATTTCCATTGCTACTTCATAACTGTCATTTTGCTACTGTTCTGAATTGCAATGTAAATATCTGATATGCAGGATGTATTTTCATTCACTGGACCCAAATTTGGCACAAATACCCGATACACCCAAATTTGAATACTGGTAGGGTAGGGAGGGTTTTGATTTTGTCATTTGGGAGTTAAAGTTGCTGGGATTTATAGTTCATCTACAATCAAAGAGCATTATGAACTCCACCAACAATGGAATTGAACCAAACTTGGCACACAGAACTCCCATGACCATGAAAATACTGGAAAGGTTTGGTGGGCATTGACCTTGACTTTTGGAGTTATAGTTCACCTACATCCAGAGAGCTTGTGGACCCCAAACAATGATGGATCTGGACCAAACTTGCCATGAATACTCATTATGCCCAAATGTGAAAACTGATGGAGTTTGGGGAAAATAGACCTTGACATTGGGCACTGACCTAGAGTTTTGGAGTTATAGTTCACTTACATCCAGAGAGCTTGTGGACTCCAAACAATGAGGGATCTGGACCAAACTTGCCATGAATACTCAATATGCCCAAATGTGAAAACTGGTGGAGTTTGGAGAAAATAGACCTTGACATTGGGGACTGACCTAGAGTTTTGGAGTTATAGTTCACCTATATCCAGAGAGCTTGTGGACTCCAAACAATGATGGATCTGGACCAAACTTGCCATGAATACTCAATATGCCCAAATGTGAAAATTGATGGAGTTTGGGGAAAATAGACTTTGACATTGGGGACTGACCTAGAGTTTTGGAGTTATAGTTCACTTACATCCAGACAGCACCAAGGACTCAAAGAATGATGGATCTTGACCAAACTTACCATGAATACTCTTTATGCCCAAATGTGAACACTGATGGAGTTTGGGGAAAATAGACCTTGACATTGGGCACTGACCTAGAGTTTTGGAGTTATAGTTCACCTATATCCAGAGAGCTTGTGGACTCCAAACAATGAGGGATCTGGACCAAACTTGCCATGAATACTCAATATGCCCAAATGTGAAAACTGGTGGAGTTTGGAGAAAATAGACCTTGACATTGGGGACTGACCTAGAGTTTTGGAGCTATAGTTCACCTATATCCAGAGAGCTTGTGGACTCCAAACAATATGGATCTAGACCAAACTTGCCATGAATACTCAATATGCTCAAATGTTTCTTAACCCCCAGGTTAACACTGAATTAGATCAAGGTCACAAGCAGATAAAAGATACACAATTCTGCTTTGTTGTTGGGTTTCTAAACCACAAATTGATTCAACTTCATTTCAAAACATCTCAGTTAATGTTAATATCTACCTATCTAGCTATCTTCAGGCATCGGACTACAAGACTTCTCTTTTTCCGCTCGTGATTCTCCAGCAGCAAATCTGGTGTATCGATGCTCCTGAATAAAACGGTGTCAAGCAGAACCGTGGCTTGTTAGATGCAGGTTCCTCCACAAAAGGATTTGGAGACAATCAATGGGCTCCTCTGCGGCTCTAAAGAGACGGAGGTCAATAAACAGCCAGCGAGACGGAGTAGCTATCTTTTGTTTCTCCCCAGGAACGCGGGCCTGCCGCTGTTCGACCCGGCAGACAGGATTAAAAGAAACTCAGAAATATTGAGCCGTCATGAAAAAGAGAGATTTTAAACGCATGGCGCAAGTCATAGCTGCCATGACATGTTATTGAACAAGGAGTGACGGACGCGGAAAAGTGTGGCAGGAACAGCAGAACAAGAGAGAGAAAAGTGAACATCATGACGGCCCTGAAATGCGCAATGCCAACTTCACAACTGACAAAAGCAACACTTAAGCATCTCTAGCTCTTCTTGACAGTTGATCCATGGGAAGCATTCTGCTGAAAGAAGACTTCAAATAACAGAGCACCACTTCCTCTATAGCCTGCGTGTAGAAGATGCTCGAATCCGGATGACAAGGTTTCAATTCTCTCTTTATATATAGGAACTTACTAGGCACAGCTCTGGGATTCTCCTATCTAAATTTGTCTCTGAAGGCTCATGCAGAATTTAAAGACAAATACAGAAAATACCTGAATCATAATTTTTAAATGTAATTGTGCATCAAACTGATGATTCACTGAATCAGTGAATGGTCCAGTTGTAAGGCCTTTTAGAAGCCATTTAGCCCAGTCCCATACTCAAGGAAGGAATGTAGCACAATGATAGTACCCATGATGACCATCTGGACATTATGTAAACACTACTGTTTTGTGATTTCAGCTCCACAAGAACCGTGGGTTCAGGGGCCAGGCGTGTCAAGCTCCAAAGGACCACATAAGACACAAATGGGTTGAAGGCAAAGAACAGATCGATTTATCCACCTCGGCCAAAGTGGATGTCAGCAAAGTCTGTGCTGCAAAAACTGACTCAACTCAATGCAAACATATAGAAATATTTATAGTACTCTGAAAGCAGTGTCGACCTTGCAGTTCTGGGTACAGAGTGTTCTTGTTCCAGTCCTGATTCATTTGACTTTTTGTAGGTTGAGTCTGAACATAATCACCAAAATGCACCTATTGTCCAGTTTTGGTCTTTCAAGAACAGCCTTAACACACTGTGGTAAGTAAATGAAAACTGCTTTAATTCAGCAAACATAAAGTATTGCACATTCAATGGAATAATGCAAAAAGAAACAAGGAAGTCATAGGACAAACACAGTCTCTGGTAAACTCCCAAAACAAACAGCAGTCTTACTTCAGACAAAGAAACAGCAATAAATCAAGATGCAGACTTGAAGCAGGCACAAGGAGAGTGACGTGAAGGCATTAGAGTCAGTTTGTTAACAGCGAGAGCTGGCTGCACCTGCTTCTGCTTTATAGCCCTGAGTTTCCTCACAGCTGCTAGGGCAGTTCCCAATTACTCAGCTGCATTTCTGGCAGCTAATCTAGCTGAACAACATCTCTGCTCTGTTTCCTTTTGCTTCTTCTGGAATGAGGGTACTTGCAAAGTTTCCTCCTCCAATTCCAACTCACCCTCAGATTCATGAACACTTTCCTGCTTCCCTAACACCTAGGCAGTGGTTTCTGTCCAGTCTATATTCCCCTTGCTTTAGCTGAAAATTTATTTATTTATTTATTTATTTATTTAAGTATTTATATTCCACCCTTCTCACCCCGAAGGGGACTCAGGGTGGATCACAATGTACATATATATGGCAAACATTCAATGCCATTAGACAAACAACACACAGACAGACACAGAGGCTATTTATCTTCCCAGTTTCTGGCTTTGTGAGGGTCTGCTCGATTCCGGCCACAGGAGGAGCTGCTGCTTCATCATCCACTGTGACAACAAGTCCTTTTGATGGAGTACTTCCTCATCTGGCACGCACGCTGCTGGACATTTTTATGGTGTTGGAAATTAGTTAAATTATCCTCCCCGTATAAGCAGTCCCTAAATTTTCCTACTTGACAGATGCAACTGTCTTTCAGTTTGCTTAGGTAAATAACAAGCTGGGGCTATTTAACAGTCGGGCACTCAATCTGACTCGGGCTTCGAACTCACAACCTCTCAGTCAGTAGTGATTTATAGCAGCTGGTTACTAACCAGCTGCACCACAGCCCGGTCAACATTGTCCTGATGAAAATATCAGGACAATGTCCAATGAAGAATGGACAAATCTGGATTGTAGCTCCTATATATCCTCACCACTGATCTATTCATGCGCTGCACTCATGTCTCCTTAAAGATCCCGAAGATCGGTGTTCAATCTATATATGGTTTAATGTGTTGTTGAAGGCTTTCATGGCTGGAATCGCAGGGTTGTTGTATGTTTTCCGGGCTGTATGGCCATGTTCCAAAAGTATTCTCTCCTGATGTTTCTCCAACATCTATGGCAGGCATCCTCAGAGGTTGTGAGGTGTGTGTATATACATCTGAGGATGCCTGCCATAAATGTGGGCGAAACGTCAGGAGAGAATACTTCTGGAACATGGCCATACAGCCCGCAAAACATACAACAACCCTATATATGGTTTATTGGTTGCAAAGTGTATGTTTTTGGGGTCTCAGAATGGTTATGTTTTGGTGAAGCACTTGCTTTTAGCCCTACCGGTTCCTGTCTTTAAGTGAGCTGTAATAAAATCCATGATGTTTTGTAATGCACACTTGCTTATTCCCTCCACAAATCCAGTATACGGACAGTCCCTAAACAGAAATAATTCATGCTTGAAAACTGCTTTGCACTTACTGTCAGGAAAAAATTGCCTTGAGGAAATGGAGCTGGGAAGAGCTGTATCCATTAGTGTGTGAGTTCAGATGTACGACATCCATCAACGCTTTCTCAAGAAACTCTTCTAAATAGTTATGAACTCCACTGCAAACCACCTGGACTCCTCAGTTCACTGCTCAAAATGACTTCTTGAAAGTCAGCACCTTGAAATGGTTGTCCGTGGTTACTGTACTTTGTCAAGAAGTGCTTCTGCAAAAATTTAAAAAAATCCAAGTCTACAAGATTAGGATTCAGGAGGCGGTCTAAAGGGTCTCAATTCTAAACAAGCCGTGGTGTGCAGCAGAGAACTGGCTACAATAATGTTTTCTTTCTGCACAAACTTTCTTAAGGAGGGAATCTAGGGAATCAGGGGCATTGAAGCTGGCCCCAGGAAAAGCTTCAGCTTTATTTAGGAGTGACTTTCCATATTCCCAGGTCTTTCTTTCCACAGAAGATGATGTTATCAGTATTTTTTTCCTCTTCAGTGGTTATATGTTGCTTCCACTGTTGGAGGGAAATATGCTTCTGAATGCCTTTTGCTGTAGCTACTATGGAAGGAGAGAAAGACTGGAGTAGCGATTAGTGTTGTGCTTTTGTATGGAATTGCTGTTCGTTTTGTAGTTTCATTCGTTTCATCTCATTTTCGTATTTGTTCTCGCTAACAAAAATGGGGCGCCTATACGAACAGAATTTTCGTCTGGCTTATGAAAAAAACTAAAATTTTCTGACCATTGGCTGCAATGGGAAGGCTTCCAAGGCCCCCCTCCCCCCAGCTCTGTTTTTAAGCTAGAAGGGTGAAAATCAATACACACGGAGGGCATTTCGACCCCTTTTAACACACCAATTTTTAAAATGTTTGGGTCTTCCCCAGAGTACTATTGTTATTATTATTAATAATAATAATAACAACAACAACACCCATTGGCACACATCAGCTGTCATGGGGAAGCAGCCCTCTCTCAGACTCAGTTTAGGGTCCCAGAATGACTGTTGTTCTTAATATTAATATTAATCAATATTTTTATCTCCTTGTTTTTAACATGTGATGTATGTATTGATTGTATGACTGCTTTTCATGTTTGATTTTACAATGTGTAATTTGTCACTGTTTTTATTATTGTTGTGAGCCGCCCCGAGTCCCCTCGGGGAGATGGGGCGGGATATAAGAATAAATTTATTATTATTATTATTATTATTATTATTATTATTATTATTATTATTAAGACCCATTGGTACACATCAGATGTAATGGGGAGGCACTCCTCTTTCAGACTAATCTTAGGGTCCTAGAATAACTGTTGTTCTTAATATTAATATTAATTTTATTATTAAGACCCATTGGTAACACATCGGATGTAATGGGGAGGCACTCCTCTCCCAGACCCCGCTTAGGGTCCTAGAATAACTTGTCCTTAATGTTAATATTAATTTTATTATGAACACCCATTGGTACACTTCGGATGTAATGGGGAGGCACTCCTCTCCCAAACCCAGCTTAGGGTCCCAGAATAACTGTTGTTCTTAATATTAATCTTATTATTAATACCCATTGGTACATATGAGATGTAATGGGGAAGCAGACCTCTCTCAGACTCAGCTAGAGTGCCAGAGTAACTTTCGTTATTAATATTAATATTATTATTAACGCCCATTGGTACACATCAGCTGTAATGGGAAAGCAGCTCTCTCTCAGTACCTGCTTATTGTTACAGGGCCAAAATGAAAGGACAATGAAAGCAAGCACAATGACTGTGTGGCTTTCATTTTCGTGTCGCCTCTCGTTTCCTACAAAAATGTCGTCATTCGTTTTGTGTAGAAGAATGGTTGAAACGAAACCATAGCATGAAGGAAAAGAAGGAAATTTTTTCACACATATCTCTAGTAGAAACCTTTTGTCTAATTCAGCACAGTTCTTCTTATGTTCTTAATAATTCCATTGTTGCATCTGCTGCTAGTGGAGTAGTGATACTTGGCAGTTGTCAAGTCTTTTGTCATATGCCACCGTTATTAGTTTCTTTCATCTCAGGTGCATCCCTTCTTTTGATCTTTCTTTGGTCTCAAATAAAATGCCACCTCTGTCAGTAAAACGGCAACAACAGTTTTGAAGCACACTCTTCTTCATTGGACGGCTTTTCACAGAAGTTGCGTAGCTTTCTCTCGGGGGTGTTTTAAGGGCGGGTTCATTTCAACATGTCAAGGAGGCTGGAATAGATGGCCCTCGAGGCTTCTTTCAACTCTATAAAAATATGATTGTAATGCTTGACTATAGGCAGTGAACTCTGTGGGATGTTTTGAGTAGAAACAGAGAGCATGGAATTGATAGCTTTTTGTGGGTTTCCAATATAAGTTAGTACTCAATTGGCTATCCTCTGGCTGGATTCCATGAACCTATGAGATCCCTAGTGGGAATTTGGCCCTGTCCTTGATAGTATCGCAAACAAAGGTGGAAAATTAGGTCTAATTTATTCAGTGGCTATCACTATGTAGATTTGGAATACGGACAAATCTTGTTCTGTGTTGTGGCTCCTGAACTCATTATACAAATGGAGTCTGAGGGGAGCCTATTACATAGGGCTGTGTTTCTGAAACTGGGCTCCTCCAGGTGTTTTGGATTTCAACTCTCATAAATCCCAGCCAGTTTACCACCTGTTAGGAATTGTGGGAGCTGAAGTCCAAAATATCTGGAGAAGTCCAGTGTTAGGGCTCAGCAAGGAGCAGGAGAATCATCATCATCATCATCATCTTTATTTGTATCCTGCTTTTCTCCCTAAAGGGGACCCAAAGTGGCTCACAACATTGTGTAAAAGACCATATAAAATTTGACAAAGGATGAGAGGGATGATGGGTTTCAAACAGAGCAAAGTTAAGAGTCTGTGTGTAATCAGGGAAAATTGCAGGCAGTTGAAGATGAGACAGAGGATGTTTTGGATTCCAATGTTCATTCCTTAGCACCAGGGGAAAAGGAAACGGGTGAAACGTCCATTTCTCTTGGGAATCAGCCTTCAGTCCATGGGGAGTTTTCCCGTGATGTCAGATTAGGTCTCCGGAGAGAGGGAGTGAAAGATAGATTAATTAGGCATTCAGAGAGACTCCGTGAGAAGTTGTTGAAACTCAGGTGTGTGAGGCCTGATTTGATGGCTTTTTGGTTGGGCTTGGTTGTAAATTAAGTAGCACATCTGCCCTACCTTTTTTGTGATGCTCGCCAAGTGAAGACATCAGACTTCAATTGCTCACCTTCCAGCTAAGCGGGCAGAGAAAGCCCTTCTAGATACATTGAGATATGACTCTCATATATACTTCCTATTGGCAAAATCAAAGTTATTTATTCAATGGGAACAACCTTTCAAATGTATTGGACCATGGCTCTCATCATCCTCAGTCGGCATGGTTAATGTCTCTGTTGGTAGACATCTTGGGAGATAGAATCTGAAATTCGCTAGGCTTGGGGAGACAGTGGTTGAATTCAAAAGTTACAATATTGAATACCATAAAGAGTTTATTGATGATTCTGAAACGTTAAATACCGTATATTGATCTGGCTTCTTCAGAGCTGTGTTCAGCGAATCCCTGTTGGTATCTTCAAAGATGTATTGATGGGTTTGAGAACACTGATGAAATGTAAAAATTATTTTCCATAAATGCTCTCTCCTGTGGGCTGTTGTAATTAAACGCCAGCCATACGTTTCCGAGCTTATGGTCTCACCTCTTTCTCGGCTGCTTATTACACATGAAATTACTTTCTAAATCCCACTTAAGGCAGTCCTCTAATAAAATGCCCTCTCTTAGGATTGCTTGTTTACTTCTCTTCTGCTCTATCTAACAAGTAAGCTCAGCACTGCCGTATCGGCCGAGAGCGGTTGTAATCACTGCAATACAATCTAGGTGTCAAACCAGCATTTTCTTGGTGTCATCTCACATCATCGCATTTCTGAGCCCCTCCTTGCTCTGATCTTTATCTCCCCGCCATTGCCGAAATGTTAATAAATATGGTTTAGTATTATCTGATGCTCACATGTCTGGAAAAATAAATTCCAGCCAGACAATTGGGATCTTTGTGTTGGTATTGTGTTTTGTCTGCGTTCATTCCCTATTGCAATCATACAATAAAAAGGGAGATATTAAAAGTCACTGAAGGGAATGACAGACCTTGCTGGTTTTTTGTTCTCATTGCTTCATCTACTACCTTTCTTGAGTATCTGTCTCATATTTTCCCCATATTTTTACTAACGTTATAGCTGCCACAGACTAGATAGGAATGTAGGAAGTATGTGCCCACTGCCTTTATGCTATAATTTGCTTATCTAGTTGACGGAAAGATAGACATGATATATATGTACGAGATATATTTGCTGATAGCTGCCTTCAAGACAACTTTTACTAAAGCTGATCCTATGAAGGAGAAACCTCCAAGTCACCCTGTTCTCAATGGTCTCGGGGCTGAATCTATCAGTCTGGAATTCAACCTTTTATTTATTTACTAGCTGTGCCCGGCCACGCGTTGCTGTGGCAAAGTGGTGGTGGTATTGGTTAAAAATTGTTGTGTAATTTTTATTTGACATTACAGTAGAGTCTCACTTCAAGCCTCGCTTATCCATGCCTCTGGATAATCCAAGCCATTTTTGTAGTCAATGTTTTCAATATATCGTGATATTTTGGTGCTAAATTCGTAAATACAGTAATTACAACATAACATTACTGCGTATTAAACTACTTTTTCTGTCAAATTTGTTGTATAACATGATGTTTTGGTGCTTAATTTGTAAAATCATAACCTAATTGGATATTTAATAGGCTTTTCCTCAATCCGTCCTTATAATCCAAGATATTCGCTTATCCAAGCTTCTGTCAGCCCGTTTAGCTTGGATAAATGAGACTCTACTGTATTTGCATTTTTTTATTAATTTTATTGTAAGTTACATTTTTATTTATTATATTTTATTATTTTCTTGTATTATTTTTAGTTATTTTCTGTTATTATAGTATTTTATTGTATTAAATTTTTTAGTGTTTTTTATTATTTTTTATTGGGTTGCTAGGAGACCAAGTTGGAGGAGCTTAGCCTTCTAACTGGCAGCAATTGAATAAAAGCAATTATTCAATTCTCTCTAATTAGGACTTTATTTTTCTTTTCTTTTTGTTGTATCAACCTAGAGGCGTGGATGATGGGTTGTGTTGTCAAATTTCGAGGTTGGGGGGCCTGTAGTTTTGTTGTTTTGTGGGTCGCTGTGATGCCATCACTCTTTTATATATATAGATTACTCCATTTATGGCCTTCCCTTACCCATTCCATTGCCCTACAGGGTGACTTTGGTTCACAAGGGGACTTAAGAGTTTCTATTTAACATCATCTACAATCCTTAACATACTCTTCATGATTCCTGCCAGTATCTCATCTTGTTAAGGCCATTTTTCACAGTTGAAGCAAGTCGTGGGAGTTTTGGTTCTGCTTCTACTAACCAGAAACAGTTTTTGTTGGTATAGGCCACAATAATTTTTCAGGTGACATTTCCTTCAGAGTTAGAGATTTCTATTGACTGGTGGGATATGATGGCAAATTTGTAAAATATTGACAGTTTGGGTGGGCTTCTATAATAGGGATGGTGGGAGATCTGCTTTGTAATTGTAAACAAGTCATGCCAGACTAATCTGATCTCTTTTTTCGATAGAGTTACGAGTTGGGTCGATACAGGGAATGCCGTGGATGTAGCATATCTAGATTTCAGTAAGGCCTTCGACAAAGTCCCCCACGACCTTCTGGCAAACAAACTAGTAAAATGTGGGCTAGACAAAACTACGGTTAGGTGGATCTGTAATTGGCTAAGCGAACGAACCCAAAGGGTGCTCACCAATGCGTCGTCTTCATCATGGAAAGAAGTGACAAGTGGAGTGCCGCAGGGCTCCGTCCTGGGCCCGGTTCTGTTCAACATCTTTATTAACGACTTAGACGAAGGGTTAGAAGGCACGATCATCAAGTTTGCAGATGACACCAAACTCGGAGGGATAGCTAACACTCCAGAAGACAGGAGCAGAATTCAAAACGATCTTGACAGACTAGAGAGATGGGCCGAAACTAACAAAATGAAGTTCAACAGGGACAAATGCAAGATACTTCACTTCGGCAGAAAAAATGGAAATCAAAGATACAGAATGGGGGACGCCTGGCTTGACAGCAGTGTGTGCGAAAAAGATCTTGGAGTCCTCGTGGACAACAAGTTAAACATGAGCCTACAATGTGATGCGGCAGCTAAAAAAGCCAATGGGATTTTGGCCTGCATCAATAGGGGAATAACGTCTAGATCCAGGGAAGTCATGCTCCCCCTCTATTCTGCCTTGGTCAGACCACACCTGGAATACTGTGTCCAGTTTTGGGCACCGCAGATGAAGGGAGATGCTGACAAGCTGGAAAGCGTCCAGAGGAGGGCAACTAAAATGATTAAGGGTCTGGAGAACAAGCCCTATGAGGAGAGGCTTAAAGAGCTGGGCATGTTTAGCCTGCAGAAGAGAAGGCTGAGAGGAGACATGATAGCCATGTACAAATATGTGAGGGGAAGTCATAGGGAGGAGGGAGCAAGCTTATTTTCTGCTGCCCTGCAGACTAGGACACGGAACAATGGCTTCAAACTACAGGAAAGGAGATTCCACCTGAACATCAGGAAGAACTTCCTCACTGTGAGGGCTGTTCGGCAGTGGAACTCTCTCCCCCGGGCCATGGTGGAGGCTCCTTCTTTGGAGGCTTTTAAGCAGAGGCTGGATGGCCATCTGTCGGGGGTGCTTTGAATGCGATTTCCTGCTTCTTAGCGGGGGGTTGGACTAGATGGCCCTTGAGGTCTCTTCCAACTCTACTATTCTATGATTCTATGATTCTATGAGTATTTCCTGGTATTCTCCATGAGCATTTCTAGCTGCTCCGGTGCTTCAAGTATGGAAAGATGGATAGAAAGATCAGTTACTTATTCTCCTCCGACCTTAAACTTCAGCATCACAACATAGATGTCCATTTTTTATGATTGTGCCAAAGGCAAGAAAGACTGGACTTCATACAGCTTTCTCTCCTGCATGAAAAGTCATTTTCCCCCAAAGAAAGCTTGGGCTTCTCTGATGTTGTCCCAGATTCACATTTTCTCAGACAAGCCTTCAAAAGAAAGCTGACCTTTTTAGGGAGGGTTGTGTTCAAGCTGTGAAGAGGAGTTTTTGTGAACTCCATTGATAATTTAATCTCCTTCCAGCTATTTCTGCTAAGGGACTTCATTTCAAAGAATGGCAAGCCTTACTATCCAACCTCCTGAGGGGGACTTATGCCTATATTTAGTCATGATAGGAGCTTTTCCTCTGAATTATGGCAAATACAACCTTTGTTTTCAAGGCACAGAATGTTCCATTTGTCATGTGTGTATAGAATTTACACTAGGCACATATAGTTTATACTGGGCGTGAGCAAACTTGGGTCCTCCAGGTGTTTTGGACTTCAACTCCCACAATTCCTAACAGCCTAATGGCTGTTAGGAATTGTGGGAGTTGAAGTCCAAAACACCTGGAGGACCCAAGTTTGCTCATGCCATGTTTATGCAGTTAATGTTTGCACGCAGGATCTCACTCTGAAATGCAGCATAGTGTTAGGGATTCCTCTTCTTCAGAGGAGGAAGGGGAGCAGGAAAGTGTTCATGAGTCAGAGGGGCAGTTGGAATCTGAGGAGGAGATTTTGCAAGTACCCACTTTTCAGGAGAGGCGAAAGGAAACTGAGCAGAGACGTCGTTCAGCTAGAATAGCTGCCAGAAATGCAGCTGAGTAATTGGGAACTGCCCTTGCAGCTGGGAGGGGACTCAGGGCTATAAAGCAGAAGGAGGTGCAGCCAGCTCTTGCTGGTAACAAACTGACTCTAATGCCTAAGCCTTCGCTCCCCTTGTGCCTGCTTTGAATCTGCATCTGAGAAACTGCTCGTAAGGATTTAGTGCTGTTTCTTTGTCTGAAGTAAGAGTGATATTTGATTTGGGAATTTATCTAATGCCTAAGCCTTCGCTCCCCTTGTGCCTGCTTCGAATCTGCATCTGAGAAACTGCTTCTAAGGATTTATTGCTGTTTCTTTGTCTGAAGTAAGGCTGATATTTGATTTAGGAATTTATCAGAGACTAAGAACTGTGGTTGCCCTAAGACTTCCTTGCTTCCTTTTGCATTATTCCACTGAGTGTGCTGTTCTTTATGTTTTGCTGAAGTAAAGCAGTTTTCATTTACTTACCACAGTGTTTTAAGGTTGTTCTTGAAAGACAAGACAGGACACATACTCTATCGAAGCGACAAACCAGGATTGGTTTGACAGTGGGATACAGCTTCTCTGTGTGTTTCTGATTGATCCTCTCTGTGTCAAGTCTACATCCTCCGGAGTTTAGGCTTTGTCCAGTTTTGCAGACTTGCATTGTGTGGAGGACTCTTCAGGAGGGAAAAATACTCCTCTTAAACAAATGCTGACAATGGTCCCATTGTTATGAGACAAGTATAGTGCAATTTAAGGGGGTTTTTTTTAAAACCAGAAAGTATTATGATAACCAGAGGACAGCATTCTCCTCAGAGCAATATGTCAATAAAACATGTAGTAACCCTGCTGCCTGCATTTTCCAAATGCAATCCTTAGGCTCCGCTTTAATCATTTTGCGACGGAATGCAGCTGGCACCACTTGTATGTCTACGATGGCGATTCCATTTACGCTCCTTTACTGGCTGCTTTTAGGTAAGCCACCAAGCACAGCGGGAAGCTAATTGCTCTGTCATACTGTTTTAATGTGATTCTTCCTGTTTAGCCTGGAGGTTTGCATTACAAAAATTCAGGATGTTGGGCTCGGCAATACGGGAAGGTCATTTAGCTGAGACACAGCCATGGACAAGACACAAGCAGATAGACAGCCACAATTCCTTCCTATATCATCTCCAGCCGTGATTTGCAAGATTCGTTGTAACAAAAACGTTGTTCTGCAAATGTAGATCTTATGGTGAATAAGTTACCATTAGTTAACCATTATTTATTCTTAATTATTCAAAACTACTGTATATACTTGAGTATAAGCCTAGTTTTTCAGCCCTTTTTTTAAGACTGAAAAAGCCCCCCTTGGCTCATACTCGGGTGAGGGTCCTGGTTGGCTTATATTTGGGTCAGCTTATACTCGAGAATATATGGTACATTTATTATTTTTCTCTATTATTGTTGCTACTATTACATTTATTTTACTCTATTATTATTATTATTATTGCATTTATTATTTTACTCTGTTTATTATTACATGTATTATTTTCCTGTAATAATAATAATAATAATAATTATTATTATTATTATTATTATTACATGTATTACTTTACTCTATTATTATTAAAAGGATACATAATCACATTTACATTGAAGAAGATGAGAATCATGATTTGATCAGAGTTGGACAGTCTTATCTTAAATTTGAGCTTTATGTAAATATTCAAAAACATTTAACCTACTGATGCCTCAATTAATGTAATTTTATTGGTATCTATTTTTATTTCTGAAATTTACCACCCTCGGCTTATACTGGAGTCAATGTTTTCCCAGTTTTATTGTTGTAAAATTAGATGCCTTGGCTTATATTCGGGACGGCTTATACTCGACTATATATGGTAATTTCAGGAAAGGGAAAAGCACATCACAAGTATTGAACCTGAATCAACACGTAGAAGATGGTTTTGAAAGTCAGCAGATTACAGGAGCTCTCTTCATAGACCTGTCAGCAGCTTATGATACCGTAAATCATTGCCTCCTCCTGAGATAAATGTATAATATCACCAAGGATTATCACCTCTCCCATTTCATAGGAAAACTGCTACAAAACAGGAGCTTTTTTGTTGAATTCCAGGGTCAGAGAAGCAAATGACAAAGAAAGAAGAACGGCCTGCTCCAGGGGAGCGTGCTTGCTCCAGCAGTGTTTACGAAAATGATGAGCCACTGCCAGAAAGGACAGAGAGTTTCATCTATGCTGACGATCATGCCATCACCGCTCAAACAGAGTGTTTTGTAATGGTTGAACAGAAGCTCTCCAAAGCTTTGGGTGCTTTTACTGCCTATTATAGGGAAAACCAACAGATTCCTAACCCATCTAAAATGCAAATGTGAGCTTTTCATCTTAAGAACAGACAAGCACCTCAAGCCCTGAGAATTACCTGGGAAGGAACATTGCAGCACAGCAACATACCTGGGAGTTACTCTGGACCGTGCTCTGACTTAGAAGAAACATTGCTTGACTATCAAGCAAAAAGTGGGTGCTAGAAATAATATCATATGAAAGCTGACTGGCACAACCTGGGGATCACAACCAGACCTAGTGAAGATATCTGCCCTTGCACTTTGCTAATCTGCTGCTGAGTATGCATGCCCAGTATGGAGTACATCTTACCATATTAAAACAATGGATGTGGCTCTTAATGAGACATGCCACATTATCACAGGATGTCTACACCCCACACTGCTGGAGAAATTATACTGTTTAGCCGGTATTGCACCATCTGAAATCCACCGGGAAGGAGCAGCCAACAATGAAAGTACCAAGGCAGTGATATCTCCGACCCATCCTGTGTTCGGATATCAGCCAGCAAGCCAACGCCTTAAATCAAGAAACAGCTTCCTAAGATCTACAGAGATACTCGTAGGAACACCTCAGCAGATGAGAGTCCAAAAGTGGCAGACTAAGACCCAGAACCTCAATCAGCGGCCGATACTGGATGAGGAATTCCCTCCTGGTCACACAGAAGACTGGGCGACTTGGAAGGCACTGAACAGACTGTGCTCTGGCACCACGAGATTCAAAGCCAATCTTAAAATATGGGGCTCTGATTCAGGAGACCAGGGTTCAAATCCCTCTTGGCCATAGAAACCCAGTCTCTCACACTCTCTCAGCCTCAAAGGGAGGCAAAGGAGAATGCCAGGGGGTTAATTAACTCTGAACCTCCCTGATTTATTGGTGAATCAGGCCTCTCACCAATCCATCTTCCGTCAGACCGCTTAAGCAACTGGCTACAAGCAGCCCCGACAAACGACACCACAGTCGTAATTCAGCTGATCCCAGCGGTTCTAAGGCTTTATTATATACAACTATATACAATTACAAAATCCATCGCTCATAGGACCCATGCTTCCCAAGCAAAGGCAAAACCGATCGTCTGAGAAGAAAAATCTTCCAGCAACTCCCACATTCCATTGCTGAATGACGAATGTCCTGTCCGCACTTCTGAGACCGGAAGGCTTGACCTATTGGCTAGGCAGGCTATCAATCAAGTTGGCTTGCCATTAACTTGTGTGCTGCTGGAAAGCATGCTGGAATACATAGTTGCAAAACTCCAACAGCAAAACACTTGATTCAACATTTCACACTTACAACAACAACAACAACAAAAAAACACCAACAGAGAACACTTGATGGGGTTTTAATTATGAAGCCCATGCTTGACCCACCACAGGCTGGGGGCTTTTAATGGGAGTATTTGGAACCTTATTTCTTTTTTAGCCGGCATTCAGATCACATGAGCACAACAAAGAAGTGGTCCGCCTGGACAAATAATGTAGCCGTTACACTCTAATCAAACAGATACATTAAACTGCATTTTAATCTGAAAGAGTGAAGTTGGCTGTTTTTTATTTAATCCTTCTCAGATGAATGGCTTTTTAATTGGCCTCCTAAGTAGTTCATGAGTCTAACGAGCTGCGTGTTTTGAAGTTTTATAGGAAACACTTGGAAATCAGCAATAGAAGAGAAAACACATTTCAATATATGAAAATAGGCTTTTGGTTTCTGTTTTACCTTGATAACGGTGGTAGCTTTCATTCATTTGTTTTGCAGCTTACCTTCCTCACAATAGAGAACTTACATAAACTTAATTTCGGGCAGAGTTAAAAAGATTTTTGGTTTTTAATCATTTTTCTCATGCTTTTGACCGAGATATTCTGAAATTTTTCAGGAGAGTTGCTTGTTTCTGTAGGTTCTCATTCTTTGGATACTGAAATGCTTCTTAAACCCCTCCTACACTGCCATATAATCCAGATTATCAAAGTTTTATTTGCTTTGAACTGGATTATATGTTCACGCTGCCATATAATCCAGTTCAAGGCAGATAATCTGGATTTTATATGGCAGTGTAGAAGGGGCCTTAGTATTACCTACAAGTTATCTCCCGCCCTGATATCCTTGCATAGTGGAATTTCTGGATTCGACTCTCGGTGTCATTAATGAATACATGCAATCCCCAAGTTGTAGACATCCGACTTACATACAACTCATAGTTAAGAACAGGAAGAGGGAGAAATCAACCCCTTGGAAGGGAAATCCACTCCTGGATAAGTCATTATTATGGGGAAAAAGTGTCTCCACTGAAGCTTTCTCTCCAGTCCTTGTTTCCACAAGATAGCTTTTTCAAAATCTCATTATCAACTGCGGCCATGGGGAGGTGCTCTTGTTTCATTTTTTCATGCTGAGGAACCTGTTGTCTGTAGACGTCTCTGATTGTATAGCCGACATGTCTGCATGGGATGCCTTTTTACCTTTTCCCACTGAGGCAGTACCTATTGATCTACTCGCATTGCATGCTTTCTCAGTGCTAGTTTGGCATAAGCGAGGGTTAACAGCAGGAGCTCATCCTGATTCGCGGCTTCAAACGGACAACCCTCTGGTCAGCAGATTTCCTGCAGCTAGCGGTTTAACTCACACCCGTATATGACTAGAGTCACATTTACAAAATGTACCTGTTCTGACTTACACACAAAATTTCAACTTAAAAACAAACCTACAGAACCTTTCTTTCTGTAATTCGGGGACTGCCTGTACCGGGAAGCAGCATATCTGTTTAGGCTGCTAGTAATCCTTCTCAAGATTGGAAATTAGTGGGAAATTCCAATTCCACAGATCTCCCTTGATGTTGAACAAGCTAAACTCAAAGCATCATATGTTGATCATCATTTGTTTTGATACACAGCTTAGGGAAAGCAATGAGATGGTCCCAGAAGTTGTGGCCTCCTGCATTTCTTTGATGATGTACCTTAAAATTAGACAGGGTTTGACATCTATATATATATAAAAGGGTAATGAAATTTCGGCCTAGGACAAAACAACAAAATCACACATTCCAGAAACACTAAACTTGGCAGCACAACCCCTCATCCATGCCTCAATGTTCATACAACAAAAAGAAAAGAAAAATAAAGTCCTAATTAGAGGGAGAGGAATAATTGTTTTTATCCAATTGCTGCCAGTTAGAAGGCTAAGCTCTGCCCACTTGGTCTCCTAGCAACCCACTCAGCCCAGGGGACAGGCAGAGTTAGGCCTCACTCAGGCCTCTTCCACACTGACTATAAAATACAGATTAGCTGATTTTAACTGGATTATATGGCAGTGTAGACTCAAGGATCTTCCACACAGCTATATAACCCATTTATAATGGACTTACTGTCAGGGGAAAACCTTTACCCTTTACCTTAACTACCACAAATTCCTCAATACTTTATTTCCCATACCACCAGACTTCGCCACAGCAACGCGTGTCCGGGCACAGCTAGTCACCTATAAAAGTGTTGAAATTATTGCTCATCTGGCTTACCAAAGGAAAAAGTATTGAACTATCTCAGACTGCTAAATTATAACCATGTCATACTACTCTCATACTACTTCAACTGGCATGACGGCCTCCAACAGTCCCAGGATTTGTAGTTTTGGGAGGTAATGCAGTTCCCTGGCTGAAAAGTCTAAATACTTCATGAAGCGACAGGTCTCTGGGTCCCGTTGTCTGGGGCCATGGAAGTTAAAAGGAGCATCAAACAGTAGTTCATGCGGCTGAGTGACGAGCTGGCTTTCAAGCACAGAACTTCAGGGCGAAAAGACATTAAAGGAGAACTTCCCTATTCATCTCCTGCTTGAATGATGTCCAAGGAGAACATTTGAAGATAGCACTGGGGGGGGGGGGGGGGATAGAATAATCTCACTCTTTTTTCATTTTGTCTTCCACAGACTTTTTGAATTTATTTGAAGTTACTCTGAGGATATTTTTCCATATTAATAAAAAGAACAGAAGTTTATATTATCGGCAGAAGGATTAGGTACCCAAATCAATACTGGTTTTATCTATGAGCGAAGTAAATATCCCTTTCAGTGTCCCATTCTTCTCCTTCGAGTGTTGTGAGCAGTATAAATTAGCAGCTTTGAACCTGAGTACAAAACGTCTATATTTTGTATTTTCCCTTCTGCAGGTATGACCTTGTTTCAGAAGTGTCTCTCTCTCAACAGTAGGATGAATTCAATAGTGATCAGATGTGGTCATTATGTGGCTTTCTGAGAATTATGTCACTTTTCTCCAAGCTTTTTGGAGCTGTTTGAATGCGGAGCCTGCCATCAACAGGCCTGTCTACCAGCAGAAGCCTGGAAAGAGCCGTGTTAATTGTTTCACATCCATTAAGGCAGTCGCTCCTGTGGGGATTTGTAAAAGGCACCATGATATAATGAGTTGCCTGGAAAGGCATGTGTCGGCAGCTGATTGGCTGAGCATGCCAGGAGCCAAGATTCTGATTGGCTACTATCTCTGGCTTGCCATTTTTCACCTCAGAGAGTGAAGAGAGTGCTGGCTGGAAATAGCCAGGAAGGAATGGGCTGCCAACTCTCTGAAGCCTGATTATTTCTAAAGAAATTGAGGCATATTTAAATACTGTTAAAAAATACTGTTTGTTCCCTCTGTTGTCTGTAAGAATTCAGAGAGACTGCTGTAAATATTGTTGCCCTATTTGACCTTTTGAACTGAAGTAAAGTTACTGTTACTTATTAGATGTGAGCAAATTTCTCGGAATCGTCGTTAATCGTAAAAAAAATTCGTATCTTTTTGGGTTCCGAATGGGGTTCCGAGGTGGTTTGGCCATTCTGAATTAACCTTCAAATGCAAAGCATTGGAGCCCATTTATTTAATGGCTTCTGCCGGGGAAGGGGAGGAAAAGGAGGGAAAGGTGAGCATTTCCCTCCTGAGTGGTTAGAACAGGGCTAAGCCTCATAGGAAGAAACAGCGGGCCGTTTTGAGACAGCATGGTGTCTCAAAACGGCCCGCTGGTGTACTGGTTTGAGAGTTGGACTACAATTGTGGCTTGATTTCCACGCAGCCATGGAAACCGACTGGGTGATCTTGGGCAAGTCACACACTCTCAGCCCCAGAAAACCCAAGTAAATAACACTTCCAAACCAGGAACAGCTTTTTGTTATTATTAAAAATGTGTTTATAAAAAAAATCTGAGGGTAAGTCAAATGTTCTTAGATTTGGTGAGCTAACAGTGGTAAATGTGTTCTACCACTGTATGAAATTTCATTAGGATAGCTCAAAAAATGAGGGAGAGAGAAGCCCCTCAAGTTTTCCCATTGACAATAATGTTTCCCTTCATGCACATGTGCATCCGCCATTAACAAAGTACATACGAAGAATCGGAACTTTCTGAAAGTTTTGAACTTTTTGCTTCAAAATATGGGAATGACTTTAGAAACAAAGCGCCAGTGCCCCCTACTTTCAAAGCAAGTATTGAACCATTTTTTTTTCATGGATCGCACATGCCTATGACTTGTTACACAAACCTGAGTGACACTTTATTATACTGTAGGGTATGTTTTGGTTCCGAAACAGTGGTAAAGCTTCTATTTATTTATATTGCTTTTCTCTAAGCTTTTTGGAGCTGTTTGAATGCTGAGCCTCCCATCGACAGGCTTGTCTCCCAGCAGAAGCCTGGAAAGAGACATGTTAATTGTTTCACGTCAATTAAGGCAGTTGCTCCTAAGGGAATCCCACAGATTTTATCCTTCCTTGAACAACCCATTTTGCTCAATTTAGTGCTCAGCGGTGATTGAAACCAGGCTGCATAAGACCATTGGGAGACACCTGATATGTGTGAATCTGAGAAAGGATTGCCCAGCTGGTTACTACCCACTCAAACTGTATTCTCTCAGTCTACTACCAGAAGGCAGATTTTCCTTATGTTCCCTTGTCTTTTTGGAAGTTCAATAACTTTCTAATGGCAGTGTCTGCTCTCCTGCCTTTGTCCAACCTAAATGATGTGTTGGTGATATAATACATAAGCTCATTCCTCCAAGATGCAGATAACCAAATCCATTTCTGAAGCCCAGCTGAATGGCTGCATATTAATAATATGTGAAAAGGAGGGTGGAATAATGTCTCCTTTTGGAAGGTTTCTTTTGTATGATCTTCTATTTCCTTTTAATGTAAAGTCAGGGCTATAGCCACACTGTGCAGCCTATCATGATTTATATAAGTATGAAGTTAGTGGATACATAGTTTTGGCTTTCAGTCTTCTGAGGTTAAATAGCTTGCCATCTGTCCGACAGATGATTTTTGTGCCGGTGGGAAGCTTTGCACCTTGTTGATGGGAAGCTTCCCACCAGTGTGGAAATTATCTATGAGATAGATGGCAAGCGCTTTAACCTCAGCAGACTGAGAGCCAAAACCTAGGTCGCCACAACATCTGTTATAGAACTCCAATATGCCGATGACAACGTAGTCTGTGCACACTCAGAAGAAGACCTACAAGCTACTCTAAACGCCTTCGCAGAAGCATACGGGAAGCTCGGCCTCTCATTGAACATTGAGAAAACCAAAGTGCTCTTCCAGCAGGCACCAACCAATCCCTCTGCAAGGCCAGAAATACAGCTTAATGGTGTCACATTAGAAAATGTTGACCATTTCCGCTCCCTTGGCAGCCACCTCTCCACAAAAGTCAACATTGACACTGAAATACAATACTGCCTGAGCTCTGCAAGTGCAGCATTTTTCCGAATGAAGCAGAGAGTGTTTGAGGATCGGGACTTTCATAGGGAGACCAACGTGCTTTTTTATAAAGCTATTGTCTTCTCAACCCTGTTATACGACTGCGAAACGTGGACTGTCTACAGACGTCACACTCAACTCTTGGAACGATTCCATCAGCGTTGCCTCCAAAAAAATCCTGCAAATCTCTTGGGAAGAAGACAGGTGGACAAATGTCAGTGTCCTGGAAGAAATAAAGACCACCAGCTTTGAAGCGATGATCATTTGCCATCAACTCTGCTGGGCTGAATGCCACGTTGTCCGAATGCCCAAAGATCACCGTCTCCGAAAACAGTTACTCTACTCCCAACTCACGAACTGAAAAAAAAATGTTGGTGAACAGGAAAAGAGACGTAAAAATGGGTTTAAAGGTAATCTTAAGATTGTGGCATTGACACCAAGAGAGAACTGGGAAGTCCTGGCCCTCAAACGTTCTCACTGGAGGTCAGCTGTGACCCACAGTGCTGTGGAATTCAAAGAGGCACGAATGGAGGGTGGAAGGGAGAAAAGTGTCAAGAAGAAGGAGGAACATCAAGCCAACTCTTGTTGGGATCACCTTCTACCTGGAAACCGATGTCCTCACTGAGAAAGAACATGCAGATCAAGAATAGGTCTCTACAATCACTTATGGACCTACCGTCAAGACCCTACACTTGGAAGGCACTCATACTCAGCCACGAGGAATAGGCTATGATGATGAATATGATACATTTGTGTGTTTGTGTTTGCATATTTACTTTGCATCTGGGCAGCTTAACATTTTTGGCTTTCTAGTCAATGATGGCATCTGCTATGAACTGATTTGCAGATTTAATATGTAAGTAAATGCTCTCATCATAAATGAAATAAGGGATTTCCCCCATCTATTAGCAGTCTTTTTATGCCTTTGAGCCTCCCTTTACTACAAAACCGAAATGTGCAGTCAATACATGTATTACTATTTCCTCATCTTTCACTTGTTCCAAAGATGCAGAAATGATAATAAACATATTGATCACACATTCAGGTTTTGTAGTAAAGGGATGTTCAAGGGTGTTTTTTAATTTACATTTTTAAGCCAATGCAGATAAATTGTCAATTTCTCCAATTAACAGGCATTTCATAATGCAAGTATTTTTCTGGTTATGCACTTCTCCAAATGCTGAGAGAAAAAGGCCTTCGTTAAAAGAGATCCGATCCGTGTAAGAATACATCTTTCAACTTAAAAACCTGGATAGTATAAAAAGAAACAAAAGTCTACACAAATATCAAGCAATATTTTGCAGCTTTTAAAATGTCGGAGAGAGTGCACTTATGGATGAAGAAGACATGTGAAACTGACAGGAATGGTGAAGCAGGTAATGCATTCACCTCTAATGGAGTGTTTAAATGGGAAGCCAATGTGTGCAGGAGGGTTTGAAGGATGCTCTTTGGTTTGGTGAAGGAAAATGAGACCAGATATTCATTTTATAAGCGATAACGCTTGTTGAAGCAGCAGAACGAAAAAGCAGATCATGTTTCTCTTGCAGGGGTTTATGCATTTGGATCTGTGACATCAAATCTATGATGTAAATTGATACTTAATTTTGGTTGAGATTGATTTTTGTTTGTATGCAAAAGATGAAATAATTTGGTTGGGCCCAGATAGTCCCTATGAAGTGAAATAGATTTCCTCACTGTAGGAGTTCACTTGCAGGTTTTGTGTCTCACCTGGGAGCAAAACATCTGACCAAATAACTGGGAGTATCGTAGGGGAGAAAACTCAGAAAGGTGTATATGTCCAACTAACTAACTTGGCAGCTTTCCATTTGTCTTGCCAGGATTGTGCGTCTGGCACTTTTCATAAGAAGGCAGCCAAGTTTGCAGTGGATCGGATGATAGTGATTTACAAAAATTATTTGTCTCACAAACTCTGCAATACGGGCCTATGTGATCCTTGAGAAATAATAATACAGCAGAGTCTCACTTATCCAACATAAACGGGCCAGCAGAACGTTGGATAAGCAAAAATGTTGGATAATAAGGAGGGATTAAGGAAAAACCTATTAAATGTCAAATTATGTTATGGTTTTACAAATTAAGTACCAAAACATCATGTTTTACAATGAATTGACAGAAAAGCAATTCAGTACATGGTAATGTCTAGTAATTACTGTATTTACGAATTTAGCACCAAAGTATTGCAATGTATTGAAAACATTGACTACAAAAACATTGACTATTAGAAATAGCTGTGGATCCGGGCAGGAGGCAGACCGCGTTGGATAATACAGAACGTTGGATGAGCAAAGGTTTGCTAAGCAAGACTCTACTGTAGAATCATAGTCCCCTTCTACACTGCCATATAAAACCCAGGTTATATGCTTTGAACAGGATTATATGGCAGTGTAGACTCAACCAAGTTCAAAGCAGATAATATGGATTATCTGCTTTGATAATCAGGATTATGTGGTAGTTTAAAGGGGGCCATAGACTTTTGAAGTTAGGAGAGACCCCAAACATCTTTCGGTCCAACCCTCTTCTGCCAAGCAAGAAGGCACAACATGGGCTGAAGTTTGCCCATGTCTGGTTTAAACTGTTGATCAACTGAGACAATAATAATAATTAATTGTGAGGTTAGTAGAATGTCAAGGTGCTGGCCTCTTCATTTAGCCCTTTTTGAAGCTGCGAAAGAGGAAAAACTAAGTTTGATTCCATGCCTTCATTGTGTCCTAGTCTCCAGAGCAGGAGAAAATAAGCTTGCCCCTTTCTCAATGGGACATCCTTTCAGATATTTAATCATGGCCATAATGTCCCCTCTTCTCCTCCTTCTCTTCTCTAAGCTGTACAAAATCTCCTCCCTAAGCTGTTCCTCATAAGGATTCTTGGTTTCCAGACCTTTGGCCATTTAATGTATTGTTGAAGGCTTTCATGGCCAATATCACTGGGTTGCTGTGAGTCTTTCGGGCTGTATGTCCATATTCCAGAAGCACTCTCTCCTGACATTTCGCCCACATCTGTGGCTGGCATCCTCAGAGGTTGTGGGGTATGTTGGAAACTATACAAGGGAGGTTTATATATCTGGGGAAGGTCCAGGGTGGGAGAAAGAAGTCTTGTCTGTTGGAGGCAGGTGTGGATTTTGTAATTAATCATCATTGCAACATCCACACCTGCCTCCAATAGACAAGAGTTCTTTCCGCCTGCCACAGGTGTGGGCGAAACGTCAGGAGAGAAAGCTTCTGGAACATGGCCATACAGCCCAAAAGACTCACAGCAACCCTTTGACCATTTGGTCACACTTCTCCGGACATGTTCCAGCTGGTTAATTAATTGTAATGCCTTGCACCTAAGAAGCCAACTGGCATTAAGCCAGCAGATTTTTTATTTGGACTCGCCAATTGCCTTAGCAATATTATGGGCCTCGATTACATTAATAAAACATCAATTGGTTTCCCCAAGGAAAGTTTTGCTTGCAAAGTTCAAGTTTCATTTATTGGAGTTCCAGACCCAGAAATGGGAAACATAAGCATATGCAGACCACAGGATAAGCGTCACGTTCGCAACCTACCGACGGCACATCTAAAACAGTATGTACAAATTAGATGTAATTAAAATTTGGGAATGTAAACATGGGGTATGATACATAAAACTAAACTATGTAAGCTCAACTTTGTCATGGTTTGCAAAGGAACTGTGCTGTGTGCGTTAACTGGAAAATAAAGTGCATGAAGCCAATTGGCTGAGCCTGCAAAGACCTAGAGATTGATTTGATACTGTTTCTGTTCTGCTGCTGCAGAACTAGTTTGGACAAGTTTTTCAGTGCTGACTGAGTACTGTTAGTGAAGAGAGCAGTGTACTCATAGAGGTCTTACTATTTTGAGGCCTGTTTGCTACTGAGAAAAGAGGGAGAAGAACCAGGACTATATTTTTCTCTGAAGCATATTTGTGGATTGAGAAAGGACTGTTTATGACTATGGACTTCTGGAAGTGATCAGAGGGACCATTGTAAATACTACTGTTTTTGATCTCTTAGAATCAGTAAAGTTCCTGTATTTTGTTCTGCAAATCTGAGTGGCATGTTATTGTTCTGCAGGTGACTCTGGATCGTGGGCACACGTAGGAGCTTGCATTTATCATCACCAATCCGTAATAAACTTGTCCCTTCCCAGTTTGAGTATTATAGCGGAGTATGACAAGAGGTGCTGCAGAAAAGAGGGAGAACCCATGCAACCTGAATGAAGCCTGTGCCTTCTAAATCCAGGCAGCCTCACATTGTTTGCAGCCTGATTCCAACCAAGGTCAGCCTTCAGAGTTAATCACGTCGGACACCACGTTTAATCAGCCCCTGAAAGCGGTATCTATCCAAAACACAGGGTACTTCCCCTTCCCCTTCCTTAATCCTGTTTAATCCTTTTGTGTATTTGCAGAAGGTATCAGATATGGAAAAAACTGTATCTCTTTGGCAGGTCTGTTGGATTAAGTGCCTGATTCCTCTGCAAGGTGACCGAGAAGGTCTCCTCAGACAGAATTAGACGCTTGCAAAACTGCTGTTGGAGGAGACCGTGAGATTTCCTGAACCGGGCTTCAAATGTCACGGGTTTCTCCCTGAATACTTTCAATTGACACAGTATATGTTCAATCAGAAAAAAGGTTATGTTCCTCACTTCTTATTCTGCATGAACAGCATTCAAGAGACACTTCATACAAACAGGGAACCTTTGGCATCATATCTGCAATGAATATATGAATAGGGCTGCCTATATCAGCAACCGGGAGCCCATTAAGCTAAAGCTGGGAGTTGGGAAGAAGGCGATTTTCTCCCCAAAACAGGGTATAAAAATACCCGGGAACCCCTGTAGACTTTATTTGGACTTTACTTACGAAGACTTTTTTGAGAGCGGTGCTCCATCATTATTTTCTTCATTCCAGTATACAGCAACATGACCAACCGTCTGTTTACTTTGTTTGGAAGATATTTTCATTGACTATGTATCCCTGAAGCCTATACATTGGAACCAGTATCAGACTTGGATAACTTTTGTGTTAGAGATGTTGCTCCTTTTCATTTTGTCTGGTACTGCCAAATTGAGCTTTGTACGGGGAACTTTAATAATATTATATGCTATTTGGACATATTTTCTTTGTACATAGACCATCTTGTATTTGTGTAGATACTTTACAAGTATTCTGGGATTTTGTATAGTGTAAAGCTGTTGTACCCCAGCGAGAGTCCACCTTGCTCTCAACACATACCACTGAGACAGACTTGATATAATCAGTTTATTGATAAAAAGGTAGCAAAACGTAAGGCAAAAAGCAATACAGAAATGCAATAATCCAAAGGGAAATGCAGTGATCCAAATAGCGTTCAATGTGCCAAAAACAGCAAATAAATCCTTAAAAGACAAGGCTTAAAACAGGAACATGATCTTCAAAGCAAAATCCAAAGTACATGATACAAACAGGAGCATGAAAGCAAGAATACTTTCCCAAGAAACCATCGGCAACACTTGAACCAAGACAGGAACAGAGCAGGAGATCTTGCTCTGAAAGCAAAGTTGCTTGATCTGAAATGTGTCCCCACATTTCCCCTTATTTACCCATTCTTACAAGACATGAAGGCATTCCTTTGACCTTGGGTTCCCAGCCTTTTGACAGCAATCCATAGCGAGCGTCTAGGGAGTTTCGTTCTCAGACTCAGCCTTGTTTCTCTGTCTAGTTGGACTTCCTCATTATCACTTTCAGAACCACCTGGTTGTTGTTGACTTTCTTTGCCCTCCTCTCGTTCTAAGACCTGGGAAAGGTCACTCTGATCTGAAGCCTGTTATCTTTGCTAGCTCATCTTGGCTGCTTGCCTTCAGCCTTCTCTGATTTTCCTGCTGCTCAGACTGTCTAACATTTTCAGTTTCAGACTGTGCAAACCCAAATCCCCCTTCATCATCAGACTGAACCACGACAAAAGCAACCTGTATGTGGACCTCAAGACTGCTTTTGGGGACCTCAAGTTTCCTCTTATTTTCTTTGTGGGGAAAAGGAATTATTCTGTGAACAGAGTAAACTTCTTTTGTTTTTGCTTTTGTCCCTGAATTCCTTAAAACGTTTGTGGGTGAGAGATCACTCAAAATCTCCCCAGACCTTGTCTTTGTTGGAGTTTGAAGCATATTCAATACCAAAGACTCCAAATAGAAGGCAAGTAATTATTATTCTCTCTTCTGCTTTGGTCAGACCTCACCTGGAATAACAACCCTGTGTGCTGTTCTGTTCAAGAGGGATATTGACCAGCTGGAACATGTCCAGAGGAGAGCAACCAAAATGCTCAAAGGTCTGGAGAACATTAATCCCTATGAGGAGCATCTTAAAGAATTGGGGATGTTTTCCCTGAAGAAGAGAAGGTTGAGAGGAGACATGAGAGGAACCATGTATAAATATGTGAAAGGATGCCATTAGGAAGAGGGAGCAAGACTTGTTTTCTGCTGCCATGCAGACTAAGACTCAATGGATCCATGGGTTTCCACCTAAACATTAGGAAGAAATTCCTGACTGTAAGTGCTGTTCAACAGTGGAACTCACTGCCTTGGAGTGTGGTAGAAACTCCTTCTTTGTAAGCTTTTAAACAGAGGCTGGATAGCCATCTGTTGGGGGTGCTTTGATGGTGCTTTTCCTGCCTGGCAGAATGGGATTGGACTGGATGGCTAATATGGTCTCTTCCAACTCAATGATTCTATGGCAGGCATGGACAAACTTTGGCCTTCCAGGTGTTTTGGACTTCACCTCCCACAATTCCTAACAGCCAGTAGGGCCGGGCTATGGCGCAGCTGGTTAGTAGCCAGATGCAATAAATCACTGTTGACCAAGAGGTCATGAGATTGAAGCCTGGTTGAGATTGAACTCCCGACCATTAATAGCCTAGCTCGCTGTTGACCTAAGCAGCTCAAAAAACAGTTGCATCACATTATGGAAAAGATTATTGGACCTTGTTTGAAATACAATATGTACAAGTTGCTTATAAATTGCATAATAAAAAATAATTGCAAAAAAAAAACACATTTGCATCTATTGAGTAGAAAATTCTAGGTACTGCTTTATGTGGGGAGGCTAATTTAACCAATTTACGACACCATAAAACTTCCAGCAGTGTGTGTAAAGGAATTAGGAAGTACTCCATCAAGGACTCGGTGTCACAAGTGGATGATGAAGCGGCAGCTCCCCCTGTGGCAGGAATCGAGCATACCCTCATGGAGCCAGAAGCTGGAAAATGTAAAATTGCCTCTGTGTCTGTCTATATGTCGTATGTCTAATGGCAATGAATGTTTGTCATGTATATGTGCATTGTGATCTGCCCTGAGTCCCCTTTGGGGTGAGAAGAGCGGAATATAAATACTGTAAATAAATAAATAGGCTGTTAGGAATTGTGGAAGTTGAAGTCCTCAAAATCCAGAACATAAACAGATAAGAGACTATAGTGTTGTTTGCAAGCTAGGTGAGTCCTAAACGACCAAACTGGGAGACTTGAAGGAACTCTGACTTACAGATGGATAAGTAATAAGACAAAGACCACTCAGTCTTTTGCAGAGACAGAAGTGTCACTGAGAAGTCCCACACATCTTTTACTTTTTCAGTTTTAAACAAGACAAAAACTGGAGAAAAGGGCATTCTGTCAAATCCAGAAATGGCAAGAACCCACCAGCTGTCACAGTTACCCTTCAAAGGGATAATAAAACTACCTACGAAAGACTTTGGTAACCTTTCTGACACCGTAAGTTGTGTGGCTTCTTCAAAGGAAGGCATCCGTCATTCTACAGGAAGAGATATCTTTTGCTTCAGTGTTTTTGGGGTTTTTTTGGCTTCCTTTTCCTTTCTACAGAAGGAAAGCATTGTGCATGACAATGTGGTTTGGATCAGGTAATGCGAATTTTGAGATATTTAATTTTGAATAAAGATATGAGTTGCTGCCAATCGATATGCACTAGATGTGGTTGACTTCCTTAATTAATACTTTGCTTTTCTCCTCGTACAGGATTCAAAACTTCCTAGTGCATTTAAAAATCAGTTGAAATGTTTTTTATAAGACTGAAAAAAATATTTAAACAACATAAAGATAAAAATGCAACCATGTTAAACCTTGGGAGTTCTCCTGGACTCATTGCTGAACCTGGAACCCCTGGCAGTGCCAAGGGGGGCTTTTTGCACAATTAAAACTTGTGTGCCAGTTGTGCCCATACCTTGGGAAGTCAGACTTGGCCATGTAGTACATGCGCTGGTTACATCTTGTATAGACTCCTGCAACGCCGTCTACGTGGGGCTGCCTTTGAAGACTGTTCTGAAGCTTCAACTAATCCGGCGTGCGGCATTTGGCCTAGCATAATTATCTGTGCAATACAGTTGGAATTGGCTTTGGACTCATGAATATGATTATCTGATTATCTGGCTTTGGACCTATGCACAATAGCTGTCTAATGTTTACATATGTTGTTTTAATGTTGTTTTAAATTGTTGTTTAATTGCTTTTTGGAGCCCCCGGTGGTGCAGTGTGTTAAAGTGCTGAGTTGCTGAACTTGCTGACTGAAAGGTCGGCTGTTCGAATCTGTGTGGGGTGAGCTCCTGCTGTTAGCCACAGCTTCTGCCAACCTAGCAGTTCGAAAACATGCAAATGTGAGTAGAGCAATAGGTATTTCCCATGTGGGAAGGTGATGGTGCTCCATGCAGTCATGCCGGCCACACGACCCTGGAGGTGTCTACGGACAACACCGGCTCTTCAGATTAGAAATGGAGATGAGCACCAACTCCCCAGAGTTTGACACGACTAGGCTTAATGTCAGGGGGAAACCTTTACCTTACCTTTACTTAAAGGCTTTTGATTGTTGTTGTTGCTCGGGCATGAAATAACGGCACTCATGTAAGCTGCCTTGAGTTCCCTTCTGGGTGAGAAAGGCGGGATATAAATGTCGTAAATAAACAAATAATATTTCCATCACACACATTACAAACCAAGGACAATTCAAATCAAAAGACTTTTGCCTGCTGGTGGAAGATCGAGGGGACGAACCAAACAATCAAAGTACAGTGTTGCCCAGGGGATTCAGGCAGTGCTTATTCAAAAAAAAAAAGGAACTTTTCCAAAGTCTTTTCCAAGGACTCATGGAGTAGAAGGCCTCTGCTTGCACACACAAAAACCCTCACCAAAGTCCCACTTCTTAAAGCATCTCTTCCTTTCTTCTTGAAGCAATTCTTCCTTTCACGGCTGACTTGTTGCAGACGCCTGGCAATCCAAGAGGAAGAGATTCCCTTCCCGGGAGGAAAGGATTTTGCTGTACAAATGCAGCCCTTGGGTCTCTTGTGCCGAAACACCGGCTCATTATAATGCAAAAGGAGCCCAGGGGAGACGAGGTTTTTAAATGTCTTGTTATTTTATTCAGAAGGGTTTGTTCTCATGTTTTCCCTTTCTCGTTTTTGAACTTCCCTGGGGTCTCTGCTGCTGGAGGTGAAGGAGAACCAGGGAGCTGCCTTAACACATTGATCCCCTCCTTTCTTGGTGGGAGCTATGGAAGCACAAGAGAATAATAAAGTTTAATTATTTTTATTATTATTAAGGGAAGAAAGAAAGGAAGGGATAGTTTTCCTTGTGCTTATCTCACACAGAATAATAATAATAATAATAATAATAATAATAATAATAATAATAATAATAATACATTGGGTGCCGTGCCAAAAGATCTCAGCCGGCATTTGGAAACAATAGACATTGACAAAATTACGATCTGCCAACTGCAAAAGGCCACCCTGCTGGGATCTGCGCGCATCATCCGAAAATACATCACACAGTCCTAGACACTTGGGAAGTGTTCGACTTGTGATTTTGTGATATGAAATCCAGCATATCTATCTTGTTTGCTGTGTCATAATAAAATAATAATATAAAATTATTATTATTATTGTTATTATTATTATTATTATTACTGAAATCCAGTCTCTGACCAACACTGTCCGAATTTTTAGCACTGATATCAGCATGGAGTTTGGTTTGGACAAATGCTCGACAGTGGCATTGAAGAAGGGAAAAATCATTGAAAGTGAGGGCATAAATATGCCCAATGGCCAAACAATGAAGTGTCACCAGCCAGAAGCCTATAAATATCTGGGCATCTTACAGCTGGACAACATCAAGCATGAACATGTGGTCAAAACTGTGGTCAGCAAAGAATACACACAAAGGGTCAGAAAAATTCTCAAAAGCAAGCTCAATGGAGGCAACACCATCAAGGCCATAAACACCTGGGCCATACCTGTCATAAGATATACTGCTGGCATTATAAATTGGACACAGGCGGAACTGGACAATTTGGGCAGAAAAACAAGAAAACTCATGACCATTCATCATTCACTGCATCCTCGCAGTGATGTTGACCGGCTATATCTGCCTAGAAGATCAGGGGGCAGAGGACTCTTACAAGTCAAACAAGCAGTCAAAGAAGAAGAACATGCCCTGGCAGAATATGTCAAGCAAAGGGAAGAACCTGCTTTGATTGAAGTCAAAAATCAAAAACTCCTCAAAGCACAGCAGACAAAAAACCAGTACAAGAAAACCGCACTACAAACTAGAGCTGACAGCTGGCACAACAAAACATTGCATGGAAAGTTCCTTGACAAAATTGAAGGAAAAGCTGATAAGGAGAAGACCTGGCTCTGGCTCACGAATGGGACCCTGAAGAAGGAGACAGAAGGCCTGATCCTTGCAGCCCAGGAGCAAGCCATCAGGACAAAGGCAATCAAGGCCAAGATTGAAAAATCAGCTGATGACCCAAAATGCAGACTCTGCAAGGAAACTGATGAAACCATTGATCATGTCCTCAGCTGCTGTAAGAAAATCGCACAGACAGACTACAAACAGAGGCACAGCTATGTGTCCCAAATGATTCATTGGAACTTATGCCTCAAGTACCACCTCCCAGCAGCAAAGAACTGGTGGGATCACAAACCTGCAAAAGCATTGGAGAATGAGCACGCAAAAATACTGTGGGACTTCCGAATCCAGACTGACAAAGTTCTGGAACACAACACGCCAGACATCACAGTTGTGGAAAAGAACTAGGGTTGGATCATTGATGTTGCCATCCCAGGTGACAGTCGCATTGACAAAAAACAACAGGAAAAATTCAGCCACTATCAGGACCTCAAGATTGAACTTCAAAGACTCTGGCAGAAACCAGTGCAGGTGGTCCCGGTGGTGATGGGCACATTGGGTGCCGTGCCAAAAGATCTCAGCTGGCATTTGGAAACAATAGACATTGACAAAATTACGATCTGCCAACTGCAAAAGGCCACCTGACTGGGATCTGCGCACATCATCAGAAAATACATCACATGGTCCTAGACACTTGGGAAGTGTTCGACTTGTGATTTTGTGAAACGAAATCCAGCATATCTATCTTGTTTGCTGTGTCATACAATGTTGTTGTGTCAATAATAATAATAATAATAATAATAATAATAATCTTTATTTATATTTCACTTTATCTCCCCGAGGGGACTCAGGGTGGATTACAGAACACACATAATGCAATCATTCAATGCCGTTAAACAAAGACAGACAATACACAAACAGAGGTAAAGGCTTTCTCCATCTTATTTCCGACATCTTGGAGGCTGTGCTAGACTCCGGCCACAGGAGGTGCTGTTGCTCCATTATCTGTGCCGACAAGCTTTTTGTAATCTCATCCTCCCTAATGATGTCCTTAAGGGCGCTTTTTATTACCTCCCCACTAAAAGGGGTACCTATTTAGTTACTCACATTTCTGCTTTCAATCTGCTACGTGGGCAGGTGAGCTGGGACTGGCAGCAGGTGCTCACCCCGACCCGAGCCCGAACTGCAAACCTTTCAATCAGCAGGATTTTCTTCCCATCCCAGATCAGAGGCTCCTTCCAGATCAGAAACTCTGATTAATCCAGCACCTCTCAATCAGCAATGTTGTATTGTATTGGTTTACCTCTTGAATATATGGAGCTTTGTTTAGTGTTGGACTAGGACTCTTGTGATTAGGGTTTGAATCCTTGCTCGGCCATAGAAACCCTCTGGGCAATCATGAGCAGGTTGCATTCTTTCAGCCACAAAATAATGATGATGATGATGATGATAATAATAATAATAATAATAATAATAATAATAATAATAATAATACTTTATTTCTGTATCCCGCCACCATCTCCCCGAAGAGACTCGGGGTGGCTAACAGGGGCCAAGCCCAAAAGACAAAGTGTGAGCAAGTTAAAATATAAAACAAGACAATAAAAAACAAGCAACAAGTAGTATAAAAACACAAACGAATTCAGACTTCACGAGGTGCGGTCGCAGTTGGCGCACAAGTTTTAATTGTGCAAAGGTCCTCCCGGTGGCAAACCTATGGAGGATCTGGCTGAGAAATCCTTGCGGGAAACTAATATTTGGGTCAGCATAAGTAAGATCACCAGAAAACATTCAAAAATACACAGACTTATGGGCAATCTCCCCATTGTTTGGTTGCTTGACGTACAGTATGGACCTCATATCAATTAAGGATATGTTTCAGGATTTTGAGTGAATATGCATAACAAACCCTATTGAAATGAAGTTCTTCTGACCCAAAAATACCACAGGGCCACTCTACTCTGATGGACCCAGGAAATGCCAAGAGAGGACATATTTTGTCAGCTGTGGATAAATGAAGCCACAGATAAGGAGTTTTACAGATATTACAGCCCTCTACATACAACCAAGGTGTCAAAGAAACCCTTTCATCAAATCAGGTTCAGCACTTTCAACGCTGCTCCTATGAGAGAAAGAGCTCTGTCGGATTTATACCAGAGTTTTGTCCTGTTTCAATTCATTTTTTTTATCAACCACTGACCATTTAGAGGAGGTACTGGTTTGAGAGAACTGCTTGCAAAGTGACATTTCTCTTGAGTAATTCACACAGACCAACACAAGGTGGCATTGCTCCCCAAGTCTCGGACACAAAAGTCATCATAGAAACCTACTAGGCTTGAGCGATCCATGAAAAAATTGATTCTAAACTCGTTTCAAAAGTAGGGGGCGCCAGCGCTTCGTTTCTGATGTCATTTCCGAATTTTGCCCCCCAAAAAATTCGAAATTAACGAAAATTCGTTATTTTCGAAATTAATTCGTTAATGGCGGCCGCGCATGTGCAGTGGCCAAAAAAAACAGCACGAGGGGAGATTTTACAGGACTCTCCCGCCCTCATTTTTTGAGTGATCTTCTTCAAACTTGGTACAGTGGTAGAACACATTTAACACTGATAGCTCACCAAAATTTGGAACGTTTCCCTTATCCTCTGATTTTTGGCGAATTTTCATATCTTTTATAATAAACCATTTTTTAATAATTGCAGAAATCTGTTCCTGGTTTGAAAGTCTTATTTCCTGTTAAATTGGGTTGTCTTTACTGTGAAAGTCATTGTTCTACTTCAGAAACTTTGTTTTTGTGGCTGAAACCTTGTTAAATTGGTGTGTGTGTGATATATACTGTGTATGTATGTGTATATATATATATATATATATATATATATATATATATATATATAGTCCCTGCATATGTGTGTGTGTGTGTGTGTGTGTGTGTGTGTATAGGTAAAGGTAAAGGTATCCCTTGACGTTAAGTTCAGTCATGTCTGACTCTGGGGGTTGGTGCTCATCTCCATTTCTAAGCCCAAGAGCCAGTGTTGTCCATAGACACCTCCAAGGTCATGTGGCCGGCATGACTACATGGAGTGCCATTACCTTCCCGCCAGAGCGGTACCTATTGATCTACTCACATTGGCATGTTTTCAAGCTGCTAGGTTGGCAGAAGCTGGAGCTAACAGCGGGCACTCACTCTGCTCCCGGGATTTGAACCTGGGACCTTTCGGTCTGCAAGTTCAGCAGCTCAGTGCTTTAACACACTTCGCCATCGGGGCTCATGTATATATAATATACATACACATACACACAATGTGGAGAATATGTGGAAAGGTAGATAGATAAGTTGGGAGCCACAGCGAAGGCACCTTCCTGGGAGCAAGGTCTAATAATAATAATAAATATTAATAATAATAATAATAATAATAATAATAATAATAATAATAAAATCCCTTACAATATCCAAGATGGCTCACTGCTACAGAATCTTGGGAGCTTTAGTTTGGTATGGTACCATTATTGGCAGAGAAAGCCAAGCTGTAGGAGTTGAAATCCAATCATTTATCCTTCCTATAGAATCAATTTTATATGCATTTTTAGCTACAGAAAAGCTAAAATCAGGACAGTAAAAGAACAACACCCAGAAAATGGGAATTCCAGACAGGAAACAATCAGGGCCAGCTAATACCTCCCAACAAAGGATTCCCCCAGGTAGGAAGCAGCCAGGCTTTGAAGCTGCAAGGCTATTCAATGCTAATCAAGGTGACCAATTGCAACATTCACACTTGCCTCCCACAGACAAGAGTTCTTTCTCCCACCCTGGACCTTCCACAGATATATAAACCCCACTTGCCTAGCTTCGCACAGACGTCAAAACCTCTGAGTATGTCTGCCACAGATGTGGGTGAAACGTCAGGAGAGAATGCTTCTGGCACATGGCCATAGAGCCCGGAATACATACCACAACAGTGTGATCCCGGCCATGAAAGCTTTCGACAACACAACCACAGTATCCATTCAAGTTCATGTAGCGTCGTATGGAGACCTGTATTGGGGGGAGGGAGGGTGCGAATCTGGGCCCCTGGGAGTCGTAGTCCTCCCTCCCTCCCTCCCCGGGAGCAGCCGAGGACGGGCCTGGCCCACACCCCCTCGCATCCCGGGCCTCTTCCTCGTCACCGCCGGGCCCCGCGCCAGCCTCCATCTCTGCGTGTCAGACCTCTGTCTCTCTCGGTCTCTCCATTCCCGGCTCCATCCGCCGCCTTCCCGCCTCACAGAGAGACACCAGGCCTGAGCTGAGGCGAGGCGGCGGCGGCGGCGGCGGCCATTTCCCCCCTCCGTCTTCCTCCTCCTCCTCGGCCTCCTTCCCCCTCGCCCCCTCCCATTGGCTGAGCCCGTGACGCCCCTTTTGCTGAGTGGCAAAAGGAAAGGGCCTGAGGCTGTTAGGAATGGTGGGAGTTTGGGTGATTTGCAAAACGAAAAAAACGACGACATAACAAAAACGGCTAGTCGCGGTTCGAAACCGCGATATCCAGACGTGTGGACAATCAAGGTCGTATATTGCTTCAAAGGTAACGAAAGTAACGAATTAATAACGGGTAACGGGGAAATCGAATTATTTGAGCAAGCCTAAAACCTACTATAGAACTCAGAAGCCTAACAATTTTATTGTGAAATAAGCTTTCACGAGGCAGCACCCTTTTCAGAATCACAAATGTATCCCCCTTTCTAGAATCCACTTCTTTGTGTCTGCAGTTGTTGTGTTTTGTCTTGGAACCGTGCATTTGGCCACCACAAAGACAGTTGTTTGCCTATCACACCAGTGAAATGGTCAATCTTGGATAGTAGAGTGACCGTTAAAGGCATTATCCAAGCTGCTGAATTCATTTGCGTCCTGGATTGAGTATCTTGGGCTTCTTCACCAACTTGTTAAGAAGTTTAGAGAGAATTGTCCCCTTCTTTGGGTAGCTTTCTCTCTAGTTTGCATCGACTTGCTATTCTCCAAGGGAATGAAACCAAGAGAGTTTCTGATAGAAATCAGTGCTGAAACCCAAGATGTTAAAGTAGTTAGGATTGGGTATGCCTGTCCTTAAAGGCACCCGAACACCCAAGCATAGATAAACCTATGGATGACTGGTACCCTGGGGAGCAACACTCCATGTGGCAAGGTTTTGTTCAAAGCCTCCTTTGCTCAATATTAATCCAACGCATTGCACTATAACTCCCTCCCAGCACACACACTCAGCCACCGGAGGGTCCATTTCATATTTGCATATTTGATCATTTGGGGGTTTAATTACTCAATATCGTATTCCACACTGTAGGAGCCCCCGGTGGCACAGTGGGTTAAACCGTTGAGCTGCTGAACTTGCTGACCAAAAGGTTGCCAGGTTTGAATTCGGGGAGCGGAGTGAGCGCCCGCTGTTAGCCCCAGCATCTGCCAACCTAGCAGTTCGAAAACATGCAAATGTGAGTAGATCAATAGGACCGCTCCGGCGGGAAGGTAACGGTGCTCCATGCAGTCATGCCAGCCACATAACCTTGGAGACGTCTATGGACAATGCCGGCTCTTCAGATTAGAAGTGAAGATGAGCACCAACCCCCAGAGTCGGACACAACTAGACTTAAAGTCAAAGGAAAACCGTTACCTACACTGTAGAGGCACCTGAAGTCGCTTATGCTCTTCTTATGGGTAGAAAATACTGTGAATACTGTGTCCAATTTTGGGCACCACAGTTGAAGGGAGATATTGACAAGCTGGAAAGCGTCCAGAGGAGGGCGACTAAAATGATAAAAGTTCTGGAGAACAAGCCCTATGAGGAGCGGCTGAAAGAGCTGGGCATGTTTAGCCTGCAGAAGAGAAGGCTGAGAGGAGACATGATAGCCATGTACAAATACGTGAAGGGAAGTCATAGGGAGGAGGGAGCAAGCTTGTTTTCTGCGGCCCTGCAGACTAGGACACGGAACAATGGCTTCAAACTGCAGGAAGGGAAATTCCACCTGAACATCAGGAAGAACTTCCTCACTGTGAGAAGGGCTGTTCGGCAGTGGAACTCTCTCCCCCGGACTGTGGTGGAGGCTCCTTCTTTGGAGGCTTTTAAGCAGAGGCTGGATGGCCATCTGTCGGGGGTGCTTTGAATGCGATTTCCTGCTTCTTAGCAGGGGGTTGGACTGGATGGCCCATGAGGTCTCTTCCAACTCTACTATTCTATGATTCTATGAAAATCCAACCTTCTTAATGCCCACTTTTGAGTATTAAAATATCCATGGAATATTGTCCCATCTTTGGTGAGACAGCTGTATTATATGGGGACACTAATGAGACATCTTTCCAAACTTCCACAATCACATCCCAGAAGTCTTCATTTTTCATCAAGCTTCACCCCCGTAAAAAGCCCAGCTTCTCCACCAGGAACAAAAAAACATCTGGCTGTCCTTTCTTTCACCTCGCATCTGGGCCTGAGAAAGTCCTTTTGGAAATATGGAAGACTGATTATGTTTTGGTGAGGAAGGCTCTCAAGAGTGAAAACAATCGCATCTGTATTTCCAGTTCCTACACAAACACAACTGTGGTTTTCTTGGGGTTTTGCTGCCTCCTTGTGTTTACGGAAAATCCAGCAACTCAGTAAAGAACACTGAGAACCAAATTGACGCAATCCAGAGCTTGGGAAAAGTTCCTTTTTGGAGGCTGCTTAAAGGCTGAAGACCTTATAAGTTCCTATAATTCCATAACATTGAGCCATGGGAGTTAAAAGTGGTGTCAAGCTGCATTAATGCTACAGTGAAGATGCAGTCATATCCAACTAGACCAGGCCTGGGCAAACTTGGGCCCTCCAGGTGTTTTGGACTTCAACTCCCACCATTCCTAACAGCCGGTAGGCTGTTAGGAATGGTGGGAGTTGGAGTCCAAAACACCTGGAGGGCCCAAGTTTGCCCATGCCCAAGCTACACTAAAATATCCCTTTGTTTTTGTGCAAATTGCCTCAAGTGACAGTTGATATATTGCTTCTCCTTGTATGACCTGTATTCTTTCTATTTCAGGAGAACAATGGGGCTATATTTAATATAGTCTCTTAGCCTGTTTCCTGGCGAGAAAGAAATATAGTCCTTGCTGTTGCTGTGCTATTTTGAATGCACATTTTGAAGCAACAAGGAGATATTTTCCCATCCTTCCCATCCTTTAAAAATGCAACAAGTTTGACGATATTACTAAAGGTAAGGGAATTGTGGTGCAGCTAACTGTGCAGTTTGAAGCCACTTTAACTAAGTTTGTCCAGGCCCGTGCTACACTAAAAAATATCCCTTTGTTTATAATCATCTTTAGGGTTGTGCAAATTGGAATTTTGTAGTTTGGTGAGGCAGCAGCATTCTTTGGCAGAGAAGCTTTAAAGAGCTTGTAAAACTCCAATTCCCAGGATTTCATAGCATTGGACCATGGCAGTTATTTGGTGTCAAACTGCATCCGTTCTACAATGTAGATGCAGCCCATGTCAATCAAATCCATGAACAGTCAAGTCTCTCTATAAAACTGCAATTCCCAGGATTTCATAGCATTGGACCATGGCAGTTATTTGGTGTCAAACTGCATCCGTTCTACGATGTAGATGCACCCCATGTCAATCAAATCCATGAACAGTCAAATCTTCCTATGAAACTGCAATTCCCAGGATTTCATGGCATTGGACCATGGCAGTTAATGTGGCATCGAACTGCATCCATTCTACAATGTAGATGCACCCCATGTCAATCAAATCCATGAACAGTCAAATCTTCCTATAAAACTGCAATTCTCAGGATTTCATAGCATAGGACCATGGCAGTTAATGTGTCAAACTGCATCCGTTCTACAATGTAGATGCATCCCATGTCAATCAAATCCATGGACAGTCAAATCTTCCTATGAAACTGCAATTCCCAGGATTTCATGGCATTGGACCACGGCAGTTAATGTGGTGTCGAACTGCATCTGTTCTATAATATAGATGCACCTCATGTCAATCAAATCCATGAACAGTCAAATCTGAAAAAGTTGAACTTATGCCCACCAGAAAACACCAAAAAGGATTCTGGTAAGGGATAGGTGTACTTTGGCCCCATTTTACACAGTGATATAATCCAGTTTCTGAATGCAGCTCATCTGCTTTTAACTGGATTTTATGCCAGTGTAATTAAAGGTAAAGGTTTTCCCTTCGTGTCTGACTCTGGCAGTTGGTGCTCATCTCCATTTCTAAGCCAAAGAGCCGGCATTGTCCGTAGACACCTCTAAAGTCATGTGGCTGGCATGACTGCATGGAGTGCTGTTACCTTCCTGCCGGAGCAGTACCTATTGATCTACTCACATTTGTATGTTTTTGAACTGCTAGGTTGGCAGAAGCTGGGGCTAACAGCAGGAGCTCACTCCATTCCCCAGATTCAAACTGCCAATCTTTCGGTCAGCAAGTTCAGCAGCTCAGCAGTTTAACCCACTGTACCACCAGGGGTCCAGTGTAGACTCAATTTAGAAACTGGATTATATGGTCAGTGTAGATGGGGCCTTTCTTTCCCCACCAGATTCTAGAATTATTTGAATTACTTGCCAGCGTCCATTTCTGTCCTAAACTATGAGTTTTAGATTGGCACATTAATAGTAAGAAATGAGTTTTAATCTCATGTCTGTGTTTTTAGAATATATGTTCTAATAGTTTTATGCTTTTAATCAATGTATTCTAACTATTCCAACTATTAGCTGCAAGGATAGGTGGATGAAGAAATATTATTATTATTATTATTATTATTATTATTATTATTATTATTGACACAACGACATAGTATGACACAGCAAACAAGACAGATATGCTGGATTTTGTATCACAAAATCACAAGTCAAACACTTCCCAAGTGTCTAGGACTGTTTGATGTATTTTCGGATGATGCACGCAGATCCCAGCAGGGTGGCCTTTTGCAGTTGGCAGATCGTAATCTTGTCAATGTCTATTGTTTCCAAATGCCGGCTGAGATCTTTTGGCACGGCACCCAATGTGCCGATCACCACCGGGACCACCTGCACTGGTTTCTGCCAGAGTCTTTGCAGTTCAATCTTGAGGTCCTGATAGCGGCTGAGTTTTTCCTGTTGTTTTTCGTCAATGCGACTGTCACCTGGGATGGCGACATCAATGATCCAACCCTTTTTCTTTTCCACAACTGTGATGTCTGGTGTGTTGTGTTCCAGAACTTTGTCAGTCTGGATTCGGAAGTCCCACAGTATCTTTGCGTGCTTATTTTCCAATACTTTTGCAGGTTTGTGATCCCACCAGTTCTTTGCTGCTGGAAGGTGGTACTTGAGGCATAAGTTCCAATGAATCATTTGGCCCACATAGTTGTGCCTCTGTTTGTAGTCTGTCTGTGCAATTTTCTTACAGCAGCTGAGGAGATGATCCATGGTTTCGTCGGTTTCCTTGCACAGTCTGCATTTTGGGTCATCAGCTGATTTTTCGATCTTGGCCTGAATTGCCTTTGTCCTGATGGCTTGCTCCTGGGCTGCAAGGATCAGGCCTTCTGTCTCCTTCTTCAGGGTCCCATTCGTGAGCCAGAGCCAGGTATTATTATTATTATTATTATTATTATTATTATTATTATTATTATTATTATTATGCTATTACTATTACTATTGTTTCTCAACCACCCCAAAAGCAGCCTCTTAGGCCCCTTCCACACAGCTGTATAAAATCCACATTGAACTGGATTATATGGCAGTGTGAGCTCAAATAACCCAGTTCAAAGCAGATATTGTGGACTATCTGTCTTGATATTCTAGGTTATATGGCTGTGTGAAAGGGCCCTTAGATGGTGAAAGAGATTGCAACCATCAAGGGACATTGCAGGGATGAAAACCACCTGAGGTGTGATTTCCAGAGACTCTCCCAAAGGGCATTTCCAGAAATCATCCAGACTGCTGCGTTGAGAATAATTCTATTGGAAAAGCCAAAGGGAGAGAGAGATCATATATGGCATCCAAGTGCAAGGAGGAACAAAGATGTCTTTCAGCGGGAAGATACGGGATCTTTTTCTCATGTTTGGCTCCAGGTGAGGTTTAGTCAGGCTTCTCCTGGGAGGATGATGAAAACAGGCTGCAATTGCAAAGAAGAGACGAAAATCTGGGCCTCCTTTCTCTCTTTTTACATTGGTTCAATGCATTTGGCACATTATCTTTCATTAACGACAGGAAGCAAAACGGAGGAAACGTGTTGCCAAGAAAGGAGGCCAAAAGTGGAAGTTGGTGGCATGAAATGCCACACACACACACACACACATGCTTTCAGGTTGCCTGTCAACTTATGCAACCTCACAGTCATCTCCTTAGGGGTGCATCTACATTGTAGAATTAATGCAGTTTGATATCGCTTTAACTGCCATGGCTGAATGCTAAGGAATCCTGGGAGCTGTAGTTTTTAAGCATGAATTTTAAACGTGTGTCCTTTGTTTAATCTCTGTTTTGTGTATTTTAATATGTATTTTATATAAGTATGTTTTAATATGTGTATTTGTGATATTTTTACAACATTCATGTGTTTTAATTAGTCTGTAACCTGCCTCGAGCCACAAGGAGAGGCGCGTAAGAAGAAAACTACTTGTTGTTGTTGCTGTTGTTGTTTGATACACAACAAGATTAGTACACAGCAAACAAGATCACTATGCTGACTGTTGTATTGGATCACACTTTAGACACTTCCCAAGTGTCTAGGATTGTGTGATGTATCGGCGAATAATGTGTGCAGATCCAAGCCAGGTGGCTTTTTGCAGTTGACAGATCGCAATTTTGTCAGTGCCGATTGTGTTTAAGTGCTGGCCAAGGTGTTTAGGCACTGCACTCAGTGTGCCGATCACCACTAGGACCATCTTGACTGGCTTATGTCAGAGTCTTTGCAGTTTGATCTTTAAATCCTCGTATCAGGTAAGCTTTTCCAGTTGCTTCTTGGGATTGCAACATCAACAATCTATAATTTGTTTTTTTCCACTATTGTGAGGTCAGGAGTATTATGCTCCAAAACTCTTGTCAGTATGAATTCGGTCCCCAGAGTAGTTTGACATGTTCATTCTCTGTAACTTTTTCCGGCTAGTGATCCCACCATTTCTTTGTCTCAGGCAGATGGTCTTTGTGGCACAAGTTCCAATGGATCATCTGAGCAACGGTATTATGCCTCTGCTTGAAGTCTGTCTGCGCAATCTTCTTGTAGCAGCTGAGGATGGGATCCATTGTTTCATCTGCTTCCTTTCAGAGTCTACACTTGGGATCTGTAGTCGACTTTTCGACTGGCTTTGATGGCCTTTGTTCTAATGGCTTGTTCTTCGGCTGCAAGAATCAGGCCCTCTGTCTCCTTTTACAAAGTTCCATTTGTGAGACACATCCATGTGCTTTCCTTGTCAATTTTGCTCTCAGTTTTTCTCAGGAACTGTCCATGGAGAGCCTTCTTTGGCCAGTTTTCAATGCATTCTATTTTTACAGTATTCACCCGTTGTCTTTTGCATTTTAAGCTATTGATTTCCATCAATGTTGGTTCTTGACTGTCTTTCACGTGTTTCTGCCAGTGCATGTTGCATGTCAACTAAGACCCTGCTCTGCACTTTATCCACTCCTTGGCCCTATAATACTCTGATGGACAAAATTTTACCTATCCCTAGAATTGATCACGTCTACCTTGAAGTCCTGTTTACTGGTATTTGAATCCCTGATGGAGTATATTGATTTGGATTTGTAATTTTGTGTCTGTTTTAATAGAATTGTTTTGGTTCTGTCTTATGATGTTGTTTATTATGTTTACTATGTTTAATTTTGTTGTATGGTGTTTTTTGACAGTTGAATGTTTTGATGTTCATGTTGGAAACCGCCCTGAGTCCTCTCGAGGAGATGGAGCAGAATATAAATAAAGTTTTATTCTTATTATATTACTATCTTTGCCCAGCCACGTGTTGCTGTGGCTTATGGGAATCCTTTGTTGGCCAGGTGAAATAGCAGTGAATAGCCTTGCAGTCTCAAAGCCTGGCCGTTTTTTGGAGTAGCTTTTTGTTGTATGAACGTAGAGGCATGGTTGAGGAGTTGTGCTGCCAAGTTTAGTATTTCTGGGATGTGTAGTTTTGTTGTTTTGTCCTAGGCCGAAATTTCATTACCCTTTTATATATATAGATTTACTTGCAGAAGCCTTTGCCTCCTGATTTTCTGGGCAGGTCAGGTCTGTCGACATCACTACGTGGGTGCAATGAGTAGGGGATTGTCATCAGTTTTCTTCTTTTTCTGTTGTTGATGTTGTTGTTTTTGTCGTTTTTGTTGTTGTTGTTGTTAGGTCTTTAGCCTTCTCTGCCTACAGCCCCATCTATGCTGCCATTATTACGCAGATTGAACCGGATTGTATGGCAGCGTAGACTCATAATCCAGTTCAATGCTATTCAGTTTGCATTACGAGGGTTGAATGAAAAGTAATGCCTCCACCTTCGTTACTTTGGTTTGGGTGGGAATATTTTAATAAATCAAACGCAGAATTAATCCTTAGAATGTGCCCTTAAACTACCACTATTCACTTTTCCACATAACCACCAGACCATTGGATACATTTCTGCCAACGATAATAAATAATAAATAAACTTTATTTTTATATCCCGCCCCATCTCCCCGAAGGGACTCGGGGTGGCTCACAACAGGGACAAGCCCAAACAACAACAACATATTTAACATAAACTTAAAACATTACAACAATACACAAAATAAAATAATGGATAAATACATTAAAATCCAAGCAGATAAAATCAGAGTAATTAAAAGCAACCCAGTGGGGACAGGTTTCATAAAGTGCTGTATCATGGGAATAAGTAGCAGTGATAAAGTGTCATATGCTTTTAAAACAGAAAGAAGTATTCTAATAACAGCTCTATTGGGCCTGTTCATTTAAACGCGCTCTGGAACAACCATGTTTTCAATTCCCATGTTTTCAACAATGAACAAGTTTTCTGAAGCCGTCACGGAAGAAGTCGACACTCTGTTTCCGCAACTGGCGTCTCTCAGGACCCATCGTACACAGATCTTCCAAGAGCCAAGCAAGGAAGAATGTGACCCACATGTTCTTGTGAAATGTTGATTATGCTTGAAATTTTTCTTTAAGTAATACGATGATCATCCTGAATCAATCTGTCAAACTTTGGCTTGTGAAACTTGGTGGTTGCTGTCACAGGACGTCCAACTCTTTATTTGTCATGCAAGTCAGATGTTCCCACCTCAACATCTTTAAACTTACTCACCCAACGTCGCACAGGACTCACATCAACACAATCACCATAAACATCTTGCATTCTCGGATGAATCTCCTTTGGGGTGACACCTTCTGCTGTCAAGAATTCAGTGAGTGCATGTTGCTTAAGTCGCATTGACCGACCGTCTGCGCAGGGTTCCATACTTCGCACTTTAACAACACAACCGTTCAATGCTAAGGCTTCCCATCAAATGGAACTAACTGTAGAGGAGAGTCTACTGAACAAGCCAGGACCTGCCACATACCAGTATTGACATCTGTTGAGGAGTTACGAAGGTGGAGGCATTACTTTTCATTCAACCCTCGTATATGAGACCCTTATAAAATCCAGATTGTCTGCTTTGAACTGGATTATATGGCAGTGTAGACAGTGATTTTTTTCTCCCTCAAAACTCATCAGCTAGAAAAGCTTAGATGTGACCCCTAAATAACCTTGGAAGCGGTCCTTGGAGTAAAGAGGATCTGTTCATTCTCAAACTCCTAAATCTTTTATAGGGATTCAGTCATAGAAGATTATATCTCCGGCTTCCCTGATAGAGAGGGAGGAAAACCTAGCAGAAATAATTTGATATGAAGGGATCAAGGAATTTGCTTAATCCCAACCGTCTGAAACATACAGGAATTTACATTCTACCAGGAAATGGTTTAAAAAGGCATTTTATGTGCTCTAAGCAGAAATGACGATTGCCTTAGAAGAAGAAGAAAATAATAATAATGCAAAACAAGCAAAGCCAAGAAAGAGGAAAAAGAAATATAAATGCATTAATTATAGTAACTTTCAGTTTGATAAGAAAGGCATCACAGTTGTTAACATTTCTCTACACCTTGGTGCAGACATCAATCAAAAGGAGACCATAGTGAAGAAAGGACAAGAAGACTTAAGGGTGCATCTGCACTGCAGATTTAATGTAGTTTGCGCCATCCTATGGACCCCAAGATGAGAACTTTGGAGCTTGTCTAATGGCATTGCTAGATTTCCTCCTTTGCGGACTAGCTGCTCCAATGTCAATCAGCAAATCCACACCAGTTTTTCATCTGTACATTAAAAGAGACAGCCAAAGGTACTGAACTCTAATCCCAAAAGGGTTCAGCACCCTGGATAGCACTCTCGGAGTTTGCTATGTGGATTCGACACCTGCTACATGGGATCCCAAATGCCATTTATTTCTCTCTCCTTTCCTTATATTTTAATAACATTCATATTTTATTAGTATTGGCATTTTAACCTTTATTTTATTTTTAATATATGCATTTTACAGTCCTTCGCTTCATCTGTGTAATTTAGTTCTGTTGTACTTCTTGAGCCTTGCAAAATCTAAGTATCTATCTATCCATCATCTATAAAAGTTCAATTGTGTATGTATGTTTGTCTGTCTGTTTATATCACAAAGGTGGTTGCTAGGTGGAGTGGCCCTCTGTGATGTTACTGGACTGGCTGTTGTTGGGTGGAGTGGCCCTCTATCATTTTGCCAGATTGACTGTTGCTGTGTGGAGTGGTTCTCTGTGATGTTACCAGATTTGATGTTGCTAGGTAGAGTGGCCCTCTGTGATTTTACTGGTTAGCTGTTGCTGGGTGGAGTGGCCCTCTGTGATGTTATTAGGTTGGCTGTTACTAGGTAGAGCGACCCTCTGTGATTTTACTGGATTGGCTGTTGCTGGGTGGAGTGGCCCTCTGTGATGTTATTAGGTTGGCTGTTACTAGGTAGAGCGACCCTCTGTGATTTTACTGGATTGGCTGTTGCTGGGTGGAGTGGCCCTCTGTGATGTTATTAGGTTGGCTGTTACTAGGTAGAGCGACCCTCTGTGATTTTACTGGGTTGCTGGGTGGAATGGCCCTCTGTGATTTTTACTGAATTGGCTATTGCTGGGTGGAGTGGCCCTCTGTGATGTTATTGGGTTGGCTGTTGCTAGGTAGAGCGGCCCTCTGTGATTTTACTGGATTGGCTGTTACTATGTTGAGTGGCCTTCTGTGATGTTACCAGATTGGATGTTGCTAGGTAGTGTGGCCTTCTGTGTTTTTTTACTGGATTGACTGTTGTTGGGTGGAGTGGCCCTCTGTGATGTTACTGGGTTGGCTGTTGCAAGGTTGACTGGCCCTTTGTAATGTGACTGGGAAAAAAAGGTGACATGTATGTGAGGGGAAGGAAGAAAAAAAGGAAAGAGCACAAAGATTTAAGTAACACTGGGTATATATGTTAGTAGTAGTAGTTGTTGTTGTTATCATTAGTACTACTACACTTGGCAAGCTAATTGTTTAGTTGTGCTCTCCGTTCCATAGATGAGTCTCTCTGCTATCTTCCACTGTTCGAACCCAGGATTAATTTGACACCCAGCTGAAAAGCAGGCACCAGATGTGTTTTCATTTAGCACAACATCTAGCAAACGTGCTTTTGCTTCAGTAAAGATGCAGCCACTTTCCAGCCAGCCGCTCTAATTAGCAGCCTGTGTGCAAACATTAGCAGCTAATAATGTTTAAACATTGATTTTTATTTATAACAAATTTTTGCAGCAAAGCTCACAGCAGTAAACAACACCATTAGTACCACACTACAAGGAGAAGGAAAACAACACCAACATAGGAAATGCAGAATACAAGAAAACAACAATGAACAAAAGCAGGCAGGAAATATATAGCGATGATTATGCTTTTTCTCTTTTAACGAGAATGAATGGAAAACCAATTCCGTTCAGTTACTTTCGGATAATAAAAAACAAATTATTGGAAGAGCATGGGCCCCTTCTACAATGGCATATAAAATCCACATTATCTGCTTTGAACTGGATTATATGGCAGTGTGGACTCATATAATCCAATTCAAAGCAGATAATGTAGATTATCTGCTTTTGAAAATCGGGATTATATGGCAGTGTAGAAGGTATTATGGATTGATGGTGATAAATGGAAGCTCTTATGTGTGCCCGCGATCCAGAGTCACTCGCAGAACAATAACATGCCACTCAGGTTTGCAGAACAAAAATACAGGAATGTTACTAATTCCAAGAGATCAAAAAAAAGTAGTATTTACAATGGTCCCTCTGATTGCTTACAGAAGTCCACAGTCATAAACAGTCCTTTTTCAGTCCACAAATCTGCTTCAGAGAAGAATACAGTCCTAGTTCTTCACCCTCTTTTCTTAGCAGCAAACAGGCCTCAAAAATAGCAAGGCCTCTCTGAGTACACATTACTCTCTTCACCAACAGTACTCAGTCAGCATTGAAAAACCTGTCCAAACTGGTTCTGCAACAGCAGAACAGAAACAGTATCATATCAATTCCCAGGTCTTTGCAGGCTCAGCCAATCGGCTTAATGCACTTCATTTTCCAGTTAACACACACAGCACCGTGCCTTTGCAAACCATGATAGAAGGGACTTACATCTCATGTATTTTTCCAAGTCTGCAAGATGGCAAGGCATTTTCTGCCTTTCTTGGCAAGTGTTATTGCATCTGTGAAAACAGTGGTTTTAGAAAGCAAACTGTGTGACAACACAATTGTACAACAGTAATTGTAAATAGTTGTTCAAAATCATTTTTTAATCATCAATCAGATTCTGTGCTTGTTATGCAAGTGTGTTTGCATTCATTTGCACACAGACATTTTTGTGCAATGGGATCCAAGGATTTCTAGTTTGCTGAAGCACCGACACTCTTTGACAGAGACGCTGCAAGAATGTGTAAAGCTACACTTCTCAGGATTCCATAACATTAAACCATGGCAGTTAAAGTGCTGTCACTCTGCATTAATTCTGCAGTGCAGATGCACCCTTAGTGGTTCATTCATTTCTGGAAGGGACGCAGCTGCTGGGCGTGCGAATGTCCTTTGTGTTCACTCGCTCTGATTAATTCAATCCGGCATAAGAGAGCCATTGTGACTTTCTGCGACTGTCAAGCGCAAACGCTTCCTCTCCTTCTTCTCTTACTGCTTCTGCGGCTGAAACAGTAATAAAAGACATCCGCTGTGAGCACTCACACCTACAAGATACAATCTCCGCAGATGTGGCCAGATGAAATCAGTGCGGTTTATCTAAAAGGCATTGCAGGTGTGCGGCAAAAACCACAACCTCTTTTAATTATTATTATTATTATTTGTATTTTGTTCAGAGTATTAGAGAATAAAACAAGAGCCAAGAGCAGGGATCTTTCTTTCCAGGACGGGAGCCAGATCCCAGAGAGATGTGAGCCAAAGGCTGTGCATTCTTCGCAATCGCTGCCTTGAGGTCAGGAGTACAGCAAGAAGGCGTACTTAACCCAGATCCGGGGATGCGTGTCAGAGGGAAAGTAGGTCAGGAAAAGCGCCAGGCCTAACCTGCTCTAATTAGCTTCTCCCCCGTCTCCCCAGCGTCCTTTTCCTGGCAGTCTCCCCTGCAGCCGGGAAGAGTCCATAAGAAGGCAATGGTCCCAGAGCTGGAAGACTCACGCTGCTTTAGAATCATAAGAATCCAAGAGTTGGAAGAGGCACCCAAAAGCCATCCAATCCACCTCCTTCTTACAATCTAAGCCTTCTGCTTAGAAACCTCCAGAGAAGGAAACACCATGGGATCTACTCCCCTGTTCAAGGAGCTCCACTGGCTGCCTTTTATTTTCCGGTCCCAATTCAAGGTGTACACCATCACATATAAAGCCCTAAACGGTTTGGGACCCACCTACCTTCGTGACCGTATCTCCTATCACAAACCTACACGATCCCTTCGTTCTTCAGGGGAAGCTCTCCTGTCCCCACTCCCGATATCCCAGACCCGCCTTGTGGGAACAAGGGAGAGGGCCTTTTCTTCTGTGGCCCCCCGATTGTGGAATTCTCTGCCTGCGGAGATTAGGCAAGCCCCCACACTAGCAGCCTTCAAGAAAGACTTGAAAACATGGCTCTTTCGCTGTGCTTTTGGAGAGTAACCATTTTATATTTCTTTTCCGTTGTTACCTCTAATATCTATCCTCCAGAATACCCCACTCCCTTATGACCCTGTTCGATGTGGTTTTATTTTTATGTCTTTCTCACCCCGAGTTTTAACTTAATGTTCATGTGGTCTGCCCTTGTTTTCATTGTCTCCTTGCTTTATTTTGTAATGGATATTATTTACTGTATTGCTTATTGTATTGTGTTGTGCTGTTCCTTTATATGCTGTTTACATTGTATTGTTTTGGGCATGGCGCCATGTAAGCCGCCCCGAGTCCCCGTTGGGGAGATGGTGGCGGGGTATAAATAAAGTTTTATTATTATTATTATTATTATTATTATTATTATTATTATTATTATTATTATTATGGGATTCCAATTCAGCATATTCCACTGCCAAACGCCTCTTCCTAATGTTTCCGTGGAATCTCTCTTTTCCTGCAATTTGAATCCATTGCTCCATTGTGTCTTGGCCTCCAGAGCAGCAGAAATACAATTGCCCCCTCCACAACATGACATCCTTTCAACTGTTGAAACATGACTATCATGTCTCCTCTCAACCTTCTCTTCTCCATTATTCCCATATAGACTAGTGTTTAAACCTGTGGATCTTGCACTGTCATATTTAATCTGTTCTTGGTTTATGGACTTCTTGTCTGGACATTCCCAGAGGGTTACATTAGGGAATCATACCTCTTCAGCTCTCATTCTGAAGTGTTGAGTCCTCTGCTCTACACTTTGTATACATATGATTGCAACCCATCCATCGGAGAACTATCATTATCAAATTTGCGGATGATACATCTGAAGGGGATGACTCTGCCTATCAGGATGAGGTCAATGGGCTGCTCTCGTGATGCAGGGACAATCATCTGGTTCTTAACATCAACAAGAGGAAGGAGCTCATGAAGACCAAGTGGAGCAGGTGGCCAGTTTTAAGCTCCTGGAGTCACTGTTAAGAAAGATCAGACCTGGGGCAGCGTTCATATGGTAGCATTGGTGGAGAGGCCCAGCAGAAACTGTACCATCTGAGACTCCTAAGGAACCAACAACTGAATGAAAAACTGCTGGTGACTTTCTACCAGTGCACTATAGAGAGTGTCATGCTAGCCCTCTATTCTGCCTTGGTCAGACCACACCTAGAGTACTGTGTCCAATTCTGGGCACCACAGTTGAAAGGAGATGTTGACAAGCTGGAATGCGTTCAGAGGAGGGCGACTAAAATGATCAAGGGTCTGGAGAACAAGCCCTATGAGGAGCAGCTTAAAGAACGGGGAATGTTTAGCCTGCAGAAGGGAAGGGTGAGGGGAGACATTTTGGCCATGTATATGAGGGGAAGGCACACGGAGGAGAGGGCAAGTTTGTTTTCTGCTGCCCTGGAGACTAGGACACAGAACAACGGCTTCAAACTACAGGAAAGGAGATTCCACCTGAACATTAAGAAGAACTTCCTCACTGTGAGAGCTGTTTGGCAGTGGAACTCTCTGCCCTGGAGTGTGGTGGAGGTTCCTTCTTTGGAGGCTTTTAAGCAAAGGATGGATGGCCATCTGTCAGGGGTGCTTTGAATGTGATTTCCTGCTTCTTGGCAGAATGGGATTGGACTGGATGGCCCACGAAGTCTCTTCCAACTCTATGATTCTATGATTCCTAATCCACTGGATCTGCATATGGTTTAGTAACTGCACAGTGGCAGATAGGAGAGCGCTCCAAAGGGTCACCACTTTTGCACAAAGAATCATTGTTTGCCCTCTTTCCCCCTCTTTGGAAGAACTTTATAGGTCCCACAACCCTAAGAAAGCACAGAACATTCTTAAGGATTCATCTCACCCAGCATATTCTTTTTTGTCTTTTTCTTTTTTTGAACTATTACCATCTGGCAGATGGTACAGCGTGACAAAGGCAAGGACAAACAGACTGAGAGATAGCTTTTATCCTAGGGCTGTGGCTATGTTGAACTCCATGGCTTCACATTGAGGTGGCATTGGGGACTGTTTGGTGGTGGTTGGAGTGTGGAGAGATGGGAGTGTTGTTTTATAGTGTGTACTGGGGAAATCATTTAATTTCATTGTACAATATACAATGACAATAAACTTATTATATCTTCTATCAACTTTCTCTTCTCCAAGCTAAACATACCTGGCACCTTAAGTTTTTCATCTAAACCTGTAGGTCCCCAGATGATTTGGCCTTCAACTCCCAGAAATCCTAACAGCTGGTAAACTGGCTGGGATTTCTGGGAGTCGTAGGCCAAAAACATCTGGGAACCCACAGGTTGAGAACCACTGATCTAAGCACTTGACTACTTTAATTTTCTCCGGACACCGTCCAGCTGATCAATATCCTTCTTGAATTGCTTTGCCCAGAACTGGACACAGAGTTATTATTCCAAGTAAAGAGGTCTGACCAAAACAGAATAGAAAGAGAATACAACTTTCATTAATTTGGACACTATGATCCTATTGATGCAACCTAGAATCACATTGGCTTAAGCCACTGTCTCCCCTCTTGTACTTAAGCTTGATCAAAACTTCGAAATAATGCTGGAGAGAATGCTTTCCTAGCAGAGAGATAAAGCAGGCCATGTTGCCTGGGGAGGATGGGCGTTTTGATCCAGAACATCTGGCAGACACCAGCTTGGGGATGTCTGATCTGAATCAATAATTCAGCCTAGTTTGTACATTTGGAAATCCGATTGCTGTTGGTAACTTGAGCAAGTGGAGCCTGAATTTCTCAGGAAGCCGTGCATAAAATCCCCCACGCAAAACCCAACCCCAGCTGTGTATATTTACAATTGGGAGTTGCACTGAAGTAATTAGATACAAGCCTAGGTAGGCACCTTGCCAAGGTTGAAAGCTTTACTCATGGGAAAAATCTGTAACCAGGTTCATTGAAATTAAGCCATTGTTAAGCAGGTGCTTTAGAAGTGGCTTCAAACAGATTGTAATTATTATTTAGAAGCAAAACACTACTTATAATCTCTTCTAGAAACTGCACAACTTTCACTACTATGCCTCAATGGTATGGAATCCTGGGCATTGTAGTTTGGAAAGGCATTGTGCTCTTTGGCACAGAAGGCTAAAGACCTTGTCAAACTACAACAACTCCCAGGTTTCCATAACATTACTTTTGCACTTCGGAACTCAGCTTGCTGTGACTCAAACAAGCTCAGGATAATGAGAAAACCAAGGAGAGGAGAGAAACTGGGGCATATTGTAAAATGATGAAAGAGAGTTAATTGGAACTGTCCTGCTGAATCAGGACACTTGAAATGTATGGGATGCAGTGTAATTGCATTTATATATAAATATACTTTCACGGGTGTGAGAGAAAGAGAGGGAACCAAGGAAGGGATTCCTGGCTGGAATCATTAGGAAGGCTTTCCAGGCATCATTTGATCTCAGGCTCAAAGATTTGTCTCCTTTATGGGGCAAAACGGAAGCCTCTGAATGGCCTGGGGTGATGCCAAGGGGAAAGGGGCCTTTGTGAGTTGCCGGGCAGATTGGCACGACTTGGAGGCTCAGCGCTTCAGCCTCTTTGAATCGTGGCACAGAAGCAAAGGGCCGGGTCTTGGCGCGGTCAGTAGGGCAGGCGTTGGGCACGGGGTCAAGAACAGGAGAGTGGCGGGCAAGGCTCAGCCAGATTAGTGGGCATCAAGGGAGATAATCATTTTATACGACGGGGAATCTTCTGCTTTGTCATTGAAACCGGTTGTCGGCTTCTTTTGCGTAGTAACAGGTGGACCATCCACATTGAGCTTCCTTTGAAATAGACAATATAGTATATATGGATAGAGATATAGATGATATAGATTTGCCTTTATTTGCCTTCAAGTTTCCTGTCAGTTTATAGCAAACCCATGGTTTTCATAAGTTTCTCTTATGCAAGGAATCCTCAGACATGCCTTGCCAAGTCCTGCCTCTGTTTGGTCTCCCATCCAATTACTAACCAGAGCTGAACTTGCTTAGCATCTAAGATCAAACAGGATCTAGTGCCTTTTTAAAGAGTATTTAGTCCTGCTTGTATATGGTTTTCTTAGGCAATAGATACTCTGATGTGTGTTAGCCCTTTCCTTATTGCAAAATACTGCCTGATATTTGTTGGTTGCCTCCCTTCCAAGTGCAAATCAGGGCCTCTTCTACACTGCCATACAATCCAGATTATCAAATCGGATGATCCACATTATCTGTTTGGAAAAGGATTATATGAGTCTAAACTTCCAGATAATCCAGTTCAAAGCAGATAATTTGGATTTTATATGGTAGCGTAGAAAGGGCCCAGGACTGGCCCTTCTTAGCCTTCCAGATCAGATTGAATTTGTTGCTTTTATTGCTATTAGCCCATCTTACATGACTTCTGCCCCTCCAGAACAACAGTGGACGTGATCTTCACTATATATGAAATATATATTCTTTACTCAACCTGCCTAACAAGACAAAGGAACTCAAAGTTACTAGGAAGGAAAAATCTAAAAGGGTGGAGTTGAGCTCCAGCCCATATAATAAAAGGTTGTAAAATCCTGCCACGGTTTGGTTATTACAGTTATTATGTCCTTACAACCCAGCCGACAGGCAGCCCAATTAGCAGCGCAATTAGCAGCGCTAATTAGCCTTAATTGGCTCTCTAAAAATCAGCAAGAAGTGGCTTTTCTCAGATTTGGGACTAACCAGGGGCATAAAACGTTGGCTTGTGCCCTAATTTAAAATACTGTCTGTTAAATTACCTTCAGGCTACATATACATGAAACATAAATATCTTTCGCATCAAGACTTGGGCCCCATCTCTAATTTATCTCATGATGTAGATGGAAATATTCCAAAATTCAGGAAAAATCCAGGTTAAAAATGCTTTTTAAAGTGAAGTGAATGCCTGAGTTAACACAAATCTATAAAAATACAGATTGAATGAAGATGAAAAGACCAATATTAATAACATGGGAAAGGATGACATGAAAATGACTATATAATAAGAGAAGAAAGGTATATTTTTAAAATAAATATATCTCTGTAGTCATAATCATCATCGTCATCATCATCGTCATCATCTCATTCTGAGAAAAAGGAAGTATTTAAATCCTATTATTATTATTGACACAACTACATAGTATGTCACAGCAAACAAGATAGATATACTGGATTTCGTATCACAAAATCACAAGTCGAACACTTCCCAAGTGTTTAGGACTGTATTATTATTATTATTATTATTATTATTATTATTATTATTATTATTATCTGTACACATGATAAAAATAAAAATATGTACATATGTGTGTGGCTGGGGTGTCCACTTCCACAGAAAAGCTCCTACTTCCACAAACAGCTATAGCTCCACTACTCAGGAGACACCAATGGACCTTCATCCAATGACATTGCAGATTACAGTGAGCACCGTGAACATGTCCAAGAGCCCTGCCAATGCCTTCCACAAACACCATGCTGCCCACCACCCAAGTGAAGGCTTTCGTACAGGGACAATTTCGTCCTGGATTTTGTTTTTTCTCCACCACAGACATCCCAGTGTTCCTTTCTCTCTCCATTGGTGTGGAATTTGCATGACCCCGCCCACTGCCTCTCCCTTAACCCTTTCCTACCCTTTCCTATAGCACACAGCAAACAGAGGAATTGATAAGCAACTGAACATACTGGAGAGGTTTGGGGAGAATTCACCATGATTTCTTGGAGTTGTAGGTATTGGGGTGTATAGTTCCACCAATGAACTCCACCAACGATGGACCTGGAACTCACTTGGCACAGAACCCTTATGACCAAGAAAAAATACTGGGGGTCTTTGGAGGGATTTATAGGAGTTGTAGTTCACCTACATGCAGAGCGCACTAAGAATCCAAACAATGATGGATCTGGACCAAACTTGGCATACATACCCGATATGCCCAAATTTGAATACTGGTGGTTTTTGAGGTGAATTGGCGAGAGCATTTTGAAGTTGTAGGTACTGGGATGTATAGTTCACCTACAATCAATGAGCACTCTGAACTCCACCAAAGATGGAATTGGACCAAACTTGGCACACAGAGTCCACATAAGCAGCAAAAAATACTGGAGGTCTTTGGGGAAAATTCACCTTGATTTGAGAGAACTGTAGTTCACCTACATGCAGAGAGCACTGTGAACCCAAACACCGATGGATCTGGACCAAACTTGGCACACATACCTGATATGCCGAAATTTTATTATTGGTGGGGTTTGAGAGGAGCTGACCTTCCCTTCTGGGAGTTGTAGTTCACCCACAACCAGGGAAACTGTGACCTCCACTGATGATGGACCTGGACCAAACTTGGCACACAGGGCCACCATGGTTAACTCAATGTACTGGAGGGGTTTGAGGGGACCAACTCACCATAGTGGGAATTGTAGTTTACCCTACAGCCAGAGAGCACACTGAACCCTGCTGATGATGCATCCAGAGCAAACTTACCCAACATAACAAATTTTAAAGACTGATAAGAGTTTCCCGGGGTTAACATGGCATGATGGGAGTTGCAGTTCACCCACAAAATTATGCATTTTGTACAACTAAAAGACTGACATTTTCAAATAACCCAAGCTACAGTAGAGTCTCATTAATCCAAGCATCGCCTATCCAAGTTTCTGGATTATCCAAGCCATTTTTGTAGTCAATGTTTTCAATATATTGTGATATTTTGGTGCTAAATTCATAAATACAGTAATTACAACATAACAATACTGCATATTGAACTGCTTTTTCTGTCAAATTTGTTGTAAAACATGATGTTTTGGTGCTTAATTTGTAAAATCATAACCTAATTTGATGTTTAATAGGCTTTTCCTTAATCCCTCCTTATTATCCAAGATATTTGCTTATCCAAACTTCTGCCGGCCCGTTTAGCTTGGATAAGTGAGACTCTACTGTAGTTTGCAATAAAAATACATTATAATTAAATAAATAAATAACTCTGGAGAGGTGAATGAATCCAGTAAATATATACTACTACACCTGGATAAGCACTGAATGACCTAGCAGCTCCAAAGCCTGGCTGCTTCCTGGTTAGGGGAATTCCAGCCAAGAAACAATCAGGTCCAGCCAACACCTTCCAACATAGGCTTCCATCAGGCAGGAAGCATCCAGGCTTTCAAGCTGCAAGGCCATTCAATAAATAAATAAATATAGGAGGGTGTATAATTCATATACGGTAGAGTCTTACTTATCCAACATTTGCTTATCCAAGCTTCTGGATTATCCATGCCATTTTTGTAGTCAATGTTTTCAATATATCATGATATTTTGGTGCTAAATTTGTAAATACAGTAATTACAACATAAAATTACTGCGTACTGAACTCTTTTTTTTCTGTCAAATTTATTGTATAACATGATGTTTTGGTGCTTGATTTGTAAAATCATAACCTACTTTGATGTTTAATAGGCTTTTCCTTAATCCCTCCTTGTTATCCAACATATCCAACGTTCTGCCGGCCCGTTTATGTTGGATAAGTGAGACTCTACTGTATATACATATATCCCTAAAATAATACAGAAATAAAAATAAATTATATATATATATATATATATATATATATATATATATACATATACACACACACACACACATACATACATACACATACAATACTTTTATTTTCCTTAATAGAATGGCAAGGCCATTCAATAAATAAATAAATAAATAAAAGAAGGTGTATAAATCCTATATATAGATATATGAATACAGTACTATTATTCTCCTTAACGTAATATAGCAATAAAAATAAATTATATATATATAATTCTCCCTAAAATAATACAGAAATAAAAATAAATAATACATATATTTACAATACTCTATTATTCTCCTTAAAATGGCGTCCAGACTGAGGTTAAAAAAAAAAAATCACTAAGGAGCGGGGCGTTCTCGTTGCCGGGCAACGGTTGCTAAGGGGCAGGGCAGCCGCGCGCCCGGTGTCCAGGGGGCGTATCCCAACCTCGGATTGGCTCCTCCCTCCGTTTAACTTCTCCGTCGGCTGGAACAGCTGGCACCGGTTGCCAAGGGGCGGGGCGCGCGGTGCAGCCGTTACTAGGGGGCGTATCCCAACCTCGAATTGGCCCCACCCTCCTTTTCTTTCTCAGTCTACTGGCCCTATTGGACCGTACCATTGTGATACACTGGCGGGGGGGGGGAAGTTGGGGAAAGAACTATTTCCTGGAGGGATAATTTAATAAAGAAAAATAAGACAGTTCATAGAGTGAAGGCGAAATGAGTTCCAATAGACTCCAAAGAACATTAGAGGCTGCTGGTGCGTTTTTGTTTATTTTCTCCTCCCTATCGGTTTGTGTCGAACCCCCTCCAGCTGCTGAGGGAATGGTTCGTCCCGGTGTTTCTCCCCTGTTGGAAGGCGTTGGTGCCGCAGAAGCGAGGCGGCGGCTGCGGAGGAAGGAGGCGTCATGTCGCTGCTGCGCCCCTTCCTGCACTTGCCCGGCCCCGCCAGGAGGGGGCGCGCCAAAGCCCAGCCCATTGTCAGGTCAGAGCAGAGATAGACTCGATATGGACTCAAAGGGGGGAGTGTCTCTATTTAAAGGGACAGTGTCTGAATAAAGAAAAGGGGATTGTGGGGGGCTTGAAAGAGAGGCCTTTGTTGTTGCTAATGGACATTCTTTTTTGGGGGGGGTCTGGCTTGGGAAATTGGGGTCTCTATTTAAAGGGACAGAATGTAAATAAGGGGAAGGGGAGTATAATGTAGGATATAATACTAATAGTATAATACACTGGTGGTATATTATGTGTGTTGTGATATAATAATAGAGTCCAATATAGGAATATAATACTTATATATTATATATAATATATTACTAATAATATTATTAGTAATTTATATAATATAATTATTAAAATTGGGGTATATCTCTATTTAAAGGGACAGTATGTAAATAAGGGGGAGGGGAGTATAATGTAGCATATAATACAATATATAGTCTCACTTATCCAACATTCTGGATTATCCAATGCATTTTTGTAGTCAATGTTTTCAATACATTGTGATATTTTGGTGCTAAATTCGTAAATACAGTAATTACTACATAGCATTACTGCGTATTGAACTACTTTTTCTGTCAAATTTGTTGTATAACATAATGTTTTGGTGCTTAATTTGTAAAATCATAACCTATTTTGATGTTTAATAGGCTTTTCCTTAATCCCTCCTTATTATCCAACATATTCGCTTATCCAACATTCTGCCGGCCTGTTTATGTTGGATAAGTGAGACTCTACTGTATAATGTACTAGTCGTTTATTATGTGTGTTGTGGTATAATAATAGAGTACAGTATAGTAACAATTGTATATTATATATAATATTACTAATTATATTATCAGTACTATATATAATACAATTATTTTACTATTATGTAAAATTCTATATAATTATTAAAATTGGGAGGTGTCTCTATTTAAAGGGACAGGATATAAATAAAGGGAAGGAGAGTATAATGTAGGATATAATACAATATATGATATACTAATAGTATAATATACTGGTGGTATATGTGTTGTGGTATAATAGCAGAGTGCAATATAATAATATAATGATGGTATTTTGTACATAATATTACTAATAATATTATTAGTAATATATATATATATATATATATATATATATATATAATATGTTCTATAAAATACTATATAATTATTAAAATTGGGAGGTGCCTCTATTTAAAGGGACAGTATGTAAATAAAGGGAAGGAGAGTATAATGGGGGATATAATACAATATATGTTATACTAATAGTATAATATACTGATGGTATATGTGTTGTGGTATAATAGCAGAGTACAATATAATCATATAATGATTGTATTTTGTATATAATATTACTAATACAGTATTATTAGTTATATATATAATATAATTATTATGTCATATAAAATACTATATAATTATTGGGAGGTGTCTCTGTTTAAAGGGACAGGATGTAAATAAGAGGAAGGAGAGTCGAATGTAGTATATAATACAATATATGATATACTAATAGTATAATATACTGGTGGTATGTTATGTGTGTTGTGGTATAATAATAGAGTACAATATAGTAATAAAATAATTGTATATTAGATATATTACTAATAATATTATTAATAGCATTATCTATGGTATTATATTATTCTATTATTATATAAAATACTATATAATTATTAAAATTGGTGGGTGTCTCTGTTTAAAAGGATAGGATGTAAATAAGGGGGAGTGCAGTATAATGTAGGATATAATACAGTATATGACATAATACTAATTGTATAATGTACTGATGTGTTGCAGCATAATAATATACAATATATTAATATATAATAGTTTTATATTATGTATGTTACTAATATTATTCGTAATATAAAATATGATATATAATTATTATATAATTATAAGAAGTACTGTATAATTATTAAAGAAGTAGAGGTGTCAATGAGGAGAAAGGGATATGCGTGGGTTGGCTTGAAATACAGTATAGCTCCCTTTTGGCATTATTAAATACAATGTTATATTTGGGAGGGGGTCTCCCTTTCAGAAGTAGGGATGTCAATGAGAAAAAAGGGATCGATAAGACATGGGTTGGCTTGAAAGGTTGGGGGACCGAATTATAGCCCCTTCAGCCGTTGATAAATAAGATGTTATATCAAAAAGTGGGGGCTCCCTTTTGTCAATGTTGAATGTTATGTTATCATATAACTAGTACATTATTATACTGCGCCCAATGGCACAATGGGTTAAACCCTTGTGCCGGCAGGACTGATGACTTGAAGGTTGTTGCTGGTTCGAATCCAACCCAAGGAGAGCGTAGGTGAGCTCCCTCTACCAGCTCCTGCTCCATGCTGGGACAGGAGAGAAGTCTCCCAGAAAGATGGTAAAAACATCAAAACATTTGGGCACCCTCTGGACAATGTCCTTGCAGACAGCCAATTCTCTTACACCAGAAGCGACTTATAGAATCATAGAATCATAGAATCATAGAATAGTAGAGTTGGAAGAGACCTCAAGGGCCATCTAGTCCAACCCCCCGCTAAGAAGCAGGAAATCGCATTCAAAGCACCCCCGACAGATGGCCATCCAGCCTCTGCTTAAAAGCCTCCAAAGAAGGAGCCTCCACCACGGCCCGGGGGAGAGAGTTCCACTGCCGAACAGCCCTTCTCACAGTGAGGAAGTTCTTCCTGATGTTCAGGTGGAATCTCCTTTCCTGTAGTTTGAAGCCATTGTTCCGTGTCCTAGTCTGCAGGGCAGCAGAAAACAAGCTTGCTCCCTCCTCCCTATGACTTCCCCTCACATATTTGTACATGGCTATCATGTCTCCTCTCAGCCTTCTCTTCTGCAGGCTAAACATGCCCAGCTCTTTAAGCCGCTCCTCATAGGGCTTGTTCTCCAGACCCTTAATCATTTTAGTCGCCCTCCTCTGGACGCTTTCCAGCTTGTCAACATCTCCCTTCAACTGTGGTGCCCAAAATTGGACACAGTATTCCAGGTGTGGTCTGACCAAGGCAGAATAGAGGGGGAGCATGACTTCCCTGGATCTAGACGTTATTCCCCTATTGATGCAGGCCAAAATCCCATTGGCTTTTTTAGCTGCCGCATCACATTGTAGGCTCATGTTTAACTTGTTGTCCACGAGGACTCCAAGATCTTTTTCGCACACACTGCTGTCAAGCCAGGCGTCCCCCATTCTGTATCTTTGATTTCCATTTTTTCTGCCGAAGTGAAGTATCTTGCATTTGTCCCTGTTGAACTTCATTTTGTTAGTTTCGGCCCATCTCTCTAGTCTGTCATGATCGTTTTGAATTCTGCTCCTGTCTTCTGGAGTGTTAGCTATCCCTCCGAGTTTGGTGTCATCTGCAAACTTGATGATCGTGCCTTCTAACCCTTCGTCTAAGTCGTTAATAAAGATGTTGAACAGAACCGGGCCCAGGACGGAGCCCTGCGGCACTCCACTTGTCACTTCTTTCCATGATGAAGACGACGCATTGGTGAGCACCCTTTGGGTTCGTTCGCTTAGCCAATTACAGATCCACCTAACCGTAGTTTTGTCTAGCCCACATTTTACTAGTTTGTTTGCCAGAAGGTCGTGGGGGACTTTGTCGAAGGCCTTACTGAAATCTAGATATGCTACATCCACGGCATTCCCTGTATCGACCCAACTCGTAACTCTATCGAAAAAAGAGATCAGATTAGTCTGGCATGACTTGTTTTTGGTAAATCCGTGTTGACTATTAGCAATGACCGCATTTGTTTCTAAGTGTTTGCAGACCACTTCCTTAATGATCTTTTCCAGAATTTTGCCTGGTATCGATGTGAGGCTGACTGGACGGTAATTGTTTGGGTCGTTCTTTTTTCCCTTCTTGAAGATAGGGACCACATTCGCCCTCCTCCAATCTGCTGGGACTTCTCCCGTTCTCCAAGAACTCTCGAAGATAATTGCTAGTGGTTCTGAAATAACTTCCGCTAGTTCCTTCAATACTCTTGGATGTAGCTGATCTGGCCCTGGGGACTTGAATTCGTTTAGAGTGGCCAGGTGTTCCTGGACAACTTGTTTCCCTATTTGGGGTTGGATTTCCCCCAATCCTTCGTCCATTCCATGTTGCTGAGGTTGAAGATGGCTTTCTTTTTGTGAGAAGACCGAGGCAAAGAAGGCATTAAGCAGTTCTGCCTTTTCCCTATCCCCTGTCACCATCACCCCATCTACTCCTTGCAGTGGCCCTATCGCCTCCTTTTTCTTCCTTTTTCTACCAACATAAGCAAAAAAACCTTTTTTGTTGTTTTTTATGTCCCTGGCAAGCCTGAGCTCATTTTGCGCTTTAGCCTTGCGAACCTTTTCCCTACAGGAGTTGGCTATACGTTTGAATTCTTCTTTGGTGATTTCTCCCCTTTTCCACTTCTTGTGCATGTCACTTTTGAGCTTTAGCTCAGTTAGAAGTTCTTTGGACATCCATTCTGGCTTCTTTGCACTTGTCTTATTTTTCTTCTTTGTTGGCACTGTTTGCATTTGCGCCTTGAGTATTTCACTTTTGAAAAACTCCCATCCATCCTTAACTCCCTTGTTTTTTAATATCGGCGTCCATGGAATGCCGCTCAGTAATTCCTTCATTTTTTGGAAGTCAGCTCTCTTAAAGTCCAGAATGCGTGTTTGACTTGTCTTAGTTTCAGCATTCCTTTGTATTGCAAACTGCAGGAGCACATGGTCACTTGCCCCTAAGGATCCAACCACTTCAACTGTATTGATCAGGTCTTCCACATTTGTTAAGATTAGATCAAGAGTTGCTGATCCCCTTGTTGCCTCTTCTACCTTCTGGACCATAAAATTATCTGCAAGGAAAGTGCAAGACTTGCACTTTCTCAAGTTGCTCTTGGCACAAATATATATATATATATATATATATATATATATATATATATATACACACAGTAGAGTCTCACTTATCCAAGCCTCGCTTATCCAAGTTTATGGATTATCCAAGCCATTTTTGTAGTCAATGTTTTCAATATATCGTGATATTTTGGTGCTAAATTCGTAAATACAGTAATTACAACATAACATTACTGTGTATTGAACTGCTTTTTCTGTCAAATTTGTTGTAAAACATGATGTTTTGGTGCTTAATTTGTAAAATCATAACCTAATTTGATGTTTAATAGGCTTTTCCTTGGTCCCTCCTTATTATCCAACATATTCGCTTGTCCAACGTTCTGCCGGCCCATTTATGTTGGATAAGTGAGACTCTACTGTATATACGATATTGGGTTGCTGTGAGGTTTCCAGGATGTATGGCCATGTTTCAGAAGCATTCTCTCCTGATGTTTCACCCACAACTATGGCAGGCATCCTCAGAGGTTTTGAGATCTGTTGGAAACGAAGCAAGTGAGGTTTATAAGTAAAGGTAAAGGTTTCCCCTGACGTTAAGTCCAGTCATGTCTGACTCTGGGAGTTTGTGCTCATCTCCATTTCTAAACCGAAGAGCCAGCGTTGTCCGTAGACATCTCCAAGGTCATGTGGCCGGCATGACTGCATGGAGTGCCGTTACCTTCCCGCTGGAGCGGTACCTATTGATCTACTCACATTTGCATGTTTTCGAACTGCTAGGTTGGCAGGAGCTGGAGCTAACAGCGGGCGGGACCTTTTGTAAGTTCAGCAGTTCAGTGCTTTAACACACTTCGCCACCGGGTTTATATATCTGTGAAATATCCAGGGTGAGAGAAAGAACTCTTGCCTGTTTGAGGCAAGTGTGAATGTTGCAATTAGCAACATTGATCACCAATGAACGGCCTTGCTGCTGCAAAGCGTGGCTGCCTCCTGCCTGAGGGAATCCTTTGTTGGGAAGTGTTAGCTGACCCTGATTGTTTCTTGTCTAGAATTCTGCTGTTTTCCAAGTGTTGTTCTTTGTTTGCTGTCCTGATTTCATTGTATACTTATTGGATGGATTGGATTTATACACAGAATCATAGAGGTGGAAGACACCCCAAAGGCCATCCCATCCAACTCCTTTCTGCCACGATAAAGCCCTCCTGACAGATGGCCATCCATCTTCTGCTTGAAAATTTCCAAAGAACGAGACTCCACTAGACTTCCAGGCAGTATATTCCACCATCAGACAGATGTTCTTCCTAATGTTTAGGTAGAATGTCTTTTTTTTTTTTTTTTGGTCTCTAGAGCAGCAGAAAGCAAGCCGTGCCCATTCCTCCTCAATGGGACATCCTTTGAAATATTTCAACCTGGTTGTAATGTCCCGTTTCAGCTTCTCTTCTCCAAGCTCCTGGTACCTGACAGATATGGAGGACTAACTTGTAGTTCTTTTGTGGGGAGATGTCATTGAAGAAGAGATATGCTTTAGGAAAGCGTTAAAGAGAATAATAATAATTATTATTATTATTATTATTACTAGCTTGAGTACCCGGCAATGCCCAGATTATTTGAAAAGGGCCTTGTTTGTTCTTGGATTTTAGTCCATAACAGTTTGGTCATATGTTACGCTATATCTTAGAAAAAATCAGTCTTTGCATTTTTGTTTTTATTAATGGTCCCATCCCATTAGAAAATGCACAAGGATATGAGTAAACTACAATTCCCAAAAATCTTGGGTCAATTCTCATAAAACACCTGCCAGTATTCATAGTTGGCCATGCTGGATCTGCGTGCCAAGTGTGGTCCAGATCTGATGTTGGCTGGGTTCAGCGCTTTCTGAATACGGGTGAACTATAACTCCTGGATGTCAAAGTCAATCATCCCCAAACTCCGCTAGTATGCAAATTTGGCTACGCTGAGCCTGTGTGCCAAGTTAGTTCCAGGTTTATCATTGGTCGGGTTTAGAGGGCTCTTAGATTGCAGGTGAACTATACATCCCAGCCCCTATAACTCCTATAAATCATGGTGAATTCTCCTGAAACCTCTCTAGTATGTTCAGTTGCTGATGAAATCCTCTGTTTGCTGTGTGCCATAGAAAAGAATAGGAAAGGGTTAAAGAAGAGGCAGTGGGCGGGGTCATGCAAATGGGCAGGGAAAGGAACACTGTGATGTGTGCTCACTGTAACCTGCAATGTCCTGGGAGGGAGTGACTTGGTGGCTCCTCAGCACTGGGAATTATAGCCTGTTTGTGGAGGCCAGAGGCTGGCTGTGAGAGTGGACACCTGTACCACATATACACATACATATTTTCACTTTTATTATGTGTATAGATAGATTTTTATGATGTTTATACCCCGCTTTCTCTCTCCACAAGGAGACATCCTTCAGAAGCAATGCCCATTTCCCTTCAATCTCTGAGTTGTCTGGTGATTCAATATTTGCGGGGCTGTATTATGATCTGTAATATGAGACACAGTTAAGCTATTCACTATACAGTAGAGTCTCGTTTATCCAACCCTCGCTTATCCAACGTTCTGTATTATCCAGCGCAGTCAGCCTCCCACCCGGATCCACAGCTGTTTCTCTGGGAATCCATTCTATCTTTATTTGCAGTCAATTTTTTAGTAGTCAATGTTTTTGTAGTCAATGTTGAATAAGTATTATTTAATTTTCTGGTTAATGTGTAAATACTACAACTGGTGCATGTTATTGTTTATTGATGTATTGTACATTGTTATTGTTTTGTATCTGATATTTCTGTGAGCTGCCCCGAGTCCCCTTTGGGGGAGATGAAGGCGGGATACAAATAAACTTATTATATTATTATTATTATTATTATTATTATTATTATTAATGTTTTCAGTACATTGCAATATTCATAAATACAGCAATTGCTACTTAACGTTACCGTGCATTGAACTGTTTTTTTTCCCTGTCAATGTGTTGTAAAACATGATGTTTTGGTGCTTAATTTGTAAAATTCTAACCTAATTTGATGTTTAATAGGCTTTTCCTTAATCCCTCCTTATTATCCAACATTTTTGCTTATCCAACGTTCTGACGGCCCGTTTATGTTGGATAAGCGAGACTCTATTGTTTTACTAATAATATTACAATATACTGTTATAGTACAATATAGTAATACAGTAGAGTCTCACTTATCCAAGCTTCTGGATTATCCAAGGCATTTTTGTAGTCAATGTTTTCAATATATTGTGACATTTTGGTGCTAAATTCGTAAATACAGTAATTACAACATAACATTACTGCGTATTGAACTACTTTTTCTGTCAAATTTGTTGTATAACATGATGTTTTGGCGCTTAATTTGTAAAATCATAACCTAATTTGATGTTTAATAGGCTTTTCCTTAATCCCTCCTTATTATCCAAGATATTCGCTTATCCAAGCTTCTGCCGGCCCGTTTAGCTTGGATAAATGAGACTCTACTGTATATAATGCTTATATTGTGTTATGTTAATCTATATATATAAAAGGGTAATGACATTTCGGCCTAGGACAAAACAACAAAACTACACATCCCAGGAACACTAAACTTGGCAGCACAACCCCTCACCCATGCCTCTACGTTCATACAACAAAAAGAAAAGAAAAATAAAGTCCTAATTAGAGGGAGAGGAATAATTGTTTTTATCAAATTGCTGCCAGTTAGAAGGCTAAGCTCCACCCACTTGGTCTGCTGTCAGTTAGAAGGCTAAGCTCTACCCACTTGGTCTCCTAGCAACCCACTCAGCCCAGGGCCACTTCAATCAGGCCTCTTCCACGTTGCCTATAAAATACAGATTATCTGATTTCAACTGGATTATATGGCAGTGTAGACTCAAGATGAGCACCAACCCACAGAGTCAGACATGACTGGACTTAATGTCAGGGGAAAACCTTTACCCTTTACCTTAATTACCACCAATTCCTCCATACTTTATTTCCCATACCACCATACTTCGCCACAGCAACGCGTGGCTGGGCACAGCTAGTATATATATATATATTGTATGTAAATATAACTTATAAGCCGCCCTGAGGTCCCCTTCAGGGTGAGAAGGGTGAGATATAAATGTTAGTTAATAATAATAATAATAATAATAATAATAATAATAATAATAATAATGATGAGACACAGTTAAGCTATTCACTATAATTGCAGGAAGATGGTTGAAGCTTTCTACAGCAGAGACAATAAGGGATGTGAAATAAATCAACCGATTCTATGAGTGAGTGAATGCATACATACATACAATGCACACAAAGAAAGAGCAGGACAAAAACATTGCCATCAGTGTAAACGTCTTCCCTTTCCTATTCATTTTCAGCAGGGGCGAGATGCTGTCTTGAAGGGTGTGTGGTGGGACGTGCGTGCGCATGCCTCCCGAGCCCTCCCAAGGCAAGCACAAAGAATAGTGCCTTTTCTGCTGGCAGTGTATTTACATGGCTGACTCCGCGGAGGTTAAATTCCTTTTCCTTGTGCGGTGGCAGATTGAATTAGTCACAAGTGCAGTTGTAAAGGGGGAGGAAGGAATTTGCTGCAGGGCCCTCTGCTGCAGCTGTTTGTGCGGGGGAAATATTGCTAATAAATTCTTGAGTAAACAAAGCAAGATCGTGTATGTGTGTGTGTGCATGCATGTTGCTGTGACGATTGCAGGCCCGTAATGAAATGCACGGCTTGTAATGTCGTTTATTAGTTTGCGGGAATGAATGACCTTGGAAACGGAGCCCCGGATTCGGAGCTGCCTGGGGAATTTCATTCTGTACAACCGTCTTTGCCATAGCTGCTCACATCTGCAGGGCTCTCCTCTTGGAAATGTCATCCGTTTGCATTCTCCTCCCACCTCTCCTTGGCATTCCTTTCTGTTTTCCCCATTTAGCTTAACCGTCCATGTTCAATTCAAATAGAGCAGGAAGGAGAAGAAAAAAAAATACATCATTGCAAGGACTGGGTTGCAAGAGAGGCTTGCAAACTGCTTTGACAGATCCTTGGCTCCAAGGGGAGAAGAATCCCAAGATAACCTTTCTCTGGTTATTTCCCAAATCCTTCGAAATGAATGGGCCGATCAGGGGTCCTTGGGACGTGGCACCCTGCCAAAAGCCTTGGCAGTGTGTCAAAGGGAAGGAAATGACATTTTCAGTGCTCCTTAAAGCACAACCAACATAAACCTGCTGAATAGATACAGCTCTCACAAAACAAACAAATTATATATATTTTTTTTCAGGAGAGAGAGCAAAATTATTGCAGGACAACAAAAGACATGGTGCCTAAATGTGGTCCAGTAGACGCTCAGCTAATTGGAACACAAGGAGCTGGAACTCTCAAGCAACCAGCACAAAAAAACAAGCAGAGCCCTCCTCTTGAAAATGTCATCCGTTTGCATTCAAACGGAAAGGAGGAAACCATGAAAATGAACAAAATCTGGCTACCAGTATTAAAACACTCTAAAATCAGGACAGTAAATAAAGAACAACACTCAGAAAACAGGGAATTCCAGACAGGAAACAATCAGGGCCAGCTAACACCTCCCAATAAAGGATTCTCCCAGGCAGGAAGCAGCCAGGCTTTAAAGCTGCAAGGCCATTCAGTACTACTCAAGGTGGCCAGTGGCAACATTCACACTTGCTTCAAGCAGACAAGAGTTCTTTCCCCCATCCTGGACATTATTCCACAGATATATCAACCCCATTTGTCTCGTTTCCAACAGACCTCACAATCTCTGAGGATGCCTGCCAAAGATGTGGGTGAAATGTCAGGAGAGAATGCTTCTGGAACATGGCCATACAGCCCGGAAAACTCACAGCAATCCAAAAAAAGCTGTTTTTATAATATAGTAAAATAGTAAACCTGTATTACATTAAGTTTGTTTTTGTTTACATTTAATTACAGCATTTCAAGTCAATGCAGACTTTATGGTATATTATGGTATATTATGGTATAATATGGTATATTATGTCGTATAGTATTAGTTGGGCCTATTTTTAATAGTAAATCTCAAGCAACCAGAAACTACATTTATCTATCATTGGCCAATTCCCATGGGTGCCAATTAACTGAGAGCTTACTATATTTGCCTTAAAATTAGTTAATTCAGGTTGAGTATCCCATATCCAAAAATGCTTAGGTCCCAGAAGTATTTTGGGATTTTTCTTGCAGATGTTTGTATACCCATATATGAGATATCTTGGAAAGGGAACCCGAGACTAAACATGACATTTTTAATGCCTCATATACTTGTTGTATGTATAGCCTGAAGGTAATTTTCAGCACAGTATTGTTAATGATTTTGTGCATGAAGCAAAGATTGTGTACATTGAACCACCAGACAGCAGTGGTTTCATTATCTCAGCTATTCATGTGGATAGTATTGGATTTTAGCGTGTTGTGGATTTCAGAATTGTGGATAAGGGAGGCTCAACCTGTAGTAACCCTTTCTCTTCCTATTTCTTCCTATAATGCCTGGCTTGGTGGGATCTCTGTTTCCCCAACTTTTTGCATTTTTTCTAATGGACATAATTTTTGTTTTTCTGTATTTGAAAAGGAAACCCAAAGTGTTGGATTAAATGCTAATGAAAGCAGCACCATTTCTGATGATTGCTTCCATAGATCAATGATAAATTCCTTTTCCCAGTCTGATTCTATTAATTCCTCCAACCACTGCTGACATATCTAGCAGAACAGACTTGAAAACAATTCCAGGTTTAGCAGGATTGTGCTATAAAATATACCTGTGCAAATTGTGAGTAGTTTCATTAATAGTAGTAAAACTGATCAGCTTGATCTGAGATTAAGAAGGTCTTTCTGATGGTTTCCAAGCTTCCACCACCAATAAAGAATTGGGATTCAGCAGTGAAATGTCTGTATATGGCTTGGCTCATTTGCCTGGGGTGTTCAAGTAAGGGAACATAAGAACCATATTGCATCAGGCCAAATGTCTTTCTAGCTCTTTATCTCTAGATACCAGGGCAGAGCAAGTAATTCCTGGGGGCAACAGCCTTTTCATCTTATTGTTCTCCTGTAACTGGCATTCAGAAGCATATATAATCTCTGGTTTTATAGGGATCATATAGTCATTGTTTCTACTAGCCACTCATATTCTTATCTGATTGCAGTGAGGGTCAATATTGGAGGCAATCACCATGCTTCGGGTAAATAGAAGTCACAGTTGGACTATGCTCTATTGAGAAATTTTCTCAGCCATTGTCCTGGTTTGGATGATTCTGGGTTAGTTTTGTGGGGGAAAAAGAGAGATCTCCCCCAGCTCGCTCTATATCAGTGATGGCCAACCTATGACAGGCATGTCAGCACTGACACGCCTAGCCATTTTTGCTGACACGCTGCCGCATGCAGATTGATTGGATGACTATGTCTTTTGTGGCCAAATTTGGTGTGATTTGGTCCAGTGGTTTTGTTGTTTACTCCATGGGAATTATGCACATTACATTTATATATATATATTATATCATTCTATTATTATTATTATAGTATATTATCATATTATTGCCATTATATTATTATTATATTATTCATTATTCATGACTACATTGAAACTAGAATAGAGAGAAATCAGCGTGGAAACTGCAAGAGGTACCATAGATTGTTGTACATGGAAATAATGGTAGTAAATAGTTTTTGATTTATTAAATACAGTTATATATTACAATTATACATTTTTGTTATTTAAACTATACATATTGCGAAATTATGGTTTTTTTTTTTCTCAAAGTGACACACCACCCAAGTCATACTAGGTTTTTTGATGAATTTTGACACACCAAGTGCAAAAGGTTGCCCATCATTGCTCTATATCATACCTAATTGTGGCCGTGGTGGTGCAATGGGTTAAACCCTTGCGCCGGACGAACTACAGATCTGAAGGTTGGGTTGCTGACCTGAAGGTTGCCGGTTTCAATCCGCAAGGCTGGATGAGCTCCCATCTGTCAGCTCTAGCTTGCAGGGAAATGAGAGAAGCCTCCCAGCAGGATGATAACAGATCCTGACCAGCATTTCTCAACCTGGGGGTTGTGAGGGGGGTTCAGAGTGGTTGCCAAAGACCAGTATTTTCTGTTGGTCACGGGGGTTCTGTGTGGGAAGTTTGGTCCATTTCTATTGTTGATGGGGTTCAAGGGGCTCTTTGATTGTAAGTGAACGATAAATCCCAGAAACTACAACTCCCAAATGTCAAGGTCTGTTTTCCCCAAACTCCACCAGTGTTCACATTTGGGCATATTGAGTATTTGTGCCAAGTTTGGTCCAGATCCAACAATGTTTGAGTCCACAGTACTCTCTGGATATAAGTGAACTACAACTCCCAAACTCAAGGTCAATGCCCACCAAACTCTTCCAGTATTTCCTGTTGGTTATGGGCATCTGTGTGCCAAGTTTGGTTCAATTCCATTGTTGGTGGAGTTCTGAATGCTCTTTGATTGTAGGTGAGCTATAAATCCCAACAACTACAACTCCCAAATTACAAAATCAGGCCCCCTCCCCGCACCCCTGCCAGTATTTAAATTTGGGCCTATTGGGTATTTCTGCCAAATGTGGGTCCAGTGAATGAAAATACATCCTGCATATCAGATATTTACATTACAATTCATAACAGTAGCAAAATAACAGTTATGAAGTAGCAACGAAAATATTTTTTATGGTTGGGGTTCACCACAATATGAGGAACTGGATTAAGGGGTTGTGACATTAGGAAGGTTGAAAACCACTGCTGTAGATGGCCAATTCTCTCACACCAGAAGCCTTCCCTTCTCTTCAGCTTTTATATTCCTAGGTTCTAATACTTAAACATCGGAATTCGCAGTTATATTGATTACTAGCTGTGCCCGGCCACGCGTTGCTGTGGCGAAGTATGCTGGTATGGGAAATAAAGTATTGAGGAATTGGTGGTAGTTAAGGGTAAACGTTTTCCCCTGACATTAAGTCCAGTCATGCCTGATTCTGGGGGTTGGTGCTCATCTCCATTTCTAAGCCGAAGAGCCGGCGTTGTCCGTAGACTCCTCCAAGGTCATGTGGCCAGCATGACTGCATGGAGCATTGTTACCTTCCCGCCGCAGAGGCACCTATTCATCTACTCTCATTTGTATGTTTTCGAACTTCTGGGTTGCTAGAAGGTGGGGCTAATAGTGGGGGCTCTGTTCGTTTGCTCAATTCAAACCTGTGACCTTTGGGTCCAGAAGTTCAGCAGCTCAGCGGTTTAACACACTGCGCCATCAGGGGATATTATTTTCTCAAGGTTGTGAATATACAATATTTCTGATTTTTTTGTCTGTTGGAGGTATTGGTGGTAGTTAAGGTAAAGGGTAAAGCTTTTCCCCTGACATTAAGTCCATTATAAATGGGTTATATAGCTGTGTGGAAGGGGCTTGAGTCTGCACTGCCATATAATCCAGTTAAAATCAGATAATCTGTATTTTATAGGCAGTGTGGAAGAGACCTAAGTGAGGCCTAACTCTGCCTGTCCCCTGGGCTGAGTGGGTTGCTAGGAGACCAAGTGGGCGGAGCTTAGCCTTTTAACTGGCAGCAATTGGATAAAAACAAGTATTCCTCTCCCTCTAATTAGGACTTTATTTTTCTTTTCTTTTTGTTGTATGAACGTAGAGGCATGGATGAGGGGTTGTGCTGCCAAGTTTAGTGTTTCTGGGATGTGCAGTTTTGTTGTTTTGTCCTAGGCCGAAATTTCATTACCCTTTTGTAAATATAGATTACTGACGGGGTGCAGGGAATGAATGGACTGATGGGTCCCCTTTGCCTTCCACATTTGCTCACTTTTGCTTTGTAATGAAACAGATCATGCATATGAAATAATCCCTTTGTACGATTGCCTTTTGGCACATTTCCCCCTCTTTGTGCCTTCCTCTTAGCTCCCGCTCCAAGGGTGTGCAATCTGGGCCGGCATGTGGTTTCTATCTTCAAAGCCGTGGAGCCTGGAGCCTTTCTCCGGAGGGAGATGCCAGTCCCTGTGTGGCCACAGTCTCCGAGCGAGCTGCTCCTCCGCTGTCATTCTCCACAATTGCATTCTTTTGTGCGGGGCTTCCCACAGGATGCTGTTTTCATATAAACAGGAAGGAGCTTTACCACTGACTCCACACTTCTTCACAAAGAGCAGCAGCTTATCCTCTTTAAGAACTCCCACTTGTCAGCTAGAAAGATCAAGCAGCCCCTTCCTCCAACTCTGATGTGTTGATTTAAAAAGGGCTCTGTTTGTTGAATTCCCCCACGTTTTAGTTTGATGATTGTTGCAAAATGCAGCGTTGGACACGGGCTCAGAGAGTTTAGATTAAAGCATAGTCCTTTGCAAACTTCTGTCTTCGGATATTCCCAATGCATTTCTTGACTTCGGAGAAATACACTTGCCCTGGAAACGCTTCCCAAAACAGCCTGTTGTTCCAGGTTCTGCACAGACTGGCGCTTCTAAATATGGTTAAGATTCTTTTGATCCAAGGCAAAAAACCTTAACCCAAGTCATACCCTATTTCCCCTAAAATAAGACATGCCCAGAAAATAAGACCTAGTAGAGGTTTTGCTGAATTGCTAAATATAAGGCCTTCCCCCGAAAGTAAGACCTAGCAAAGTTTTTGTTTGGAAACATGCCCAACGAACAGAACACCAGAGCGTGCAGGATCGGTAAATGTACGTACCATAGAGTATTGTACATGGAAATAATGGTAGTAACAAGAAATTCTTGATAGGATTCACAGTTTGTCTGGTTATGCTGGTTTGTGATGACAACTACTGTACAGTATATAATAAATGTTCATTTTTTTGTTCAACAATAAATGTGAATTCTTCATGGAAAAATAAGACATCCCCTGAAAATAAGACCTAGAGCATTTTTGGGAGCAAAAATTAATATAAGACACTGTCTTTTTTGGGGGGTAAACACGGTAGAATCCTGGAATTGGAAGACACCCCAAGGCCATCCAGACCAACCATCTTCTGCCACACAGGTAGTCACAATCCAAGACCTCCCAAAAGATGGCCATCCAGCCTCTACGTAAAAAATTCCAGGGGAGGAGACTCAACTACATTACGAGGTGGCATGGTCTGTCGAACCACTTTGACCATCGGGGAGATAGTCCTAATTTTTAAGTGAGTTCTCTTTTCCTGTGGTCTACACCAGTGGTTCACAACCTACGGGTCCCCATCGTTTCCCAGTCTCTAGAGCAGTAGAAAACAAGACTTGGGCCCTCGTCAGTGTGGCACTTTTCAGACATTTAAACATGGATATCATGTCTGCTCACAGCCTTCTCTTCATGCTAAACATCCCTAGCTTTCTAAACCACTTCTCAAAGGGATTCCTCATTTCCAAACCTTTGGCCATTTTGGTCGCCTTCTCTGGACACATTCCACCTTGTCGATATCCATCTTGAATTTAGATGCACAGAACTGGACACAGTGTTATTCCAGGTGAGGTCAGAGCAAAGCAGAATAGAGTTGGACTATATCTGCCCTTGATCTGGACCAGTGGTTCTCAACCTGTGGGTCCCCAGGTGTTTGGGCCTACAGCTCCCAGAAATCCCAGCCAATTTACCAGCTGTTAGGAATTCTGGGAGTTGAAGGCCAAAACATCTGGGGACCCACAGGTTGAGAACCACTGATCTAGACACTATGTTCTTATTGATGCAGCCTAGAATCGCTTTGGCTTTTTCAGCAGCCACATCTCACTCTCGGCTCATGTTCATCTTGTAGTCTCCTAAGACTCCTAGATCCCTTTAATTTGAACTGTTTTCAAGGCAGATATCACACATCCTATTTCTGCCATTTCATTTGTTCTGCCTATATGTAGTATCATGGTTTGACAGTTGTAGTGTTTGTGCAAGAAAGCATCCGGGACCTCTTTGTATGAGCTGAGGTTTGCAGTCTTTCAGATGAAGGTATTTGCAGGTACTTTGGAGACATTCAATAAGCCCTTGACCCATTTTTCTTGCAGCTTCTGCTTATCATTGACAGATATAAGAAGCCTAGAGAGTTAAGGTGATGCCCACTACTATTTCAAGTATAGCCTGCTCTACTTTAAAAAAATGCATCACTTGCAATTTCATAGTCCATTTACGTTGCTTTGCAGCCTGGAACCAACCTAGCACACCCATATGTTTTTACCTTTGGATTGTACTCACAAAAGTTGGGGTATTTTGAATCGAAGGAATAGTTGCCTGATTGAGTCACTCCTTAGCCTTACAAATAACAGGAGCAAGCACTTTATATATTGAACTAATGATTAGATAAGATAGATGTAAGATAACAGTAGTAGCCACAATGCTTCATAGCTCATTAAGTCCAGAATGGTTTTCATTTTGAGATTCATTATAAATTCATTATAAAATTAGCATTATAAAGTATTATTTAAGTCATATCAAGACCAAATTGCTTGTTAAATGCATGACTGCTTTTAAGGTATCTTCCTAAAAAGACAGCTGCTGCTGCTGAAACATGAGTGCAGAGGGGAAAAAGTTAAAAGAAAACATCTTAACATAATTTGGAAGCATTTCAGATTTGAATTTCTGGGCAAGGGAGGCTCACGGGAGGAAAAACTTTTGAACTCTCTGGTTTATTTCTCTCCTCTTTACAACATGGAACATAAAACCCTCTTAGGCAGGAATGTGCCTTAGCTGGTATCTTCTCTGCACCCGAGAGTGGCCAGTATATCTTGCTGGGTCGGGGTATTGGCTGATAAAACTGGGTGTGTAGGTTCCTTTGAATCATTAAGCAGAAGAAGCTGTTAGTCCTGCGATTGCACAAAAGACACTGCTGGGTTTTGACACAAACATTTCAATCTGCATCACAGATCAGCTGCGTGTTGACAGCCACTGAAGTATAAGATTCAGGCAGTTGAATAATGAAACCAAGCTCTTAGTGCTTGTGTTGGGTTCAGGTTGGCCTTATTGTCGATTTGTAGTGTGTCCTGGCTGCCTGTTGTGTGTTCGATAGAGTAATTTCTGTGTTGTATACCTCACAACCGCTGAGGATGCCGGCCATAGATGTGGGCGAAACAGCCCAGAAAACACACCACAACCCTGAGTAATTTCTGAAAACATGGAAGCTCAGACTGTCCTGTTTATTATTGAAAAATATGGCACTTCAAGGAGGTTTCCAGTTTAAGTGGAGTTTGTCCTTTAAAGGAATAAAAATTGGGTTGCTGTGAGTTTTCCGGGCTGTATGGCCATGTTCCTAAAGCATTCTCTCTTGACATTTTGCCCGCATCTAGGCCAAGCATCCTCAGAGGTTGTGAGGACTATTGAAAACTAATCAAGTGTGGTTTATATATCTGTGGAATAATGTCCAGGGTGGGAGAAAGAATTCTTGTCTGTTTGAGGCAAGTGTGAATGTTGCGATTGGCCATCTTGATTGGTATTGAATGGCCTTGTAGCTTCAAAGCATAGCTGTTTCCTGCCTGAGGGAATTCTTTGTTGGGAGGTGTTAGCTGGCCCTGATTGTTTCCTGTCTGGAATTCCAGATTTTGTTCATGTTCATGGTTTCCTCCTTTCTGTTGAAATTGTCCACATGTTCGTGGATTTTAATGGCTTCTCTCGCAAAAGACTCACAACCTCTGAGGATGCCTGCCATAGATGTGGGCAAAATGTCAGGAGATAATGCTTCTGGAACATACAGCCTGGAAAACTCGCAGCAACCCAGTGATTCCGGCCATGAAAGCCTTCGACAACACATTGAACATCTCTATGGAGTAAAAATAGATATCAAGTCACATTGTTCTTCATCCTTCTCAATATCTTCCTAACTTCTCCACAGGCAGAAATTAATCACCTATTCAAATTATGCTTTAGATTTGAAAGGAAACCTATTCGTTGGACAGTGTGCCATGAACAAATAAAACCAGGCTTTTACTGTCACTCACATTTGTACGTTATTTTTAAACTACAAAACAACCTGCCATTTTGCAACAGCACTGTTTTCTTTTTTAAAAATTTCTTCAAAGTGTTTGATTCTCAGCTCTCAACTTACCAGGGCCTCCATGCTAATGGGCAAGGAATGAAAGACATTTTAAACATTTGCTTGCACCAAGAAGCAAGGTCTCGAAAAGGAGGAAATAGAAAACTTCTGTTGACCCAGATTGTTTTCTGTACTCACGGCTGGTGAGCTTTTGAACTCTTGGAGATATTTGCTCCCAGACTGGAGGTCACCTTGGCAAGGGTCCTTGCCTGTCTGGACTTGCCTGCTTGGCCAGCTGGCCTGCCTTAAGCACAGAAACATGCACAGACCATCTCCTGAATTATGTGGCTTTGTATTCTGCCAGAGGGAATGCACAGGAGTTGCAACCGGGAATTGACCTCCTCTTGGGTTGCTCCAAGCAAAGGCCAGTTTTCAGGACCCCCACAAAGTAGGACAACCCTGGTCTGGGTTAGTTTGTGTTCTCAACGTGCATTACTTCATACAGACATGTGTTGGGGCACTCTCCGTGGCACGATGGTGTTTTGGTGGCAGCTACATTGGACTTGGTATTATATCCGTGCTGTATTGCCAAGTGAAGGGGAGTTAGATGAAAATGCTTTTTATTTCCAGAATGAGAAGTCATGGGAAGCTTATTGGGAAAGAGTTCTTTCAGGGGACAATAGAGGCAAACAATGACAAAGAAGAAGTGGGTGGACAGAAATGCTGTGCAAGGAACAAAGTCCTTTTTCTCTGAACTCTATGGGAGTATTGAAGGTGCCAAAACAGCTGATGCCGCATTGCTAAGTGGCAATGTGTGTCACCAAGTGCTTTCTTCCATCGTTCTGGAGAACATTGCAAATGTCCCTCCTGACTGTTTCTCTTTTCCCTTTGCAGTTGTAGCCGCCTCCGAGAAATTCAAAGCATCCTGACCCAGAGCAGCAAATCCCAACCAGATGGAATCCTGTGCATTTTGGGTAAATTCTTTCGGTTGTTAAGCTGTACATTGTGGGGTTGATTGAAACATACACAGTAAGCTTAGTGCCTGGTGGTCCTGCCGAAGAAACTCCTTCTGTAGTAGAAGTATTCAAGGGCCATGCATAGATATTTGGGGAAATGTGGCATATCTGTTACTTGCCGCAACATGTTTGTGCATGGATCCTCAAATCCCTTGGTGATCAGTGGAATCACCATATAAAGCAGAAGGGCCTTAGAAGATCTATCAAAACAAACCATTTAAATTGGTAGTTCATGTGATGGAGGTCCTCGGGGTTTTATGTTTGTCTTCTGATAATCATGGGATATGTTCAGTCTTAGAAGAAATAAGAAGCCAAGCCTGAGACTGTCATGCTTTGACCATATCAAAAAAAGGCATGACTCCCTTGAAAAAGACAATGATGTTTTTCAGGTGAAAGGCAGTAGGAGAAAGAGGAAAGACCCTATTCTAGATCGATAGCCTCAACCAAAGAGGCCACAACTGCCCTGAATGTGCAAGGTCACGGCAGTTGATGTCCAGATTAGGTGGAGGTTTCTTATTCATAGGGGTATTACAAGTTGAACTCAATGATGGCAGTGAACAACAAAGCTCAGTGGAATGGTAACATTCTTTGCATGCAGAAGGTCCTGTTTCAAGCTCTGGCTTCTCCAGATCTCATCTGATACCAGGAGAAGGATATCTCTGCCTGAAATCTCGAAGAGCTGCTGCAGAAAGCAGACAACACTGGAATGGCTGGGCAAAATCTTTTAGGAGTTATAAAGCAAGGATCTGTATTTCTAGACATAAGAGGAGATTAGAGATGTTCCAAGGGGCCCTTAAAACAAATTCTGGCAGCTGTTCTTGAGCTGTCTTTTAACCCACCAATCCAACCTGAGCGCCGTTTGTCTCTGGGCTTTGAATGAGTTTCCCTTAGGATGTTTCCTTTGAAGTTCTTCCAAAGAGATATGTGCAAAGATTGTAACTCCCAAAGTGATTAGAAACCAAACAAGTGCTTTCATGATGGACAAAACTCCATTGTTTTATTTGTAACCCAGTCCCCTGCCCTTTCTTGTGATGTTCCTCATGGAGGAGGCATATTACAGATAGGATCAATTCCAGGACTTTTGGTGTAATGCAATTTTTACCGATTATCTGGAACTCTGTTTATTTTACCTGACATTATTATTATTTCTTTTCCGCCTCTCCTCACTTGAGGCAGGTTGCAACATTGTAAAACACACATTCACTTTAAAAACATTATTTAAACTATTATTAGTTAAAATAATAAATATTAAACATATATTAAAACATATTTCCACAAGATACATAGTACATTAACCATGTCTTGATGTTCTTAGCAGAAGCATACCATTGAAAGGTGCAGGAGGATCTAGTGATGCCTAGAGAAGTGTTCCCTCTTGACCTTCACCATGATTCTATGGTGGGATCTCTGGTGGAAATTCTGGACAGAAGTTGGCCATATAGAATCATGCTGGAGTCCTAGAGATAACCCTTCTGCAGGCATCACTAAGTCTTCCTGTGAAAACCTATGGTGTTTAAAACGGTTTGTTTGTAACTGAAACCACATTCAATGAGCTTGCATAGTAAGTGGACTTCTTGTATCCTCAGCTATTGCATAGAGATCAGCCACTGAGAGGTGTCTGTTGAAGTCCTTTCTTAGTAGAACGAAAGGTTCCTCCCTCCTACGTTCTAGATCTGGATAATTTCAGGCCTCCTCAAGAGCTCTTTCAGTAGTGAACACTGAGCCATGTTACTTCTATAGTATAAGCCAGGGGTCCTCAAACTTTTAAAGTGGAGGGCCAGTTCATGGTCCTCAGACGGTTGAGGGGCCGAATTATCATTTGAAAAAAAAATGAACAAATTCCTATGCACACTGCACATGTCTTATTTGTAGTGCAAAAACAACAACAACAACAAAAGAACAATACAATATTTTTTTAAAAAAATTAACCAACATAAACCTATCAGGATTTCAATGGCAAGTGTGGGACTGCTTCTGGCCAATGAGATAGTCAAATTAATTAGGATTGTTGTTGTTGTGTGCCTTCAAGTCATTTCAGACTTTGGGCCAATACAAGCCCGAGGATGGAGGAATGATACAAAATGGGATGTAGAAACCTGATGGGCTTATATATCAGAATATATAATTAACGACTTCATCATTCAAAAGAAAAATATATATACAAATAGCCTAAAAGATCAAGACTGGTTAAGGAAACGGACTGTGCTAATCGACAAAATAGACGGAGACGAAAGATACCACACCTTGAACCAGGCGTTCCACATGATTAAACTGATGTATTGACAATTTTGAATGGCTGTTCTAGGGGGGTGGGGGGTATGGGGGGAGGGTGGGGGTGGAGGGTGATACATTTCTAAGGACTGTTTAAAATTTCATTTAAGAAATAGTTACCTTTGGAACAATGTATACTGAAATAAGTTATGTATGGCAAAAATAGTTAATTGTTATGATGTATCAAAAAGAAATTTAAAAAAAATTAAAAACAATTTTTTAAAAAAAATTCAGACTTTGGGCAAGCCTAAGTCTAAAACTGAAGGCGGAGGCCAGGTAAATGACCTTGGAGGGCCGCATCCGGCCCCCGGGCCTTAGTTTGGGGACCCCTGGTATAAGCTTTATTAGTGATTAATGATGCCGCAGATGCAATATAGTCCCTTTCATTGTTGGGTTTCAGCTTCCCCATACAGCCAAAGGTAGAACGAGGCCCCCAGTAAATTCTACCTGGGCAGTCCCTTGGCTAGCAAATTCTCATCAACAGAATATATGATCTGCACTTTACTTTAAGGCCAATGGAAAATGGAACCCCAAAAAGTAATGGAACGCAGAAGCAAAAATGCAATCAAAATGTTGCAGGTGTGACCCACCTCACCCTTGAGAGCAATGAGAACTGTGAGAGTAGGTTAGCAAGAGAGAAAAATTCACTCCCCCAGTCTGTGTCCCATCTTTCATATTTTCTTCCAGCCTAAACTGCAGAGCAAATGCAAACAGGACCCAGCAAGGTCACTAGTATAAGTTAACTCTTTCAAGTCTGTGTACAGCAGTTAAAGTTTGAGGGTGATGCTAACAAGGTCTCCACAAAATGCATCTTTCCAGTGTCAGAGGTCCAGTTTGGTTCAGTTCCCATGATCAGCATTTTGGAAAGTGCTTTCCTGTTGGGGCCCCATCTTCCGGCTTGGGTCATGCAGGTGCTGGGAGATGGTTTTCCTGGCTGCAGAGAATCACAGGGGACATTACGCACTGTGTTGTCCTAGCAGCTCAAAACACACATTTCTCATTTTCTCTTCCAGGTATTAATGACATATACAGGCAGTCCCTGAGTTACAAACATCTGACTTACAAACAACTCATAGTTCAACGATGCCAGATGTTTCAAACTTCCTCCAAAATCTAGGTTGATGGGAGGGTTTGGTGAAGTAGCTGTGATAATAATAATTATTATTATGAACCAATCTGGACACAGCATATTATTTGAGAACACATAAATGTTGGATCACTCTAACATCCACCATGTCAGACTACACAGAGAAGCCATTGAAATCCACAAGTTTGTGGACAATTTCAACAGAAAGGAGGAAACCATGAAAATGAACAAAATCTGGCTATCTGTATTTTTAAAAACTCTAAAATCAGGACAGTAAATAAAGAACAACACTCAGAAAACAGGGGAATTCCAGAAAAGAAATCATCAGGGCCAGCTTTTTTTTAACTGTGTCAGAAGTGATTTGAGAACATATTGGAAGTCGCTTCTAACACCTCCAAACAAAGGATGCCCCCAGGCAAGAAGCAGCCAGACTTTGAAGATATAAGGCTATATAATGTTAATCAAGCTGACCAATGGCAAGATTCACACTTGCCTCAAACAGACAAGAGTTCTTTCTCCCACCCTGGATATCATTTAACTGGTGTATATATAAACCTCACTTGCCTAGTTTCCAACAGACCTCACAACCTCTGAGGATGCCTGCCATAGATGTGGGTGAAACGTCAGGAGAGAATGCTTCTGGAACATGGCCATACAGCCCGGAAAACATACACTAACCTTATTATTATGATTATTGTTATTATTTATTTATTTATTTATTTATTTATTACCTGCCTCTCCTTGTGGCTCGAGGTGGGTTAAAACATTGCTAAAAACACACAATCATCTAAAAACAATATACAAAATAGAAATACACGTATTAAAACATATTTCTGCAAAATACATATTAAAATACACAGAACAAAAAAACATAAGATGCAAGTTGTATATACATATAATATTGATAATAATATTATAATGGAATACAATATCATACTACTAATAATACAGTATAATAATATAATTATAGATTATATATTAAATGTAATATTACTAATTATATTACCATATAATATATAGTACAATATAGCAATTTAATGCTTATGTTGTGCTGTGCTAATAATATATTGTATGTTCATTTGATTTGTAAGCCGCTCTGAGTCCCCTCCGGGGTGAGAAGAGCGGGATATAAATGTAGTAAATAAATAAGTTTAAAAAATATGTGATTAAAACCGGCTAGGTAGGCCTGTGGGAAGAGATAGGTCTTTTGATGGTTTATAAATTCTGAATGTCGGTCTTTAAAGTGTCGCCCAAGAAGACATCAACATTGTAGAATTAATGGACTCTGACACCTCATTGAACTGCTATGGTTCAATGTTGCAGAGTCATAGGAGTTGTAGTCTGGTATTTATTTATCGTGTCAGAAGTAAACCAAGAGTATAAGTTGCATGGTATTTGAAAACACAAAGAGTTTTTTTAAAAAAACAGCAACAACTTGGTATTTATTTATTATTATTTATTTATTTACAGCATTTCTATTCCGCCCTTCTCACCCCGAAGGGGACTCAGGGCGGATCACATTACACATATAGGCAAACATTCAATGCCTTTTAACATAGAACAAAGACAAACAAACATAGGCTCCGAGCGGGCCTCGAACTCATGACCTGGTCAGAGTGATTCATTGCAGTTAATTGCAGCTGGCTTGCTCTCCCGCCTGCGCCACAGCCCGGTATGATACTAAATGTCCTTTTCCCAGTAGCTGGCCACTTGGAGTGCCTCTGGTGTTGCTGTGAGAAGGTCCTCCATAGTGCATGTGGCAGGGCTCAGACTGCATTTTAATAGGTGGTCTGTGGTTTGGCAAATATGGTCTCATAATTCCATAGCTTACTTTACTTACTTAGGCGATCCCTCGTCGTTCGAGGACGATAGTCTTCCATCCTTGGTATCTTGGGTGTGTGTTCTTAGGTGGCTGAAGAGACCGATTCTTGACCCGCATATTCTCCCGCAGTGAGGACATCGGTTTCCAGGTGGAAGGCGGTCCCGGTCGGGGTTAGCTTGACGCTCCTTCCTCTTGGCACGTTTCTCCCTTAAGCCCTCCGTTCGTGCCTCTTCGAACTCCGCAGCACTGCTGGTCACAGCTGACCTCCAATTGGAGCGCTCAAGGGCCAGGGCTTCCCAGTTCTCAGTGTCTATGACACAGTTTTTAAGGTTGGCTTTGAGCCCATCTTTCAATCTCTTTTCCTGCCCACCAACCTTCCGTTTCCCATTCTTGAGTTCGGAGTAGAGGAGCTGCTTTGGGAGACGGTGATCTTTGGGCATTCAGACAACGTGGCCAGTCCAGTGGAGTTGATGGTGTAGGAGCATCGCTTCAATGCTGGTGGTCTTTGCTTCCTCAAACACGCTGACGTTTGTCCGCTTGTCTTCCCAAGAGATTTGCAGGATTTTCCTGAGGCAACGCTGATGGAAACGCTCCAGGAGTTTGGTGTGACGTCTGTACACAGTCCACGTTTCGCAGGCGTAGAGCAGGGCTGGGAGGGGAATGGCTTTATAAACAAGGACCTTGGTCTCTCTATGGATGTCCTGATCCTCAAACACTCTCTGCTTCATACGGAAAAATGCTGCACTCGCAGAGCTCAGGCGGTGTTGTATTTCAGTGTCGATGTTGACTTTTGTGGAGAGGTGGCTGCCAAGGGAGCGGAAATGGTCAACGTTTTCTAATGTTACACCGTTAAGCTGTATTCCTGGCATTGCAGAGGGATTGGCTGGTGCCTGTTGGAAGAGCACTTTGGTTTTCTCGATGTTCAGTGAGAGGCCGAGCTTCTCGTCTGCTTCTGCGAAGGTGTTGAGAGTGGCTTGTAGGTCTTCTTCTGAATGCGCACAGACTACGTTGTCATCAGCATATTGGAGTTCTATAATAGATGTTGTGGTGACCTTGGTTTTGGCTCTCAGCCTGCTGAGGTTAAATAGCTTGCCATCTGTCCGATAGATGATTTCCACTCCGGTGGGAGCCACAACAGTTAAAGTGGCATCAAACTTCATTAATTCTACAGTGCAGATGCACCCCAAGGCTTGGCCATATACTTTTGATAAGTCCTGAATCCATGCTGTATAGGATTTTGCCATGTTCAGAGCAGCCTTTGTTGCTGAGAAAATATTTCTAAAGCAGGAAAAGTGTGCCTCTTAAGTACTGAAACCTGAGCGGTACAGTTGGCCGCCTTGGCCGGTCTTGAGAGATTTATCTCTAAATGTGGAGGCAGCACTGGAAAGAAAATTGCAAACAATCTGGTCTTGTTTCCTGGCTTGCTATGAGTAATGCTGGTGGTGAAACTCGATGTAATCTGAGCTATTTATACTTTTTCTTTCTTGCCCTTTTTTTCTCCCTCTAAACTAAGGATATTATTAGAAGCCTGGTTTCTCTCCTCTCCCTAGCATGTTCTGTTAGTAAGACTTACATTTGCACATAAACTTTGAACAGCTTTGAGAGCAGGCATCCTGAAAAAAAGGCTGTCAAAATTCAAAGCGAGACGGATGAGGGTTGCATGAGCTAGTGGTCTGGAATGCATGCTTTCTCAGAGAACTTAGCTGCTAACCAATGTTGGTCACAGGATATTATCTGTCTCTGAGTCAAGGAGAGTTTTGGTTAGGTAGAAAAAAAGCTAAGTGCACAAAAGAGAGTAAGAGGCACCATACCAATGATTATCATGGCAAGAGGAAACGGTTTGTGGTTTCTGACAGCAATCTCAGATGGAGTAGACCACAGTCTCGTGTGGTTGAACCAAGGTCTGTACTGTCTACTCATGGCGATGAATGTAGATAGTGCTGCTTCTGGCTGACTGCTGTTTTCTGGGTGAAATCTAGACCTTATGGAAGGAAGATTTGTCTAGGACCTTGCTAGATACAATTGACCCTCTTTTTTTACAGCTCTGTCTTTTTGCAGATTGGATTGAAATGTTCTCGCTTGGACTCTACAGGTCCTCCAGAGCGTTTCTCTTGTCATTTTCTGCTTGATGTTACCTTAAAGTCACACTGGAGGAACACCTTACTAGGAATCTGTTAAGTCAAAGGTTTTCCAAATATTTCATGTTGGTGAGACATATTTTCTGGACATGCTTCCTTTTGCAACACATTAATTCAGTATTACTAGCAAACCGGAGGCCAAACCAACCCCTTATTTATTTATTTATTTATTTATTTACTTATTTATTTACAGTATTTATATTCCGCCCTTCTTACCCCGAAAGGGACTCAGGGCGGATCACATTATGTACATATAGGGCAAACATTCAATGCCCATAAACACATCAAACAGAGACCGAGACAGACAGACACAGAGGCAATTTAACCTTCTTCTGAGGGGATGTTCGATTCTGGCCACAGTGGGGAGCAGCTGCTTCATCATCCACTGTGATGGCACTTCCTCATTCCAGGTCGTAAATTAGTTAAACTTGCCTCCCCATTTATATAAGTGGTACCTTATTTCCTACTTGATAGATGCAACTATCTTTCGGGTTGCTAGGTCATCAACGAGCAGGGGCTATTTTTTTATTTTTAATTGACGGGTGCTCACCCCGCCATGGGCTGGCCTCGAACTCATGACCTCATGGTCAGAGTGATTTATTGCAGCTGCGCAACAGCCTGCGCCACAGCCCGGCCCCCTTATAAGAGATACGGGCACATACACAATAAACAAAATCTATGGGGACCCAACATAGCTCATGAAAAACTTTCATGTATAGTTTGAAGAATATGATGTGAAAGATAATAACCTACATTTCCAGTATTTTTGTCATTTCTCATTGGAAAGTGCAGCTCTCAGTCTTCTAGTGCTATTCTGCTATCAGTTTCCATCACAATGGATTTGGTGCAAGGCTATGTAAGGACTAAAGCAAAACTCTTGACTTTGAATACTATGAAATAAAGCTTGGCCTTTCAAAAGGTACAGAAGAAGCCTGGCACATGGATATTCTTCTGTTAAGTGTACTCTGTGAGGGACAATTTCCATGCCTTCAGTAGGTGAAGGATGGCCTAGAGTTACATAAGAAACTTCAGATGATGGGTTATGAAGATTCCTCGTGTTTAGTGAAGTTATTAGTGCAAATACTTAGCAAGGAGCAAACCTCATTGAGTCCGGTGTAACTTAACGTCTGGGCAAATGTGCATGTGATTGCAGCCATTGGAATGAGATTTAAAAGAGTCAAAACAACAGGCACACCTACCTTCCTAAGATAAACAAATGTACACAAAACATGTAGAAAATGAAAGATTCTTGCACCTTAGGTAATGGCACCTGGCGGCCGATCCCTGTATGAATCATTTAAAAATTGCTGATAGCAAGCACCCTAATGTAACTTTCACATATTTACATGCTGGAGGAATGTTATACTTCATGCCAGAATTAATTTTCAGGATTGGCATGCTCTGACCGGCATGCATGCAGATGCTTGTTTGCTAAATATTTGTGTTGTATGTCCTATAGTATAGTCATTTATCAGGGTAAAATACACTGGAAATTCTTACACTGGGTTAGTAGATATGTACCAGGACTTGGCCAGCTCTCTCATTTAGCAACCTCTTGTATCCCTTGCACTTATATGGAGCTGCAGTAGCAAGAGGAGAGGAGTCACTGAATATCCAGCACTAGTAAAAACAAAAGGGAGACATGTCTGTGTTGGCATGACTTGTGTTGTTGCAAAAAGGGGTTTGTGTGTATGTGTATGCATATGCTTTAATTACTCCTATATCCTCATTTAAAATTGTCTCTGGAAGAGGGTGGGGATGGTTAGATGAGCCAGGTGTCAACTTCAAATCCCTTCTTCCAAACTTGAAATCGTTGAAAAGGATTCAGATTACAAGAGGAAAGATTTCCCTAAACATTGGTCAGAACTTTATGAACTGTTCAGCAGTGAAATGTGCTGCTTCAGAGGATGTTAGATTCATAATCACTGGAAGTCTTTTAAATAGAGATTGGATGGATATATCTCAGTAATATTCCAGTGGTTCCCAAACTTGATTAGTCATGGGACCTTTTAGGAGACTTTCCCCCCTGCAGAACCCTAAATCTTTCCCTAAAGATGTGAACCTACAAAGTTCTTCCTTGCTTCATCTGCTCTTACTGCCTGAATGTTTTATATAATATAATGCATTTGGAAATAAAGGGAAGTCATTTTAAATATAAACACAAACCTTTATTTTTGTACAAGAAAATATTGGGAACAACCACAGACCTTTATATTGAATTCACACCTAAAGTCAGGAATGAGATTGTTTCATTTTTGTGCTTAAAATAGTTTGAAATCAAGCTTGGAGATGTACTTTCAGGGTGGTACCAAATTACTCCTAAATTTGTTTTTAGTGTAAGAATAAGCTGAAAAGCCTGATTTGCATTAGTAGGTGGTCATGAAGTGGAGCATTGCTCAGATAGTCATTTCCAGCTACTGATAGCTATGTATCTGTCAGTCCTACCCAATAGTCATCAAATGGCACAGGTTCGAATTTTGATTTTAAAACTGAGATACATTGAATTTCAATAAGATCTTTATATTCTGACACAGACATTTAAAAAAAATGTAAAGATTTTTTCCTGAACGCCTACATTGCCTTTTCGGAATCTTAAAGTTCCATGGAACTGCTTCTCTAAGTACTATCTTATGACCCTGTTTTTTATTATGGTTTTTATTCTTATTCCTTTCTCACCCCGAGTTTTAACTCAGTGTTCATGTGGCCCGCCCTTGTTTTTATCTTACCTGATTTTGCGTTCTAATGTATATTATTATCTATTGTATTGTTTAATGTGTTATGATGTGTTGTTTCTTTGATATTTTGTTATATTGTATTGTTCTGGGCATGGCCCCATGTAAGCCGCCCCGAGTCCCCGTTGGGGAGATGGTGGCGGGGTATAAATAAAGTTTTATTTTTATTATTATTAAGTAGCAAGTAAGGGGCCGGGCTGTGGCGCAGGATGTTGAGCAGCTGCAATAAATCACTCTGACCATGAGGTCATGAGTTCGAGGCCAGCCTGTGGCGGGGTGAGCACCTGTCAATTAAAAATAAAAAATAGCTCCTGCCCGTTGCTGACCTAGCAATCGGAAAGATAGTTGCAACTATCAAGTAGGAAATAAGGTACCACTTATGAAAGTAGGGAGGCACGTTTAACTAATTTACGACTTGGAATGAGGAAGTGCCATCAGAGTGGATGATGAAGCAGCTGCTCCCCCCAGTGGCCAGAATCAAACATCCCCTCAGGAGAAGGTTAAATGCCTCTGCGTCTGTCTGTCTTGGTCTCTGTTTGATGTGTTTATGGGCATTGAATGTTTTCCCTATGTGTGTATAATGTGATCCGCCCTGAGTCCCCTTCGGGGTGAGAAGGGCGGAATATAAATACTGTAAATAAATAAATAAATAAATAGTTATGTATTCCTGCATGGTAATGAATTAGACTTAACCAGTGGTTCCCAACCTGTGGGCCGTGAGACCTAAAATAAGGTCCCTAAGACTTGCGGGGAAAATCAGCTCTAGATTATTAAATATGGTTTTCTGTGGGTGAGCAGATGGCGACTACTGGAAGGCATATATGTTCTGTATCAGAAACTAGAGCTATTGTGATCCATCCAATGCAGTTTTCTGAATCAGCACCCCAAATAACCAAACCGAATCTGAACCAGACCAAAAACTGATTCGCAACCCTTTTGGTACTAATGTTGGAGAGTGGCTCCCAGTCAAAGTGGTCCCTGGTCAAAAATGGTTGGGAACCACTGGAATAAATGGTCTTTGCAGTCCCTTCTGACTCAGTTGTTCCATTGTTTGATGTTACTAGAGCAGGCATGGGCAAACTTGGGCCCTCCAGGTGTTTTAGACTTCAACTCCCACAATTCCTAACAGCCGTTAGTCTGTTAGGAATTGTGGGAGTTGGAGTCCAAAACTCCTGGAGGGCCGAAGTTTGTCCATGCCTGTACTAAGCATATGGGTATTCTAGACATGCTTAACTTTGCAGGGTATCTGAGTGGCCTAGTTTTTTTCCCCCTTTACAGATTCCCTGAGCTTTCATCTGGTTCCTGCTTATAAATCTGGGTTTCTTGGCAGCCCCTGCGCTGTATCCCAGCATAACCCTGTGTGAAAGCCTGGGCTGAACAGTTACACCGGAAGCGGTGCATTTAGGCAGCCAGATGCCAGCTGTGATCCAATCCTCTGCGGATTTATCCCTTTCTCGGGAAGCTTGAGCTTTGTGAGGTTGAAGTAACTGAGCCAAACCAGGAGCCGTTTTTTCCTGTCCTCTACGTGTTGCATGCCCGTGCCCGTGGTTTTTCTTGTCCCCCCCCCCCCCGCTCCTTTTGTTTGTCTAAGTAAGGTCTATCCATTGGCTTGAAGCTTTTGAAGAAGCCCAACTAGAAGACATTTCATAGAATAATAGAGTTAGGAGAGTCCACATGGGCCATCTAGTCCAACCCCCTGACATGCAGGAAAAGCACAATCACAGCACTCCCAACAAATGGCCATCCAGCCTGTTTAAAAGTTTCCAAGGAAGAAGCTTCCACCACACTCAGAGGCAGAGAGTTCCACTGTTGAACAGCTTGTACAATCGGGATGTTCTTCCTAATGTTCAGGTGGAATCTCCTTTCCTGTAATTTGAACTCATTGCTCTGAGTCTTAGTCTCCAAGGCAGCAGAAAACAAGCCTGCTCCCTCTTCCTTATTGACACCCTTTCACATATTTATACATGGCTATCATATCTCTTCTCAACCTTCTGTTCTGCAGGCTAAGTATACCCAGCTCTTTAAGACGCTCCTCAGAGGGATTCATGGTCTCCAGACCTTTGATCCTTTTAGTCTCCCTCCTCTGAACACCTTCCAGCTTAGAGTCAATATCTCTTCTTAACTGTGGTGCCCAGAATTTGACACAATATTCCAGGTGAGGTCTAACCAAAATGGAATAGAGAGGCACCATGACTTCCCTCGATCTAGGCATTAGACTCCTTCTGATGCAGCCCAGAATCCCATTGGCTTTTATAGCAGCTGCATCACATTCTTGGCTCATGTTCAACTTATTGTCCATGAAGACTCCAAGATCTTTTTCACATGGACTGTCGTCAAGCCAGATGTCATCCATTCTGTATTTTTGCATTTCATGTTTTCTGCCAAAGTGTAGTATCTTACATTTGTCCTTGTTGAAATGCATTTTGTTAATTTTGCCCCAGCTCTCTGATCTGTTAAGGTCATTTTGAATTTTGATCCTGTCCTCTGGAGTATTAGCTAGCCCTCCCAATTTGGTGTCATCTGAAACTTGAGAAGCACACTCTGTAAACCTTTATCTAAGTAATTAATAAAGATGTTGAAGAGAACTGTGCCCAGGACTCTTTATGGCATTCCACTAGTCACTTCTTTCCAGAATGAAGAAGTGGATCCATTGGGGAGAAGCATCCTTTGGGTTCGGTCGCTTAACCACTTACAGATCCACCTAATAGTAGCATTGCCTAACCCAATTTAACTAGTTTTATTTCAAGAAGGTCATGAGGGACTTTGTTGAAGCCCTTACTAAAATCAAGATATGCTACTTCTACAGCATTCCCGCCCTCTACCAAATTCGTAACTATTGAAAGAAGAGATAAAATTTCAAAAGTGTTCCAATTAGCTTCTGATTTTTAGGTTTTTGGGTGAAAAAAGAAGACTAAGACTTGGACCGGCAGCTATGAAAGACCCACATATGACACGATACTAGAGGCAGAATCATTCCTGTTATATAATATTCCTATGATTCTAATATACCTACGATTCTAAGACACACCCTTTTATAAAGGAAGAAATGCATATCTAGATCCTCTAGTGCAGGCATGGACAAACTTGGGCCCTCCAGGTATTTTGGATTTCAACTTCCACAATTCCTAACAGCCTATCGGAAGTGTGGGAGTTGAAGTCCAAAACACCTGGAGAGCCCAAGTTTGCCTATGCTTGTTCTATACTCACAAGTGAGATGTCATTGAGGTTGGCCCTGGTATCCACAAATACTCCTTTGATTGACATTATAGCCAGAAGCTATTATTCCCTCTTCCATTGTGCTTAATCAGTTGCCCCCCACCGGCAAGAAAAAGGAGGTGGGACCCTACAAGTGGCATGAAATGCATCCTCTTTCTCTCTCCATCACCCCTGCTCCCTTTGGCTCCTGCTTTCCATTTATGACACGGAAACACGCTTGATGTTTAATCCGAAGTGACATGTCCCTCGTGGGGCTGGATTACTTTCGGCTTTCTTGCCAATCCAATGCTTCTCATCTCAACTGGGTTTGCCTCCGGTGTGTTCCGCAAAACTGGAGGTTATTTCTCTCCTGCCATGACTCAGGGATTTGGGTCATCATTCCTTACGAGCAGCAATTTTTTCAAATCGCAAACCTTGCCCGTCAAAGAATTGGGTCACCAGATTAGCTTATTAAACGAAAAGCTTGACGCAACAGCATATGAGAGGGGGGGGATTTCATTTGCAGAAGCAGCTGTGCTAAGCAGAATTCTTAAAACGGCACCACGTTTTGCAAAATGTGTGCCATCCTGGCCTTGTCCGTCACAGTCTGGGGAACTGGGTCAGTGGTGGGATCAGCAGGAAATGCTTCAACGCAGGAAACCGACTGATAATAAAAGCCAGCGGGGAGACGTCTCATGTCCTGTGTAACATGGGAAGAATTGATCCAGGAGACTGATTAACTGAAAGAGTAGTCAGATAATAAAAAGGAAACAGAAGGAAGGATGCATGTCCCAGTCCAACCCTTGCAGTAACGGCACTGTTCTTCTGGATTTACTTTTCAACCTGGAATATGAAAATCCAAATATTATTCATACAGTTGCTGAGACAGTGATGCTTTTGTTTTCTGATGATTCAAACCTTTGTTTCCTGCACAAAATTGTTAAAATATTGTACAAAATTACCATCAGATATATAGAACCTTTTGACTTCCCTGGGCAACATTGGAAGAAGACAATTGTCTTGTGATGCATGTAAAATATATTGAACATTGAATATAGCTAGTGATGATTAAAGAAAAATCTGTGCATAATTTTTGTGGGATTCACCACCACAGATAAGCAAATAATAATCCTCATTATGCACTATCAAACTTGGAGGGTCATTTAAAATTGTCGAGCATGACTTCTTACCAAACTGTTTACAATTATGTGAATTACAGATAATACTCCGATGTTTATGAATGTAACATACTCTGCTTATTCTGTTCTGTTCTGTTGTCGTTTGCAACTTTCACACTCAAGAACCGTGCAATTAAATTACCAAAAAAAAATCTCATAATATTTTAAATAAGTTTATGATTTTGTTTTGATCCTTGTTCATAGGCGCCCTGGACCTCTTGTGGCCCATGTGCTGCGAGTTGGACACGTGTAGTGTATAAGAAAATAAAGTGAATGTTGTGGTTAAAGTTGGGTCCCACCTCCAAGATATCTCATGATACATACATAGATGGAGCTACTGCTATTTTAGGTAAAGGTTTTCCCCTGACATTAAGTCTAGTCGTGTCCAACTTGGGGGTTGGTGCTCATCTCCATTTCTAGGCCAAAGAGCCAGTGTTGTCCATAGACATCTCCAAAGTCATGTGGCCGGCATGACTGCATGGACTGCCGTTACCTTCCCGCCAAGGCGGTACCTATTTATCTACTCATATTTGCATGGTTTTGAACTGCTAGGTTGGCAGAAGCTGGGGCTAAGAGTGGAAGCTCACCCCACACCCCGGATTCAAACCGCTGACCTTTCAGTCAGCAAGTTCAACAGTTTAATCCACTGTACTGCTGCAGGTTAAATATCTGAAAATCCAAAAGTCCCTGAGTGTTTCAAATAAGGAATACCGAAACAATAGGATCCCAACTCTCGCAGCAGACCACTAGGATCCTGTTAATGTGGGATTTGTGTATTGGTAGTGTTTAAATGAAATTTGTGTCTTGCCTGTATTGCATACTGATTTCATCATCCAGAGTGTAACATAGTCTGGAAAAAGTTAATTACCAAGAAGCTGTGATGTCCTTGATGTGTGGCTGGAATCAGGGAGTGTCCAGACACAAGTGTGTGTGCATTGCTGATTGCATCAGTTCTGATCTGTTCTGTTCTGAGTCGAGTGCTGTCTGCTGAGAGTCAAGTCCTGTGTCCATTGTCTACAAGTCTGTTTGTCTTGATGATTACTGCTTTCAGTAAAACTTGTATATAGTTTTACCATCGTCTCTGATGTCTCTTCGTTCTGCGTTCCACTGATTCCATCCAACTACTGCTGTGCTTAAATTACTCTGACAGATCATTGGCTGGAAAACACAAAACTCCAGTTTCTGGATTTGGCCCACACCCAACTTTGCCTAGACAAGTCATGGTCTTCATAGACTTAATCCACACAAGAACTTAGGTTCAGGGCTGAAATTACCTGTGAAACTCAGGGTACTGCTACCTGATGATCACTAGCCCACAAAGAACTTCAATTCCATCCTTTTCTTAATGTCCACCGTGCAGTAATTGGAATCTTTTTTTTTGACTCAAGTAATTTTGAGTATTGTCTCTAATAATTACTGAGAAACCAAAGTTCTAAAGAAAGCAGTGGCTTCAGCAACAGCATAAATATATTGAGTATGTGATAGATTACACTATGTAATAAAAGTTGATTTTTTTTCTATTTCTATTTTGAAAGTATTATTTCCTGTTTAATTGTGCAGTCCTTACTCTGAGAGTAGTTGTTCTGCTCCAGAAACTTTATTTTTGTGGCTGTCGAATTGGTTGAGACTCTATGAAACATTCATTAAAAAACTATAGCCAAATGTACTGCAGGATGTCCCTCCTGCAGAAACAAGGTTTTTGCAGTTTAATAAACTTTTTCTGTATTTTTATGAAAGAACAAATTTAAAAAATGATGTTTATAACCCAGGAACAAAAATCATGTTACATAATGTTACTAGCTGTGCCCGGCCATGCGTTGCTGTGGCAAAGTCTGGTGGTATGGGAAATAAAGTATTGAGGAATTGGTGATAGTTAAGGTAAAGGGTAAAGGTTTTACCTTACATTAAGTCCATTATAAATGGGTTATATAGCTGTGTGGAAGAGCCTTGAGTCTACACTGCCATATAATCCAGTTCAAATCTGATAATCTGTATTTTATAGGCAGCGGGGAAGAGGCCTAACTCTGCCTGTCCCCTGGGCTGTGTGGGTTGCTAGGAGACCAAGTGGGCGGAGCTTAGCCTTCTAACTGGCAGCAATTGGATAAAAACAATTATTCCTCTCCCTCTAATCAGGACTTTATTTTTCTTTTCTTTTTGTTGTATGAACGTAGAGGCATGGATGAGGGGTTGTGCTGCCAAGTTTAGTGTTTCTGGGATGTGTAGTTTTGTTGTTTTGTCCTAGGCCGAAATTTCATTATCTATATATATAAAAGAGTGATGGCATCATGGCAGTGGACAAAACAACAAAAGTAAATACCCCACAACCTCAAAAATTGACAGCACAACCCCTCATCCATGCCTCTAGGTTGATACAACAAAAAGAAAAGAAAAATAAAGTCCTAATTAGAGGGAGAGGAATAATTGTTTTTATCCAATTGCTGCCAGTTAGAAGGCTAAGCTCCGCTCACTTGGTCTCCTAGCAACCCACTCAGCCCAGGGGACCCTTTACCTTAACTATCACCAATTCCTCAATACTTTATTTCCCATACCACTATACTTCGCCACAGCAACGCGTGGCCGGGCACAGCTAGTCCTTTTATATATATAGATTTAACATATCCCAAACCAAAAAATGAATGCGAAAGTAAGCCTTGACCTTTACCTGGCTTGTCCTGCACCACTTGAAAAATGACTTTATTCTCCTATTCATCTACTTTCTGCCAGCTCCTTCTGTCATTTGGGAGCCTTTCCCATTTGGAAATGTCATTTCAGGCTGTTTTTGGGCCCCACAGTTCTCCTTCCAGGCTTCTCCTTCAGATTAGTGTATTATTAAGGGATTTTCAATATAGTAATCCTCAATTATTATAATAATCCACAAACTGTGCGGTGGCCAAAGGTCATCTGGCACAAGCGGTCTCTGTCCCTTTGGCTTGGTGTCCCTGCGGAAATGGTTTTGTGATTTAATATGTGTCAATTAATACCTGCAGGGATTTCCTTTTTATGTTATTTCTAAAGCATTACGCCCACAAGAATTATACAGCTTGCTTTTTGCCTGGCTCTTATTCTGTGCCTCTTCTCACTATAGGAATTGACAGCCGATACAACGAAGGCTGCCGGGAACTGGCCAACTATCTCCTCTTTGGCTTGTACAACCAGAACAACAACGAATTTGAGCGCTCAGGGTTTCCTGAAGAAGTCCTTGATGGTAAGGCAGGGGGTGTTGGGTAGTTTTATCTTTAAAATGATAAATAATAAATACAGTAGAGTCTCACTTATCCAAGATAAACGGGCTGGCAGAACATTGGATAAGCAAAAATCTTGGATAATAAGGACGGATTTTTTTTAAAAAGCCTATTAAACATAAAATTACATCATGATTTTACAAATTAAGCACCAAAACATCATGTTTTACAAGAAATTGACAGAAAAAGCAGTTCAATACACAGTAATTGGACAACAAGTTAAACATGAGCCTACAATGTGATGCGGCAGCTAAAAAAGCCAATGGGATTTTGGCCTGCATCAATAGGGGAATAACGTCTAGATCCAGGGAAGTCATGCTCCCCCTCTATTCTGCCTTGGTCAGACCACACCTGGAATACTGTGTCCAGTTTTGGGCACCGCAGATGAAGGGAGATGCTGACAAGCTGGAAAGCGTCCAGAGGAGGGCAACTAAAATGATTAAGGGTCTGGAGAACAAGCCCTATGAGGAGAGGCTTAAAGAGCTGGGCATGTTTAGCCTGCAGAAGAGAAGGCTGAGAGGAGACATGATAGCCATGTACAAATATGTGAGGGGAAGTCATAGGGAGGAGGGAGCAAGCTTATTTTCTGCTGCCCTGCAGACTAGGACACGGAACAATGGCTTCAAACTACAGGAAAGGAGATTCCACCTGAACATCAGGAAGAACTTCCTCACTGTGAGGGCTGTTCGGCAGTGGAACTCTCTCCCCGGGGCCGTGGTGGAGGCTCCTTCTTTGGAGGCTTTTAAGCAGAGGCTGGATGGCCATCTGTCGGGGGTGCTTTGAATGCGATTTCCTGCTTCTTAGCGGGGGGTTGGACTAGATGGCCCTTGAGGTCTCTTCCAACTCTACTATTCTATGATTCTATGATTCTATGATTCTAATGTTATTCAGTAATTACTGTATTTACGAATTTAGCAGGAAAACATTGCAACATTTACTACAAAAACATTGACTACTAAAAGGCAGACTGCCTTGGATAATACAGAACCTTGGATAAGTGAAGCTTGGATAAGTGAGACTCTACTGTAGTAAATAATACTGATTTTAAAGAAAAACTTTCTGATAGCACCCTCTCTGAACTCTCACTTTGTGCTGTTAGTGAGTCATGAATTAGAAAGTACCTTTCCCACCAAACTTCTCCATTCAAGTGGAGGAGAATTATTGTAAATACAACACAATTTTGTGTTATATTACTAATATCCCCCTTCGTGGTAACCTGCTGCCATCATATCCTGAGATATTTTCTCCATTGGCTCACAAAGCACTTGATGAACAGGTCAGATTAGTAGACTAATTTTATGCGACAGTGTGTAAAACAAGTTGACTGAAAACATTTTTCGCATAGGCCTGTGGTTACAGTTTACACTTTTGTTTTTAAAATATCAATTCAGATATATTCATAAACCAAAACTTAGTCCGCCCTTGTTGGGTCCGTCAGTTGTGCTGTGGGTCCATCTTCCAAAGGAAAAAGCACAAGACACGCTAGTAGATTCCAACAGATTTTTATTGTACTGAATGCCAGAACCTTCTTTTGGCCCACATATATAGGGGCTCCCACATACCAGAGGGTAATTGATGTTTTATGGCCGGCCTGTTTTATGGCTGGCATCTGTTCCTTGTCAGCCAACCAGAGATGTCAAGGATTGGAGATCATGACAGCCCTCTACGATTCCCATTGAACTTTCCATTTTCAAATCCAAACTCTCAGCAGTTGTTTCTGCTTTTCACTTTTCAACTTCTCATTTTTTCTGACTTAAGTTTTCAGCACCCAGGGGATAATAAAATGGACATTAGTGTTCCGCTACATTCACCCAACTCTCCTTCTCTCACACCTTACCTCATCTGTAGAGAACACACAAAACTGTGAAACAGACATGTGAAATAATCCAGCACCATAATCTTGCTCACAGTTCTTTAGCGTAATATAGAGTAAGCTAGAGAGTAGTTGACGGGAACTCTTAGAACGAATGGAGCAGACCTTAACTTCTTCATACCCAAAGGTAGAGGTTGGTGCCTGCAGGTGGGTAGACCATATATCTCTGCTCTTCATCCTTCAATTGGAGCCCTCAGTGGAGCAATGGGTTAAATCCTTGTGCCGGCAGGACTGCTGACCGAAAGATTGGTGGTTCAAATCTGGGGAGCGGGGTGAGCTCCCATCTGTCAGCTCTAGCTTCTCATGCGGGGACATGAGAGAAGCCTCCTAGAGGATGGTAAAACATCAAACATCTTGGTGTCCCCTGGGCAATGCCCTTGCAGACAGCCAGTTCTCTCACACCAGAAGCGACTTGCAGTTTCTCAAGTCACTCTGCTCCTGACACAAAAAAAATCCTTTGGCTATCACTAAGGAGTTCCACTGAACCATTCCATTAATATTACCGCTTCCCTTGGCAGGTTGAGTACTGTGTATGATTCTACACCTGGTTGTATACAGCTTGTTATATGCTACTTTTTCAACACTCACATTACAGAGTGGTCTTTTGTCTCATAAATTTGTGATCATGAAAGAAATATCACTGTTAGATTTTTTTAAAAAAATGGGTTGATCTCTCTAAATCTGGACTTCTCGTTCCTGTAGATGTGATCCTACTAATTAAGCCAGACAGCGTCCACCTGTACTGCAACCCTGTCAACTACAACTACCTTTTGCCATATGTAGCCTTTTGGAGGAACTTGCATTTCCATTGCCTGACTGAAAACGAGGTGAGTGAGTCAACAGCCGACTGGACGGGAATGTTGTTGTTTGCCCAAGACAGTCCCAGATGTGCTGGACTTAGGGAAAGGTGGTGTTTTATAGCCAGGACTTTAGATTGAGGCAAATTCTCACCCTGCTGTAGGAGCAATAACCTGCTTGCAGCTATCTTCTAACAGTGAGTAACTTGCCTGCAGCTATTCTGCTGTGTTTGAAGGACAATCCCCCAGGATCCCAACAAGACAAGACTTGTCTGGCTTTTACATTGTGCTCCTATGTATCTGCAAGACATATTGATCTGCTTCTAAACTACCAGTGGATTTTTTTTGTGCTGGAAGAGATTCTACTTAAATATAGTTTAAGTATCACCATGTCTCCTGAGTCAATATAACAATATCATAATATATAATACTCATATTATGATATACTAATAATATATTTTATATACATATAATATTAATAATAATATTATATAATATTAATATTATTAATGCATATAATATTAATATTATTTTGTAATACAATATAATACTAATAATGCGACATAATAATATAAATTATCTATATATATAAATGAGTAATGGTGTCCTCCCCTCCCACTAAACAACAAAAGTACAAGCCCCAGAACCTAGAAATTTGGCAGCACAATCCACCATCCTTGCCCCTACGTTCCGACAACAAAAAGAAAAATAAAGTCCTAATTAGAGGGAGAGGAATAATTGTCTTTAGCCAATTGCTGCCAGTTAGAGGGCTAAGCTCCGCCCACTTGGTCTCCTAGCAATGTACTCAGGCCTCAGGCCTCTTCCACACTGCCTATAAAATACAGATTATCTTATTTGAACTGGATTATATCGCAGTGTAGACTCAAGGCCCTTCCACACAGCTATATGACCCATTTATAATCTTATATTATCTGCTTTGAACTGGATTATCTTAAATCCACACTACCATATAATCCACTGGGAAGATTTATTGCAGCTGGTGGTTAACCTGCTGTGCTAAAGCCCATCCCAAGTAGCTGTTTAGCTCAGTGGTTTTATGGGAGCTGCTTGCGGTCTGTCACCTGCTTCCTTCTCCTGATCCAAGAGCCAAATGCCTGGAGCAGAGCAACAATTTTCTCTTTTCATTCAGATATAATTGACAGCAGGTGGCAGGGTCTGTTCATCATCACCACGTGACTCTGTGGGGTCATATAAATCCAGTAGCAATTCTTTGTTAAATCCAGTTGACCTTGTGAAAGTGCCTGCCTTCAGCTTTAATTTTGTTTTATTTTTTATAAAATGGAATAATAATAATGGGACTTTGTTTTGGAGGCAAATCAGAAATAGCAATGGCTGCTATACTGCTGTTCCTGATTATTATTATTAGTTGTTACACCATTATAATTGCATTCTTTGTATAAAAAGAAATATTCAAAAACAGCTGATTGCTAGCCATTCTTTCCTGCCTCAGTTCCTCCAACTCTGCCCATCTGTCCAATTTTTCAAGAGGATTCTAATACAGTGAAAATAAGAACAAAATTAGTAGGGTAAGCTTAAGGCTCCAATATAATAAAAAAAGGGGTTTTCTATTGTAATCATTTCAGAAATCCATGTTCTTGGAAAGTATCCCTCCTGGATATGGAAATGATACTGCATAATGAGTATGTGTTCTTTTTAATTGCATATGCTGCAATTAGAACCTAGTGGCACAATGACATTTCAACCTTTGATTTCTTGGAAGCTGGGAATATGCGTTAGTCAGCCCCCTTCTACACTGCCATATAAAATCCACATTATCTGCTTTGAATTGGATTGTATGGCAGTGTAGACTCTAGTTCAAAATCTAGATAATGTGGATTTTCTGCTTTGATCATCTGGACTGTATGACAATGTAGAAGGGCCTTTAAAAGTTTGAGATGTGAATTTCAGTGCATAGTTGTGTCTTGGTGAACTTGGATGAACTATAATTCAAGTAGCAAAGCAGACTCTGCAAGCAGCTGTGCTTATTGGACAATTCCTGTATTTCTTTGATGCTTCTGACACAAGAAATAAATAAATCCCAAATGCAGTGTTTACAAACAAGGAAACAGCCTGATTGAATGAATCTTCCCCTGGATATATTACTTATACATATTGTACTGATGTGATTGTGCGAAGAGGAAAAATCCCCAGATTTTTTGTACGGGCGTTTCAAAACATCGATTTGTTAACAAAGTTCTTTCTTTTCTTTCTGCTTCGTTAGTATGAAGATGAAGAGGCTGCTGAGGAATTCAAAATTTCCAGCTTTGTCGACATGGTTCGCGACTGCAGCCGAATCGGCATCCCCTTTAGCTCTCAAGGTAGGCTTGACAAATAATAGCAATTGATCAGTAAATATCAGAATAAATGGAGCTGTTGTTCCATAACTGATGTGTGGGAGCATGTGCATACATTAGTCACTGGACCAGGCATGGGCAAACTTCAGCCCTCCAGGTGTTTTAGACTTCAACTCCCACAATTCCTAACAGCCGAAGGGTAAAGTTTGCCCATGCCTGCATTGATGCTCCACAGCAAGTTTCATTGCTGAGAATTTATTTATTATTTATTTACAGTACAGTAGAGTCTCACTTATCCAAGCCTCGCTTCTGGATAATCCAAGCCATTTTTGTAGTCAGTGTTTTCAAAACATTATGATATTTTGGTGCTAAATTCGTAAATGCAGTAATTATAACATAACATTACTGTGTATTGAATTACTTTTTCTGTCAAATTTGTTGTATAACATGATGTTTTGGCACTTAATTTGTAAAATCATAACCTAATTTGATGTTTAATAAGCTTTTCCATAATCCCTCCTTATTATCCAAGATATTTGCTTATCCAAGCTTCTGACGGCCCATTTAGCTTGGATAAGTGAGACTCTACTGTATTTATATTCCGCCCTTCTCACCGCAAAGGGGACCCAGGGTGGATCACAGTGCACATATACATGGCAAACATTCAATGCCATTAGACATACGACATATAGACAGACACAGAGGCAATTTAACATTTTCCAGCTTCCGGCTTCTTGAGGGTGCTCAACTCTGGTGATTGAATGAGCTGCCGCTTCATCGTTCACTTGTGACACCGACTCCTTGATGGAGTACTTCATCATTCCTTTCTGCACACTGCTGTCAGTTTTTTTATAGTGTCGTAAATTAGTTAAATTAGCTTCCCCGCATAAAGCGGTACCTAAATGTCCTACTCAACAGATGCAACTGTTTTTTGAGCTGTTTAGGTCAACAATGAGCTAGGCTATTAACAGCTGGGAGCTCAATCCAACCCAGGCTTCGATCTCATGACCTGTCGGTCAGTAGTGATTTATTGCAGCTGGCTAGTAATCAGCTGCACCACAGCCCAGCCTGACATGACCTGAGATCTTGCTTGCATTGGACTTTGTAGATCTCATCTCATGTCTCTATTCAGCCATGAAACTTGTTGTGGAGCATCATAATCCCTTTTTCTTAGTCATCCTAGGGTTGTTAGGGTAAATTGGAGGCAGTTCAGAAACAGCATGGAAAACAAATTAGATGAAAATGCAATTGCAAGATCCTTACATTTCACCAAACCAAGGCTGAAAGAACCCTGCTAATTGTAGGTTTGTGACAAAACTAGGTTCTTTGGACAGGATCCATGACAAGCTGGAAACGATTTTATTTGAAGTAGCTTTTTTACAGTTTTGTGGGGTTGTTGTGTGTTTTCTGGGTTGTATGGCAATGTTCCAGAAGCATTCTCTCCTGGTGTTTCGCCCACATCTATGGCTGGCATCCTCAGAGGTACAGTAGAGTCTCATTTATCCAACATAAATGGGCCAGCAGAACGTCGGATAAGCAAATATGTTGGATAATAAGGAGGGATTAAGGAAAAGCCTATTAAACATCAAATTAGGTTATGATTTTACAAATTAAGCCCCAAAACATAGTGTTTATACAACAAATTTGACAGAAAAAGTAGTTCAATATGCAGTAAGTAGTAATTACTGTATTTACGAATTTAGCACCAAAATATCACGATGTATTGAAAACATTGACTACAAAAATGTGTTGGATAATCCAGAATGTTGGATAAGCAAGTGTTGGATAAGTGAGACTCTACTGTATATGTTATCAAAGGCTTTCATGGCCGGAATCACGGGACTGTTGTGTGTTTCTGGTCTGTATCACCATGTTCCAGAAGCATTCTCTCCTGATGTTTTGCCCACTTCTGTGGCAGGCAACCTCAGAGGTCATGAGGTATATATACATACAGTTCTCTTTTTTACAGTTCTCTTGCAGCTCAGTCCTTGCAGTTTGAATTTCAGAACAATATGCAATTGAAAGAAAAATACAGTCTAAAATTGATGATTTAACAGATAATTAAAATTGCATCCAAATTTTCAGTGGAGATCTGAAAGAGTTGGGATTCTCATTTGATAAAAGGGTTTAATGGGAAAAGTAAACATAGACCAAGAGTCAGGGAGAGTATGGAGCAGTCACATCGGTGGCATTATTGCAAACACTGCCTTGGCATTCATGGAAGAGACAACAATAAGAAATAGTAATGTAAATCATAAAGTTGAAGGAGACCACATGAGCCATCTAGGAAAAGCACAATCAAAACAAGCAGGAGAAGAACAATCAAAGCACCCCCAACAGATGGCCAACCAGCCTCTGTTTAAAAGCCTCCAAAGAAGGAACTTCCATCCGACTCTGAGGCAGAGAGTTCCACTGCTAAACAGCTCTTCTTATAGTCAGGAAGTTCTTCCTAATGTTCAGGTGGAATCTCCTTTCCTGTAATTTGAACCCATTTCTCCAAGTCCTAGTCTCCAAGACAGCAGAAAACAAGCCTGCTCCCTCTTCCTTATGACATCCTTTCAGATATTTATATATGGCCATTCTATTTTGAAGGCTAAACAGACCCAGCTCTCTATTCAGTCTATTACATAAACTCTGAAATAAATGATAATTGTGTTCTCCGTGTACTTCTATATATCCTGGGGAGTTTAGACTCTGATCTGGGCTGATTTTTGGTCACACTTTCATCTATGCTGGTTTTTTTTAAAATGGGTTTTGCAGTTTTGAATTTTATAACCGTGTGCAATAATAGTGTTCATTTTAATGATCTTTCATTTTCCCTCTGAAAAGTGTGCACCTGGGGCCCCTCAAATTAGTCATTTCAATCATAGAAGGTATAGGCAGAACACAAAAGACCCTTTGTCTTCTCAATGAGAGCTTGTTTCGTATAATTCCGCTTATATATGAGAAAAGCAACAGGGTTCTTTTTTTGTCATGCTGGGTTCTCCTTCTAGAACAGAAAAGATTAGTCTCAGATTTCCTGCTAATGACGCAAAGCCATGCAAAACAAAATTGATATGTTATCCTGAGCAAAACCTAGTCGTAAACTGTTGAAAGAAAGCTGCCAACCCTTTGTTTTTTCAACTTTTAAACAGAGCTTTTGAAAGTGTGCAGAGAATATTATACTTGCACCAACTGTGGTTTTCTTGCCCAGCAAAAGACTTTTTTTTTTCTGGTGACCATGACAATCATAACCCAATGTCATTTAGCCAGCATCATTCCGTTATTTTTAATTTCTCCAAGGAAAGCATTTGGGACCTTAAGTCAAAACCCAAATGCCTTTGGGTTCTCTTGAGTAAAGCCAGCTGCTTTTGGTTAAGAGATTGGGAAATGTAATCTTTCTTGCGGTTTTGCATCTGCCGAATCAAGAGTGTAGTTACTCTTTTGGAAGTTTCTTTAAGTAGAATGTTTTACTTCTTGTGAAAAATGGACATCCTGCACTGTTTGTGGTCTGTTTTTCACTTTGCCTTGCTCTGTCCTTTGAGATGTATCTCTGATGTTTAATAAAGCAAATTTAAAATAAATTATTAAAAAATATGTCCACAAAGAACAAATGAGCCACAATAGTAGCTCCTGATAAACAATCGCTGCTGCATTTCAGTCTTTCACTGTCTTCTTGTCTGTCTATCTATATATATAAAAGAGTGATGGAATCACGGCACCAGACAAAACAACAAAACTACAGGCCCCCCAACCTCGAAATTTGACAACACAACCCATCATCCACGGCTCTAGGTTGATACAACAAAAAGAAAAGAAAAATAAAGTCCTAATTAGAGGGAGAGGAATAATTGCTTTTATCCAATTACTGCCAGTTAGAAGGCTAAGCTCCTCCAACTTGGTCTCCTAGCAACCCAATAAAAATAATAAAAAACACTTAAAAATAATTAAAAACACTAAAGAAATTAATACAATAAAATACTATAATAACAGAAAATAACTAAAAATAATACAAGAAAATAATAAAATATAATAAATAAAAAGATAACTTACAATAAAATTAATTAAAAATACAAATAACATCAAATAAAAATTACACAACAATTTTTAACCAATACCACCACCACTTTGCCACACGAATGCGTGGCCGGGCACAGCTAGTTTATATATAATCTGAACTGAATTGGGCTCCATCCAATGCTGCGTATATTTTCTGAATTTCATGTTTCTTCATTATGGAGATAATTTCATTTTTGATTAACTGCCTTTGGAAATAGCTCTTTTGTTACGTGTACAGGCAGACTTGGTCTTAGGGTCTTCTGGACATACTAACTTGACAAAATGGACCATCATTTCTCTTGTAAAAAATGCTTTTCCCATATTTTCCATGTGCAGAAAAACCTCAAAATTAGTTCCATGGATAAAAGAGGGACCTCTAGATAAACTAAAAAAATGTATTCTTTATTATAATTAAACAAAATATTTCAGTAACCGACAAGAGTTTTACAGACAAAGAAAACCTTCTTGAGAAATAACCCGAGTGATTAATTAACAATAGGCTAGTGCTGTTGCCTTACAAAACCTGAGAAATACCATTGCACAAACACTCCTCAGAAAAAGTAAATGTTTGATTTCTTCAGGTCACCTTCAGATCTTTGACATGTTTGTGGTTGAGAAGTGGCCTATCGTACAAGCCTTTGCCCTGGAAGGAATAGGCGGAGATGGGTTCTTTACCATGAAATACGAGGTAAGAGCATAAGGACTGTTTTCCTGAGTAAGAAAGGAAGAGAAGAGGGGGATAAAAAAGGGAGGGAAGAAAGAAAGAAAAGAGAATGGAAGGGAAAGGTATAACCACTTTGTGTCTCCTTGTATAGAGAAAAAGCAAGGTACTATAATAATAATAATAATAATAATAATAATAATAATAATATAATAATAATAATAATAATATGTTAGGAGTGACTTGAGAAACTTCAAGTTGCTTCTGGTGTGAGAGAATTGGCTGTCTGCAAGGACGTTGCCCAGGTGATACATAGTTGTTTTACCATCCTGTGGGAGGCTTCTCTCATGTCCCCTCATGGGAAGCTGGAGCTGACAGATGGGAGCTCACCCCACTCCCTGGATTTGAACCGTCGACCTGTCGGTCAGCAGTCCTGCCAGCACAAGGGTTTAATAATAATAATAATAATAATAATAATAATAATAAAAACTTTATTTATACCCCGCCATCATCTCCCCGCGGGGACTCGGGGTGGCTTACATGGGGCAGAGGCCCAAACAACATAGAACAAAACATAGGCAACATAATATAAACCATTGTGCCACCAGGGGCTCAATAATAATAATAATAATAATAATAATAATAATAATAATAATAATAATAAGGAAACAATAAGCATTGACAAAATTACGATCTGCCAATTGCAAAAGGCCACCCTACTGGGATCTGCGCGCATCATCTGAAAATACATCACACAGTCCTAGACACTTGGGAAGTGTTTGACTTGTGATTTTGTGATACAAAATCCAGCATATCTATCTTGTTTGCTGTGTCATACAATAGAATAATACATCACACAGTCCTAAACACTTGGGAAGTGTTCGACTTGTGATTTTGTGATACAAAATCCAGCGTATATATCTCATTTGCTGTGTCATACTATGTCTTTGTGTCAATAATAATAATAATAATAATAATAATAATAATAATATATGAGGGAAACGGAGGAAGGAAAGAAAGGGCCACAAAGAGAATGAAACCTGGGCAACATCAGATATACACACTAGTGTAATATAATTGTGATGTTTATAGTTTTGCTGAGTATCCAGTAATACAGGTGTGCCTCCATGTTCGTGACACTATTTTCCAGACACAATACCATAAGCAACAGTCTGAAATGCTGTCAGCAACCCAATAATGCCATATTGTTAGTGTTTGCAACTGCAAAGGGTCACTATGAATGAGTCTTCTCATACAGTGAAGTTCCTTCTGCCCAGATGCAAAGGAGAGGAAACAGCATCTCTTTATGTCCTTTGTTGGTTCCTAATGTGCGTTTTGGTGGCCAGACCATCCTAGTACCTCTTGATGCTCATTTTCAGCAAAAACGCAGTCTCCACAGACCCTGTTTCTAGCAGTCTTGAGAATGGCTGGTGTAGACAACTCTTTCATTCATGTTTCTTACAAGGCACGCTCTTTCTTTTGCAGTTAATGGATGTCAGTGTGGATTTGTGGAGGACTTACAGCAGAATGGATCCCGTCTCCTTGGAAAGTTTGCTCTATGAGGTAATGGGCTTGACATCCTTTTTGCCTTTTGTGTGAGTCACTTTCTGCAAACCCGTCACATGAGATGAATGTAGCTAATGTAGCTGAATGTAGGAAAACTGGTATTTTGTGGTTGCCCATGTTCTGCTTTTCAGTTCCTTTGCCACTATTTTAATTAAAGCATTTTGTTCTGGAACAGCATTTTGTGAAGTGCTTAGAATGATAGCTTTCCAACTGTCAGGGAACCCTGGGACATTTGGGGAATATTCTTGACTGAAAGACAGCGCATACGGTGTAGAAGTCATCCCTGTTTTGTGTTGTCATTGACTTTTGTGAAATGAGAATGAAGTGGCAGTGTCTTCTCAGGACATGTCCATCCATGTTGATGTTCTGATTGAAAATCCAAGGAATTCCAGAGCCTTAGAATGCTTGATCCTTTCTGCATCTTGCATCGCAGCCTTAGTCCAATAATAATAATAATAATAATAAAACTTTATTTATATCCTGCCACCATCTCCCCGTGGGGACTCGGGTCCAACTCAGGTGTCTCAGGAAACTATAACACCACCTAACACGAATTTTGTTCCTGGGTTAAAAATGTCATTTCCTAATTGCTTGTATCATAAAAATATGGGAGAAGTTTATTAAACTGCCAAATAGCTGTTCTTAAGATGGTTGAAAAATGGGTCTAGGCTGACACATAGTGGTCATTGTTTGAGTTGCTTAACAACGAGGTATTTTGTTTGTTTCAAAAGCAAAACATTCCTTGTTCCTATAGCGCTGTTTGGCGTCTTAGTTGCAGGCACATTTCATGAATCTCATATGAAATATGTTTGTACAAATGTGAGAGGAGATCTGAATATACAGTACAACTCTCTTACCCACAGTTGCTTATGCTTCAAAAAACAATGCTCCCGGGAGTGTTTTTGAGTCTTTCTCCGGCACAGTTCTATGATATACTGCAGCTAATATTTAACTCTGTGTTTTAATACTTTTTATATTTAATTCTGTTTTAATGTTTGCATATTTGTATTTTTTTAATTGCGTGCTAAGGCTTTCATATTAAGCCACTTTGAGTCCCCCTTGGGAGAGATAACGCAGGGTATAAATATATAATAATAATAATAATAATAATATGAAACAATAGGCATTGACAAAATTATGATTTGCCAACTGCAAAAGGCCACCTTACTGGGATCTGCACTCATCATCCGAAAATACATAACACAGTCCTAAACCCTTGGGAAGTGTTCGACTTGTGATTTTGTGATACGAAATCCAACATATCTATCTTGTTTGTTGTGTCATACTATGTTGTTGTGTCAATAATAATAATATACTTCCATCCAGGTATAGTCAAAATATTGGGTTCACCATTATTGATTCTTTGGGGCATCTATGGATGACCTTTGAACACATCCACCATGAATTGGGGGTTAGCCCCAAAGTGGTTTAGCAGGTTAAACCGCTGAGCTGCTGAACTTGCTGACTGAAAGGTCGGCTGTTTGAATCTGTGTGGGGTGAGCTCCTGCTGTTAGCCCCAGCTTCTGCCAATCTAGCAGTTCAAAAACATGCAAATATGAGTAGATTAATGGGTACTGCTCCGACCAGACGGTAACTACGTTCCATGCAGTCATGCCAGCCACATTACCTTGGAGGAGTCTACGGACAACGCCGGCTCTTTGGCTTAGAAATGGAGATGAGCACCAACCCCCAGAGTCGGACATGACTAGACTTAATGTCACAGGAAAACCTTTACCTTTGCTGACTCCAGAAACCTAACATTTTGCTCAAAGCTTGACTGTAGCTAAATGGCTTCTCCTGGATTCTGAATTGTCTTTCCAGAGAGGTCTGCCAAGCCGGCTTTCCCCATTGCAAAACTCACTGCGGCCGCATCTACACTGACCATTCCATGAAGTTCCAAGCTCGCTTCATAGTGAATCAGCCAGACAACAAACTCCCACAAAAGCATATGAAAGCAAGCCCTTAATGCACTTCAGTGCTCTGTGCATCTTCACAATCTGGGCCTCGAATTGGTTCCTAGGTTTACTATGTAATCATCTGCACAGCGAAATCACTTTCTACAATTCCGGCTTGAAACTGACTTAAGTGGTCAGTGTAGAGGTGCACCGTATCTGGGTCAGACATAGGCAAACTTCGGCTTTCCAGATGTTTTGGACTTCAACCCTCACAATTGCTACAGCCTTGTTTGGCAGATGAGACTAAAACCACTAGTCTCATGATTCCATAGCATTGATTTAAAAGTAGTATTGGACTGCATTAATTCGACAATGTAGATGCTCCATTAGAGCAGGATCTTTTTTGGCTGTGGTTCCATTTCTGCAAGGTTCCTGTAAAGTCACTTATTAAGACCTAGTTTCAACCCTTTGCATCTTAACTAAACCTTTGATCTTTTGTTTTTCCTTAAACCTGCTTTCTGATTGCCCATCTCTGTAGGAACTATTGCTTGATGCTGCTGTTGAAATCTGTCTTTATTTTTAATTCCTTGCTCAGTTGCTTTCTGTTTGTGTTTTCTTAACTGTCTGACCCGCTCTGAACCCTTTCCTCAGTGTTTAAAATAGGAGGACAAACTTTTTTTTTTTTTAAAAAAATGCAAACAAAGTCAATTTGCAAAGCTTTCAAGTTGTTTCATCTTTCTTTTCAGATGGTGAGTTGTATAACTTAACCCTTGCCGTCAAGCAAAATTAGGACTCTGTGTCTGCAGTGTGAATTTATTCCTGGCATTTCTTTGTGTGGCACCGAGATGCAAATGAAGCTTCTCTTGAAGCGCAATCAGGACTGATAGGAGGGCTGTTTCCTCTCTTGCAGGATTTGATGACTTTTGAACATCAGTGGACCAACTTCTTTGCCAATTTCGACACAGAAATCCCTTTCATCCTGGAGCTGTCAGAGTCTCAAGCGGGGGAGGTATGCCTCTGATATTTAGATGAAAAGGGGACTTTGTTTTCCATTTCCAATTCCTCCCTTCCCTTCTTATCAATGTGCAAAGAACTTTCCTCCTATCTGATTCCCTAAAGTGACCCAATTTCGGTTTTACCCCTTCCTTGATTTTGGAAGTCGCTTCACAGCCATGAGACTTGGCTATGAATCGTTGGAGGTAGCAACTTGATCACTTGCAATTCACTTTGTACAGATGTTTTCAGGCTCTTACTGGTCACAGAACTATACAGAACAAAAGCCAGGCCTAAAAATGGTGTGGGAACTCAAACTGCTTGGAGAAAGAAAGCAGCACAAGCCTGGTTTAGTTTAGTGCAGGTTGAGACACCCCTTATCTGGAATTCTGGAATCCAAATTACTCCAAAATTGCCCAGTTGGGTGGCTGAGATAGTGGCGCTTTTGCTTTCTGCTGGTTTAATATTTGCAACCATAGTTTCATGCACAAAATTATTAAATACGTTGTGTATAAAATTACCTATGTGGACATGGTGTCTATAAAGTGCAAATGGGTTTCATGTTTAAACTTGGGTCCATTCTCCAAGTTATACTATTATACAAGAGTATGTAAATACAGATATTCCAAAATCTGTATAAAAATATTTTGGAAAATTGTATTCAAACCATTTGGGGTTCATAACCTTTTGGAAAAGTTTGATCTTTCAGGGAAGAATCAAAAACCTGTTTGAGTAGAATTTTCTCATATAGTATACAGCCAAATGTAATATTCGAGGCAATGTCTTCAGTTGTTAGGCTGAACCTATTGTCTCTGATGTGTTAGGCAAACACTGATTTGCCAATGCATAAAAACAACAGAGTTTCAGAAGTGTTTTTCAATATACACAGTAGAGTCTCGCTTATTCAACATTCGCTTTCCAACGTTCTGGATTATCCAATGCAATCTGCCTCCCTCTCAAATCCACAGCTGTTTCTCTAGGCAGCAAGGATTGAACTTTTTATGGTTTTAATTTCTGACAATGTCATTACTATAAGTTCATTTTGTATAATTCTATCTCTATTTGAAGTCAATTTGTTAGTCGCCAATGTTTTTGTAGTCAATGTTTTCAATACACTGCAATGTTTTGGTGCTAAATTTGTAAATACAGTAATTACTACATAACGTTACCGTGTATTGAACTGCCTTTTCTGTTAATTTGTTGTAAAACATGATGTTTTGGTGCTTAATTTGTAAAATCATAACATAATTTGATGTTTAATAAGCTTTTCCTTAATTCCTCCTTATTATCCAACATTTTTGCTTATCCAATGTTCTGCCGGCCCATTTATGTTGTATAAGTGAGACTCTACTGTATATATTATCGCATAAACCAACTGGTTTTGTATCATGCATTCAAAAGACAAAAACGAAGTAGGCTTTTGTAAAAGAACATTTTTGGTTTGCTCACAACCTCCATGTGTTCTGCACGACACAGGTAAATAGCTTATCAGTCCAGTTTCAGATATATTTGAGATAATTTCTCTATGCAGATGAAATTGTAAGAATCTTTCTTACAAACATCAAGCATGTGTTGATCTTAGCAGTACAACGTCTAAGAGGAATCCAGATGGAGTCTGAGGTCTGAGCAGTCTCAGATCAGATCATGTGGTCTGCAGCCCCTCCTACGACCTCTCAGGAAACATAGGGCATAAGAAGCTGCATATCAGAACATACATATAAAATAGTAAATTAACAGAATCATAGGTTAACAGATTTCTAGAGGAAGCTTGAAGAAGGTTGTGATTTCTAACAAATTATTCCAAAACATTTCTGGTTCCAAGCATTTTGGCTAAGGGATATTGTCTTGTGTCCCTCCTCAAGTCATAAGGAGAAGCAGGTAATGCATAAAAAGTTGTTGTTATTCCTCCTCCTACTCCTCTACTGTTTATTACAGAGCCAGGCTGGACAGCCTCCAGTATTGACTTCTGTATAACTCTAGTTGCTCATTCATGGTATAAAAACTCACTGAATCTTTTCAGGTTATGTTCTGTGTGTTTGTGTGGCTTCAAGTTGCCTCTGGACGTATGGTGACCCCATCTATTTCATAGGGTTTTCTTAGGAAAAGAATACTCAGGAGTGGTTTTGCCAGTTCCTTCCTCTGTCAGCAATTTCCCATCTGTAATGCAGACGAGTGATGACTGCTTTGGCAAGCTGCTGCTCATGCAGAATTGCTATTGCCTCTATCCCCCATTTTCAGGATGACTTGGAAGAACAATCCATCTCATCCTCACATGCCAACCCACCTAGACAGGATCAAGTTCTTGTCCAGTTAACAGCTATTAAGTCTCTCCCCTCTTCTCTGATATTATTGGGATTTAGTAACACTGTAACACAATTTTTGTTCCTGGGTTATAAATGTCATTTCCTAATTGGTTCTATCATAAAAAACATAGGAAAAGTTTGTATAACTTTTTGGGGGAGGGACATCCTGCAGCAGCACATTTTGCTATAATTTTCCAACGAATATCTCTCGAGTCTCAACCAATCAACATTGTTTGTGGCAGCCACAAAAATGAAGTTTTCGTAGTAGAACAACTAATTTCAAAATAAGGACCACACAGTTAAACAGGAAACAATATTTTTAAACCAGGAAAAGATTTTTTTCCCCCCAAATTTTGTTACATAGTGTAATAAGTAAAGGGAGAATAAAGAGAAAGGAAAAAAGTTAGCAGAGGAAGAAGGGAAAACATAGCAGAAATAAGAGTAAAGATGCGGTCTAGCTAATGCCTGGCCATCTAGTTGATGGATGGGAAAAAAATTCATGCCTGGAGTTTCCCTGGTCTTCCCTCGTGAAAATAATATTTTAAAATGTTCTTTTTTTCTCTCCCTTTCTAGCCATTCCGCAGTTACTTTAGTCATGGGATGATCTCAAGCCATATTACAGACAACAGGTATTCTTATTATTTTGTAAAGATTCTTGAGTAAATATTGTATATATCACCAGTAAAATACACATAATTTAAGTGAGAGCAGGCAATTACAAAAAGCTTTGTACCTCTAATGGTATGGCGCAAGTGTCCTTATGTTTTGGACCACCTCATTGCTGAAACCAGCAGAACCGACATGTCTCTATGATTCTGGCATGGGCAAACTTGGGCCCTCCTTCTCGATGTTTTGAACTTCAACTCCCACAATTCCTAACAGCTGGTACCTGGAGGGCCCAGGTTTACTCATGCCAGATTAATATAGACATGTTGGCCACACAGTTCTGTTGTTTGCACAGAGTTATGTGGTGTTGTAGTAGAAAGTTGGAAAGCAATACTTGTGTAAGACAGCTTTTCCAGCGCACACTTTAATTTCAAAGCATCCGCAAGCCAGGCTTTGGAGAAAGTAGACTTTCTGAGACCTGGCAGCTTTCTGTCCAGATGAGAATGGTTTTTCCTCCCTTTTTTTGCTCCATTACCACCATCTACACCAGCCTCCGGTGGCTCAGTGTGTTAAAGCACTGAGCTGCTGAATTTGCAGACCGAAAGGTCCCAGGTTCAGATCCGGAGAGTGGAGTGAGCGCCCGCTGTTAGCTCCAGCTTCTGCCAACCTAGCAGTTCGAAAACATGCAAATGTGAGTAGATCAATAGGTACCGCTCCGGCGGGAAGGTAACGGCGTTCCATGCAGTCATGCCAGTGGCCACATGACCTTGGAGGTGTCTACAGACAACACCGGCTCTTCGGCTTAGAAATGGAGATGAGCACCAACCCCCAGAGTCGGGCACGACTGGACTTAACGCCAGGGGAAACCTTTACCTTTTACGTTACACCAGCCAAGCATAATATGCAACGCTTCTCCCAGATCTGAGTCAGTGGTGATTGATTTGTGTCTGTTTGTTGTGTGCGACACCAGCCCCAGCAGGCAGCCCTTCGTCCTGTTTGGCACCCATGCCTCCAAGGAGAACCTCAACTCGGCCAACTTCAACTTCCCTTCGGAGGGGCATCTTCTTCGCAACACAGGCCACGGCGGGAGCACGGCCAAGCACATGGTAAGCATAACCGTGGGGGACTATATAGTCGTATGTATATAATAGTGAAAAAAGCTATCCATCCACCCATCCATCTATCTATGTTTGTGTATATTTTCCACATCCAAAGAGCATTGTGACTCCTGCCAGCATCAGATCTGGACCAAATTTGGCACATCACGGTCAACTTTAATTGCTGGCAGGGTTTGGGGGGAGGGTTGACCCAGGATGTTGGGAGTTGTAGTTCACCCACACTCAGGGAGCATCGTGAACCTCACTGATGGCGGATACGGACCAAACATGACACACAGATTCACCCTGTCCAATTTTAACTACTGGTGTGGTTTGGGGGCAATAACATTCTTAAGTAAATACTATATAGATCACAAGTAAAATACAACACGCAATTCGGTGAGCAGGCAATCACCCAAAGCTTTGTTCCTCTTAATGATAAAACTGGTATGAAGCAAGTATTCTTATGCTTTGGACAACCTCAATGCTGAAACCAGCAGAACCCTTGGCTTGTTGATGATGATGGGATTTATAGTTTACTTTAGTCCTTATCCATTTTCTAACAGGACTATTCATAAAATCCAGAAACAAACAATGACTATTATTCTAGTAAATAGTATTATAAACAACCTAATCCTGGTAATGCTGGGTACCTAAGCTAATGGTTTGTAACTTTGAATTTTTTTAAAAGATTTTTAACTGGGAATTTTAAAATACTATTTATATTTAATCCTGTTTCAATGTTGGTGTATTTGTATATTTTAAATGGCTATGCTGATGTTTTTATGTTAAGCCTCTTTGAGCACCCCTTGAGAGAGATAAAATGGAGTAGTAGTAGTAGCAGTAATAATAATAATAATAATAATAATAATAATAATAATAATAATAATAATAATAATAATAATAATAAGAGACTGCAACTAAGCTAGTAAATAATAAGACTGCATAGTCTGCAATTGCTTTTTCTTGGGTTAAGGTGAGTTCTTCCTAGTCCATGAATGATTGACATGAGCTTTGAAGATTTCACACACTAGATTTTTACAGTCGTATTTTCTTAGACTCGTTTGGACTTTGTTCTGCTTTTATTTTACTGCCCCAACTTGCATATTTTGTGTTTTATTGGCAATTAGGTAGTGCAGTGTGTCTCTCCCAAAGGACCTCTGGCTTGCTCAAGGACGTATTTCTTTGGAGCAACTCACACTCCTTACCTGGGTAAGTTCCACGTAAATTGCCCACGTGTTTGTTTTCTCTGAAATTCCAGCCTGCTTCAATTCTAGGGCTTGTTTGACACCTAGATGTGTCCGACTATTGATTGGTTGTTATTGAGTTCATGTTTTTATATGTTTTATATGGAATTTTATTGTACTGTAAGGTATTTTATGTTGACATATTTGTAATCTTGTTTTTGTGCTTGGTTATTATTGATAAAGTTATTATTATGTTATTATATGTGTTTTAATATATATAAAAATGCACACATTCAAATAAAAATAGGATAAAATAAAATCTAGAAGTGATAATAGTCAGGATCTCTAAAAATATCCTTTTAAAGCATGCATATAAATCCATTGTGTTTCCCCCCAAACTTTTATATTTGTGTAGTGAATTCAAGAGATTATCACAATGTGATAAAAACGCAGCGTCCTTCATTTATTGTGTCCAGCTACAAGCTCTTAATAAAACTCTATAATGCATCATAAACCCAGAATGTTAAAAGTAGATAGGAGGATGCAGAAAAACTGTGCCAAATTTGGCATATCTGAACTAGTAAATAAAAAGGAAACACGTCATATAACTAGCTGCATAATTGAGTACATTAATAATGTCTTCAGCTCTTCTGTTAAACCAAGGAAGCTATATCCTCCTAAATATTAGAGAAGACATCATGATGATAAGAGCTGTTTAGTAGTGGAATATGCTACTTCCTGGGATTCTGATGGAGTCTCCTTCTCTGGAATCTTTTGAGCAGAGGCTGCATGGCCATCTATCAGGAGGGCTTTGATTGTGTCTTCCTGTAGAGCAGAAGGGGGTTGGAAGGAATGATCCTTGGATTCCATTCCAATTCTGTAATTCTATGGTTCATTCATCTGCATCAAAAAAAAGGAATAGTAGAAAAAGAATATCAGAGTTCAGCTTTTATTAAGGTAAAGCTACCTTTCACCTTGACTCTGATGTAAACCTCAGCAAAACATTATGATAGGTAACAAAATTTGGAAATTTTTTCTGTTCCTGGTTTGAAAGTGTTATTTCCTGTTTAATTGTGCAGTCCTTACTTTAAAAGTACTGTATATACTCGAGTATAAACCGAGTTTTTCAGTCCTTTTTTTAAGACTGAAAAAGCTCCCCTCAGCTTATACTCGGGTGAGGGTCCTGGTTGGCTTATATTTGGGTCAGCTTATACTCGAGAATATATGGTACATTTATTATTTTTGTCTATTATTATTGATATTATTACATTTATTATTTTTGTCTATTATTGTTGCTACTATTACATTTATTTTACTTTATTTTTATTATTATTAATAATACATTTATTTCACTCTGATATTATTATTATTGCATTTATTATTTCACTCTGATATTATTATTATTGCATTTATTATTTTACTCTATTTATTATTACTTGTATTATTTTCTTGTATTTATTATTATTATTATTTTACTCTATTATTATTAAAATGATACATAAGCACATTTACATTGAAGAAGATGAGAATAATGATTTGATCAGAGTTGGACAGTCTTACCTTAAATTTGAGCTTTATGTAAATATTCAATAATATTTAACCTACTGATGCCTCAATGTAATTTTATTGGTATCTATTTTTATTTCTGAAATTTACCACCCTCAGCTTATACTGGAGTCAATGTTTTCCCAGTTTTTTTGTAGTAAAATGAGGTGCCTCAGCTTATATTCGGGTCAGCTTATACTTGAGTATATACGGTAGTTGTTCTACTCCAGAAACCTTGTTTTTGTGTCTGCCACAAACTAGGTTGAATTGATTGGGAGACACTGAGATATTCATTGCAAAACCATAGCAAAATGTGCTATAGCAGTATGTTCCTCCTGCAAAAACAACATTTGTGGAGTTTGATAAACTTTTCTCATGTTTTTATGATAGAACCAATTAGGAAATGACATGTATAACCCAGGAACAAAAATAATATAATATAGTGTTATCTATAGGAACCTTAAGGTGTGTTCTAGCCCTTTTGGGGCTCTAGAAGCCTTGAACCAATTAGGAAATGATATTTATAATCCAGGAATAAATATTATTATTTAAATAATAATAATGAGCAAAAGCATTAGGCATAACAGAGAGAAGAGATAAGGGTTTGTCCTGGCTTGTGCCTTTCTTCCTGCTTGGTTTTCTTGGCCACCTTGAGTCCCTATGGGAAGAAAGGCAGAATAGAAATAAAGATAATAACAAGAACAACAACAACAACAACAACCTGTCCAGTCATAGAACAATTGGAGGAGGGTGTGAAGGCCCTAGCTAGCATCAGATCCACTTCTTCCCAACCCAGTTAATTTGTTTTCTGAGTGATAAATGGGAGAGAAAGAGATGCACTGACCCACCAGCAGAATCTTAATAGAAAACAGCAGGATATTAATTGAAACCAGCACAGAGTTAATTGTTCACATGTATATGGAATACATTACAGCACTTTCAGAAAGAGCTAAAAGCTTGGTTTTTTTCAGCAGGCTTTTGACGATGTTTAAGATAGTTGCCAGACTAATTGCCAATTATTGAGCACCTTATATCTATTTTTGAAGGGGAATACAGTTGAGATCCTAATCGCTGTATGGATCTTTTAATCAAGGCAACAGCCAGATTTTACTGACTATATAATGGAAGTTGCTTTTGTTAATTTTATATGTTTGGTTTTATCTAATGTGTTATTGATTTTATATGTTGTTGTATTGCATTTTATGTGTTGTATGTCACCACTGTGTGTTATTTTGAAGCCGCCCCAAGTTGATGATGACAGAATATAAATAAAGTTTTATTATTATTATTATTATTATTATTATTATTATTATTATTATTATTATTATTATCATCTCAATGTGATAGACTACACTGCTATGGCAGTTACGGGTGTGAGCTGGGGAGGATATTTAGTTTTAATGGTAATTTTAATTGAAAAAATATTTTTATTGTAACTATTTTAACTTATATCCATGATACAAATAATGATTTTTTTAAAAATGGTATTTGGTATGTTTTTAAATATATTGGGTTGTGTCATGTTATTGCAGGCTGCCTTGAGTCTCAATGGAGAGAAAGGCAAGGAAGAAATAATAATAATAATAATAATAATAATAATAATAATCCAAAAATACATTGCATGATCCTAAACACTTGGGAAGTGTTCGACTTGTGATTTTGTAATATGAAATCCAGCATATATATAGTTTGCTGTGTCATACTATGTTTTTGTGTCAGTAATAATAATATATCTTGTTTGCTGTGTCATACTTTGTCCTTGTGTCAGTAATAATAATAACAATAATATCAGAAATAAACTAATTCAACTCAATATTCAACAGGCAACGATAATGAAGTGGAAAAGAAAGGTGAACAAGTGTAAGTTGATTTTTTAAAACATTTTCTATCTGTATCTCACTGTTGCAAATTGTTCCTGGCAAGTTAATACTGTTGAAGTATGAGCAAATTTCTCTCAATGATTTTTTAAAACGTATACTGTGACATATTTTTAACATCTTTCCAGTCTAGTGGGTTTGAGCCATTGCTAAAGTATACATGCACTTGCTTCTTTGTGATATTATTCAGCACAACATTTCTTCACAGATAATTGTCAAGAATTATCCATAAAGAAATAATAACAATAACAATAATAATATACTTTATTTATATTCTGCTCTACCTCCCCGAGGGAACTCAGGGTGGATTACAGAACACACATACGGCAAGCATTCAATACCGTTATACAATTAACAAGGATAGACAATACACAAACGGAGGTAAAGGCATTTCCCATCTTATTTCCAGTATCTTGAGGTTGTTGTTGCTCCATGCTGAGGATCTTTTTGTAGTCTCATCCTCCTGATCGATGTCCTTAAGGGCGTCTTTTTATTACCTCCCTGCTAAAAGCAGTACCTATTTATCTACTCACATTTCTGCTTTCAATCTGCTAGGTGGGCAGGCAAGCTGGGGTTGATGGTGGGTGCTCACCCTGATTCGGGCTCGAACTGCCGACCTTTCATTCGGCAGGATTTTCTGCAACACAGCAGTTTAGCCCACTGTGCTAAGCCCAGCCCCTCGTGCCAAATAATATCACAAGACATGGTTCAAATTCTTCCACTACTGCCATCGTTCTTTGAATTTTAACTTTCCCCTGCCTGCCCTAAAGTAAATTTTGGATTGTATTAAACTTTAAAAATCTAATTCTCCATTAAAAATACTCAATAATCATTGTAATTTTGGGGGTTGTTGTATGTCTTTCGGGCTGTAATTGTAATTTTGTTTGCATTATTTTCTAGTAAGCTTCTGTCTCAGATCTATGCTGCTGTTGTCGAAGCTGTCCTGGCTGGTATAGACTCCTATTCAAAAACATCCAGTGCCAGTAAGGTATTAATATTCCTCTTTTATTATAAACTTTGTGTTGTTTGCTTGCTCTGATATCAAATCAGATTAAAATTGATCAGCGAGTCAAACACCCTTCTATTTGTAACGTAGGCTTATAGTATAATGAGTAGTTTCTCAAGCAGTTTGGATCCCAAACACTCTGGGTCCCTTTTCTTCAGATATGTGCCTTTGTTGTGTTGTTGTGTTCCATATGTCAACATTGGAGATGCCCTGATGTCCTTTTTCTTCTCCTGTTTCTCTTTGCAGGCGAAGGAAGTAGCAGAAGAAACGTTCTCCAATATGCTTGATGCCTTTCAACTTACATATTTTAAAGTCCCGCTGCGGTATGTTTTACATTATTGTTTTGGGCATGGCCCCATGTAAGCCGCCCCGAGTCCCCGTTGGGGAGATGGTGGCGGGGTATAAATAAAGTTTTATTATTATTATTATTATTATTATTACAGGATTTATGATATGTTTTCCACTGGATGGATCTCATTATTATTATTTAGCAGGTCTGGGCAAACTTTGGCCCTCCGGGTGTTTTGGACTTCAACTCCCACAATTCCTAACAGCCGGTAGGCTGTTAGGAATTGTGGGAGTTGAAGTCCAAAACACCCGGAGGGCCAAAGTTTGCCTAGACTTGGTTTCTAAAGACATGCAATAGCCTTTATGTTGACAAACTATATGCCTTGCTTAACCTCACTGTATAATGTGAGGTTCAATGAAATGGAGGAGTGATATCTTCCCTTGAAATGGGAAAGGGATCTCAGTAGGCATAGTAGTAGTAGACCACAAGCTGAACATGAGTCAAGAGGGTGTTGCAGCAGCTAAAAAGCCAATACAATTCTGGACTACTTTAATAGAAGTATAGTGTCGAGATCAAGGGAAATCATAGTCTCACTCTGTTTTGTTTTGTAACCTAGTGTCCAGTTGTGGGAAAAGCAATTCAGGAAGGAGATGGACAAGAGGGAAGGGGTCCAGAGAAGGAAGAGTAAAATGCTCATAGGGTTGAAACCCAAGTCCAATGAGGAAAGGCTGAGGGAGCTGGGGACATTTATTTTGGAGAAAAGAAGGCAGATAGAAGGGGGCACGAGATGTTGGGCGAGTGGGCTTATTACAAGGGCTGTCCAGAAAGTAGATTACGTATTGGAATTAAAAATGAATAAAGTATAGGAGAAAACATTTACCATATGCAGTTGAAAGCCACACCCAAATACCACTTCTCAACATAGTCCCCATTGAAATCTAGGCACTTCTCATAGCAAGAAAAGAGTTTGGAAAGTCCTTCCCCACCAAACTTTGCCGCTTGGCTTGCGTCCTCACCAGGCAGGCGTCCCTTTCCGCAGCTGCGCATGTGTCTGCACTCAACTTTCCCCCACGCTCGTCCTGGATCGCTCTTTGGGGAGATAGGGCAAAATACTATTATTATTATTATTATTATTATTATTATTATTATTATTATTATTAAAGAAGCACACTTTTCATGTCCCAAAAAACGGTTGCCATAACCTTCCTTGCAAGCATTTGCAAAACAGAAGAGCGATCCAGGATGAGCGTGGGGGAAAGTTGAGTGCATGCACATGCGCAGCTGCGGAAAGGGACAAGCGGCAAAATTTGGTGGGGAAGGACTTTCCAAACTCTTTTATCGCTATGAGAAGTGCCTAGATTTCAGTGGGGACTATGTTGAGAAGTAGTATTTGGGTCTAGCTTTCAACTGCATATGGTAAATGTTTTCTCCTATACTTTGTTCATTTTTAATTCCAAAACGTAATCTACTTTCTGGATAGCCCTCGTAATAAAAGGCCCTCTCCATGAATGTATAGCAGAGTAACTTATTAGCAGCAGCATGACCCAGCACCAGTAGCCAAAAGTGATTTTATAAAAGAACAGAAGCACACAGACCAATGTTATATCTTCCTTTGGAGGCTTTCCTTTATAGCAAAATAATATTTACAAAAACAAGGTTTCCATAACACAAATAAAGTTCTTTATACTTCCTTCTTTGCTTCCACGCTGGACTTCTTTTTTATGCAGATAAACAGTTTCGCTCTCACAGAGCCTCCTCTCACAAGAAACGTACACAGGAGCTTTACACACAGCAGCTTTCACACTGAAGCTTCTCATACCAAGTCTTCTCACACTGAGGCCTCTCTCATACTGAGGCTACCTTTCACAGAGGCCTTCTCTCACTGAGGCCTACTTTAGTTACAGGCACACCTGCTTATATTGAACATTACACAGGAGCTTTACACACAGCAGCCTTTACACTGGAGCTTCTCACACTGAGGCATCTCTCACACTGAGGCCTACTGTAGCTACAGGCATAGCTGCTTATATTGAACGGCAGCTTTTGCTGAGTCATTGCATCCGTTTAACCCTTTCAGTGCTTGACTCACATTTTTGTAATTAAAACCACCTAGTTAATTTTTAATATTTCTGACCTGAGAGCCATTATTATCTTATTTGAAAGGATGTCACATTGAGGAGGTATGGGCAAGCTGAATAGGACACAATGGAGCATTGGATTTTTATCACAGGGAAAAAAGTTTCCACCTAAACATTAGGAAGAAGTTATTGATTGTAACAGCTCTTTGACAATTGAATTCTCTGCCTTGGAGTCTCAATCCTTGGAGGTTTTTAAGCAGAGTGTCAATGGCCATCTGTTGGGATTGCTTTGATTGTGTGTTCCTCATGGCAGGAGGTTGGACTAGATGGCTTTTGGGGGTCTCTTCCAACTCTTGATTCTATTTTTCAAGTTTGCTCCTGTGATGCTTCCACCCTAATGACTCCAATCCTTTTCCCATCTGCTTCCTTATAGCGCCAGAACAGACTTTCGGATTCAAGCTGTGAACAACCATGGAAGGTCAGCTTGCCCTCGTCTTTCTCTTTTGGTTTTTTTTTTCTTTTTCACTGGATAGCTTCAAAGAAATAGATTCAATCTGTAAAAGAAAAGTGGCACAGTATGAATGAAGTATTTGTGCCAAAATATCTGTGGTTGCAAGATGGCTCATGCTTCCAACGACTGAGTCCTATAAAGTATGGCAAAAGTACTCCAAAATAGGTCAAAGTCAGTGGGTCAACATAAGGTTATTAGCAATAGTATAAATGATACAAAACTAATTGGTTGTCTAGAAGTGTATATTTGTATGGCAGCTGTTTGCTTTTTATTGAGTGTTCAGCTCCTGTCATGTGATATTAGCAGGATTATATCCATTTGGATTTTATCACCTGGCATTTCAAAAGGGTTTGTCGCCTAACTACATGAATAACCACATTCAAACAGTTAATATCTCATCTTACTCAGCCTTTTGCCATTCTCATATGTTCTTTCCTCCCCGCTTCAGTAGAAAACTGCAATTTAACAAACAAGTTTGTGTGGTTTCCTGTTTCGTTTGAATCGGTAAACTATGGTTGCCAACTTTAAGAGGAAGGGAGAATATTAAAGCATGGTTTGAAGTTGATATCCAGATTTTATTCCAGGGTTGATTATCATATTTCCTTGTGATAAATGAAACAGAAGATTGAAGCTTTTTTGCTTTCATTGTTTCTGTTTACATAGAAGAATGAGTACATTCCATGCCATCTAAACCAAACCGGAGTCCATCATTCAGAATCTAACCTTTCAGTTCCAAAGAAACAGTTGAAATATTAAACTCTGGAGAAGTTTTTAACTTATTTGGAGAGACCTAAGAGTTTAAATGGCATAGCAAAAAGATGATAACACAATTATATACATGTATGTGTGTATCATGGTGGCATAAGAAGATGTTTCTTCCTTTCTGTTGAAATTGTGCACATGCTTGTGGATTTCAGTGGTTTCTCTGTGTAGTCTGACATGGTGGTTGTGAGAGTGGTCCAGTATTTCTGTGTTCTCCAATAATATGCTGTCTCCAGGTTGGTACATCAAGTGCTCTGCTATGGCTGACCTCTCTGGTTGCATTGGCCTACAGTGCCTTCTATGTCCCTTGATTCGTGTTTAGGCAATGCTTTATTTGATGGTCCCTCTATAGACTTGTCCACAGCTGCATGGTATATGGAAGAATCCTGCAGAAGTGAGAGGATCCTTCTTGTCCTTTGCTGAACGTAGCACGTGTTGGAGTTTCTTAGTGGGTCTGTAGATAGTTTGTAGGTTGTGTTTCTTCATTAGCTTCCCTATACAGTCAGTTTTTCCCTTGATGTAGGGGAAGAACACTTTTCCTCTTGGTGGATCAGAAGAGCTGCAAAACCAAGAACAAGCCACGAGAGTCAAGACAAAGTTCCACCCAGTGGAAAAGTGTTCTTGCCATACATCAAGGGAACCACTGACTGCATAGAGAAGCTAATGAAGAAACACAACCTACAAACTATCTACAAACCTACTAAGAAAATCCAACAAATGCTGAGTTCAGCTACATACAAGAGGGATCTTCTCACCTCTGCAGGAGTCTACCGTATACCATGCAGCTGTAGACAAATCTACCAAACACAGCCTTGCCCAGATATGAATCAAGGAACATGAAAGGCACTGCAGACTAATTGAAACAGAGAAGTCAGCCATAGCAGAGCACCTGATGAACCAACCTGGACACAGTATATTATCTGAAAACACAGAAATGCTGGACCATTCTAACAACCACCATGGCAGACTACTCAGAGAAGCCATTGAAATCCACAAACATGTGGACCATTTCAATAATAATAAGGTTGTGTCAAATGAGCCATCGTCAGACATTCAACCACATCTACATCTGAACTGTAATTTCTACGGAATGCAAATTTTGTTTTAATATTCTGCAGTAACTGAATAATCCTGAGGAAGCACAACGTTCAAACAGGAGTCCAGGTTAATATGAAAAGAATCCACAAAGTTCGTATTTGCAAAAGTGTTAATTTGTGGTGGCCAGTTTGTAGCTCTTGAAATATTTTTGGCATGAACCACTGATAAAAGTTCTTAGGCATTGCAGTTCAACATATATGTGTCTATAGTTGCCCTCCACTTTACTTATTCTTCTGCTTTTTGTTGTTGTTGGGCAGTTTTCTTTCTTTCTACGTTTTTCTTTTTCTTAACCATGAATGCTTTTGTCCGGCAGATGGGCTCTATCAAACTGTAAAGACAGACTGTTAAAAGCATGTGTTTTTCCCTCCAGGATTATTCCACTGGATAATGAGGATAGTCTCTGTTTAGTGAAAACGGTGAGTGTAAATGGTCTGTGGAGTCATACACATGCTTCCTCCAAGCAAACATATGTTTCCAGTTTCCCACTGGAATGCCTTGGAGGCTTATGGCCATGTTCTCAAGTGCTGGGAAGGTTCTGCAAATTGGAAGGGGAAAAGCTGTTAGAAAATCCCTCCTGGGAGTTTGAGGCCGGTCTAGGTGGAAAAAGCCAGGCTGCAGATTTAGAAAGGTAATCTTTGTAAGAGCTGAACATTAGCACCAAGCTCAAAAAGAAATCCCTCCAGGCAAAATGTGTTCCTGGCTACATTGACCTTGTGAAACCAGTAAATTGCTTTTTGGCATAGGGCAGTGAGATTTTTTTAGAATAACTTAATGACACAATGCATGCTTTTCACAAAGAAGGTTCCAGTGTTAGCTCTTGGCAATCATTAGCTTAAAAGGACCAAGTACAGTAGAGTCTCACTTATCCAACATAAACAGGCCGGCAGAACGTTGGATAAGCAAATATGTTGGATAACAAGGAGAGATTAAGGAGAAGCCTATTAAACATCAAATTAGGTTATGATTTTACAAATTAAGCACCAAAACATCATGTTATGCAACAAATTTGGCAGAAAAAGTAGTTCAGTATACAGTAATGCTACGTAGTAATTACTGTATTTACAAATTTAGCACCAAAATATCATGATGTATTGAAAACATTGACTACAAAAATGTGTTGGATAATCCAGAATGTTGGATAAGCGAATGTTGGATAAGTGAGACTCTACTGTAGTAAGGAATAGGAAGGAGACTGAGATGCAGGAGAACCAGTTTTGTTAGGTCATTGAGTCCCAAATATTGGTCATCCAGGGTTTTGGACTTCGGCTCTCAGAAAGCTCTCAGAAAACTCGGAAAACGCAAGGGTCAGGGATTCTGGGAACTGAAATCCAAAGCTTTTAGAATCCCAAAGGGCTATAACAAACTTTACGTTTCCCAAAGAACCACTGGGTTAAATAACACTATGTTACAAAATTTTCAAAAAATTCTGTTCCTGGTTTGAAAGTGTTCTTCCTGTTTAATTGTGCAATCCTTACTTTGAAAGTAGTTGTTCCACTCTACAGAAACTTTGTTTTTGTGGATGCCACAAACTATTGATTGTATAAGTTGGGACTCTTATGAGATATTCATTGAAAAACCATCACGAAATGGGCTATAGCAGGATGTCCCTCCTGCAAAAACAAAGTTTTGGCAGTTTAATAAACTTTTCCTATGTTTTTATGATAGAATCAATTAGGAAATGACATTTATAACCCAGGAACAAATATAATTTTACATAGTGTGATCCTTGTAGGAAACCCAAGGTGTGTTCTAGCCCTCTACTCCCCACCATGGCCCCAGAGATTCATCTCCTTCTATCCTGGACCACTATAGTCTACATACCTCAGTAAAAATGAAGATTCTCACATTATTTTAAAAACCGATGAGGAATGAGGTTTGTCTGCCTGTCCCCACACTGATGTATAGCCCTGCAGCTTGTTTTAGGCATTGATGGGAAGGGAAGTGGTCACATTGGTCCCTATAGAGACCTTGAGGGGCTGTATATCATATCCTTAAAAAATCAGCAGAGGGGCATGTTTCCCCCATTGGTTTACCCATATTGACTTGACTCTTAATCCGTCGTCGTGGAGCCCCCAGATGGCGTAGTGGACTAAGTGACTTGAAGGTTGGGTTGCTGACCTGAAAGCTGCCAGGTTCGAATCCCACCTGGGGAGAGTGTGGATGAGCTCCCTCTATCAGCTCCAGCTCCATGCGGGGACATGAGAGAAGCCTCCCACAAGGATAGTAAAAACATCAAAACATCCGGGCGTCTGTGTGCAGACGGCCAATTCTCTCACTCCAGAAGCAACTCCGGTTGCTCCTGACACGAAAAAAAAAAAAAAAAATCCGTCGTCGAATCTAACGCTCACCTCCTTTTCCAAAACCCTGAAAAAAAACAAGTACAGTAGAGTCTCATTTATCCAAGCTAAACAGGCCGGCAGAAGCTTGGATAAGCGAATATCTTGGATAATAAGGAGGGATTAAGGAAAAGCCTGTTAAACATCAAATTAGGTTATGATTTTACAAATTAAGCACCAAAACATCATGTTGTACAATAAATTTTACAGAAAAAGTAATTCAATACGCAGTAATGTTACGTTGTAATTACTGTATTTACGAATATAGCACCAAAATATCATGATATATTGAAAACATTGACTACAAAAATGGCTTGGATAATCCAGAAGCTTGGATAAGTGAGACTCTACTGTATTTGCTATTGAATGTAATGTGCAGCGGCAAAAAGTGCCCACTTTGTCATATGGACAAAAAAGTGCCCATTGCTTAGGATTCCTTCTTTTTTTAAAAAAAGTGTTAGGACACCAAAGCTTCCAGCAATGGAAAGGAAACCTTGGAGCGCATCCATGCTGTAGAATGAATGCATTTTAACTGCCTTGTTCACTGCTATGAAATCATGGAGGTGGTAATTTGACAAGGCCTTGGGCCTTTTCTGCTGCTTCCTCACCAAACTACAAATCCCAGGATTGCACAGCATTGAGCAATTACTATTAAATGAAAGATGACGTCATGAAAGCTCCTGCAGTAGCCTCTCTTTTGGCTTTGACTCAGCACCAATATTACCACATTATGCAAATCTAATGTGTACCCTAGGTTTGGAGAGGTCATTCAGTCAAAAAGGTGAGCATGAGATTCGAGGAAATACAGCATTTTGAGTTCCTTTTTTAATAACAGAAAGAAACCAGAGGTGATTTGGAGACCAAATCCTCCCCTAACCAAATTTTGACCATGGAGTATCCTGTGGATATTTTTACACATTTCTGCTAGAGAGTAAAATATTTCCCTGGAGGCTCTAAACTAAAGCTTCAAAAGTATTCCAGCCCGAAGGCTCCTGGCCTTAGCCATGTTTGCAGTACTTGTCTCTATACTCACTCCATCTGAAACAGCATTCTGTTGGCCACCAACATCTTGTAAAAAGTCAACTCCTAAATTGGGAAATGCTAGGTCTTAAAAACTGGAACTTGGCAACACGTTTATGTCCTTGTCCCCCCACTTTTCTACAGGTCTCCATGACTATATACGACATTCCAGACTTACTGGGTGGAAGGGGCTGCCTGGGATCGGTTGTCTTCTCAGAATCCTTCCTGGTGTCACAGATCCTTGTGAAGGAAAAAGGTATGTTATTATATTGTATTATTTGCTTTTAATGTGTTTTATCGGGTCGAAGTTTCCTGTTTTAAATGCATTTTACTTTGTTTATTATCTGTTTTCGGGCTTGGCCCTGTGTAAGCCGCTCTGAGTCCCCTCGGGGATATGGAGATGGGATAGAAAAATAAAGTTGTTTCTGTTTATTTATTTATTTACAGTATTTATATTCCGCCCTTCTCACCCCAAAGGGGACTCAGGGCGGATCATAATGTACATATATGGCTAACATTCAATGCCATTAGACAAACAACACACAGACAGACAGAGAGGCTATTTAACTTCCCAGCTTCTGGCTTTGTGAGGGTCTGCTCGATTCCGGCCACAGGAGGAGCCGCTGCTTCATCATCCGCTGTGACACCGAGTCCTTTTTTGATGGAGTACTTTCTCATCTGGTGTTGTAAATCAGTTAGATTAGCCTTCCTACATAAGTGGTCCCTAAATTTTCCTACTTGACAGATGCAACTGTCTTTCGGGTTGCTTAGGTCAACAACAAGCAGGGCTATTTTTTATTTTAATTGTCGGGTGCTCACTCCGACATGGGCTGGCCTCAAACTTATGATCTCTTGGTCATAGTGATTTATTGCAGCTGGCTACTAACCAGCCTGAGCCACAGCAGATCCTACACATCCTATAGTATTTTGCAGAGAGCTTAGGAAGCTGGCTTTTTTGGACTGTTGTTGTTGTTGTTGTTGTTGTTGTTGTTATTATATGTTAAGTGCTTCATATCTCCAGCCCAAGATGAAAAATGCTCTGCGAATGACATGAAAGACACTGGTCATGCCCAGCCACAGTTTGGAATGGCCTGAACATGAGAGTCAAGAGCCACTCAGTCCAACCCCGTTTTGCTGGGCAGAAAGACACAATCAAAGCCCTCCCAGCAGATGGCCATCCAGCCTCTGTTTAGAAACCTCCAGAGAAGGAGACTCCATCACACTTTGTGGCAGCAGTATCTGCAGTTAAACAGCTCTTGTTCTGAGGAAATTCTGCCTAATATTTGGGTGCAATCTCTTTTATGTACTTGATTTCTTCTAGCTTCCTTTTACCCAAAGATGAGGAAGCCACCAGAAAGTGCGGCCTAGCCATTTGGATATAAATTCTGACTGTGGTTTGCTTCAAAATCCTAACCCTAGGAGAGTGCAAGAGAAACTAGAATAGGACACAGGGCCCTTTCATGGAAATGCTGAGCATGATTTCAGATTATATATGAACTGATGATGAAATTATTTCACATGCTAGCAAATGGCTCCGTTCCAAACTTCTGGAAAGGAGTAAAAGCAAGACATTCTTTCCTCGCTGATACTGGCAGATGTCTTCGTTCCAGAATGAAGACATCACTTTCCCATTTATTAGGAGAGGCATTAATGCCTTGCTTTGCTTTCACAAGCTTTTCCAAACAAAAAATTAGATTATTTTAATTGCTTGAGAAGCAGGGTGAAGGTGTTAAGGAGTCCCTTGCTTCAGTGCGGTGTCATTTGAGCCGGCAGATCCAAGCTCTCATTCTGGCAGCCGCTTTGATTTCAGAGGTTTTGGAACGGCTCCAAAGCTTGACTATGAGAGTTGGCTGGACCTGAAATATATGAACTGCTAATTATGTTGCTCATGTGAGGAAAAAGCTCTCCCAAGTGAGACAGCTCTGCTTTGCTATGGACATTGTTTGTCCTGAGAAGGCATCAGTTTCCTGTCCTTTTCCATCTCCTCTCCTGAGACGTTTCCCTCTGTGGAAGCAAATAGTACCTTTTATGCTTGTGTTTAATCAACACAGGAATTCTTCCTAATCCTCTCTAAGTACATAATCCGTTCCATGCTTCAGAATTTTTTTTACGAAGGAGCTGCTGAATGCAGATCCTATACATCCTATAGTATTTTGCAAAGAGTATTTTGCTTTTTTGGATTACAGTCCCCATAATTCCCCCAACCAGATGCCCTCGGAGACCATCTACTTATTACTATTTTATTACTTTTTGGAGCAAAGAAGACTGTAAAGACTCTGGAACTCTTTCCCAAAGAGATTAGAACAGGCCTCCATCAGAAAGCAATAAAAAACTTACCTATGCACCTAGGGACATGAAAAGCCGAATGTTTGATGACCTGGCTTTACCAAATAAGGACTGCTCTATAGATATGGCTTTTTAAACTATGGATATGGCTTTTAATTAATTTGTTTGTTTGTTTGTTTGTTTAATAAATTTATATCCTGCCCTTCTCACCCCGAAGGGGACTCAGAGCGGCTTACAAATTAAATTTACATACAATATTATATTATTAGCATAGCACAAAACTGGCAATAAATTACCATATTGTACTATATTTATATACTGTAATATTATTAATAATATTACATGTAATATATAATTAATATTATTATATTGTATTATTAGTATTATATTGTATTACAAAATAATATTATTAATATTGTATGCATATACAATAATTATAATATTATATATTATTGCAAATTATATTGTATATATGTTTATATTTTAACCCATTTTATTGTTGTGGAGAGTGTTTTATTGGTTTTTAGTATGATTTGTTTTATGATAGCATTTTTTATTTATTGTGTTGTTGATATTATTTATTTATTGTGTTGTCGAAGGCTTTCAAGGCCAGAATCACTGGGTTGCTGTGAGTTTTCCAAGCTGTCTGGCCATGTTCCAATAGCATTCTCTCCTGATGTTTCACCTGCATCTATGACAGGCATCCTCTGAGGTTGCGAGGTCTGTTGGAAACTATGCAAGTAGGATTTATATATCTGTGAACAGGCGAATTCAAGAGAGGAAACAATCAGGGCCAGCTAACACCTCCCAACAAAGGATTCCCCCAGGGAGGGGATGTTCGATGTTCAGGGCGGGAGAAAGAACTGTTGTCTGTTTGAGGCAGATATGAATGCTTCAATTGGCCACCTCAATTTGCATAGAATGGCCTTTCAGTTTCAAAGTCTGGCTGTTTACTGCCTGGGGAATACTTTGTTGGGAGGAATTCCACACATGAATCAGTTAGGGCCTGCTAGCACCTCCCAACAAAGGATTCGCCCAGGTAGTAAATAGCCAGACCAAGGTGACCAATTGAATCAAAATCAGGAGAAAATGCTTATGGGACACAAAAGGTGAAACATCAGGAGAAAATGCTTATGGAACGTGACTATACAGCCTGGAAAACTCACAGCAATCCAGTGTTTATTTATTGTTCAATTTTTTGGTTATTATGTTTGAGGCATCAAATGTCTGCCTTTGTGTTGAAGGCCTCCCTAAGTTCCCATGGGGAGATGGGGCCGGGATATAAATAAGGTTTGATGTGATAAATATGGTACCTCCTTAAAAGACTTGCCAGTACAATATGACAACCAAATCCATGTGGGATGAATTCCTGAATTACAATCGAAATAGGAAATAATAATAATAATAATAATAATAATAATAATAATAATAATAATAATACATCACACAATCCTAGACACTTGGGAAGTGTTCGACTTGTGATTTTGTGATACGAAATCCAGCATATCTATCTTTTTTGCTGTGTCATAATTTTCATAATAATAATAATAATAATAATACAATAAAACAGCAGTATTTGACCTCAGAATTGTAAAGTACTAAAAAAGAGTCAACAGGCTTAACATGTATTATAAGAGAGTCTAAACTTGATCGAAGGATTGTCAGAAATGTTGGGTACTTTGGATTGGATGACTTCCATTATAGGTTACCCAAGAGAACCTGGAAAATTGCCAGAGAAGAATCCTCTCTTGGAATTTGCTAGGTTCTCCAGCATGACTTTGTAGTCAAGCATCCTATAGAATGGCCTGGAGGACCTAGACCAGACATGGTCCAACTTGGGCTCTCCAGGTGTTTTGGACTCCAACTCCCACCATTCCTAACAGCCAGTAGGGCCCAAGTTGGCCCATGTCTACACTGGAGGATCTGGAGACTTCTACAGAGGCATTATCTTCCATTAAAAGCCCTTTTATTGGGTGTTTTTCCACTTTCATGGGGTCCTGTACCCCTGACCCAAGTGAATGTGGAAGGTTAACTGTAAATTTGCTTGTATTAAAAGTACTGCTTTGAAGCAGGGATCTAAAAGGTGAGAAACCACCTTGCATCTGATGTGCTTTGTCTTTGCTGCAGATGGCAGCATCAGCACAGAAACCAGCTGCATCGTTCTCACCGCAGCCATCCCGAGGTCCGTTTCTTGGCTGGTAAGTACTTTTATTAAAATTGAAATTGAACGCCGTTGCCAAAACTGTTCTCGTGAAGCTGCTGAGCTCAAGGGAAAACATAGTCCTGCTTGAGATAGTGGCTCCAGGTGCAACTGAAACTAAATTCTTTCAGCAACGTTATATTGAAGAAAGGAAATCAATACAATAAACAGAAAAGAGCCAGGTCAGCTTGTATTCTGCCAAGATGTAGGAGAGATTGGTTAAGCGGCACAAACTCAAATAATAGGAGGATAATTGGGCATGGAATTGGAGAAAAAGGCAAGCAAAGAAACTGTGTGTTCCCTGCTTCCAGCAAATGGAATTGGATATCACCAGTGTTTTCATCTAATACATTTAATATTATCTTTTTCAAAAAATTGCTCACTTGCCAGTAGACTTCATCTGTTTGTTGCTTTGACATGGAAGAACATACAGTAGAGTCTCACTTATCCAACGTAAACGGGCCGGCAGAATGTTGGATAAGCGAATATGTTGGATAATAAGGAGGCATTATGGAAAAGCCTATTAAACATCAAATTAGGTTATGATTTTACAAATGAAGCACCAAAACATCATGTTATACAACAAATTTGGCAGAAAACGTAGTTCAATACGCAGTAATGCTATGTAGTAATTACTGTATTTATGAATTTAGCACCAAAATATCACAATATATTGAAAACATTGACTACAAAAATGTGTTGGATAATCCAGAACATTGGATAAGTGAGACTCTACTGTATATCTTTGTCATTTTGATGTGCTGCCACTCAAATCCAAATCCCTTAAAACACTAGCATTTGTTGCTTATTTCTTCAGTGTGGAATCAAGAATGCTTCGTAACATTGTGTTGTCGAAGACTTTCATGGCCGGTATCTCTGGGTTGCTGTGAGTTTTCTGGGCTGTATGGCCATGTTCCAGAAGCATTCTCTCCTGACATTTTGCCCACATTTATGGCAGGCATCCTCAGAGATTGTGAGGTTTGTTGGAAACTAGGCAAGTGGGGTTTATATGTCTGTGGAAGGTCCAAGTTAGGACACCTGTTTGAGGCAAGTGTGAATGTTGCAATTGATCACCTTGATTAGCATTTAATGGCCTAGCAGATTCAAAGCCTGGCTGGGGGAATCCTTTGTTGGGAGGTGTTAGCTGACCCTGATTACTTCATATTTGGACTTTCCACAGAGATATATATATAAGCCCCACTTGCCTAGTTTCCAGTAGACCTCATAACCTCTGAGGATGCCTTCCATATATGTGGGTAAAACATCAGGAGGGAATGCTTCTGGAACATGGCCATACAGCCCAGAAAATTCACACCAACTTTGTAATATTGATCTTGTTTATATTCGTGACAGTTCAGTGAAAGAGGCCAATGATTTCATTTTATGCTGGAATCTTTCAAGCCCCCACCAGTAATTTCTAAATCCTTTGGGGGAATGTTCAAAGCATTTCTCACACACAATCGTGTTAAGCTCACCAGCATTACCAGAAAGACAAGACCAGTAATTCTACGTTGTGGTTCTGGACTGCAGGCACAGCAGCCTACTTTGTTTTGTTTGGGATTGTGAATCATGCACACACTTTTTGTAACAATTCAGGTAATGCTATTGATTACTGTTTTTGAAATATGAGTTACAAAAAGAAGACATACATCTCTGGAGAATGAACTTGCGTCCCATTACATTGTTCCATCATAATTGCATACAAAGGAAGTAAACTAATTGTTGGTTTTGCTTATAGGTTGAAGATAATGAAGTGAAGCTTTCAGAGAAGGCCCAGCAAATCTTGAAGGTTTGTTCTCACAATTTAACACATTTACGTTCAATCCTTGGAATTCCTGGATCCTCCAGCACAACCCTGTGGTCAACTTCAGACAGAGTTCAACCATAGTCATGTTGAAGGACCTAGAGATTTCTAGAGAGAACATTTCTCCAAGCATCTGTAGGTATTTGAGTCCAATATTGTGGTCAATTTCTGGTGGAAGATGACCATAGAATCACACTAGAAGACCTACAGAGGTGTTCTCTTTGGTAAAAAAAATTACAGTATAGTCTCGCTTATCCAACATTCTGTATTATCCAACGCAGTCTGCCTCCTGCCCGAATTCACAGCTGTTTCTAGGTAGCAACGCTCAGCTGACCAACATGCCCAACAACAACACATGTACAGCCACACTCAAACAGACTTGTTGTAAAACATGATGTTTTGGTGCTTAATTTGACATTTAATAGGCATTTCCTTAATCCCTCCTTATTATCCAACATTTTCACTTATCCAGTGTTCTGCCGACCCACTTATGTTGGATAAGTGAGACTCTACTGTACTTTATTTCATCGCCACTGCAAAATAGTTAAAGCTCCATTATAGGGATGGCAAAATTGGTTTTTTGTGTGTTCCTCGCATAATAGTCGCAGAGCCATGTAGAGCTTTATTTTAATCGTGTTAGAAGCGACTTGAGAACACTGCAAGTCGCTTCTGGTGTGAGAGAAGGGTTTCTCCCATTGTGCCACCACTGCTCCATGTTTACAATTGATTCTCCTTCCTTCCTTCCTTCCTTCCTTCCTTCCTTCCTTCCTTCCTTCCTTCCTTCCTTCCTTCCTTCCTTTTCCAAAGGCAAGGCAGTTTTAAAAACTCTGAAATGAGGGTCTCTGGAGCTCCACTCTTCCATCCTTCCTTTGAATACTTAAGGCAACTAATAAAACTGAAACTGAGGTCTGAATCTTCTGACCTTTCTCCAAAGAGCTCCCTTTCAGATTTGGTGAACTGCTTTGCCTTTGGAGAAAGAAGGGAGGGAGGGAGGGAGGGAGGGAGGGAGGGAGGGAGGGAGGGAGGGAGGGAGGGAGGAAGGAAGGAAGGAAGGAAGGAAGGAAGGAAGGAAGGAAGGAAGGAAGGAAGGAAGGAAGGAAGGAAGGAAGGAAGGAAAGAAAGAAAGAAAGAAAGAAAGAAAGAAAGAAAGAAAGAAAGAAAGAAAGAAAGAAAGAAAGAAAGAAAGAAAGAAAGAAAGAAAGAAAGAAAGAAAGCAAAGTAATGAACAGAAACAGAGCTGTTTGTTTGAGGCTGGATCATCCCTTCTCCTGTCTCGAACAATCAAGAGCAGAATTGTTTCATTACATAATAGTCGCACCTCTTTTTTATTAAAAGAGGATTAAAAAGTGTGACTATTACGGGATGAAATACGGTAGGTTTTTTTTAAGTTGCGTTTTTCCCACTTTGGCAAGGGTCTTGCATCCCTAACATTGGTGAATGTGGAAAGCTTGACCACACATCTAAATGCAGTAAATGTCATACCTGTTTATTATTTATGTATTTATTTATTTCCAACATTTATATCCCTCCCTTCTCACCCGAAGGGACTCGGGGCGGCTTACAACAATGGCAGTAATTCGATGTCTACACAAGATCAAAATTACACAGTACATAAATTCAATTAAAACTATTAAATACAATATAAAATTTTTAAAACAAACAGTGAGATCCATTCGTCCACAAAAACCTCGTGCTTTAGCCATAAGACAGTCCGTGTCATCTGTGCTGTTTTCCATTTCTTCTAAATTTATTCTAGTATACTAAATGCCACCTCTTCTCTAGGATTGCTCCTTTAAATGAATACAGAAATGGTTAGCAGCTTTCCTTGAATACGCCAGACCATGCATTCCTTTTGCAGCACTCAAAGTAAAAGTAAAAGTAAAAACAACTTAGATAAGCGCATGCATGTAGGGCTATGTACTCTGAATATTTTGGAAGCCATGGTGCCCAAAATTATTCTACCTTCTCTGCCTGCAGCTCATTTCTTTTTCTTAAAGCTGTTTTGGGCTGAGGTCCTGCTACTGAACGCAAAGCAAAGTGATTAGAGTAAAAATGGTGTCACTAGCATTAGAAGCAGAATAGAGCAATCTGTGTCTCACGCCCTCCAGATGTTATTGGATTGCAAATCCCAGAAGCCAGGCCAAGAGTGAGGAATCCTGGGTGCTAGGAGACTGCATGATTCTCATCTTATCCTAAAGAAAACACCGGAGAGCAACTTGAAAATTGAGCCCTTTTGTTCTCAGATGACCTAGCAATACTTGGTGGAGTTGCCACCATAAATCCAGTGTGGATCAGAGGACATTCTGTCCTGTCACTGATGAGAAAGGAAAACACCATTAACATTGGGATATTGTTCTTCTCTAAAGCTGTAGGCTCATTTCTCAAAACAATCCATACTTTGGCAGCCGCTTAGTCATTTTGAGAGCTCTTGCTGTGGGTTTTAAGTCAAAAAAGGATCTAAATTTCATTGGAAAACAGACGATAATAGTTCAGTTGTAGTGCTCATCCTCTCCAACCTGAAAGTGCCGTGTTAGTCCTTCCCATTACTTTGTTGTGAGATCTTTTTTAGTGGGACTTACCAAGGACTGCCTCAGATATATTCCGATAGTCTCAGTGTCTACTATTCAAATAATCTGAGTTGGTATAAAAATAGCTTTGTAGGTTACTAGTGATGTATCTATACTGTGGAATTAATGGAAACTGGCATTACTTTAACGGCCACGGCTCAAGGCTATGGAATCCTGGGATTTGTAGTTTAGCAAGGCACCAGCCCCCTCTGAATGTGAAGGCTAAAGACCTTATAGAAATACAACTCCCAAGATTCCATAGCATTGAGCCATGGAAGTTAAAGTGGGTTGAATCGACATTAATTCTGCAGTGTGCATGCACCCTCAGAGAACTAATTTAATATAAAAGAAGAGTGCCTTTTTTCAAATGACTCACTTGCCATTTTTTGACCTCATGAAACCTTTCTGTTTCAGCAAGAAGAATCTTTCCTGGGTGTTCTCTTGATGGGAGGTGATGGTGCCTATATTGCTTCTAGCAACTCGCTGTGTCGACCGGAGGAAGGTAACTTGTGCCAAGCTATTATGGAAGTGCCACATATACTCATGCGTACTCCCATTGATTTTAGGTTGTTTTTCTCATTATCATTCCTGTTTGCAACACTCTTTGAGTTCTGAAGTGTCCAGGTCTTAAAGAACCTCTCAAAGTACCTCACAAGTGCTCTTATAGTTCCTTTTATATACGTATGAGAGAGTGTATTATGTGAATGAGTGTGACCCATTAGTATAGACACTTTGATGAACAGCAATCTGAAATTTCAGAACCAACTTTTCATGAGGCATCAAGAAATGACTGCTGTATTCATAACCCAAAACTACCATGATCTATTAACATGCTTGAAATAATTCCATAATTGCAATTAACATTTGTATCTAGTTCTTAAATTTTTTGTATGTTTTCCTCCATTGTTTTGCTGGATAAATTACTTCTGGTTGTTTTCCTCATCATGATTGTATGGTGAATCCTCAAACTCTCTCGATCGCATGTGTCAAATCCAGCCCTCCATTTATGTGGCCCTCCAGATGCTGGACTACAACTCAGTCTTCCTCCTCATTAGACATAAAGAGTAGAGCTGATGGGAGTTGGACTGCAGTAACATCTGAAAGGCTGTTACTTAGTTACTTACTTAGGTGATCCCTCATAGCTCAAGGATGATGGTCCTCCAGGTACATTGTCGGAAGTTAAATCCGTAAAAAGTTCAGTCCTTGATGCCCAGAGAAACAGCTGTGGATCTGGGTGGGAGGCAGACTGTGTTGGATAATCCAGAATGTTGGATAAGCGAGACTCTACTGTATAACTATAAAACACGTACACTCATGTACCTATGTTATTACATCACCTATTCAATGCCATCAGATAAACAACATACAGTTTAGACAGACACAGAGGCATTTAACATTTTTCCAGCTTCACGATTCCGGCCACAGGGGGAGCTGTTGCTTCACCGTCCACTAGTGACTGTACTTCCTCATTCCTTTCCGGCATGTTGCTGGCAGTTTTATGGTGTTGTAAATTAGCCTCCCCCCAAAAAGCGTACCTAAATTTTCCTACTTGATAGATGCAACTGTCTTTCTGGGCTGCATAGGTCAACAGCAAGCTGGGCTATTTAATGGTCGTGGGCTTAACCGAACTGGGCTTCGAACTCATGACCTCTTGGTCAGAAGTGATTTATTGTAGCTGGTTACTAGCCAGCTGCGCCACAGCCCGGTCCTTTTTTACTTAATGTTTGATTGCCTTATACCAAAAAGCTACTATAAGTTTTCAGGTAGGTTGACACTCAGCGTGGGTTATAGCCCATACCTTCTCATATGGTTGGTTTCAAAAGACAGTCATTGAAACAAAAGTGCAGATTGTTGGTGGATAGCTTTGAGATGCCTTCAGCTTGATGACTCTGTCTCCCAGGGTTGTGTAGGATTTCTGTTGTCTTGTGGTATAAGTAAAGGGCTAGATGTCTTAAAACGTTACTCACAATCCTTGATCCCTTCTTTTAATTTGCAGGGAAGCTCTACTTCTTCTCCGAGGGCCTTCTCTTCTGCCATCCCCACTATGGAAGCATCCCCATCTCCAAGACCCACATGACGTCCATCAGGTTCTACGATGGAGTAAGTGATGATCCCCTCTTTGTTCTGCGCAGAATTCGACCCAACCCATTGACTGTTTGGAAGAATAGCTGTAAATCATCATTTTGAAAACCCTATTAATCCACACGTTAGTTGTAAATGCCAAGTACTTTTTGCTACCAGTTGATCCTTCTTCCATCACTTTGAAGGTGGAAGCAGATGCTTGTTGTCCAAAAAAGCTTATTTCAATGAGAATGGGAAACATCAGATAGTAAACATAAGGCCTAAATATGTAGAGCCGTGTGGGAAAAAAAATTGCTTCAATATAGGGAATATTGTAAGCTATTAGCAAGTGAAACATATACAAAAACATTCTGAACTGCTTTTCCAAAACATTTTGATATGTTCTGCTGATACACCAGAACAAGACACAAACCACCAATATTACGTAAATATTTTGGAAATTAGATTTCTCCTTAGTGCTGAGTTTGTATAACTGCACTGCTGTCACCTTTTGTTTGGGTTTCTTTGAGTTTACCATATTTCAGAAGCATTCTCTCCTGACTTTGCGCCCACATCTATGGCAGGCATCCTCAGAAGCTGTGAGGTCTGTTGGAAACTGGGCAAGTTGGGTTTATATATCTGTGGAATAATGTCCAGGGTGGGAGAAAGAACTCTTGTCTGTTTGAGGCAAGCGTGAATGTTGCAATTGGCCACCTTGATTGGCATTGAATGGCCTTGCAGCTTCAAAGCCTGGCTGCTTCCTGCCTGGGGGAATCCTTTGTTGGGAGGTGTTAGCTGGCCCTTTTGTTTCCCCATGACTGCTGTTTTAAAAGATGATTTAATTCCATGTTTTGGGGCAGAACCCTGGTCTACGAAGCCAGAATCTCATATTATCACGGTGTCATTATCAATCTACCAGCGGCCTCTATTTGTGAACATAAAAGAATTTTTAAAGAATGGAGATTGGATTATTATTATTATTGTCTTTATTTATACCCCGCCTTTCTCCCCATGGGGACACAAGGCAGCTAACACTCCACTCTAAACAAGTTTAAAAAGTGCAATACAAAAGTTAAAAAGCAATTAAATAGTCACAATGTGGTACAAACAAAATTAAAATATGTTGTCGAAGGCTTTCATGGCTGGAATCACAGGGTTGTTGTGTGTTTTCCAGGCTGTATGGCCATGTTCCAGAAGTAAATTATATATAAATACATTAAAATGACATTTAAAACTCATCTATTCCCCAATCCCACCCACACCACCCTTTGTTTGATGATGTTTGAGAATAAAAAAAGGATAACTCTGATGTTTTTAGCCTGCAAGTCCCATCAGTCCCAAACATCCAGGTGAAGGGGTTTTGCAGTCCAAAAACATATTGTAGTTTATAATTTTTTCTTCCCTTTGCCTTCCACTACATGATCTCTCACTTAGTTCCCAGCTGTTGGTGAATGGTGCATCTACACTGTAGAATTAATGCAGTTCAACACCACTTTAACTTTTATGTCACACATCTTTGGAGTCCTGGGATTTGTAACTTAGCAAGGTGCCAGCACTGTTTGCAAAGCTACAACTTCTATAGCATTGGGTCATGTCTCTTAAAGTGGTGTCAAACTGAATTAAGTCTACAGTGTAGATGTAATAATAATATGATATAGTGTACATACATATAATATTGATAATATTCTAATGGAATTACAATATTATACTACTAATAATACAATATAGTAATATTAATTATATATTATATACTAGCTGTGCCCGGCCACGCATTGCTGTGGCGAAGTATGGTGGTATGGGAAATAAAGTATTGAGGAATTGGTGGTAGTTAAGGTAAAGGGTAAAGGTGTGGAGTCCAGATAATCCAGTTAAAGCAGATAATATAAGATTATATGGGTTATATAGCTGTGTGGAAGGGCCTTGAGTCTACACTGCCAGTTAAAATCTGATAATCTGTATTTTATAGGCAGTGTGGAAGAGGCCTAAGTGAGGCCTAACTCTGCCTGTCCCCTGGGTGAATGGGTTGCTAGGAAACCAAGTGTGCGGAGCTTAGCCTTCTAATTGGCAGCAATTGGATAAAAACAATTATTCCTCTCCCTCTAATTAGGACTTTATTTTTCTTTTCTTTTTGTTGTATCAACCTAGAGGCATGGATGATGGGTTGTGTTGTCAATTTTCGAGGTTGTGGGGTGTTTAGTTTTGTTATTTTGGCGGTCGCCAGGATTCCATCACTCTTTTATATAGATAGATAGATAGATCAAATGTAATATTACTAGTAATATTACCATATAATGATATAGTACAATATAGTAATTTAATGCTTATATTGTGCTATTCTCATAATGTGTGTTCATTTGATTTGTAAGCCGCTCTGAGTCCCCTTCGGGGTGAGAAGAGCGGGATATAAATGTAATAAATAAATAAATAGATGCACCCAAAGTTGTGGCCAATGTGCGGTCAGCTACTTGTTCATAAACAAGGTAAATAGGGATTGGCGTTGTGTTTTGTTTTCCATCTTGAATCCTCGATTATATCACCTCGCAAGCATTTGGTGCATTGTATGTGCAGAACAATGCATAATGGAGGGGGCCTTTCTTGGGTTAAATGCGAAAAGGACTTGAAGCATCCCATTGGGTTCCTCTCTTTGCCGCCCTCCTTATCACGCTGCAAAGCTGTGTTTGGGCCTTGACTTCCCTTTTGTATTGTTTGCTTCCAAGACACCCGGCTTTCTATAAATTTTTTCGAGCTATTTATGGGGCTCTGGCTATCACTTCTGAAGTGTTGCCAGGTATTCTGTGCAAAGCAATGCAAAGCAAAGCAAAAAAAAAAAAACCCTTGAAAGAGCCTTTGTATTGTTCCACTGACCTGGCAAGGCGTGAGGCCCGGGAGCTAAAAATAACATAAATGAGGGGAGCGTCTCCGATGGTTGGGGAACGTCTGTAATACAGCAATACCGCAGATATTCCGGAAAAAGATAAGCATTTTAATTTCCAAGTAAATAAGCCTACCAGGCTGCTTTCTCTATAGGCCGCCTATTTTCTTACATTAACTATTTCCGCCGATGGCTATCCAGGAAAAGTGTGCTATTGTGGAAGTGGCCGCATTTGAAGTTTTTCCCCTGTGTGCCAAAATTCAATTTGCAGCAGCTTTTCAATGCTTTGAATTAGTTCACGTAATCTTTTGTTATATAATCTTTTGCCATCCTTTAATGTTGTTTTAAAAACTCAGATGTATTTTAAATTGGTCGCTTTTAGTATGTACGGTATGTATGCATTTTGAACAGATGCTGTGCTGTTTCACCTGATTTTCTCTTTTTGTGTTTTTCACTGTTAATGTGTTTATTTGTTGCTTTAATTTAATCTGTTGTCCTTCACCTTAATCCAGAGGGAGAGTTGGATAAGAAATAATAAAAATAATTCCTTACTATATCTAAAAGGTAATGAACATCACAAATGTTGTTTTGTATAGAATTATTATTTTTCTGTAGGAAATAATGTACATAGTGTGTTCATTACATTTTAGATTATTCTGATTCTTACTCTATATGAAAAAATGTTCATGGTGTGTTCTTTACATTTTAGGTAATTATTATTATTATTATTATTATTATTATTATTATTATAGATGAAATAACATTCATGGTGTTCATTACATTTTAGATTATTCTTATTCTATATAAAATAATGTTCATTGCATTTTAGGGTTTTTTTCGTGTCAGGAGTGACTTGAGAAACTGCAAGTCGCTTCTGGTGTGAGAGAATTGGCCGTCTGAAAGGATGTTGCTGAGGGGACACCCGGATGGTTGATGTTTTACCATCCTTGTGGGAAGCTTCTCTCATGTCCCCGCATGGGAAGCTGGAACTGACAGATGGGAGCTCACCCTGCTCCCTGGAGTCGAACCACCGACCTTTTGGTCAGCAGTCCTGCCACCACAAGGGTTTAACCCATTGCACCATCGGGGGCTCCACATTTTAGATTATTACTATTACTCTATATGAAATAATGTGTTCATTGCATTTTAGATAATGTAGAGCAGGGGTCCTCAAACTTTTAAAGCCGAGGGCCGGTCCACAATCCTTCGGACTGTTGAGGGGCCGAATTATCATTTGGGGAAAAAAACCGAGCAAATTCCTATGCACACTGCACATGTCTTATTTGTAGTGCAAAACAACAACAATAACAATGAAAGACCAATACAATATTTAAAAATGAAAATAATTTTAACCAACATAAACCTATCATGATTTCAATAGGAAGTGTGGGCCTGCTTCTGGCCAATGAGATAGTCAGGTTAATTAGGATTGTTGTTGTTGTGTGCCTTCAAGTAATTTCAGACTTTGAGCGAGCCTAAGTCCAAAATTATTTATTTATTCATTTACTACATTTATTTACTACATTTATATCCCACCCTTCTCACCCCGAAGGGAACTCAGAGCAGCTGTATGTACATACAATATATTATATTATTAGCATAGCACAATATTAGCATTATACTATATTGAACTATACCATACTGTAATATTATATGCAATATATAACATATAATTAATATTATTATATGGTATTATTGTTAGTATTATATTGTATAAAATGATAATATTCTTATCAATATTATATGTACATACAATATATTATATTATTAAAACTGACATAAAAATATTATATTATAAATGAGGGCGGGGGCCAGGTAAATTACCTTGGAGGGCCGCATCTGGCCCCCGGGCCTTAGTTTGGGGACCCCTGATGTAGAGGTTTTCCAGAAAGAGAATACATGTGGATTGCATCTACACTGTCAAAATAATGCAGTTTGACACCACTTTAAATGCCATAGCTTGATGAAATACTGGGATTTGTAGTTCTATGAGGCACTATAGAATTATTTGGTAGAAAAGAGTAAAACTACACCTCCCATGATTGTACAGCATTGAATTGTAGTAGTCAACGTGGTATCAAACTCCATTAATTCAATAGTTTAGATCAGGGGTCCTCAAATTGTTTAAGCAAAGAACTCTACCCTGTTTCCCCTAAAATAAGACATCTCCAGAAAATAAGACCTAGTAGAGCTTTTGCTGAATTGCTAAATATAAGGCCTCCCCAGAAAGTAAGACCTAGCAAAGTTTTTGTTTGGAAGCATGCCCGCCGAACAGAACACCAGAGCATGCAGGATCGGTAAATGTACCTACCATAAAGTGTTGTACATGGAAATATTGATAGTAACAAGAAATTATTGATAGGATTCACAGTTTGTCTGGTTATGCTGGTTTATGATGACAACTACTGTACATTATATAATGTTCATTTTTTCCCAACAATAAATGTGAATTCTTCTTCATGGAAAAATAAGACATTCCCTGAAAATAAGACCTAGAGCATCTTTAGGAGCAAAAATTAATATAAGACACTGACTTATTTTTGGGGAAACATGGTAGTTTAGATGCAACTCTAGACAGTCTCCATTCTGAAATCCCACTGACTTCTTCCCTTTCCTCCTCCTAGGATTCCACCAGCGTTGTGGCCGCTCTCCTCATAGATTACAAAAGCTCCCTGCTTCCTCACTTGCCCATCCAGCTCCACACCCCGAGCAACTCGCTGATGATCGCCCTTTTCCCGAAGTCAAGCCTTTACAAAGCGTTCTACGCAGAGGTGATGCTTGCACACTATCTTCCTTCTCCCGTAAATGCAAAGGTGTCCTTTGAAAGTATGCTCAGTGTCTTTGTTGCTCTTGCCTTTGTGACTCAGGCTATTAGGTGAGTTCTCACATGAAGATTAATTGCCCAGGCCTTGTAGCATCCCCTCGCACTTGCGAAAGAGCTCTTTCAGCTCAAACGTTACAGATAGCAGTATTTATTTTGCCTCCAGTTTCATGTCTGTTCAGTGGAGGTGTATGCATCCGATTGAAAATCCCTGAGCTATGCGCTGTGCAAAGGACAGACGTGGGAGGAAGCAACTAATGCTGCTTTTTTGCTGTTGAACAAAAATGTATGTTTGATTTATCGAATCAGAGCATCCCTTATCTGGAATTACAAGGATGCTCTTGGGATAGGGACACCTTTGCTTTCTGATGGTTCAGTACACACCAGCTTTGTTTCGTGCATAGAATTATTAAGAATAATGTGCATAAACCTGGGTAATTGTGTAAAAGATAACATGGATATAATATTTAGACTTACAGTAGAGTCTCACTTATCCAAGACTCGCTTATCCAACGTTCTGGATTATCCAACGCATTTTTGTAGTCAATGTTTTCAATATATCATGATAGTTTGGTGCTAAATTCGTAAATACAGTAATTACTACATAGCATTACTGCGTATTGAACTACTTTTTCTGCCAAATTTGTTGTCTAACATGATGTTTTGGTGCTTCATTTGTAAAATCATAACCTAATTTGATGTTTAATAGGCTGTTCCTTAATGCCTCCTTATTATCCAACATATTAGCTTATTCAACATTCTGCCGGCCCGTTTATGTTGGATAAGTGAGACTCTACTGTAGTTCATTTTTCCAAGGTATGAATTAGAGAGCCAAAACTAACAAAATGAATTGCAAACAGGAAGAAATAATAATAATAATAATACTTTATTTGTATTCTGCCCTATCTCCCCAAGGGTTTGTAGGACTCATGTATGGTCCTACATTTTGGCAATAAAAAAATATAATGTGGAAGGGCCATTCCTGGCTTGAAAACAGTCCATGCGAAAGGGATCTGGGAGTCTTAGTGGGCCACCAGCTGAACATGAGCCAAGAGTGTGATGTGACAGCAGAAGAAGCCAATACGATTCCTACATCAAGAGGGGTCTAGTGTCGAGATCTCGAGATCGCTACCTTTGAGTCTGGTGGAGATGCCTTCTTTGGAGGTTTTTAAGCAGAGGTTGAATGACCATCTTTCAGGGATGCTTTGATTGTGTCTTCGGGACAGAATAGGGTTGGGTTGGATAGCCCTTGGTTTTCTCTTCCAAGATTGTGATTTTATGACTCCCAAGACATATCAAATAAAGGTATTCCAAAGAACAAAAATAAAAGCAACCCCGAAGACCAAAACGCTTCTCATCCCATGCACTTCAGATAAGAGATAATCAAACTGTTCTCAAAAATCACTTGTTAGTGTCATGCTCCAAAGGCCAAACATTAAGATTTCTTTGTTATGTATCTTCATGTCAACATTGACTTATGGCGATCCTATCATAAGCTTTTCCGACCAAGATTTATTCAGAGGATGTTTGCCTTGGTCTTCCTGTAAGGGACTGAGCAAAGCAGAATAGAGTGGGCCATTGCTTCTCTCAATCTGCCTCCTTTAAGCATCTTATTTGGCTTCTAATGAAGCCTTTTCCAACTTGTCCTGATCCCATGATAGCTGTCGCATGGTGCTTTGCTTTGCATTGCGCCATTTACATGGTTGCAATGACTTGAGGTGGCTGGAAATGAGGGACCTGCTGCATATTTGGATATGTAATGAACTGACCAGTGCTGGAAATAAGTTCGAATTTGATCAACGCAGCCACACATGCCGACAGAGGCTTGGTATAACTATCCTCTTTAGATAAATTTATCTTCATGTTTACACTTTAAAAAAAAAAACGGTAGTCCAGCTAGGGCTCATTACATATCAAAATGTACTGTCGACAAACAACAAAGTTTTTATTTTCTCAGCTAAAAGAATTGTATTTTTTTAGTTCACACTGTGTTGTCAAAGGCTTTCATGGCCAGGATCACAGGGTTGTTGTATGTTTTCCGAGCTGTATGGCCATGTTCCAGAAGTATTCTCTCCTGACGTTTCGCTCACAACTATGGCAGGTATCCTGCCTTACATGTGGGTGAAACATCAGGAGAGAGTACTTCTGGAACATGGCCATACAGCCCGGAAAACATACAACAACCCTTAGTTCACACTTTTTCTCACTTTTGCAGGAATCTTGCATCCCTAACCCTTGTGAAAGTCCAGGTCCTATTATGATTTATATTAATGCTGACATGGGGAGAAAAGTTTGCTTTCTTAGCTATTAACATCTAAAGCGGACCAAGTTAATTTGGCCTTGTCAGTGTTACGATTTATTAGCCATGATAACAAAACCTTTTCTGGTCTGGGAACCACACTTCAATGTTTTCCAAGTGAGCATTTTTAATTGGAAAATGTTAATAACCTGCATCCAAAGAATCCCCTCGATAACCATCATGGATATATTGCCTTTAAGGGATTCTTAAATTATTAACTTGCAGAACAAAGTCATCCAGTTGGGATTTTATTTGTTGCAGGTTTCCTCTGTCTGGCAGCAACGAGGGACTTCAGGAACAACTTTGAAGATGACCCAAGGCGATTCCCTTCCTGCAGAACAGGAGAGATTGTGAGCAAGTGGCTTTTCCCCCTGCAGTAGAATTGCATCCCACAAATAACATTAACAGCCAAACATTGCCCTGCAGAGTGCTCTTCTTCAACATGCCAGCCAGCCATAAAGAGCACCAGTATTCCATTATTTCCCAGTTAGCATTGTGGTCTAAATCCAGTTTGTAATCCCGACTATTTTAGAAGCACTGTCTTGGTGGAAACTTGCCGAGCTGACGCTTACTGTATATACTCATGTATAAGTCTAGAACTTTTAGTTGCAAAATTGGCTGGAAAAACCTGGGTCGATTTATCCACAGTTCAATATAAGCATTATAACTTTCATCAAGAAAGTATGTGTTTTAAATTGTCTATTTTATGATGTTACAATGCTGATTAGGCTTGTCCTCATGTGAGCCGCTCCGAGTCCCTTCGGGGAGATGGAGGCGGCATACAAAAATAAAGTTGTTGTTGTTGTTGTTGTTGTTGTTGTTATTATTATTATTATTATTATTATTATTATTATTATCATCATCATCATCAAGAAAGGAACCATCCCCTTCTTTGAGTAAAATGGCAAAAGGCAAGAGCTTAGTCCTACTGAAAGGACCCTAAAAGAAGCACCAGCTGCGTCTATTCCCTGTGCCATGGCACCACATCTGCCCTTTTTTAATGTCTTGATAGGGAAATGGCAGCATCCACAGACAACTGAACCCCTGAGAAGGGTTAGCCCTTTCTCCTCTCCATCAAATGACCCTTCACTTACCAATCAGTCATATGAGAATCTATTATATTGGCTCCCAAACTTGCCCTTGACTTATACGTACATCAGTTCCAGCTCTAGGCTAAAACCTTTTTATATTCAGGCAGGTTTCGTAGCTATGGTTATCATGGTTTTCTATGGGTGAACAAACTAGTATATGGCATATGTTAATGTATCATAAAAACTAGAGCTGATTGGGGGAAAACCGATGTTATTTTTGGAATTGGCAGGTCACATATACCCAGAAGCCAGTCTAACATATGAGGCATCAAAATGTGTGTCGGCCAGTGTAATTTACAGTGAGCGTGGGGCACCACAAAGCAACACAAGTCCCTCTCAAGCAAATGAGATATTTCTCATTCAGTTCAGTGGGACACATGCAAGAAATTCTCCCACATGGTTATGCATCACGGCCCGATTGGGTTAGGAGCGGGTATTGGATCTGAGCTTCGGAAATGGTCATCTCACAGCTTGACAGCAATGAAAAGAAACCTAATATTTTCCAAGTTGAGAGCGACAACGAGGGCTTAACAATGGCTTCTTGTTCTAGGCATTCCAACATGCAGAAACTGTTTGATGCCTTGACCTGTCCTCCTGGGGAAAAATGGAACCAGCTAAGAATATCCACAAGCCTTCCAGATTTGGACAGGTGAGGTTTCCAGTCATGTTCTTGCATTACACTTGGTTCCTACGGCTTTGTAAGTTTAACTTTTTGCGGTTTTGGTTAATTAGGAATTAGGTCTTCATTAGGAATTTTAGGTCATCCAATGCAACCCTATGGTCGACTTCTGCCAGATGTTGTCCATAGACTCATGATGGAGACTTCAGCAATTCCTGGAGAGGACACCTCTCTGGGAATCTCTATCTTCTCGATTATGATTATATGGTCATAGAGTCATGCTGGAGAACTTCAAGATTCCCAAGGAGGCGTTCTCGCAAAAAGATAATATTTGGGTTTTATAAAACATTTAAAATGTGTGTGATTTTTCCACCCCTCTAACCTCTGCAAAAGAGGAAGGCTTACTGTACTTGTTTGTAAGTTTTGCAAGCTTCTCTCCCACTTGATGCAGTCAAAGAGAGGCTTGATCATAATTCGATACTTATTTTATTGTGTTTTCACTTCCGTCTTGGGTAATTTAATATGCATGTGTTTTAATATATGTTTTTATGGTTTGTATTGTAATAATGTTTTAATATGTGAGTTTATGGATGTATTTAAGTATGTTGTGCCCTGCCTCAAGCCAAAAGGAGAGATGGGTAATAAATAATAATAATACAGCCCAGAAAACATACAACAACCCAATAATAGTAATAATAGTAATAATAATAATAATAATAATAATAATAATAATAATAATAAATATTAGTATTACTATTATTTTGAAGGAATTCTTTGGTGAGAGCTAATTCAGACCTCTTAATGGAGTTTAAGGTCCTAAGATGCTTATCCAGATTCCAGATGAAGGAGGGTAAGTGGAAGTAGAGGCACATGCATTTGTAGTTGATTTTTGCAAGAACAGTTACCCTGATCTACTTTGTGTGTATGTGAACAGATAACAATACTGTGTGTCTTCAGTAGTTGTCAGAGATTCTCCATCCCACTTTAAAAAAAATATATGTTCTGTATGGTAGTAAACAAGTCTGTCTTTTCTTGTTACTTTCTCAGATTTCAGCAGCACTTTACAGTCAGCAGCGTAAGTCGTGAGCCAGTGCTGAGAGCTCATCTCCCGACTTTGCTGCAAGAATCACAAACCATTCCTGATAACGATGCCGAGAATGATAAGGTAAGGCTCTTGGTTTATGCCTGGCACCATTCTTCCTTCAAACGTAATTTGGGTCCCTTTGTTATTTTGCTTCTTCCAGAACTGAGTCACCAAGTGGCATAGAAATGTATGCTAGATTCTAGACTTTGTTCCCTGGTCAATATCAGGCTTATACCACACTGTGTAACAAATTCTGAAAAAAAAACCTGTTCCTGGTTTGAAAGTGTTATTTCCTGTTAAATTGTGCAGTACTTACTTTGTTCTACTCCAGAAACTCTGTTTTTGTGTAGGTTAAATTGGTTGAGACTCTATGAGATATTCATGGAAAAGCTATAGCAAAACGTGCTTCAGGATGTCCCTCTCGCAAAAACAAAGTTTTTGCAGTTTAATAAACTTTTTCAATGTTTTTATGATAGAACCACTTAGGAAATGACCCAAGAACAAAAATTGTGTTACATAGTGTCATCTGTGGCATGGTACTTCGGATTTAGCTGTCTGTCTGTGAAATCTGGGTAGCAAAGAACGCTGAGAGGAAGAAAGTCAATAGGTTCGAAATGTGATGCTCAAGAAGAGTTTAGCAGATGCCACAGACTGCTAAAAAGGAAAAATGAATGGATCCTAAAACAAATCAGGGCAGTTCAGTATGTTTCTTGATGATTTCTCAGTCATAGAATCCTAGGATTGGAATAGACTCCAAAGATCATCCAGTTCAAGCCTATTCTGCCACACAAAAAGACACAATTGAAGCCTCCCCGACAGATGGCCACCCAGCCTTTATTTCATAATCGCCAGAGAAGGAGACTCCCCCCACATTTATATTCTACTGTCAAACAGCTATTACTGGCAGGAGGTTTTTCCTAATGTTTACATAGAATCTCATAAAGGGGCCAAAACTAATTTTTCAAGATTAAGAAAATAGTTGCTTTGCTCCTCCCTGCTTTTTGATGTTATAAAAAAATCTGACAGAAACTTGAGTGGAAAAACACATATGTATGTTTTTTTGTCTATTTGTGTGATATGACTGTGGGGTTTGCAAGATGTTTGATTTCCAAGGAGCTCTGAACTGGTTACCACTTTCTTGAGCCCCTTCTACACTCTCATATCAAATACAGATTACTGTATATACTCGAGTATAAGCCTAGTTTTTCAGCCCTTTTTTTAAGACTGAAAAAGCCCCCCTTGGCTTATACTCGGGTGAGGGTCCTGGTTGGCTTATATTTGAGTCAGCTTATACTCAAGAATAAATGGTACATTTATTATTTTTCTCTATTATTATTGGTATTATTACATTTATTATTTTACTCTATTATTGTTGCTACTATTACATTTATTTTACTCTATTTCTATTATTAATACATTTATTATTTCACTCTGATCTTATTATTATTATTGCATTTATTATTTTACTCTATGTATTATTTTCATGTATTATTATTATTATTATTATTACATGTATTATTTTACTCTATTATTATTAAAAAGATACATAAGCACATTTACATTGAAGAAGATGAGAATAATGATTTGATCAGAGTCGGAGAGTCTTATCTTAAATTTGAACTTTATGTAAATATTCAAAAACATTTAACCTACTGATGCCTCAATTAATGTAATTTTATTGGTATCTATTTTTATTTCTGAAATTTACCACCCTCGGCTTATACTGGATTCAGTGTTTTCCCAGTTTTTTTGTGGTAAAATTAGGTGCCTTGGCTTATATTCGGGTTGGCTTATACTCGAGTATATACAGTATCTGCTTTGGTAATCTGGATTATTTGGCAGTGTAGAAGGGACCTTGGTCAAGTATCCCTTGTCCAAAGTGTTTAGGACCAGAAGTGTTTTGGCTTTTAGATTATTATTATTATTATTATTATTATTATTATTATTATTATTATTATTATTATTTGATTTTGCAATTTTTCCATATACTTAATGCGATATCTTAGAGATGCGACTCAGGTCTAAACACAAAATTCATGTATGTTTCAAGTTCCCCTTAAATGCATACGCCCAAATAATTCTATAGCTTTGTGCATGAAACAAAGTCCGTATAATTGAACTGTCAGTCCCTGACTCAGCCGCCCACATGGACAATGGTCAGATTTTGGAGCATTTCAGATTTCTGGCTAAGGGACAGAAATGTAATCTGTCTCTTCCTTCCTTTTTGAGGTGGTGATCACCATCTTGACGGGTCTTCCAGGCTGTCGCTCAGGTGACCTCGCTTCTTTCTTGGTCACCTTTAACAAAGAATATGGAAGGTAAGTGGAGCTTTTCTTCTTCTCTCCCCTCGGACTGAAATGGAAGTCCGGGATATTTGTGATGCTTAAAGCATAGGATCTCCATAATAGGAGCTTCCGACAAGACTTTTATCCTGCAGCTTCCTGAACTCACACAGGTGATGTAAGGTTCTGTTTAACTCTTTAACAAGAGGAAAGAAGTTATAGTTGTGCATTCTTGTTTGTTTGATAAGAGTTTGAGCTTTCTGTCTTGATGCACATCAAGTGTGACAGTAACCAAAGAGATCTTGTAGCTTTAGAGCAGAGCTTTCCAAACAATGTGTTGCGACACATCGGTGTGTCAGCCGCAGTGTATCGTGCAAACATAATAATATAATAATAATAACTTTATTTTTATACCCCGCCCCATCTCCCCGAAGGGACTCGGGGCGGCTTACATGGGGCCTTGCCCGACATAACAATATAATAACAACAACAAGACAATAAAACAAATATCCCAACAATAAAACATCAGCATCAATAAAACAGTCATAAAAATCAACATACAGCATAAAATGTTAAAAACAGGAGACTAATACACAGGTCTGGGCCAAAGTGCAGAATATTGCAAAATGGGGAGAGGTAGTTTCACAGCTAAAATGGTCAATAAAGTGCAATGTAATATAATAGTAAGAAACCTCTGAGTCTGTGGAAACAAGCAATAAATTGTATATTTTAAATATATATAAATGGAAGATTTTCATGAGTTATGTTGTGTCCCCATATATTTCATTATTGCTATTTATGTAGGTGTCCGTATCTCCTATAAAGAGTTGGTTTAACCTCTGGTTTGCTTGTAGAACTGAATGTATCACGAAATGATGCGTGTCTCAAAGGTGTGTCCCCAACATGAAATGTTTGGAAAGTTTATGCCTTGGAGATTAACTGAAAGGACGAAATTGGTGGCATAAACTTTCATAGACTAAGTCTGCTTCTTCAGATGCATCTCTAAGATGCCACATGATTCTTTTTTACATACAGATATTCCACATTAACACAGATGTGTCCCGCATTGAGTCCATTTTCTTATGACGGCTCCTTGCTGGGCTGTGAGGATGCTCCAATCACTGGCTTTCATCAGTTGTCATATTTTTAAAAGGTTTCAACCTTGAGATCATTGAGGTTTGAACCCAGGTTGTTTTCTCATTCCTGGTTTAAACAGAGAGAGAGGAGAGGTAGGAAGAGATTGCAAACAATAAGGTAGGCAGTGTTGCAAACAACGTGGATATTAAAGAGACTAATGATAGACTTGGCTCCATTTTGTTCTAGGTGGCTCATTTATCGCCAGACCATGGACAGCCCTGAGTGTTTCAGTGCCGCTCACTTCCAGAAATACCTGTCCGGCGTTCTCGAATCCCAGCACAACCGCAGCAGCCGGCTCTCCTTTTACGGCAGGCAGAAAACAAGGCTGCTGCTGGTCCTGCAAGGGTAAGTAGGGGACCTCTTGCAAATTCAAAATTCCCATTTTGGCATTGCTTTGACTCAAGATAAATCATCTTAAAATGCAAGTGGTGGAGAAGTGTCTCCAGCTTAGTACATCCCAGGCTTTTAAGGTGCTGGGCAATCGAGGGGAGGAAATAGCAAATTTCAAGGGGTGAATAGAAAGCTCTTTGTCTTCTTTGTTTAAAATAGTAGCAACCTTTGGCATTTTGTCAACAGAAGCCAGGAAACCCCTGCCATTGCACTTTTGTCCCTTTTTTTGTTTTCCGTGCAATGCAAGTTGATAACTCAGGTTGAAAACAATGTGGGGTTATGACCAGGCAGAAGGACACATCCCATCTTCTCCGCTTGAGATGACATAACAGTCCTAACAGAATAAGTAAGCCCCAAGAGGCAGCCCTGGCTGTCAAACGGAGTGGACTTCACCTGAAAAACAAAAACAAGGCTCTCACTTTATTGGTTCCTCTTCCTCATTGTTTTTTTGGGAGCATTTGCAAGAAAAAGCACGTTGAGATCCCTGCTGGTCGAGGCCAAAGTCTTCTCTCTAAGCAGAAATCTGGTTTCATGGGCAAGTTCTTTGACTCTGGGGCATTCACAACCCAAAACTGAAGGCATCACCTCTTCCCTGCTGTGCATCTCGCATTCAGAAGATGTGCTTGGCTTGAGGACTTGGAAGTTAAGTTGTCTTTGGCTCTTGTGTCAAATTGTTAGATCTACAGTAGAGTCTCACATATCCAAGCCTCGCTTATCCAAGCTTCTGGATTATCCAAGCCATTTTTGTAGTCAATGTTTTCAATATATCATGATATTTTGGTGCTAAATTCATAAATACAGTAATTACAACATAACATTACTGCGTACTGAACTACTTTTTCTGTCAAATTCGTTGTATAACATGACGTTTTGGTGCTTAATTTGTAAAATCATAACCTAATTTGATGTTTAATAGGCTTTTCCTTAATCCCTCCTTATTATCCAAGATATTCGCTTATCCAAGCTTCTGCCGGCCCGTTTAGCTTGGATAAGTGAGACTCTACTGTATTGTCTTCACATTTGTTTAGACCAGGCATGGGCAAACTTGGGCCCTCGCTCCAGGTGTTTTGGACTTCAACTCCCACAATTCCTAACAGCCTACTGGCTGTTAGGAATTGTGGGAGTTGAAGTCCAAAACACCTGGAGCGAGGGCCCAAGTTTGCCCATGCCTTCTTTAGAAGGTCCCAACAAGCCATGATTGCAATTTGACGAAGCGTTCCTATTTGATTGAGAGGTGACAAGGTCCGGTTGCATAAGGTGCCAGAGCCGGGCCATTTCTTTCCTTCCTGATATTTCAGCTCTCTCTTTCACACAGAGAGACCCCTTTATCCTTGCTGCCCCACCCAAAAGTGGTGTGACAGTTCATGAGTGGCCTTTATCACTTCACAGCTCTTTCCCTTTGTGTCCCCTGCAGATACACAGATGTGATTGACGTAGTGCAGGCCCTCCAGACGCACCCCGATGCGGACGTCAAGGCCGCCTTTGTCGTCGGAGCCGTCACGACTTGCGTGGAGCCGCTGAGTTGCTACATGGAACACAGGTACAAATTTTTCCAAGTCCTTGCATTTCTCTGTATGGGAACACCTTTGTGTTGATGGGACTGGAGGGATAATCTAAAGATCTTCAGCCAGGAGTTCAAAACTTTTAACCAGACAAGGCAAGTGAAATAGTTTTCTTAGATGAAGGGTAGCAAAGAGCTACTTCTTTTTCCTCAGGAATGAAAGTAACAACTTGGTCAGGAGTCCTAGATTAGAGACACTGTTCTTATAGAATCATAGGATTGGAAGAGACCCATTGGCCATCTAGTCCAACCCCTTCAGCCAAGCAGGAAAAGCACAATTAATGTATATGCATATAATATTAATAATATTATAATGTAATACAATAGGTAAAGGTAAAGGTGTCCCCTGACATTAAGTCCAGTCATGTCTGACTCTGGGGGTTGGTGCTCATTTCCATTTCTAAGCCGAAGAACCGGCGTTGTCCGTAGACACCTCCAAGGTCATGTGGCCAGCATGACTGCATGGAGCGCCGTTACCTTCCTGCCGGAGCAGGACCTATTGATCTACTCACATTTTTATGTTTTCGAACTGCTAGGTTGGCAGAAGCTGGAGCTAACAGCAGGCGCTCATTCCGCTCCCGGGATTTGAACCTGGGACTTTTCTGTCTGCAAGTTGAGCAGCTCAGAGCTTTAACACTGTGCCACCAGGGGCCCCTAATGTAATACAATATAATATTACATGTAATATAAATATACCATTATAATAGTGTATAATAATAATAATAATAATAATAATGTAATACAATATAATAATAATAATACACTATTATAATGGTATATTTATATTACATGTAATATTACTAATAATATTACAATATATTAGTGTAATATCACAATATAGTGTTATAGTACAATATAGTAATATTGTACTATACTATTAATATAATATGACTTGTGAGCCACCCTGAGTCCCCTTCAGGATGAGAAGGGTGGGATATAAATGTCCCTAATAAATAAATAAATAAATTAAAGCACCCATAACAGATAGCCATCCAGCTTATGTTTAAAATCCTCCACAGAAAGGAGCTTCCACCACATTCCAAGGCAGTGTAAGTAAGTAAGTAAACTTTTATTACGATCAATGACCAGCTCGTAACCAAGGCAGTGAGTTCCACTCTTGAACAGCTCTCCTTATGGTCAGTTCTTCCTAATGTTCAGGTGGAATCTCCTTTCTTTCCTGTCATTTGAACCTATGGCTCCATTGAGTCCCAATCTCCAGGACAGCAGAAAACAAGCCCGCTTCCTCTTCCTTATGGCATCCCTTCAGATATTTAAATATGGCTCTCATGTCTCCTCTCAATCTTCTCTTCTGCAGGCTAAACAATAATAGCAATTTAAAATATGCAGTTAAAATGATGGAAATGGACTTTTGGTTCTCAAAAGGCTGTCAGAATAAAATGCTTTGCCTGTCAAAAGGAGGAAATGTATTTATTTATGTATTGCATCTGTGTGCTGCTGTTCTCCCAGAGTGAGACATTAGATACCTTCCAAAGCTACCTGAAGTATTCTTCAGAAAATTAGGAATAATTAAAACCGCCTTAAACAGTATAAAATCATTTTTAAAAGGCAAGCAAGTCTTTAAAATGAATCAAATATCTCTCTAAAAAGGACTCCTGCTTCCTTTAAAGCAAGGAAGGATGCATTTATTGGTATAATTGTTTTATTGTTGTATCATTGATATTTGATTGTTTTATCGGGCTAGGCCCCATGTAAGCCACCCCGAGTCCCTTCGGGGAGATGGGGTGGGGTATAAGAATAAAGTTATTATTATTATTATTATTTTATTATGACACAGCAAACAAGATAGATATGCTGGATTTCATATCACAAAATCACAAGTCGAACACTTCCCAAGTGTCTAGGACTGTGTGATGTATTTTCGGATGATGCGCGCAGATCCCAGTAGGGTGGCCTTTTGCAGTTGGCAGATCGTAATTTTGTCAATGTCTATTGTTTCCAAATGCCGGCTGAGATCTTTTGGCATGGCACCCAGTGTGCCCATCACCACTGGGACCACCTGCACTGGTTTCTGCCAGAGTCTTTGAAGTTCAATCTTGAGGTCCTGATAGCGGCTGAGTTTTTCCTGTTGTTTTTCGTCAATGCGACTGTCACCTGGGATGGCGACATCAATGATCCAAACCTTTTTCTTTTCCACAACTGTGATGTCTGGTGTGTTGTGTTCCAGAACTTTGTCAGTCTGGATTCGGAAGTCCCACAGTATTTTTGCGTGCTCATTCTCCAATGCTTTTGCAGGTTTGTGATCCCACCAGTTCTTTGCTGCTGGGAGGTGGTACTTGAGGCATAAGTTCCAATGAATCATTTGGGACACATAGCTGTGCCTCTGTTTGTAGTCTGTCTGTGCGATTTTCTTACAGCAGCTGAGGACATGATCAATGGTTTCATCAGTTTCCTTGCACAGTCTGCATTTTGGGTCATCAGCTGATTTTTCGATCTTGGCCTTAATGGCCTTTGTCCTGATGTCTTGCTCCTGGGCTGCAAGGATCAGGCCTGTCTCCTTCTTCAGGGTCCCATTCGTGAGCCAGAGCCAGGTCTTCTCCTTATCAGCTTTTCCTTCAATTTTGTCAAGGAACTTCCCATGCAATGTTTTGTGGTGCCAGCTGTCAGCTCTAGTTTGTAGTTTGGCTTTCTTGTACTGGTTTTTTGTCTGCTGTGCTTTGAGGAGTTTCTGATTTTTGACTTCAATCAAAGCAGGTTCTTCACTTTGCTTTACATATTCTGCCAGGGCATGTTCTTCTTCTTTGACTGCTTATTATTATTATTATTATTATTATTATTATTATTATTATTATTATTATTATTCTCGCCAGGCTCCCTGGGGAGGACATTCCCTTGCATTGTGTCTCTGTGTGTTTATGCATGTATTTTCGATTGTATACCTTTGACATGTTTTATTATGAAGTGCCATGTACATTTCATGTTGCTATATAACCAAATGACACCAAACAATGTTCTCACATTACAGCATGGCTAAATCAAGTCCAAAGCACCCATCTTTAATGTGATTTGTTGGGGAGGGGTTGGTTCACACGGAAGGAAAAGATGCATAGTGTGTGAAAGTAGTACAGAGTGTTCCTGTTGTGTGCCGGTTTTTTGGTAATTTAGAAGAATGGGCGATAAAATGATTGGAGCAGTGACAGTTGCTGGAAGGCAGTGACACAAAAGGGCACGGAGAACGACAAATCACCTGGGCAGAGTCTGGCTGAAAACATCTCTTTGCTTAGACTGCATCGAAGTTGATGGTGTTTTTGTATCAGGGCACAGCTGTGTTCCTCTTCTGTTTCGTTTAACCCGAGCATAGTTTGTTCGGAGAGCATGAAACGCAGATCTGAGTTAAGCTGCTGTGAGGCTCTAAAAAGTGATTATTCCACAAACTGGAACACTAATCCCCTTCCTTGTTCTTCCATGGGAAGGAAGGGCAATCATGTGAATAAGCGAGCACATACTTACCCAGCACCTTGGCAAATCTGTATTTATTTCAGAATCATTGATATTTCAATTGAAAGGGTAACCATTTGATCACAGAGCTTAGCCTTAGTTTCATCTTCCACCAAGAGACAGCATAAACCTCTTCTCCTTCATTCCTCTATCTATCTTTCTATCTTTCTATCTATCTATATAAATAAAAGGGTAATGAAATTTCGGCCTAGGACAAAACAACAAAACTACACATCCCAGAAACACTGAACTTGGCAGCACAACTCCTCATCCATGCCTCTACGTTCATACAACAAAAAGAAAAGAAAAATAAAGTCCTAATTAGAGGGAGAGGAATAATTGGTTTTTATCCAATTGCTGCTAGTTAAAAGGCTAAGCTCCGCCCACTTGGTCTCCTAGCAACCCACGCAGCCCAGGGGACAGGCAGAGTTAGGCCTCACTTAGGCCTCTTCCACACTGCCTATAAAATACAGATTATCAGATTTAACTGGATTATATGGCAGTGTAGACTCAAGGCCCTTCCACACAGCTATATAACCCATTTATAATCTTATATTATCTACTACTAACTGGATTATATTGACTCCACACTGCCATATAATTCACTTCAGTGTGCAGTTGCACACAACTGGACTTAATGTCAGGAAAAAACCTTTACCTTAACTACCACCAATTCCTCAATACTTTATTTCCCATACCACCATACTTCGCCACAGCAACGCGTGGCCGGGCACAGCTAGTCTTTCTATATAAATATAATGTGCATAATTCCAATGGAGTAAACAACAAAACCGCTGGACCAAATCACACCAAATTTAGTCACAAAAGACATAGTCATCCAATTATGTCTTTCCATCAAAAAACCCTATATAATTAGGTCCAAATTACAAAAAAAAGCCCAAAACCAAAAATTTCTAATTGTGCATGCGCAGAGGCCCTCCAGGAAACTTGATGACGTTTGGTAGGTGAGCGTGGCTTCACCGTGTGCCGACGGCGAAGCATAGATTGGGTTCCTGGGAATTATCAAAATGAACAAAACTTGGCAGGCAGCATTAAAAAACTCTACAATCTGGACAGTAAATAAACAACAACACTCTGAAAATAAGGGTATTCCTGACAAGAAACAAACAGAGCCAGCTAACACCTCCCAACAAAGGATTCCCCCAGGTAGAAAACAACCATGCTTTGAAGCTGCAAGCCCATTCAATGCTAATCAAAGTGACTAATTACAACATTCATACTTGCCTCCACAAACAAAAACCCACTTAGGACGACGCCACAGCAAAGTGTGGGCACAGCTAATTTATATATACTGGGAGGATGGTAGTGGAATGCATAGATTAGTATTGAGCATATGGTCTGCATACTTGAAAGGACAATTATTTTTATCCCTGGCATCTCAATAATAAAGGGATTTCCCTGGGAAATGGGCTTGCTTCATTTATGTCACTTGAAGTAGGGTTTGTGCAGCTTTGCATGCTTTGGAAGCACAGCAGACGCCACCTGCCTAAGGTCTCAGCATTAAGACATTTGTGTTTATTTTATTTTGGCAGGTTTCTCTTCCCCAAGTTCCTGGACCAGTGCTCACAAGGTAAACTATAAGCTTTAAAACTCTCCTAACTGGAAATTAAAATGCAAATGCCTTTTGGGCACATTGAGGAAACTGCCAGCTTCGAAGGGGCTGATAGCCAATCATATAGCAAGATTGGAAAAGCATAACTGTATTTATTATTTATTTATTTGCAGTACAGTAGAGTCTCACTTATCCAACACTCGCTTATCCAACATTCTGGATTATCCAACGCATTTTTGTAGTCAATGTTTTCAATAGATCATGATATTTTGGTGCTAAATTCATAAATACAGTAATTACAGTAATTTGTGAAATCATAACCTAATTTAATGTTTAATAGGCTTTTCCTTAATCTCTCCTTATTATCCTGACAAGACAGAGGCCCTCCTGGTCAGTCGCTCGTCTGATCGGGGTATTGGGTGGCAGCCTGTGCTGGACGGGGTTGCACTCCCCCTGAAATCACAGGTCCGCAGTTTGGGGGTCCTCCTGGACTCAGCGTTGACGCTTGAGGCGCAGGTGTCGGCGGTGGCCGGGAGGGCTTTCGCACAACGAAAACTCGTGCGCCAACTGCGACCATACCTCGTGAAGTCTGACTTGACCACGGTGGTGCATGCCTTAGTTACCTCTAGACTGGACTACTGTAATGCGCTCTACGTGGGGCTTCCCTTGAAGACGGCCCGGAAATTACAATTGGTCCAGCGGTCGGCGGCCAGACTAATAACTGGGGCGAGTTACAGGGAGAGATCCACTCCCTTGTTCAAGGAGCTCCACTGGCTGCCGTTTATTTTCCGGTCCCAATTCAAGGTACAGACCATCACTTATAAACGGTTTGGGACCCACCTATCTTCGTGACCGTATCTCCTATCATAAACCTGCCCGATCCCTTCGATCGTCAGGGGAGGCTCTCCTGTCACCACTGCCAATATCTCAGGCCTGCCTTGTGGGAACAAGGGAGAGGGCCTTCTCTGCTGTGGCCCCCCGATTGTGGAACTCACTGCCCGGTGAGATTAGGCAAGCCCCCACACTAGCAGCCTTTAAGAAAGACCTGAAAACATGGCTCTTCCGTTGTGCCTTTGGAGAGTAATCACTACATATATCCCTTTTGCTGCTCTCCTTCAATATTTGTCCTCCAGATCGCACCGCCACTTTATGACCCTGTCCTCTGTGGTTTTTACTCCTACTTCCTTTCTCACCTCGAGTTTTAATCTAGTGTTCATGTGGCCCGTCCTTGGTTTTATTGTTCTTTGATCTTGTTTAATGTAGTGTATATTTTCTTTTATTGTATTGTTTAATGTGCTATGATTTGTTGTTCTATTATATTTTGTTATATTGTATTGTTCTGGGCATGGCCCCATGTAAGCCGCCCCGAGTCCCCATTGGAGAGATGGTGGCGGGGTATAAATAAAGTTTATTATTATTATTATTATTATTATTATTATTATTATTATTATTATTATTATTATCCAACATATTCGCTTATCCAACGTTCTGCCGGACCGTTTATGTTGGATAAGTGAGACTCTACTGTATTTATATTCCGCCCTTCTCACCTTCAAGGGGACTCAGGGCAGATCACAATGCACATATACATAGAAAACATTCAGTGCCATTAGACTTACGACATATAGACAGACACAGAGGCAATTTAACATTTTCCAGCCTCCAGCTTCATGAGGGTATGCTCGATTCCGACCACAGGGAGAGCTGCCACTTCATCGTCCACTTGTGATACCGAGTCCTTGATGGAGTACTTCCTCATTCCTTTCTGCATGCTGCTGGAAGTTTTTATGGTGTTGTAGATTAGTTAAATCACACTAACTGCATAAAGCGGTATCCAAATTTTTGAGCTGCTTAGTTCAACAGCGAGCTAGGCTATTAAATGGTCGGGAGCTCAATCCGACCCGGGCTTCGATCTCATGACCTCACGGTCAGTGGTGATTTATTGCAGCTGGCTACTAAGCAGGTGCGCCACAGCCTATGCATGGTAGGATAGGCGTACTGTTTGTTTGTTTATTTATTTATTTATTTGTTTACAGTATTTATATTCCGCCCTTCTCACCCTGAAAGGGACTCAGGGCGGATCACATTACACATATTAGGCAAACATTCAATGCCTTTAATATAGAACAAAGACAAGACAAACATAGGCTCCGAGCTGGCCTCGAACTGATGACCTCTTGGTCAGAGTAATTTGTTGCAGCTGGCTGGCTGCTCACCAGCCTGCGCCACAGCCCGGGCTGTTTGACCTGTGTGGCATTGCTGTAGCTCGGAACAAAAGCCGCGAAAGTGATTGTGTAAAGCTTAAACACGAAATCCAAATCCTTCCAAAAGTCGAGTCTCTTGGGCTATTTCTTGGAATAGGAAGGACCCAGAATGCCCAAGAAAAAGAACGGAGCATTGATCTTTGCTTCCTTCGTGTGATTAGAAACAGTGACTTGAAATATACAAACCTGGTGGTTAAGCTTTAAATTTTTAATTAATTTTATTTACCTTATTTCTACCCTGCCTTTCTCCACCCCAAAGGGGGACTCAAAGCAGCTTACCAATGGCAACCATTCGATGCCTTAAAAGTACAAACAATAAAAGTTAAAAATCAAATAAGAATTTAAAATTAGTATATAGTAAACATTTGAAAACATCACATTCAAATTTAAAATCCCATCATCCCTGGAAAGACTGGATGGCCATCTGGCAGGTGAGCTTTGATGTTGCCTTCCTTTGTAGCAGAAGCGGATTGGTCTTGATGGCCTTTGGGTGCCCCTTCCAATTCTATGATTCTGTGACCCCAAAGTCAGACCCTATGGATGCCTCACCAAGAGGCCTTTAGGCCCCAGTGCCAAAGAGATCCCAGGTGCAGATTTATTTCAAAAGACATCTTTATTTTTTTTTTAACGGTTCACTGTTTTGAAGTATGACTCATATTGATATTTTAGGTACGGAAAATTGTTGTTGTTATTGTTGTCTGCCTTCAAGTTGTTCCTGACTTATGATAGAGTTTTGGGGGGCTGAGAGAGAGTGACTCACCCAAGGTGGATGGTGAATTGAATCCAGGACTCTATGGAGTTGCAGCCCTGGGCTCAAACCACTGCCCTGTGTTGGCTTTCCACTTGGCTCATGTTGCAATATTGATCGTAAAACACTAAACGGGTTGCGATGACCTGTTTCTCAAAATCTTTGAGAACAAAAACACACTGTGCCCTGACACAGTATTGGAGCAAAGTAAAGAACTTTTCAACTATCTTCTATATATATAAAAGAGTGATGGCATCAGGGCAGCGGACAAAACAACAAAACTACAGGCCCCCCCAACCTCGAAATTTGACAACACAACCCATCATCCACGGCTCTAGGTTGATACAACAAAAAGAAAAGAAAAATAAAGTCCTAATTAGAGGGAGAGGAATAATTGTTTTTATCCAATTGCTGCTAGTTACAAGGCTAAGTTCCACCCACTTGGTCTCCTAGCAACCCACTCAGCCTAGGGGACAGGCACAAGAGTTTGGAGAGACCCCTAAGGGCCATCCAGCCCAACCCTTTCTACTATGCAGCAGGACACAATCCAAGCATTCACAGCACATGGACAACGTATAAATACAATACAATGCTACACAGGGACATAGACCCCCCTCTACCCTCACCACTTTCACATTACACAAACAACCAAATGCATACTAAACATAAAGACAACCATACAACAGACATTCAATACCACCACTACCTCAACAAGTTCTCACCAACACCACCAGACAACGCCACAGCAACGCGTGGCCGGGCACAGCTAGTTGCTCTATGTGGAGCAATCACCGCTGAATGCCCGACCACAGCAAACTTTTTCTTCAAAGTTTGTGGGAATTTCCACAGATTCTATGAATCGGATTCCTAGTCTCTAGAGCAGGCCTGGGCAAACTTGGGCCCTCCAGGTGTTTTGGACTCCAACTCCCACAATTCCTAACAGCCTGCCGGCTGTTAGGAATTGTGGGAGTTGGAGTCCAAAACACCTGGAGGGCCCAAGTTTGCCCATGCCTGCTCTAGAAGCTTACTCCATGATATTGCCTTCAAAAAAGACCATTTTAGGAGGCAAACTTAGCAGGAAATGCTGTCCTTTAAAACTGTAATCCTGTTTTCTTTTGCAGGTCTGGTGAGCAACGTCGTCTTCACAAGCCACACCTCTGAGCAAAGAAACCCGCTTCTTGTTCAGCTCCAGAACCTCATACGAGCTTCAAATCCCGCCGTTTCATTTATCCTGGCTGAAAATGGGGTTGTGACAAGGTAAAGAGGATATTTCTCCGTATACAGGCAGTCCCCAGGTTACAGACAAGATCGGTTCTAAAGAAAGGTTCTTAAGTTAAATTTATATGTAAGTCAGATCAGGTACATTTTATAAGTGTAACTCCAGCCCTAGGTCGGGGGACCTTTAGTTTTGTTGTTTTGCCCAGTGGAGCAGCACCATTATCCTTTTATATATATAGATGTGTATGTATGTATATATATAAGCTTTGGATAGCATCATCATCATCATCATCATCTTTTATTTGTATTCCACACTATCTCCCCAAGGGGACTCGGGGCGAATTCCAACAAAAAATGGCAAACATGCAATGCCATAATACATTTATCAAAACAAATACAGTAGAGTCTCACTTATCCAACACTCGCTTATCCAACGTTCTGGATTATCCAACACATTTTTGTAGTCAATGTTTTCAATACATGGTGATATTTTGGTGCTAAATTCGTAAATACAGTAATTACAACATAACATTACTGCATATTGAACTACATTTTCTGTCAAATTTGTTGTATAACATGATGTTTTCGTGCTTAATTTGTAAAATCATAACCTAATTTGATGTTTAATACGCTTTTTCTTAATCTCTCCTTATTATCCAACATATTCGCTTATCCAGCGTTCTGCCGGCCCGTTTATGTTGGATAAGTGAGACTACTGTACAAATAACAAACCAACCAGTTCCCAAAATAAGCCAATGTAAACCAATATCTAAGACAAACTTATAACCCAACAATTAAATAATAACATAACCTATCACACAACGTAACATAAGATCCAACCTAAAGACATTGCAGACATTAAACATAAATTTATATAAAACAGCAATTAAAAATGCAATTAAAAATAGTTATTAAAACTGGGTTGCTGTGAGTTTTCCGGGCTGTATGGCCAAGTTCCAGAAGCATTCTTTTCTGACGTTTTGCCTGCATCTATGACAGGCATCCTCAGAGGTTGTGAGGTCTGTTGGAAACTAGGCAAGTGGGGTTTATATATCTATAGAATAATGTCCAGGGTGGGAGAAAGGACTCTCCTCTGTTGGAGGCAAGTGTGAATGTTGCAATTGGCCACCTTGCAGCTTCAAAGCCTGGCTGCTTCCTGCCCAGGGCAATTCTTTGTTGGGAGGTGTTAGCTGGCCCTGATCATTTCCTGTCTGGAATTCCCCTGTCTTCTCAGTCTTGCTCTTTATTTACTATCCTGCTTTTGGAGTTTTTAAATACTGGTAGTCAATTTTTGTTCATTTTCATGGTTTCCTCCTTTCTGTTGAAGTTGTCCACATGCTTGTGGATTTCAATGGCATCTCTGTGTAGTCTGACATGGTGGTTGATGGAGTGTTCGAGCATTTCTGTGTTCTCAGATAATATACTGTGTCCAGGTTGGTTCCTCAATTGCTTTGCTATGGCTGATTTCTCTGGTTGAGTGAGTCTGCAGTGCCTTTCATGTTCCTTGATTGGTGTTTGGGCAATGATGTGTTTGGTGGTCTCTTTGTAGACTTGTCCACAGCTGCATGGTATACGGTAGACTACTGCAGAGGTGAGAGGATCCCTCTTGTCCTTTGCTGAACGTAGCACTTGTTGGATTTTCTGAGAGGGTCTTTAGATAGTGTGTAGGTTGCATTTCTTCATTTCAGTTATTAAAATTATTGTGCAGCCAAAAAACCAACAGAGCCAACAAAGCCGACCGAACCAGAACCAACAGAGCCAGAGTATGATATGATTTCTAGTTGGTAGTATATTAACTATATGTAAACTTTTAAATCTTCCCCTGTGGGGTTTGTTTTGCTGCCTGTGCCCCTGTTCAGAAGAGATTTCTTCGCACTTTCTGTGAAAATTAGATTTTGAAAAATGTGGTTTGTTGTGGAAACAAGGATTGGGGATAAAGTTTCAGTGGAGACCCCTTTTCCCCATGATAATAACTCTTTGAGAAATGAATTTCCCTTCTTAGAAGTATATTTCTCTCACTTCCTGTTGCCTTCACTTCTGTTCTTAACTAGGGATGTTTCCGACTTACAAAGTTTCCCAAGTGAATTCTCCCCATCAGCCTGATAAAGTGGCTAGACTCCGCTATCTCTCTTTTGTAGAAAAAATTCTTTTAAAAAATGTGGGGTCTTGATGAAATCTTGATGAAAGGTTCTTAGGCTTTGTGAGCCTTGTCTGTCTCCAGAATTTAGAAAACTTAGAAGCCAAAACAGAGAGCATCTTGCAATTGGGAATGGGTGAACTATGACATTTCAATTCAGATACATGTCCCATTTCATGTATGTATTTTTATTAGCAACATTTATATCCCGCCCTTCTCACCCCGAAGGGGACTCAGGGCGACTTACAAGTATATGTACATCCAATATATTATATTATTGGCATAGCACAATATAAGCATTACATATTACTATATTGTACTATACCACTATGCTGCAATATTATTTGCAATATTACATGTAATATATAAAATACAATTATGATAGTGTATTATTATTATATTGTATTATATTATATTATTATCAATCTTATATGTACAGTAGAGTCTCACTTATCCATGATAAATGGGCCAGCAGAACCTTGGATAAGCGAAAACGTTGGATAATAAGGAAGGTTGTAGTGGAGGCTCCTTCTTTGGAGGCTTTTAAGCAGAGGCTGGATGGCCATCTGTCGGGGGTGCTTTGAATGCGATTTCCTGCTTCTTAGCGGGGGGTTGGACTGGATGGCCCATGAGGTCTCTTCCAACTCTACTATTCTATGATTCTATGATTCTATTCTAGGGATTAAGAAAAAAAGCCTATTAAACATAAAATTACATTATGATTTTACAAATTAAGTACCAAAACATCATGTTTTACAACAAATGGACAGAAAAAGCAGTTCAATACACAGTAATGTTGTGTAGTAATTACTGTATTTACGAATTTAGCACCAAAACATTGCAACATTTATTACAAAAACATTGACTACTAAAAGGCAGACTGCCTTGGATAATACAGAACATTGGATAAGTGAAACTCTACTGTATATACAATATATTATATTATTAGTATAGCATAATATTTGTATTATATATTATTATATTGTTATATTGACATAGGAGACATGGTGGAATGATGTCTTCCTGGGCCCCCTTCTTCACTCTGTGTATTTAATATATGTGTTTTACACAATGCTTTATGATGATGTGTTTTAACTACAGTAGAGTCTCACTTATCCAAGCTAAACGGGCCGGCAGAAGCTTGGATAAGCGAATATCTTGGATAATAAGGAGGGCTTAAGGAAAAGCCTATTAAACATCAAATTAGGTTATGATTTTACAAATTAAGCACCAAAACTTCATGTTATACAACAAATTTGACAGAAAAAGTAGTTCAATATGCAGTAATGTTATGTTGTAATTACTGTATTTACAAATTTAGCACCAAAATATCACGATATACTGAAAACATTGACTACAAAAATGGCTTGGATTATCCAGAGGCTTGGATAAGCGAGGCTTGGATTAGTGAGACTCTACTGTATGTTGTGCCCTGCCTCCAGCCACGAGGAGAAACATCATCATCATCATCATCATCATCACTATTCATGGATAATTTTTCGAGAATCATAGAATCCTAGATTTGGAAGATACCAGTCCAACCCCCTGCCAAGAAGCAGGAAAATCACATTCAAAGCACCCCTGACATATTTTTTTTTGTGTTGCAAACTGGACTACAAAATTCTGGAAAAAGTACAGGTTGACATTTACAAGTGCATTTTTGTTTGTTTTCAAGCCGAATTTATTCGGTTTGTACATAAATTTGGACCTGACCTGACCCATTTTTCTTGCAAATAACATTAAATGGCAAGCCAGAAAGCTTGTAATAAAAAGAAGGAAGCAGGCTTAAATGTAACAATTATCTTTGGAGCAACACGAAAATAAACCAAACATTTCACTCCTTCCCTTCTAGGAATGAAGACATTGAGCTCATTCTCTCCGAAAGCAGTTTCTCAAGCCCGCAGATGCTGACAACTCGCTACTTAACATTTCCTGGTTGGTATGTATCTCTTTTTGGCAAAGCCTTCAAGGAAGGACATTTTAAAATAAATGTTACGATGCAGTATTAGATATATTTATCCCTACATCGAATCCCTGCAGTTAAATCACTCACTCGGTTAATGAAATATAGAGATTAGCTTCTTTGAGAAACCCAGTCAGTTCTTTTATTTTATTTGAACATTAAAAAAAGCCATCCCTTATGGATGCCATGGTTGTATAAGAGAAGCAATAAAATATAATAATCAAGGCAATTGAGTTTATGTAATTGTATAATTTGTTTTGCTGAATGCCACTGGAAAGGTTTGTGGTTCTTGGAGTTCAGGACAGACAAGAGTGAAATATTTGTGTTTCATGTTTCAGCTGCTGTAGGGGTTTAATATGAGCTCAAACTGTTAGGTAGATTATTTATTTATCTATTGCATTTATATACTGCTTTTCTCACCCCTGGAGGGACTCAAAACGGTTCACACCAAATAAATGGCAAAATTCAGTGCCTCGCATACAATAAAAACAATGCATCACGCATCTAAAAACAATTACATATTACTATAACTTAGATAATTTAAAAACTATCAACCATCAAAACATAAACATGAAACAATTTAACATTGCACAGATCCTGAAGTTGTCAACCGTCTGCTCCATTAATTAATAATTGAATGCTTGTTTGCATAACTAAGTGTTTAGTTGTTTTCTAATTCACTGTTAGATAGAAATACATTGACTGTAACCCCACTGTGCATTACAGGTTGGAAAATACAGTTCTAATGGACATGTGGTTACACATCCACTGAAAGGTTAAGTAAGTGATGATGTGGAACTGGAGAGACAGGCTAAAGAAGCTGAGTCAGACTATGTGACAGGCATGACGAGAATTATATCATTCACTGTTGTCCCTGTTTGTTAGCGAGAAGCAATGGGTATATGTGGGTAGCAAGCATGCGCGCTGTCTCTTGCCATGATTCTCGTTTCTCACTATACATCTGTTGCTGATATCTGTCTTGAGTATATCTCTGTAGATTCCAATAGGACATCAGGAGATCATTATTATTATTTTGTGTCAAAAGCATTGCATAATAAATAAATTAAAAAGTGGTGAAATAAAGGAAATCACAAGCAGCTAAATAGTTTTAGACCAAAACCTGGCAACAGTGACTGCATTGTGTTGTCGAAGGCTTTCATGGCCGGGATCACAGGGTTGTTGTATGTCTTTCGGGAAAGACATACTGGATTGTCCGCAGCTTTGAACAACTCCTCCTCCGTACATGAGGCAGGACATTGTAGGCAAGCATCCATATGCGGAGTTGTTTGTTCTGCTCCGCAGTCACACAAGGTGGAGGATTCCTCCAGGTAGTGTCACCTTGCCAAGTTGTCTTTTGATCTGCCCACTCTGCTTCCGAGTCTGTTCAGGGACTTCCAAGTTGCCCATTCCTGGTTTGCCCCTGGAGGAAGGAAGACCCTCATGGGAGGCCATCCAGTTGGAATTGCCTGGTTTGGCTGCCCAGAGGGACATCCCTGCTGCTGCTGGGGGAACATCCAGAGGAGTGGTGGTTCTCATGAAGCCCTTCCTTGATTTGAGTCTACTGGGAGGAGGCTGATAGCCATGCAGTGGGTGGCTTTCACAATGTTCAACCTTATTTTTCTCGCAGTTAGCAGCAACTTCCCGTCGCACGTCAGGAGGGGCAATGCCAGCTAACTTGTAGAGTTTATCAACAGGTGTAGGTTTAAGGCATCCCGTGATGATTCTGCATGTTTCGTTCAGTGCTATGTCCACCTGCTTTGCATGGGCAGACTTGTGCCAAACAGGACAGGCATACTCTGCAGTTGAGAAAGACAAGGCCAGGGCTGATGTTCTTATTACTTGTGGGTCTGCTCCCCATGCGCTGCCAGTCAGTTTCCGCAGGATGTTATTGCGTGCAGCTACTTTGTGCTTGGTGTTCATGCAGTGTTTCTTATATGTTAGTGTTCGATCTAAGGTGACACCAAGGTATTTAGAGTGGAAACAGTGTTCGAGCTCTTGGCCTTCCCAAGTAACTTTCAATTTCCTGTTGGCTTCACAGTTACGTAGGTGGAAAGCACACACTTGTGTCTTGGAAGGGTTAGACTTCACATGGTTATCTTTGTAGTAGCTGGAGAGGTCTTTCAAGGCATTAGTGAGATCAGGAGATCATAAAGTACCTAAAACAACATGTCAAGATTAAAAGCCCCCACTGAATTTTGAATGAAAACCAGAATCAAAGTGTTTTGTTAAACAGTGAGCAGCACATGGTCAGGCTGTGCAAGTAGAAACACTGCTGACTACTGATAAGGACTCTGCAATGTTTGGGTTGATTTTTATAGCTTGCCTTTGAGACAATCAGTCCAGTGCACAGCGTAGGGAGGGCGTGATTGAGGAAGGAGAAAACTATAAATCACTCACATATCCTGTGGTTTTTCCGACATAAACTGCAATAATTCTACAGTGTGAATGAGTATAGCCTTGAGTCTAGAGTATATATGTCAAGGACAGAACGCCACAGGATCAAAGATAACAGAGTTTATTGGATTTACAGAACTCAAAATGCCCGTAAAAGACAAGGGCAAGGCAACTTTAGCCTTTAAAAACAAAAAGGGGCAAGAAAAACGTTCAAAAGATAAACCGGATTAAACCGGAGTTTAATCCGGGTAAAATCAAAACAGCTTGCTTCAGCCTGGGGATAAACAAACAGAAGCTGGGAAACAAAGAGTTCAAAAGAATGCAACTAATTGGCAGCAGATGCCTCTCTGCTGCCAGCACTATATTTTGAGTAACTAGGAGTCACTCCTTCACACAGCAAGGCAAATTTCCAATACAAACTCAGCAGCCAAGGATTGAAGCAATAGCGTAGTCCCAGTTCGTTCCGAAGGTCGAGAGGCAGAATCAGACGTTTGCAGTTTTCCAAGTCCAATAGGAGAAAGCGAGCCCGTAGTCAGTTTTCAGTCCGTAAATCCAGAGTAGCAGATGGCGTCCGTCAAGAAGACGACGGAAGGTCAAAGGTATCAGCACACGAAAACACACCAGTCTTCAGGAAAGCGTCCCACACAGATCCCAAGCGTTCGTCCAGATTACCTTGCCCAACGCAATTTGCAATTGCTCCCAAGCCTCATTTTATGCCAGTTAAAAATCCTCATCACTATCAGCTGCCCTCCTTAACCCGGGCGTTTCCTCATCACTTTCCTCATCAGAGCTGGAACACCTCTGACTACGCCCCACAGCATCCCCAGCTGTGGATCCCGTCCCATCCCTCCAGCTTGTCCATGGGTCTAATCCTGAAGGTCCCCATTCATCTTCCATCCCATTATTGCCAGTGGCACCCAACTCCTCCCTTACCCGAGTCCAATCCATCTCATCCTCTTCCGAGCTAACCAGCTCTTCCTCCATTCTCTCCGTGAACCCCTTAAAAGACTCTTCGTCAGATGGTTCTGCAAAGATATCTCGCAGCCTCTTTCTTTCTCGCTCCTCGAGAGTATCTGACTCTCGAGGAGTCTTACGTCCACGTCTGCCAGAAGCAGAGCCATGAGGCTCAATCATAACACTATCCCCTCTCACAAAGGCCTCCTCCCCCGAAGGTGGAGAGGTGGCAGTGATATCCTCCGCTATAGCATTACGACGACTGGAGGTATCCAATTTCAACAGCGAACGATGGAACACTGGATGGACCTTTAAACTAGACGGTAAACGCAAACGAAACGCAACGGAAGAAATCTTTTTAACTATAGGAAAGGGACCCAAATACCGAGGCGCAAACTTTCCCCCAGCCTGTTTAATATGCTTGGAAGACAACCACACCAAATCCCCTTCTTCCAACTCCTCCCCTGCCTGCCTGCGGCGATCGGCCTGAGTCTTTTGCGTTGCCTTAGCTTCCAACAGTAAGCGACGGGCAACATCATGCAACGCAGCCATTTCCGAGGAGCGGTACACAGGGTCAGAAGAGACCACATTGGTCGATGGCGCCACACCTCCCCGTGGGTGAAAACCATAAGTCAGTTCAAATGGCGTATGCTGACTAGACGTGTGCACCGCATTGTTGTAAGCAAACTCCGCCACCGGTAGCCACTTCACCCAAGCAGTGGGTTGATCTAAACAAAAACAACGTAAATATTGCTCTAAGAGCCCATTAATCCGTTCCGACTGACCATCCGTTTGCGGATGAAACGCTGAAGAGACGTTTAACTTAGTACCTAAGCACTCATGGAAGTGTTTCCAAAAGCGTGACACAAATTGTGGAGCCCTATCCGAAATAATCACCTCAGGAGCTCCGTGCAAACGGTAGATGTGCTTAGTAAACAATAAGGCCAACGTAGGGGCCGCCGGAATGGTCGAACAAGGAATAAAATGAGCCAGCTTGCTAAATAAATCCACCACCACCCAAATACAAGTATAACCCCCAGACTTAGGCAAATCTGAAATGAAATCCATGGAAATGATTTGCCATGGCCTCTCAGGAACAGGTAGAGACGACAACAACCCTCTAGGGCGCCCAACAGGCGTCTTACTCTGCTGGCAAACAGCGCAGCTGTCACAAAAGCGCAGAATGTCTTGCCGCATCTTTGGCCACCAGTAGCTCCTGGTAATGAGCTGCACGGTCTTGAATCTGCCAAAGTGCCCAGCCATGGGTTCATCATGGTGGGCTCTAATTACCTCTAACCTGAGGGCCCCCACTGGTACATAGACCTGCCCCCTGCGTACCAATACTCCGTCTTGGTCTTGTAGGTGAGGCAGTATTGTACGGTTACCTGCTGACAACAGCATGAGTTGTTCCTGAGTCCACACATCTTCTCTTTGAGCCTCAATGATCTGGTCATGTAACCCGGGCTCATTATCTACAACACATAGAGAGGCAGTAGGCAAGATGGTTTGACATACTACCTGCTCATTGGTCTTAAACTCCGGCTTGCGGGACAAGGCATCGGCCCGCAAGTTTGCCTTCCCTTCCACAAATTGCACCTTGAAGTTAAACCTGGAGAAAAACAAAGCCCATCGGATTTGACGCTGGTTTAACTTTTTAGCTGTTTGCAAGTGCTCCAAATTCTTATGATCAGACCTGACCACGATTTGGTGTCGCGCCCCTTCTAGCCAGTGCCGCCACACCTCAAACGCCACCTTAATCGCCAACAACTCCTTCTCCCATATGGTATAGTTCTGCTCAAATGGTGTTAGTTGCCGCGAATAAAATCCACAGGGACGCAAGGTCCCTGAAGAATCTTTCTGAGACAATACAGCCCCCAACGCGTAGCTAGAAGCGTCCGCTTCTACCACGAACGGTTTGTCTACATCAGGGTGTGTTAGTATGTTGTCTGATTGAAAGCTAGATTTTAGTTGCAAAAACGCGTCGTGAGCTTCCCGCCCCCACACAAATGGCTGTTTCTTACGCAGGAGCTGCGTCAAAGGCACCGTGAGCTTGGCAAAATTCGGGATAAACTCCCGGTAGTAATTAGCGAACCCTAAGAACCTTTGCACATCCTTCTTGGTCTTGAGCTCCTGCCATGAGTTGACGGCGTCAACCTTATGTGGGTCCATTTTAAGTTCCCTACCTGACACTACATGACCTAGGAACTCCACTTCAGGCACATGAAAGACGCACTTGGAAGCCTTGGCGAAGAGCCCATTAGCCCGCAGACGGTGCAGAACCTGCTTGACATGTTGACGATGTTCTTTCTCGTCCTTAGAAAAAATCAAGATATCATCCAAATAAACCACCACAAATTGATCAATTAGGTCCCTAAACACATCGTTTATGAACCTCTGGAAGACCGCGGGCGCATTGCAAAGTCCGAAAGGCATGACTCGGAACTCGTGGCATCCGAAACACGTGTTAAATGCCGTCTTCCATTCATCACCTTCCCGTATGCTGATTAAGTTATACGCCCCCCGCAGGTCAAGTTTGGTAAAGACCTTAGCCCCTTGCACCCTTGATAGCAGTTCCGAGATTAAAGGTAGCGGGTACCTATCCCGAATGGTGTATTTGTTAAGGATACGATAGTCGCAAACCAACCTAAGGTCCCCAGTCTTCTTGGCCACAAAGAATACCGGCGCCGCAGTTGGAGAGCTAGATGGGTGAATAAACCCCTTGGCTAAATTCTCATCTAGGAACTCTCGTAAAGCTTGCCTTTCCGGTACAGTCAAGGCGTACAGCCTTCCCGCTGGCAATCTTGCACCTTCCGCTAGTTTAATGGCGCAATCATACGGCCTATGCGGCGGTAACTTGTCCGCTTCCTTTTTACAGAATACATCAGCGAACTCCCCATACTCATCAGGCACTCCCTCCATATCAGGCTGAGTAGTATTCAGAGTACAACAACCCTGCCTCTTTAAGGTCAGCTTACGTGCCACCCAATCCACTTGTGGATTTACTACGGCTAGCCAATCCATCCCCAAGATCACGTCGTATCTGGGCAAGCTCGTAATATCCCACACAAACGTTCCCGTTACTCCCTGCACTTCCCACATTACTGCTGAGGTCTCATGGTTAACCACCCCAGTCTCCAATAGTCTCCCATCCGCACCTTCCACCCACACGTCGCATGCCTTGCGCACTATAGGAATGCCATGCTTCCTAGCAAACTCAATATCTACGTAAGAGACCGTAGCCCCTGAGTCCAGCAGTGCCAAAGTAGAAACAAGTTCCTTTCCCCCAACAGATGACGTAATGGGTACGAAAACATGCTTCTTCCCCTCAGCTGACTGCTTTAGAAGCCCTAATGCGTTGGACTCACGTCGCACTAGGGCTGGCCTTTTCCCGACAGCTGGGAAGGTTTCACATTACAGTTTTTGGCAAAATGCCCAGCATTCCCACAGCACAAACACAACCCCAGCTGCCTCCTACGATTCTTTTCTTCAGTAGACAGCTTTTTAAAGACCCCAAGCTCCATAGGCTCTTCCCCCATCACCACAGGTGCCTTGGTTACATGCATAAGTGGCGCACACATTGCTTTTGAGTGCTTACGGGACTCGAACCTGGCGTCCAAACGCAGCACTTTAGCTACTAAGGCATCCCAATTTTCAGCCGGCTCCAAGCGTGCCAATTCGTCCTGGAGGTAATCACTTAAACCAGCAGTAAACAAAAGCATGAATGCATTTTCCCCCCAATCCAGCTGGTGACGGTACAAATTAAACTTATTTAAGTAATCCAAAACAGTCCCCTTTCCCTGTTTCAACCGATACATAGCCCACCCAGCATTCTCCGTACGGAGGGGATCCCCAAAAGTGTCAGTTAGAAGCTTCTTGAAATTATTCAAATTGTCTTTGACTGGGTCATTTCCCAAAATCAAATTGGTGGCCCATTGTCCTGCAGGACCAGTCAACAAACTCAAAATAAATGCCACCTTGCTAGTGTCCGTAGGGTAAGCATGAGCACTGAGCTGAGAAAAATAAAGCTCAACTTGTGCCAAAAAAGTTGGCAGTTTGCACCTGGATCCGTCAAAGCGTTCAGGGGTCAAAACATGTCCTTTAACAGCATGGGCTGCTTGACTGACGTTAAAGGCCGCCTGTAATTGGTCAAACTTAGCCTTTAACTCATCCATCGTCTTCCTGACGAGATTTATTACTGCAGTAAACTTTTTTATGGGCGTTGGGCAATCTGTCAAGGACAGAACGCCACAGGATCAAAGATAACAGAGTTTATTGGATTTACAGAACTCAAAATGCCCGTAAAAGACAAGGGCAAGGCAACTTTAGCCTTTAAAAACAAAAAGGGGCAAGAAAAACGTTCAAAAGATAAACCGGATTAAACCGGAGTTTAATCCGGGTAAAATCAAAACAGCTTGCTTCAGCCTGGGGATAAACAAACAGAAGCTGGGAAACAAAGAGTTCAAAAGAATGCAACTAATTGGCAGCAGATGCCTCTCTGCTGCCAGCACTATGTTTTGAGTAACTAGGAGTCACTCCTTCACACAGCAAGGCAAATTTCCAATACAAACTCAGCAGCCAAGGATTGAAGCAATAGCGTAGTCCCAGTTCGTTCCGAAGGTCGAGAGGCAGAATCAGACGTTTGCAGTTTTCCAAGTCCAATAGGAGAAAGCGAGCCCGTAGTCAGTTTTCAGTCCGTAAATCCAGAGTAGCAGATGGCGTCCGTCAAGAAGACGACGGAAGGTCAAAGGTATCAGCACACGAAAACACACCAGTCTTCAGGAAAGCGTCCCACACAGATCCCAAGCGTTCGTCCAGATTACCTTGCCCAACGCAATTTGCAATTGCTCCCAAGCCTCATTTTATGCCAGTTAAAAATCCTCATCACTATCAGCTGCCCTCCTTAACCCGGGCGTTTCCTCATCACTTTCCTCATCAGAGCTGGAACACCTCTGACTACGCCCCACAGCATCCCCAGCTGTGGATCCCGTCCCATCCCTCCAGCTTGTCCATGGGTCTAATCCTGAAGGTCCCCATTCATCTTCCATCCCATTATTGCCAGTGGCACCCAACTCCTCCCTTACCCGAGTCCAATCCATCTCATCCTCTTCCGAGCTAACCAGCTCTTCCTCCATTCTCTCCGTGAACCCCTTAAAAGACTCTTCGTCAGATGGTTCTGCAAAGATATCTCGCAGCCTCTTTCTTTCTCGCTCCTCGAGAGTATCTGACTCTCGAGGAGTCTTACGTCCACGTCTGCCAGAAGCAGAGCCATGAGGCTCAATCATAACAATATACTAAGTATATATTTTTAAATATTCCAGGTACGATGGCAAATTTCGTGCCGGTTCCGTCTATCCTCCGATGGTTCAGATCTGCGTGTGGTTCAACCGCCCTTTGGAGAAGACACGATTCGTGGCCAAATGCAAAGGTAAAAAAGCAATTTCGCAAGCCACATCTACAGACAGCATTGTCTTTCTGAAAATCCCAGCGAAGCACTTTCACAACATTGAGTACTTTCTCATATTTTGGCATACTACTCACATAGTTGAGATCTAAGTCTAAACGCAACATTAATTTATATACACATAGCCTGTAGGTACTTTTGCACACAACAATTTAAATAATTTTGTGCTTCAGACAAAGTTGGTGAATATTGAACCATCCGTAAACAAAGGCATCACTATCTCAGCCACCCAAGTGGACAAGTTATGGATTTTGGAGTATTTTGTGTTTTAGAAATGTGGTTGAGGGACACTCCAACCCAGGCATGGGCAAACTTTGGCCCTCCAGGTGTTTTGGACTTCAACTCCCACAATTCCTAACAGCCGGTAGGCTGTTAGGAATTGTGAAAGTTGAAGTCCAAAGCACCTGGAGGGCCCAAGTTTGCCCATGCCTGCTCCAACCTGTACTACTGCTTGTACAAAAGTAATTCTACAATAAAATGTGCATTATAACTTGACCTTTGAGTTCCTTGCACCCTTGCCGCAATATCTAATGCAGACAGATAGGAATAATTTACTTTTCTCTCTGTGTGTTCTGCATTTTATAAACAGCTCTGAAGTCCTTCAATAAGTCCAGCCCTTTCTCCGGAAACATCTACCACATCTTGGGCAAATTGAAGTTTTCAGGTAATTAATAGATAAGTGCCTGGCTATTCTGCTTTCTAACTTGGAACTTTTCAAACTTTTTGTTTGTCTGTAGAAATGTTTGTTGTCTTCATGAATCGGTTAGATATAATTTATCTCTTGTAATTTTTCCCCTTCCTTAAATAACTTTATGTAATTTGATATTGTCATGGGATTTTATCATTTTCCCTTACTGTGAATTGTAAAGATATACAAAAACGTTTTTAGTTCATGAAGGCTTTTAAAGTACAAGGTTTTAAAGATCAGTTCTGGGGTTGCTGTGGCTTTTGCTACTAATAGGTCTTTAATAGGTTTTAAGGGGTTTTATTGTTTATTTTAATGCCGTTCATATTTAATTCTGTTTTAATGTTCGTATTTTTTTGGTTATTTATTGTATAGTCTTGGTTTTACCATGAGCCTCTTTGAGCCTCTTTTTTTTTAAGAAAGATTAAGCGGAGTAAATAATAATAATAATAATAATAATAATAATAATAATAATAATAATAATATAATTAATATTTAATTCTGTTTTAATGTTTGTATATTATGTTATTATTTTTGGGTTTTAAATTGTATATTATTGGTTTACTGTAAGCCTCTTTTGTAGAAAGGAAAAGCCAGGTGTACATAATAATAATGAATGAATGGATTCAAGTATTTATGTTTTAAGCTTTATATATTGTTTTTACTGAGTAACGCTTACTGTTTTAAATGTGTTATGTTTTATTTATTAAATTTTGTTATTGGCATTGAATTTTGCCAGATTTTGTAAGCCTCCTTGAGTCCCCTCGGGTGAGAAAGGCAGGGCAGAAATGCTGTAAATAAATAAGTAAATAAATAATATTGTATCAGTGTGTTGTCGGAATCACTGGGTTGCTGTGAGTTTTCGAGGCTGTCTGTCCATGTTCCAGAAGCATTCTCTCCTGATGTTTTGCCCACATCTATGGCAGACATCCTCAGAGGTTGTGAGACCTCATGAACACGGACATACAGCCTAGAAAACACACAGCAACCCAAGATTGTATCATATAGTTAAATTTCATAAGTTCTATGTTTTCCATATATATTGTTCTATGACTATAAGGGAACCTGTGTGTGCATATATGAAAAATAGGGGAACCTTTATTAAATAACACTATGTAACACAATCTTTGTTCCTGGGTTATAAATGTCATTTCCTAATTGGCTCTATCATAAAAACATGGGGAAATATTTTTAAACTGCATCCTTCAGCACATTTTGCTCTAGTTTTCCCATAATCGAGTCCCGACGAATTCAACCTAGTTTGTCGCAGCCAGAAAAACAAAGTTTCTGGAATAGAACAACTACTTTCAAAGTAAGGATCGCACAATGAAACAGGAAAACACACTTTCAAATCAGGAACAGAAGATTTTTCAAATTTTGTTACATAGTGTAATCATTGCGGGAAATGTAAGGTGTGTTCTAGTGTTTGTTTGTTTTTCAGTGGGCACTTGTGTGCTAATTGAAAGACAGGTGCTTTTAGAGCTATTTCCATCCTAATAATGCATTGATGCCTATACCTCCTTGCATTTGGTTACACAATAGATTCAGATCGGATGATGGAGGTGTGCCACAACACGCCCGCGAACTCCTTAAGCCTGGCACCTGTTCAGGAAGCCCCGTCTCCTCCCGATTCGAGAAACGACGACCGAGACCATCATAGCGGTCCCCAGGAATGCTTCCTGGTGTTTATTGGCTGCTCCCTCAAAGAAGATGAGATCAAGGATTGGCTCAGGCAGACGGCCAAGCAGGTATGTGTCCCCAACAGAAGTCGTGATAGAATCATAGAGTTGTGTTGTTGGAAGAGGCCTTCAACCTCCTTCTGCCAGGCAGGGAGACACAATCAAAGCACTCCTGAAAGAGGGTCATCCAGCCCAGAATTGCCTCCATCAGATTTGGAAACTGTCTATATCAGGCACGGGCAAACGTTGGCCCTCCGGGTGTTTTGGACTTCAACTCCCACAATTCCTAACAGCCGGAGGGCCAACATTTGCCCGTGCCTGATATAGACAGTTTTGACAGATTTGAATAAATTGGGAGCGAAATCTGCAATACTGATGGGCAGGTAACTTAGAAGCTCAGCTCTGTTTGCAGTTTCCTAAAATAAACGCGAATCGTTGACCCCATTTGCACACAAAAGGATAGGATAACATTTCTTGGGAGGCCTGACATTTTGAAAAGTATTTTTAAAAAATTCATAAACAAGCATTTGAAATACCTCCACAATCTAGAGAATTAGTATTTTGCCCATTCCTCCTATTCTACGAAAATGTCTACCTGGAAGCTTCATCAAGGTAAAAGCTTGTTTGCCTTGCTGGTGATGCACATGATATCCTTTCAAACGTGCGTTTAAGTTGAACTTACTGTATAAAATAACATTTAAACGATCGTAACATTTTATGTTTTGTTTAGGGTTTTGGTTTAATTGGACAGAAGTAGGATTTAGCTTGGATTTGACCCTTTGCACAGTGACATAACTCAGGCCTGTTCCTGGGGCTCTTTGGGGCATGGATTCAAAATGCTGCATTGGATAGACTTCATCACCTCTAGTTTCTTAGATAGGATTATCGTGGTTTTCTATGGGCAAACAGACAGGTAGATGGCATATGTTCTGTATCTCAAAAACTAGAGCTGATAGGGGAAAATTTCCTGCTTCTTAGCAGGGGGTTGGACTGGATGGCCCATGAGGTCTCTTCCAACTCTACTATTCTATGATTCTATGAAAACTCTTGCCATTTTTTGGAATCAAGCGGATCACATATGCCCAGAAACAGGGCTAACATTTGAGGCACCAAAATATGTATTGGGCAGTGAAACTCTTCAAACTGTAAACACAAAGATTTGGAGGGCTGTCTGTACTTAGCTGAAATATTAGTAACGGTTTGACGTATGATGAGGCACCAAATTATTATTTTTTCTGTTCTCTCCATCCCCGACACAGAAACCACAGAGAAAAGTTTTGAAAACCAGGAGCATGCTGACCTCACAGGAAATCAAGAACATTCATGTACGTTTTTAGCCATTTAGTTTGAATTCTTCCTCCTTCCTTCTTCTTCCTTATAGATTCGAGTTGTAATTCCCATTAGATCCAGAAGTTCCAGTGGATGATGGGGAGCATAATCAGCCCTGCGAATCCAGTATTTATATGGGCATATTCCTGCATAGAGATGGTCAACCTATTTGACTGGCAGGAGTAAGATGATGGAAGTGCAGGATAAGATCCATCTTCCCCAGCTTGGATGATTGAAAGCAGGCCCAGATATCCTTAATGTGTGCCATTCAAAAGTTTAGGAAACTTGGAAGTTTTTTATAATTTCCTTCAGAGTAAAAGCTCACAATTCTGCAGCCTTGATAGTTCCACAATCATGAGTTGACCAGAATGTCACAAACAAAGCTATTTATTTTTTGTGTAGGTTAAACGCCACTTAGACCCTCTTCCAGCTGGCTACTTCTATAATGGGATCCAGTATGTGAACTTCTTTGGAGACAAGATGGATTATCACCCACGTATCCTTATCTTTTTTGGAAATGGTTTTATTCTTTTGTAGGGCGGTGTTCATTTTTTCACAATGTTTCATACTGAAACCACAACAATGCATCCTATGACTAACAGCAGTTGGGCATCTGTAGGTAGTTGTCTTAGGGGGGGATGCTGTAATGCATTTATTTTGTCATGGGAGTTTCCCGATCCATCGTCTATAACTTGTACCTATTATTATTATTTATACCCCACTTTTTCTCTTCACAAGGAGACTCAAAGCATCTGAAACTCCCCACTCTGTACATATGTGGTCATGTTCCACATCTATGGGTCAAGATAGATTATAGTTGTTATATATAAGCTGTGCCCAGCCATGTGTTGCTGTGGTGTCATCCTACGTGGGTTTTTGTTTGTGGAGGCAAGTATGAATGTTGTAATTAGTCACCTTGATTAGCACTGAATAGGCTTGCAGTTTCAAAGCATGGTTGTTTCCTGTCTGGAATACCCTTATTTTCAGAGTGTTGTTCTTTATTTACTGTCCAGATTGTAGAGTTTTTTAAATGGTGACTTCCAGGTTTTGTTCATTTTGATGGTTCCCAGGAACCTAATAATAATAATAATAATGATGATGATGATGATGATGATGATGATGACACTGAGGAAAGGGAAGGAAGCCTCACCCTTGGTGCGCAGTGGCCGTTGAAGCCCCATCCACCTGGCTAACGTCATCAAGTTTCCCCGGGGGGGGGGGGGGATTCTGCGCATGTGTGGTTATTAATTTTTGGATTTGGGGGTTTTCTGTAATTTGGGTGTTTTGATTGAAAGACATAGATTGGATGACTATGTTTTTATTGGCCAAATTTGGTGTGATTTGGTCCAGTGGTTTAGTTGTTTACTCCATGGGAATTACACACTATAGGAATGATGCATTTTTGTATCAGTTAGGCATTGTTGTCAATAATAGTAAGGGGACTCAGAACAATAAAAATAATAAAAATGTAGTTCCAAAGCCGGTCAAATGTAGTACATATCAAAATTAGTTTGACATACAATTGGTCCCAGATTTTGCATCCATAGATTCCACCATCAATTACTTGAAAATACAGTCAGTTCTCTGTTGTTAGGAGCACAGAACCCTTGCAAATGTGGAAAAATGGTAGAAGAAAAATGTAAATCTGATAAGACAGCTCTGTATGAATTTCAATGTCCTCCAGAAGGACTCTGCAGTCGCATTCTGTTGGAAGTTGACCATAGGATTGCACTTGAGACATAGAAATTACTAGAGAGATGATCTTGCTAGGATTTTCTATGTGACTCTGTAGTCAACTTCCAGCGCATTGGAAGACTTGCGTATCTACTCAGGATTTCCAATCTTAGGCACTCCTTTGGACTGTATTCAAGAAGGTTCCTAAAATTGGGTCCAGCTTTTCTTTGCCTTGGGGTTGATTACCAGAATCCAGAAGAATTTCTTTTCCTTATTAGCTTTGCATCAGTAATGGACCAATTCATGAATGACTACTTGGAGGAAGCAAACCGTGAGATTGAAAAATACAACAGAGAGTTGGATGAACAGGAGCACCACGACCTCTTCGAACAGAAAATTTAAGTGAAACCCCGCTTCAGTGGTATTAAAAAGGCACAGGACCGTTACATTCTGAACTGTTAATGACCAAGAAAAACTACGTCCTTGCTGGCTTAAAGAAACATTTAGAGGTCTATTTTCAACTGTTTTTTTAAAAAAAAATATTTATGCATGAAAGGTTTTTATCGTTAAAGAAAAAAATCTTATCACCATCCTAGCAGCATTTAAGTGCCACTGTGTTTCCACGTCAGCGGAGTTTTATAATCTTGGGCTTATAAGAGGAAATATGTTGTTACATTTTATATTTCAGTCATGTAGAGAGCTGTACATCCTGTGCTGAGAAGCTGGCCTTGAGGGTGATTCTTCTGATGTCCCACAATTGGCCTTTATTGTGTTAGGAAGTAAGGGGAAATATGTTCATGGCTGTTGTAGACTTGTGTGTTCCCTAAAACAAGAAACAAGGGAAAACGCATCCTCTTGAGAATTATACCTTCCTCACATGATACCTTACTCGTAGCGATGGTCCATAAGGCAAATCACTTGAGAACTACTTGTAGGTAACATGTTGGCTTTGAGGGTGTTCCTAAAGCGAGAAATGGGGGAACACATCTGCTCTTGAGTTCTTCTTAACCAACATGTTGGCTTTGAAGGTGTTCCTAAAGTGAGAAATGGGGGAACACGTCTGCTCTTGAGTTCTTCTTAACCAACATCTAAGCTTTGAAGGTATTCCTAAAGCAAGAAATGGGGGGGACACAACTGTTCTTGAGTTCTTCTTAACCAACATGTAGGGGTTGAAGTTGTTCCTAAAGCGAGAAATGTGGGAACACGTCTGCTCTTGAGCTCTTCTTAACTAACATACAAGCTTTAAAGGTGTTCCTAAAGCGAGAAATGGGGGAACACATCTGCTCTTGAGTTCTTCTTAACCAACATGATGGCTTTGAAGGTGTTCCTAAAGCGAGAAATGGGGGAACACAACTGCTCTTGAGTTCTTCTTAACCAACATGGTGGCTTTGAAGGTGTTCCTAAAGCGAGAAATGGGGGAACACAATTGCTCTTGAGTTCTTCTTAACCAACATGTTGGCTTTGAAAGTGTTCCTAAAGCGAGAAATGGGGGAACACGTCTGCTCTTGAGTTCTTCTCAACCAACATGTTGGCTTTGAAGGTGTTCCTAAAATGAGAAATGGGGGAACACGTCTGCTCTTGAGTTCTTCTCAACCAACATGTTGGCTTTGAAGGTGTTCCTAAAGCGAGAAATGGGGGAACACAACTGCTCTTGAGTTCTTCTTAACCAACATGATGGCTTTGAAGGTGTTCCTAAAGCGAGAAATGGGGGAACACGTCTGCTCTTGAGTTCTTCTCAACCAACATGTTGGCTTTGAAGGTGTTCTTAAAGCGAGAAATGGGGGAACACGTCTGCTCTTGAGGTCTTCTTAACTAGTATGTTGGGTGTGAAGGTGTTCCTAAAGTGAGAAATGGGGGAACACATTTACTCTTGAGCTCTTCTTAACCAGTATGTTGGCTTTGAAGGTATTCCTAAAGCGAGAAATGGGAGAACACATCTGCTCTTGTGTTCTTCTTAACCAACATGTAGGGGTTGAAGGTGTTCCTAAAGCGAGAAATGTGGGAACACATCTGCTCTTGAGTTCTTCTTAACCAACATCTAAGCTTTAAAGGTGTTCCTTAAGCGAGAAATGGGGGAACACATCTGCTCTTGAGTTCTTCTCAACCAACATGTTGGCTTTGAAGGTGTTCCTAAAGCGAGAAATGGGGGAACACGTCTGCTCTTGAGTTCTTCTCAACCAACATGTTGGTTTTGAAGGTGTTCCTAAAGCGAGAAATGGGGGAACACGTCTGCTCTTGAGTTCTTCTCAACCAACATGTCGGCTTTGAAGGTGTTCCTAAAGCGAGAAATGGGGGAACACATCTGCTCTTGAGTTCTTCTCAACCAACATGTTGGCTTTGAAGGTGTTCCTAAAGCGAGAAATGGGGGAACACGTCTGCTCTTGAGTTCTTCTCAACCAACATGTTGGCTTTGAAGGTGTTCCTAAAGCGAGAAATGGGGGAACACGTCTGCTCTTGAGTTCTTCTCAACCAACATGTTGGCTTTGAAGGTGTTCCTAAAGCGAGAAATGGGGGAACACGTCTGCTCTTGAGCTCTTCTTAACCAGAATGTTGGGTTTGAAGGTGTTCCTAAAGTGAGAAATGGGGGACACTTCTGCTCTTGAGTTTTTTTAGCCAACATGTTGTCTTGGAAGGTGTTGCTAAAGTGAGAAGTGGGGGAACACGTCTGCTCTTGAGTTCTTCTTAACCAACATGTTGGCTTTGAAGGTGTTCCTAAAGCGAGAAATGGGGTAACACGTCTGCTCTTGAGCTCTTCTTAACCAGTATGTTGGGTTTGAAGGTGTTCCTAAAGCGAGAAATGGGGGAACACTTCTGCTCTTGAGTTCTTCTCAACCAACATGTTGTCTTGGAAGGTGTTCCTAAAGCGAGAAATGGGGGAACACATCTGCTCTTGAGTTCTTCTCAACCAACATGTTGGCTTTGAAGGTGTTCCTAAAGCGAGAAATGGGGGAACACGTCTGCTCTTGAGTTCTTCTCAACCAACATGTTGGCTTTGAAGGTGTTCCTAAAGCGAGAAATGGGGGAACACATCTGCTCTTGAGCTCTTCTTAACCAGTATGTTGGGTTTGAAGGTGTTCCTAAAGCGAGAAATGGGGGAACACTTCTGTTCTTGAGTTTTTTTAGCCAACATGTTGTCTTGGAAGGTGTTGCTAAAGTGAGAAGTGGGGGAACACGTCTGCTCTTGGGTTCTTCTTAACCAACATGTTGGCTTTAAAAGTGTTCCTAAAGCGAGAAATGGGGGAACACATCTGCTCTTGAGTTGTTCTTAACCAACATGTTGGCTTTGAAGGTGTTCCTAAAGTGATAATTGGGAGAACACATCTGTTCTTGAGAATTATTTGTAACCAACATGATGGTTTGGCATCTTGTTCCTCTTACAAGAAATCTGAGAACATGTGTAAAAGTATATTGTGGTTGACATGTCTAGAACATCATTTTAAAAGGAAGTGTTATACTAATATAAAATATTTCACAAGATGAGCAGAGTTAGATTCCACTTCTTTTTCAAAAATAATGTCTCCCCAGGTTAGGATTCTACATGGTACAGCTTAGTTTTTGAATGTTTTCACGTGGCTCTATAATGCCTGTAATGCTTTTCCTTTAAAAAAAATTAAGGCTAAGTTACTTTATCACTCCATAGGATTCTTAATAGGGTTAAAATTGTTACCTTCGATAGTGTAAGCCAGCTATTTGTAACTTTAAGTAGTTTAAGATTTCTGTGGGGGTCGTAATGCCCATTATTACAGGTAATAGAGCGTCCTTTTGAGGACCGTGGATTTATCTATGCATGGTTGTACCTTAGTTAATTAAAAAATTAATACTGATAGTGCCTGGTAGGAGAAATGTAGCTAGCAATTAATTTTGAAGGAGCAATTGGCGTGCAGGGGTTACGTCAGTTTGGCCATAATGTGGAAATACTAGGAGGCCAAGTTTTAATGTGGCTTCATGTTGTCTTGCCTGATCTTGCTCTGAACATTCTCGAGCAACAACTCAACTGCAAGCTTCTCATCCAGAGGTAGCCTTCTTCAAGAAGGTCCCATAGGAACTTCTGTTGGAAGGAGGACTCTGTGCATATTCAGAATGCTCTTTTTTGGCCAGGGATAGAATATTATCCTTCTAGAAGTAAGACTTGCTAGCTGAGAATAATCCCTGCAGTTGTGCTCATTTCGGAAGGTGGCTGGCAGGCAGCCCATTCCAGCTTGGTGCTTTTGGTTTCGCTTCTTGAAAGTCTAAATTTTCTGCTTATGGTCACCCTCTTGATTTGCGTTAAATCTGAGGGAAACTGATCAATTGCTGACATTTTACCAGGAGCTCCATACGTAGTTCTGGATAGCACTTCGCTCAAAGCACAGTCAAATTCCAAAGAGAATATCTCTCTCAATCAAAGAAGCACTCAAAATTATTTCTGGAGGTATCCAGAAGGGTATAAAATGTCCAAAACTACTAAGGAGATCTATCCAGAGCTCTCTGGAAAGGTAAAATGTCTAAACCTTTTTGGTATGGTCCACCAGGAACATGACCTGTGGCTCCAATTGTTGTGGGTTCCTGGTGGGTCATTCTGAGATATTATGGCTGTTCTTTTTTTCCCAGCCTTTGTGATTTAGTGGAAACCCCGATTGCTCCTTTTCTTAGCGTAGATTGTCTCATGATCTGCAAAAGCCATATATATTTAGGAATAATCGCATTGCTACACAGCACCTAGGAGTTGAGAGAAAGCGGCACTCGGTTTGCCTCCTTTGCCTCAGCTTCTTCGTCGATAGACGAGATAGATTTTAAGTGCAATTGTTATTAAAATAGGTGAAGAGATTGTAGCTTACTTAGCTCTGCAAAGCTCTGATGCCGACAAAAATGGGAACTGCAATCTGCGCAGATTCTGAAAATTAGGCGGAGGAGGGTTGATTAAAGCAAGGTCTTTTTTCAGCCAAAGAAAAATTGCTTGTGTGAAGGTCATATGCCGCTGGGTGCATAATCATGGGCTGCCTCCGCAACTTGCTTTTGTATTATACTGTCTGACAGATACAGTCCTACCAGAACATGCTCTGATTCGAGCGTCACCTTGTGAGACTCAGTGGCTTTCAACACAGATTCGTCATAATTTTTTTTTTTTGCCACTCTGGTCTCACCAGGTTGTGCCGAAAAATGGCCAAAACCTCATCTTGAGTCTCTGCATGGGGATGGTTCTCAGTAGGGCAAAATCTGTCAAGCAGAATGATCCAAAGCAGCCCTTTACTTGGGTCCGACAGCATCTTGAGTCAATTAAGAAGACCATTGTCCTAAACTAACTTGCATGATGGAGTCTGCAGAAGCAACTGCGGAGCTCCACAGTTTCTCAAGGTGTTTCCTGGGGCAGCAAATTGGTCACTCAAAGAGCTGCCACAATTGTGTCCCACGAGGTTCCATGGCCCAAAAGGTTTCTTTTGGAAAAAATGACCAGAACCACATCCATCACGAGCTTCTATATGGGAATGACTCCCAGTAGAGTGAAATCTGCCACGTAGGGTGCTCCAAAGCTGACTTTATCCAGCAACTGCAGGACCATACGCTGTGGTTTCACGTTCACGAGCTCCTTTTTGACTTCCATTTGGAGGGCAGAAGGAGCATCATTGTGGTCCTTGCCAACAGGTTCAGGTCATTGCAGAACATCTTCTCTCTGTTACATAGGCCGGTAGGAAGCATCTTGAGTCAATTAAGAAGACCATCACCCTAAACTAGCTTGGATTGTGGAGTCTTCAGAGCTGCCTGCAAAGCTCACAATCTCCCAAGATGTTTCCTGAGACACCAAATTGGGCGCTCAGATTGCTACCACGAGAGCATGCCCAGGAGGCCCAATGGCCTCCTATGGAAGCCCTTCAGGCTATGAGTTGTAATTCGGCCACGAGACTCAAACACATCCGCCTCAAATCTAGTTTGGTTCCAAAGATGAGCCAGAGTTTTAGCAGAGTGCTGTAGCCAAGGCATGGTAGAGAGAATTATATGCTGTACTGCATGCTAAGTGAGAATAATAACCATGTTATATACTATGAAGGCCTTTCACCATCTTGGTACATCTTCAACGTATTCTATTTTGGTATAGACCGTTCTTTTCATTACCTCAACTGTGCTAATGTTGAACTGTGATTTTCTGTTCTTCTTCTTTTTTTTTAATCTGAATGGGAATGGGGGGCAGGAGGGGAATAAAATAGCCAAAATATTGAAACTGTGACAGTAGGATCCTGTTCAAGACATATTAGTAGTGCCTTGTCTCTGGCGCCATCGAGAAGGCGACAAAATTTGTGCCGGCGGATGGCGCCATGGTTCCTAACGCTTGCACCCTCTTTTGAAGGGAGGAAACCATTTTGGTGAAAGGACTCTTCTTTTAGCGAAGAATATTTAGCACACATGGTTAAGTTCTGTTTTTGTTGTGTCTTTTAATAATAATAATAAACTCTTTGAGGACTAAAAGAAAATGGAGAAATACTTGATCTTGTCAGTTTTTTGGAGACAATTGCCGATTTAATTTAGGAATTGCTTCAATGAACTGGCAGCATTTTTATAAGTGGGTAGGCGGGTGGGGAGGGTCTACTTCCTTTTTTACAAGAAGGGGGAAACTTACATTGCTGATAATAAATATCTAGTTTTGAAAATTTTAAGCTACTGTAAAAGCTCAAGAAAAGCACCGTTTCTAGCTGCAGATATTCCAAATCAGAAGTGCCATTAACACTGTTCTTCTCACTGTTGTCGTGGGGCGAAAACGGCAACAGTGCCAAGAATGGGGCCTCCCGTGTCTTTTGCGGAAGCGCCCAAAAGGAGTCCTCAAGGGGTTTTCTGTGCTTGCTGACCTTCCCATTAGCAGCCTGTGTGGTTTCGTATCACCTGAGAATGAGTGTGGTCAGAAGTCGCTGAAGTTATATGGTGGGGTGGGAGGGGGGAGGGAGGGAATTAAGGGGTGATGATAAACTTCAGAAAGAACACTAGCAACCCAAAATCGTGCTATTTGGACTGATGTTCAGCCAACATGGGTGGTTCCATATTCTCTTGGACCTAGCTCAGCTTACTGCGTTGACACCAAATCCAAGGAGTTGAGTTGGTGACTTATGGCAGGCTCCATTGCCACCAAATCCAACAAATTGAGTTGGTGACTCATGGAACGCTCCATCGAACAGGTTGAGTTGGCTTCTCATGGAGGGCTCCATTGATACCAAACCCAACAAAGTGAGTTGGTGACTCATTGAGAGTTCCATTGATACCATATCTAACAAGTTGAGTTGGTTATTCATGGAGTTCTGCATGGAACAAGTTGAGTTGGTTACTCATGGAGTGCTCTATAGACACCAAATCCAACAAAGTGAGTTGGTGACTTGTGGAGAGCTCCATTGACACAAATCCAACCAGTTGAGTTGGTGACCCATGGAGGCCTCCATGTTGTCATGTAACATCTAGTTCCGCCATCAGCTCAGGATGTGGGGCACAAGGGTCTTCTACAACTCCCAAGTTATGGAAGAGAACACCCTTCAATGTTTTATGCTTTGGGGTTAATTTTCCCTACAGTGTCCCTATAGAATGCCTGTGGTGGCAGTTTAGATTAGCGTGTGGTTGGTTCAGTGTTCTCTATGTACTTTTTCTTCTCAGATTCTTGTTTTTCTGAATTTTGCACAGCGAATAAGCTCTGGAATACCATCGGGTGTCCTTGAAAGGGAAAATCGTAACTAGCATAGAGTGAGGAGAAAAAAAAACGTAAACTGTGAGTTGTTAGAAGCTGCGTTGCTAAATCTAAGTTTTAGATGGTTAAAAGTGTACCTCAGAAAACTAGTAAGAAATTGCTTTGTCCTTTACCCGGTTGTGAAAGGCTCACGTAACCGTTTCTTTTTTTTGTTCTTTAACCAGGTGCCAAAATTAATTTTTTTCCTACTAGTTTTCAACATGTTCATCTTTGGGCAACGTTCTGTAAAATGTGTTATTTTTTACAAACTCTACTGTAACTTCAGTTAAACTGAAATGTGTGATTGAAGCTTTTTTGCTTATTTGTATTTATTACACTACTTGATTCAGTAAATATATAAAAGTACCTTTCCCTTTATTTTTGTATTATTTTACACATTTATACCTGCTGTTTGTGATTATTATTTTTTACACCTGTAACTTGGATGCAATTCTAAAAACCAATAAATTATATCCATCTGTTGACTTTCTTCCAGGTTTTTGTTTTGTATGTACAACTTGGGTCTCTGCAGGTTGGTCCCTTGGCTTCCATCATCCCGTTCTCCACTGCTTTCAAGTCTGGCTTCATTACTTTTCCCAGTTTGTAGTTCCTATGACTTACTGGTTTGGCACACTGGATGGGAAACCCGCGAGGAAGAGGCTGTACTTGATGGTTGTGTTCAGAAAAAGAAGGAAAACCTGAGAGTAAATGCAATTGACAAGGCAAAGCTAAGATAATTTTATACAATATTAACTAGCATTGATCCAGGTTTGCATCTTCTTTATGGCTCTTTTTCTTCCTCTGTTTCACACTCTCATACACCTTGTCCGTTTCTCTTTTCTCCCTTTCTTTTGTCTTCTTCTCTTGCTTTCTTTCATGGATCTTCTCTCCTATTCATTCATTCCTTCCTTCCTTAATTCTCCTTCCCATCCTTTACTTCTTTCTTTTTTTTATCTCCCTTTCTCTTCCCTTATTTTTTTCTTGTTCTTTTCTCCCCTTCCCTTCTCTTCCCTTTCTTTCACTTCTTCTTGTCTCAGCCCCATTCGTACCGTGTTTCCCCGAAAATAAGAGTGTTTTATATTAATTTTTGCTCCCAAAGATGCGCTAGGTCTTATTTTCAGGGGATGCCTTATTTTTCCATGAAGAATTCACATTTATTGTTGAACAAAAAAAATTGAACATTTATTATATACTGTACAGTAGTTGTCATCACAAACCAACATAACAAGACAAACTGAATCAAGAATTTCTTGTTACTACCAATATTTTCATATACAACACTCTATGGTACGTACATTTACCAATCCTGCATGCTCTGGTGTTCTGTTCGGCAGGCATGCTTCCAAACAAAAACTTTGCTAGGTCTTACTTTCGGGGAGGCCTTATATTTAGCAATTCAACAAAACTTCTACTAGGCCTCATTTCTGGGGATGTCTTATTTTAGGGGTAGCTATGAGTAGTTTGCAAGTCGGATGATTGTAACTCATGGACTTCCTGCATACGCAGTATCTGCCCTTTCTTGGCATCTCTGTCCCTTTCTCAACTGTTGCCAGGCAGCCCATATTTAACAGTGTCCTTCCAGAAGACAATGGGCTCTTTGCCCTCTTGGTTGGCACGGCCTTCTTCCTCTTATCTCCCGAACCGGACTGATGCCCTGCCAAGGCCAGCTTTGGAAACCTACTACTGCAAGAGCTGTTAAGTTGCAACAAGAGATAAAGAGGTGCTAATGAAGCCGATCAGGTGAGAGAGGAAAGACCTTGGGAACAGGGAGGAAAAGGTCTTGGGGGCACTCAGGCCATGGAGGAGATGACAGCACTATCGCTGCTTGCAGTTTCTATGTTTATTGAATTCATGCCCCATGTTTCTCCCAGGATGGGAACCACGGAGGCCTCCCATAATTTGAAACACAATTAAAAGAAAAAGCTCGTTTTGCAAAAAAAAATATGATACAACAATTAAAAATAACTTGTTAAAACACATTTAAAACATAACTGCAAATAAAAGGTACACACTGTAGTACAATATAATATAATAACTTTATTTTTATACCCCGCCCCATCTCCCCGAAGGGACTCGGGGCGGCTTACATGGGGCCAGGCCCGATAAAACAAACAAAACAGTAACAAAGCAATAAAACTATTATCCCAGTAAAAAACATCAACATCAATAAAAACAATCATTAAAATCAACAAGCAGGATACAGTGTTAAAAACAGGAGACTATATATCACTTCTTGTAATATTCACACATGCTACAAGTGTGCTATTAGTGGTTGAGTCCAGACACACAGTGTTTGTGATGGTGTTATTTGTTCAGTGGTTGTGGTAACATATCCTCCCAACTGTCCTGATTTGGCAGGAAATTATTAATTGGTCCTCCTGTCATCCCACTTTCTCATCTGCATTTGAAAGGTCCCAGTTTCTCCCAACTCCTCCCACTTTCCCCCTTTGTTCCAGTTTGCTGCAAGCTGAATTCAAAGCACAAAAATAGTTTGTACTCCATTCAGCAGGAAGGAGAAAAAAAGGAGGAATATTGACCATTAGACTCGGGCAAAAGCAAATGGCTGCAGATTCTGCTAGTTTGTGTATTCTACCTACACAACCGCTACCTTCTTGATCACATGTCTCTTGATTTTCAGCTCTGAAACACTGGAGAATCTGCAGTAATTTTAGTGTCATTAGGGCCAAATGTGGCTTCAGTCTTGAGATGCCTTCATCCATAAACTAAATAACATAAATTTTATGAGCTGATAGCCTACAATAGCAACAAAGGGAACAAACTGGTGTGGCATTGCCGAATGGGATTTGAAGTTCTAACAGTGGCAGTTCTGAAGACGTTGTTAAAAGCTAGGCTTGATGTGCTTCTGGCTGAACTGGGTTGGTTGGTTTTTCATTAGGAAGCCAGCATGGAGACCAATCACAGGGAGAGACAGTGTCAAAGGTATGTGACTTTCAGACCATGGAGGGTTTTAAAGGATATTATTAGGACCTTGAATTGGAATGGGAAGAAAGTAGATCATCATGGCATTGGACCAAGCATCTTGAAATAATACACTTGTGGCTACCACCTCCATCAATTGCAAGAGCAGCCTTATATAGAGGGAATTATAACCATCCCAACTGCAACTGCCCTTATTTTTGGAGTCCCATTATGTCAAGGCCCAGAAGTACAAGAAAGCCCTATCTTGATCCCAACTGCTATTGCCTTGTCTCAGAGAGAGGGAAGAAGAGGCAGGCATGTCTCCATCATGCCAAGGCCCAGAAGTACAAGAAAGCCCTTCCTTCATCCCAACTGGCAATGCCCAGGCCTCAGAAGTAGAGAAAAGGGGGCAGTTTTTTCTTGACTCAATCCCTTCCCAGACTTCCACCCCCTTTTCCTTTGTACCATGTCTCAATTATCTCACAAGCCTGATGGCAAGGATTTGATTTCTTGTTTTTTTAGTTATAAAGCACCATGTATAGACTGCGACAGTACTATATAAATAATAATATTATAATACAGTGATCCAGTCCAGAATTTAGAGGAGTAGACAAGGAAAGAAGGACCTGCCCAAGAATTTTCATTATGAGAACTATCTCCGAGGCCTCCACAGATAAAGACGCATCATGAAAGGCAGAACCTGGTCCAAGAGTTCCTTCACCGAAAAACAGATCTGAATTGCCAACTCTGGTGGGATGCCTCTGTCTGCACATACTCAGAAGTCCTCTTATTGTTATTATCCCTGGCCTGAGTCTTGGAAGAGCAAAGGGTTTTTTTGGATTCAGTGGTGGCCTCCTTTGAGCCTTGCCCATAAGTCCCATCCTTCCAAAAAGAAACAGGTGTGAAGATTTGTTAGAGATCTTAAAATCCAAGAAAGCCCAGAGGTCTTCATCCAGAAGAGTCTCCAGAACCAGAGCTGGTACCTTCAACATCGAATGAGAGGATGACATCCATACTTGGAGAATCGTGGGAGAATTTGACGGCTACTTTGAGCGTCGCTCCGGCGAGGCCCGTATAGACATCTCCCTCCCATACTTTGTTCTGCCCCAGTTTGAGGTCCGTCCTCAAATGTCCAACAACATGAGCGCTGTAGGCTTTGGGCATCTTGACCCGGAATCTTGTCCAGCTTTTCTCTTGTAGGATTCCCGTTCGGGGCTGGAGGAGGACACAACCCCTTCTCCATGAGCTGTAGACTTTGGGAAAGGGCAGCCATCTTGGGTCAGCGAAGCAACGGATCACATAATCACACACGTGGATGAATTCTTTGCTGTCCCCATCCCTCCCATAGAGACTTACCCTATAGATCCCAGATTCCGGGAGGAGGACTGAGACACTCACCTTGTTCGCTATGTGGGTGATCAACACATACCGGTCCATGGGGTATAGACTATTTGTCATGTTGTCCTTCTCCAAAGTGGCAGTGACTTCAAAGCTCGGTTGTGTGTGGAAAGTGATGTTGCATTGTCCTTTTTGGGTGTTGATGATGGGGGATATGTGACTTGGGTTGGAGAGACCCCTCCAGTGAGAACTAATTCCAGTCCCACAGTGAGTGCTAAGGCCCGATGGGAAGAGCTCATTCTGATTGATGGGACCAGAGCAATGGATGAGGAAGTTGGCTGTGTTCTTGAACTCATTTTCAGAAAGACCCTTGATGAACACAGAGAGTCTGTAGTAACCTGAAAAAGGGCAAAGAACGTGGCAACTGAGTTTTTCCTCTTCTGATTGAGAAACCAAACATCTCCGGCTCAAAGGGTCATCTAAATTTTGATGGACAAATTCATAGGTTGCCAACAACGGCCTATGGGTCTTCAAAACTAACATCAGGGACCCTCTGGAAGTGAGGGTCAAGGCTTCTTCCCAGTTGCAGCCCTCAATCCCAAACTCTCTTGCCTTTGGATGTAGGCCCCAGAAAGGGAACGGGTTCCTTGGCAATAAGTCTTTGCTGTTGGATTCCAAGCATTCGATCTGGTAGGAACACACCCACATATACGGCTTCTGGGAACTGGAAGGACGAGCAAAGATCTGCAGGTTGAAGAGGCCTTCAGTAGGTGGGAAGACCTTGAGGACCATCCTCCTTTCAGACATGGTCAGCATCCCATAAGATTTGCCGACATCTTCTTTGCTGTCATCATTGTGGGAAAACTTGAAAAGTTGATAGGTGAACTCGGTTGAACGGGCGCTTGCTAAAGAAACTGTTGCTTCGCCTTGGTCTGGAAAGAAGACAAAAGAAGAAGGAAACATCATTGGTTTGATCCTTGTGGAAGCAACTTGTCTTTTCAATGAATGCCATTAAAATTGCACATCTTTCTACACGAGAAACACACTTCACAACCGTAATGTTTAGGGATGAGATGGGCAACTGTGTGGGGCCAAAGAACCAACTTCTAAGCCTAAGACATTGCTGAAGGCCAGCTCACATCAATCCCAGATATCTTCATTTTCCTTTACAATCCTTCTCAAAACAGTGGTCAGAAGTTGTCGAAGGCTTTCATGGCCGGGATCACAGGGTTGTTGTATGTCTTTCGGGCTGTGTGGCCATGTTCCAGAAGTATTCTCTCCTGACGTTTTGCCCACATCTATGGCAGGCATCCTCAGAAGTTGTGAGGTATAAAAGGATGCTTGCCATAGATGTGGGCGAAACGTCAGGAGGGAATACTTCTGGAACATGGCCACACAGCCCGAAAGACATACAACAACCCAGTGGTCAGAAGTGATATCCCTTCTTGTTGAAATATCTTGCCAATTTTTGGGATTGAGAAGTTTTTAGGCATCCCCAAAGTGATACCCAGGGGACATATGTAGTCTATGGGCCACACCTTTCCCATCTCTTTTTAAGAAATCAATGGCAATAATACTTGCGTTTATAGCAGTAGTAGGGCTCTGGAAGATTCTGCATTTAAGACAACCATTCTCTGTCTGGCATGTTTGGCCATTTTTGTTTTATTCATTGTTTTAATACATTTTTATAAATATAAATACTGTAAATAAATTTTTGACCTGGTGTCTTTTCGTCTGCAGATTGCAAGCATTCAGAGTTCCATATACAATCCATACTTTGCCCACTTAGTAGTTCTGTAAGTATTATTTTACTCATTTTAGGCCGGTTGCAGGTATCTGAAGTCTAATGTGAGGTTTCAACGGGGGAATTGCAACGTTAGCTCCCCTTTTGCTCCATAATTTAAACTTTAATTTGAAGTGAAATGTCATTCCCATTTCCAATAGACCTTGAGGCCAGAAATAATAAGAATATGACAAATACTATGTACGGATCAACAATAATTTATTGGGAGCTGTACAAATTTGACATTGAATATGACTCTCGCCACTTGTAATACTGGAAGGAAATGTTAGCAAAGGATTTATTTACCTTTGTGTCGAATCACTATTCAATTATTGTAATTCACAAGCTGTGAGATGTAATACTTGCCCAAGGGCGGTGAAAGCAGTTTGTTATTGAACTTCTTGAAAGGAGTTTGTTATTGAACTCATTTGCTGGAATGGCAGTGGCCTTGCCATGTTACCTGCTGTGATATCACTTGATGTTCCTCACCTGATGTTCCTCAGTCTCATCAAGAGGCATCATATCATTACCAGTCCTACTCAACAACATAATTACGCCAAGTGCAGGAGTGTGATGTCCACATGTGAATGGAAAGGGGCCATGGGATAAAGAGCTTGGGAACTACTTCATTTTTGGACCTGCTGTTGTTGGGACTAACGAACAGGTCCATATGGACCTCTCAGAGGGGAAAGTGATGTTTTGTCTCCTTGTTTACAGTATTTATTTATTTATTTACAGTATTTATATTCCGCCCTTCTCACCCCGAAGGGGATTCAGGGCGGATTACAATGAACACATATATGGCAAACATTCAATGCCAACAGACAGACAACATTCAGTTTTAGACAGACACAGAGGCATTTTTAACATCTTTCCAGCTTCACGATTCCGGCCACAGGGGGAGCTGTTGCTTCACTGTCCATTGGTGGCTGTTCTTCCTCATTCTTTTCCTCGTGAGCAGTTTTATAGTGTTGTAGATTAGTTAAATTAGCCTCCCGCATAAAGCGTACCTAAATTTTCCCTACTTGACAGATGCAACTGTCTTTCGGGGCTGCTAGGTCAACAGCAAGCCGGGGCTATTTTTTTTTTTATGGTCGGAGGCTTAACCCGACCCGGGCTTCGAACTCATGACCTCTCGGTCAGTAGAGATTTATAGCAGCTGGTTACTAGCCAGCTGTGCCACAGCCCGGCCCCTTGTTGAAGAACCCTGGCCAGATATGCAAGACCCTTGAATTGGAGAGGATACACAGATCATAGAAACATAGAATGCTAGACATGAAAAAGACTCAAAGGCCATCTAGTCCAACCCTCTTCTAGGCATGAAGACACAAAGCACCCCTGACAGATGGCCTCTGCTTAACAACCTCCAGAGAAGAAAAATCCATCAGATGGTGAGCCAGTGAGTTCTTCAGTTGAAGAGTTCTTACCATCTGGACGTTCTTCCTAAAGTTTAGACAGAATCTCTTTTCCTGCCATTTGGATCCATTTCCCAATTGTGCCCAAGTCTCCAGAGCAGGAGAAAACAAGCTCCTTGCCCAGTCATCAATGGGACAGCCTTTCAAATATTTAAACATGGCTCTCATGTTTCCTCTAGGAGCAATAGGTTAAACTCTTGTGAACTGCTGACCTGAAGGTTGGGTTACTGAACAGAAGATTGCCAGTTCGAATTCGCAAGATGGAGTGAGTTTCAGCTCTAGCTTGCAGGGACATGAGAAAAGCCTCCCAGTAACATATCCAGCATACCCTGGGCAACGTCTCTGTAGACAGCCAATTCTCTCACACCAGAAGCAACTTACTAATCGATTCTGACATGATAAAAAATGTCCCCTCTCAGTTTTCTTTCCTCTAAGCTAAACATACCCAGCTCCCTCAGCCACTTGGTTTCCAAACCTATTACCATTTTGGATGCCCTTCTGAGGGCACTTTCTATCTTGTTAATATCTCTCCTAAATTGTGGTGCTCAGAACTGGACAAAGGATTATTCCACGTGAGGTGTGACCAAAATTTCCCTCCTTCTGTCCTCCCTTCCTTCCTTCCTTCCTTCCTTCCTTCCTTCCTTCCTTCCTTCCTTCCTTCCTTCCTTCCTTCCTTCCTTCCTTTCTTCTTTTCCTTCTCCAAGAGTTTCCATCTGCTGATCTACTCAGGTCCTGCAAACTCAGGCCTATTGTCCCATGACTATATCAATCCATAAGCAATGTGGCCTTCCATTTTTAATGTTATTTATTTATTTATTCTCAAGCAATGGGGTGTAATCATTGCTCTTTTTATTTCTTGGTAAATCATCTCATCTCATGCCGTGTCCAAAGTACGACAGCCTCAGTTCAATCATCTTGGCTTTTGATGAGAATCCAGGCTTAATTCGCTCTGGTGCTCATTCATTTGTCTTCTTGGCAATATGCAATATCTGCAGAGCCCTTCTCCAGCACATTTTGAATTTAATTCCCTTCACCAACCTAGCAGTTCGAAAACATTCCAATGTGAGTAGATCAATAGGAAGGTAACGGCGCTCCATGCAGTCATGCCGGCCATGTGACCTTGGAGGTATCTACAGACAACGCCGGCTCTTCAGCTTAGAAATGGAGATGAGCACCAACCCTCAGAGTTGGACACGACTAGACTTAATGTCAGAGGGAAACCTTTACCTTTACCTATTCCCTTCACATCCATTCATAGAAATCGGAAATACTTTGGGATTTAATTCTGCATCTTTACACTGGAAGATCTTATCTCATAGTTGCCTTAGTTTCTTATAATTTCTGGCCTCTGTTTGGATGAAAGACAGATCAAGGTATAGAAAATATTGAATTAGACTGATACCTCATATCTGCAGAGGATACATTCCTGAATATCTCGTTGATATGCAAAACTGTAGATAATAGGGAACTCTGTCAAAATAAAGGCTGTTAGGAATTGTGGGAGTTGAAGTCCAAAACACCTGGAGGACCCAAGTTTGCCCATGCCTGCCATAGAAGCATACTGAAAGAACTTCAAAATGCCTAAAGAGGATGCATACTTTTGAAAATGGATAAATGAAACTGCAGCTATTGCTTTCATGGATACAGGGGTCATACTGTATTTTTTTCAGCTTCTTCGCTGGAGTTCCCGGTGGTGCAATGAGTTAAACCCTTGTGCCAGCAGGACTGCTGACTTGAAGGTTGGGTTGCTGACCTGAAGGTTGCCCGTTTGAATCCAGGGAGGGTGCGGATGAGCTCCCTCTGTCAGCTCCAGCTCCATGCGGGGACATGAGAGAAGCTTCCCACAAGGTGTTGTTGAAGGTTTTCATGGCCGGGATCATAGGGTTGTTGTATGTTTTCCGGGCTGTATGGCCACATTCCAGAAGTATTCTCTCCTGACATTTCACCCACATCTATGACACCTCACAACCTCTGAGGATGCCTGCCATAGATGTGGGCGAAACGTCAGGAGATAATATTTCTGGAACATGGTCATACAGCCTGGAAGACATACAACAACCCAGCTTCCCACAAGGATGGTAAAACATCAAAAAAAATCTGGTCATCCCCTGGACAACATCCTTGTAGACAGCCAATTCTCTCAAATCAGTTTCTCAAATAGTTCCTGACACAAAAAAGCCTCTTCACTATCCAAAAGTTATATAAATAACCAGGAGTCATTGGTGCTGTTTTCTTATTATTCAGCTGTATCTCCAGCATTTGACTGCCTCCCAACACCATTTTCTAAAGGGAATCAAATTGCCAAAGGTCCCCAATGAAACCCCAAAGCCTCACCTGGAACCCAAAAGCCTCCTTTTCCCAGTTTTACCTGTTTGAAGCACAGAGGTGTCTGGAGACCGGAGGGTGAGCTGCAGTTTAAAAAATTCTGGCGTTTTGTAGACTCTATCTTCAAAAATCTCCAATGTAACGGGAGGCTGGATGAGCTGCCATTGAGGTTCATCAGGCCAATGGCTCTGGATAAAGTCTTCTGGATCAGTTAAGAAGAAGAAATCATCATGCCTAGCATTGAGAGAGGAGGGGGAGAGAGAAGGGAAGGGTGAGAAAACCAGAAAATAGGATAAAGTTCTTATCTGTGACACAGAACAGTGACATTCCTGTCTCCAGAAAAGGCTGGAAGTGACATAATGGGGTTGATCTCTTATCTGCCTTGATTTATGATGTGCTAGCTGGCGCTTTTTCTTGTTTTTTTTCCTCCCCCTTTCTCATGTCAGGCAATTGTTCTATTGCAATTCAAAACGGGTCTTTAACTTTCATAAAAAACCACTTAATTTTAAATTAATTGATTTTTAAATTAAGTAAGATTAATCTTTTTTACAACCCTGCCCTTTAACGGAAGCCATCGCATGCACTCACTTAAATGAAAAACACGACAACTTTCAAAACATTTAAAAAGTAATCCAACTTCATTGAAGAACAAAGGGGAGAAGCCGATGGAATGGAAGATAAAAACCCAACATATAGTAGGTCAGAATCAAGACATGATCTGTTTTAATTAAATCCCAAACACCTAATTGCAGATGCCGGATTTGAACTTGGAATCGGGCTTCAGTCTGGGCAGATCGATCTGAAAGAAGGTGAATAGGTTATGAAATCTGTCAGATGGCATTCTTGGGCTGGTTTAGAATTTGAAATCTCAAATGGAGGATCTTTTGTGCAACCTGACATCCTAAGAAGCTAAACTGGTGAGTATAAAAGACAGGGTGTTGTGGCTCAGCATCTGTGTGATTCTGATGACGATTCTGGGATGCAGTTTCAAGATGATGGGATTCAGGTTTAGGATGAGTTTCAAGATGATTCTGATGGGAATTATGGGATTCAGGTGCAGGATGTTCCTGCTGCGGAAAATGAAGAGCAAATGAAGGGCTCGGGCTGTGGCGCAGGCTGGAGAGCAGCTGCAATGAATCACTGCAATGAATCACTCTGACCAGGAGGTCATGAGTTCGAGGCCCGCTCGGAGCCTATGTTTGTTTGTCTTTGTTCTATGTTAAAAGGCATTGAATGTTTGCCTATATGTGTAATGTGATCCGCCTGAGTCCCCTTCGGGGTGAGAAGGTCGGAATATAAATGCTGTAAATAAATAAATAATAAATAAGGAGGCTTTTTCACAGGAAGAAATGTTGTTGTTCATGATGATGGTTTTCAGGTGCAAGAAGCAGGAAGGGAGAGCAGCTCCCAGCCTCAGCCTGATAACACTAACGAGTCCTGTGGCCTTGACGATGGGGCCGCATCTCTGGATCGAGCTAGTCATCTGGAATTTCGGGGGTTGTGCAGAAGTTTTAGAATAGCAAATAAGAGGGAGGGCAAAGGCCAAAGAAATGCCTTCATTTTATGCTATTAAAGCAGTTGGCTGAGAAGGAAATCTTCATCAAAGCAATTTCCTCTCTTGAATCAAGAACCAAGACTGCTTTCTTGTGTTATCTTATGACCTGGATGTAACCTTGTTTCTGGGACTTTGGTGTCTATTGAAAGGACTCTGCTTGATGTCTATTGTTCCCATGGATTCGTTTCTTACAGCCTTGTTTTGCAACTATCTTTTGGAATTATACTTTTGCCTTTTATGAACTGCTTTCCCCTATTTCCTAATAAATTACAAAAGACTACATTCTGTGTGCAGCCTGGTGTCTTTAGCAAGGTGAAGCTAACCTGAGGTGTGACACGGGGACTCCTCTGTTGCAGCTTCAAAAAGAGGAGAAAAAGCAGCTCCATCATGCATGGCCGAGAACCTCCATCCAAGCTGTCACTGCCCTAGCCAGATGGAAGGCCCTCCCTCCATCACAAAAACCATCCTCACGCCATGGAGACAGAGAAGAAGAGAAGGAAGAAGAAGGCACAACTCCATCATGCCAAGACTCAGAAGCAGGTGAAAGCGCCCATCATTCCTACTGCCACTGCTCTGCTGTGGAGAGCGAGAAGAAGGGGCAGGCACAGCTCCGTCATGCCTATGATCAGAAGTAGGTGGAAACTTCCCTACTGCATCCCAACAGACACTTCCCTGACTTCAGAGGGAAAGAGGAAGGCACAGCATCATCATTTCTAGACCTAGAACCTCCATCCCAACTGCCACTGCCCTGCACTTTCTCCATCCCAACAGCCACTGTCCTGACCTTAGAGGGAGAAAAGAAGAAGCAGGCACATGTCCATCCTGCCTATCCCCAGAAGTAAATGAAAGACTCTCCCTTCATCCCTTCTGCCACTGCCCTTACTTCAGAGGGAGAGAAGAAGAGGCAGGTACATCTCCATCAAGGCTGGGCCCAGAAGCAGATGATGAAAGCAGCCATCATTCCAACAGCTATTGCCTTGGCCTCAGATGAAGAGGAGGCAGATACATACCTAACCTACAAGCTGTTGTAATCTCTGAGTGGTTAGACTCAATTTAACCCTCTCTGGGGAAGATTCCACCAAAAGGCAGCAGAGTAGCAAAAGCAAAAGCTTTCAAATGCAACAGTTACTTACACGGGGTGAGCAAAGAGAAGCCTTTGTCTATTTAGGATTGCAATGGACTGCAGAGTCTCAGTAAGAGTTCAAAAAGTATTTATTCAGGTAAAAAGAACTCCATTGTAGATAGAAAGGCTTGGGAGCTGTCTAGTCTACTCTAGACTGGTTTCTAAGGAAAAATAAGAAAGGAAAAATAACAAACATCTAAATAGTTACATCTTGCCAGGAGAGATGGCAGGACGTGTTGTTAGCTAGAAGAACAAAGGGAGAAGAGAGAACCAAAATGATTCCAACCTCATGGTCCAGTTTATTGGGGCCATAAAAGACATTCTGACCAATGGGAAGTTAGTGTCCCTAAAGATTCACATTTCTACCAACTTCAAAGTAAGGGATGTGACGTACACAGGATAGAGTGAAACACAGTAAAGTCTATCTAGGCATGCTTTGGAAACAGGGAAAGGATTCCCTCAATCTAACTCTATCATCTATCTAACTACATTTAGACTTGAGTAGTCCAGGATGATTCACAACACAAGCAAATGAAAGGCCTTCCCCCATCCCATCTGTCACTGCCCTCGCTTTGAAGGGAGAGAAGAAGAGGCAGGCATATCTCCATCAAGGCTGGGCCCAGAAGCAGATGATGAAAGCAGCCATCATTCCAACAGCTATTGCCCTGGCCTCAGATGAAGAGGAGGCAGATACATACCTAACCTACAAGCAAATGAAAGACCTTCCCCCATCCCATCTGTCACTGCCCTCACTTCGGAGGGAGAGAAGAAGAGTCAGGCACATCTCCATCAGGGTTGAGCACAGAAGCAGATGAAAGAAACCCTTTCATCTGCTCTCTCCATCCCAACTGCCATTGCCCTGGGCTCAGAGGAAGAGAAGAAGCAGCAGATGAAGCCCCATCATGTCTAGTCCCAGAAGCAGATGGATTGCCTTCCTCCATCCCAACCACCATTGCCCTGACCTTGGAGAGAGTGATGAAGAACCAGACAAGGCTCTATTATGCCATGACCCAGAAGCAGATGGTCTAACTTTGCCTTTCCTTTAGGGTTCATTGCAGCATCTTTCTCATCAATAAACAACGTTTGGTGCCTCTCTGGCTTTTTGTGTGTGTTTTCTCAACTCTTAGGAGGACTGAGACCCGAAAACCTCAACAGCAAAGTGACTGTTTAGTCCACGATATTCCAGGCTTTCTATTTCTCTTCCTACCTCCTGAGAATACATGAGGGAATACGTTTGCTTTCTCTCTTACATATCGGAGCGAACTTGTTTCACATAACACGATTAGATGTTACAAATGCCACAGTAATTCCATTATTTAGGGTTGCCAGAAAGCGACAAGCCCATAACGCGTCGCAGGGAGAACAATTTAACACGGTTAATAATTTTTTGAAGCGAGTCATTATTTACTTTACGTCTAAAAAATGTACTGCGGAGGCTTGAGTAATTACACACAGAGCCACCTAATAGACCCAGCAAGGAGCGAGAGATTACTAATTTTATCAAAGGATGACCCAGATATCGAATTAATGCGGGGGCGGAAAGCAGGAGCGGGGATTGTTCACGCCTGTTGGTCAGCTCAACCTGGAGCTTTTTGCAAAGGTAGGATGCCTGCACTGGGTGGTTTGCTAGCTTGCATTCACCTCCATATTTGTCAACTCTTCACTAGTAGGGTTGGAAGATAAACAGTGGAAAGGGAATAAAAAGGTATGCAAAGTTAAGAACAGAATATCTTGTAAATCACCTAGAGCATCTTGGATGGAAGGTGATTAATAAGTAATTAAATGATGATGATGATGATGATGATGATGAGAATAGAAGAAACAGAATCAATAGAAATGATTGGTTATATGTTCAAGACTAAAACCTTGTTGGCATCATTAATTCATGGAACTCACTGCTGCATGTTAGGGAAATATCCATGGATGCTTGCCTCAGTGTTCTGAAGGCACCAGATCTCATCTGAACTTGGAAGTTAAGTTGGGTCATTTAGATGGAAGATTGATGAGGAATATCAGATGGTGTAGATTATATCATAGATAAGGAACTGGCAAAACCACTATGTGTTCTTTACCTAATAACATCCATGGAGTCACCAGCCTTCACAAGATTAAATAGACCACCCGTTCATCTATTCTTCTGTTCTCAGTAGTTGGAAGGTAGAATTAAGAAAGACAGAGGACTTACTTTGGGACAAACAGCCCCTTTTCCACATCCACAAGGCCGGCTCCCCAGCAGGCATCCAGAAGGAACCACTGGTCTTCCAACTTCACCGCATTCCACATGTGGTTGGATTTCTTTTGCAGGAAACTCTGGCCTTGGCTGTATCCGGCTCCTCTTCCATGCCCTGAAACGCCAACACAGGACAAGCCTGCTTCCCTTTAAGACACAAATGAGAAAAGCTTATGATGGACACAACTGGAAAACAGGCCAACTGACAATTATTCAGAGTTCACTATCGTTCACCTATCCTGGTCTTTTGGGAGGTTGGTTTGAGGATGTTATCATCTCACAGTCAGAAACAAAGCTAGCTATCACTTGCAGCCAGTGGCCGAAGCACAGCCAGTTGATGCTAGCAGCTGGTGACTGGAGCATAACCAGCCTTCACTTACAACTGGTGGATGGAGCATAGCCAGTCAACACTCATGATCAATGGCAAGACCACAGCCAGTCAATGGTAGCAGATGGTGATTGGAGTATAGCTAACCTTCACCTGCAACCAGTAGATGAAGCACAACCAGACCTCACTTACAACTGGTGGATGGAGCATAGCCAGTCAACACTCATAACCAGTGGCCAGGGCACAACCAAACAATGGTAGCAGCTGGTGACTGGCTAGCCTTCACTTGCAACAGTGGATGGAGCATAACCAGCCTTCACCTACAACTGGTGGATGGAGTATAGCCAGTCAACACTTACGGCCAGTGACTGGAGCACAGCCAGCTTTCCCTTGCAAACCTTGGATGGAGCACAGCAAACCAACACTTGCAGCCAGTTGCCAGATCACAGCCAGCCAACATTTGTAACTACCGGTAGTGGCCAGAGTACAACCAGTCAATCTCAGTGGCTGGTGACTGGATCATAGGCAGCCTTCACCTGCAACTAGTCAATGGAGCCCAGGCAGTCAAAATTAGAAGTTGGTGGCCAAAGTGTAGCCAGCGAACACTTGCTGCTGGTGGCTCAACTAGCTTTCACCTGCAGCCAGTGACTGGAGCACAGCCAACAAATGTTTGCGTCCAGTGACTGGAGCACAGCCAACCAGCGGTAGCAGCCAGTGACTGGAAGATAGCCAGCCATCACTTGCAACTGGGAGTTGGAGCACAGCCAGCCATTATTTGCAACTAGTGGATGAAGCACAGCCAGTCAGTGCCTACAACCAATGGATGGAGTACAGCCAGCCAATATTTGCAGCCAGTGGCTGAAGCCTTGCCAGTCATTCCCTATCATACACACACCCCATTATGTGTGAGCATGTGAAGATATCCTGGTATCAAGTGTGCAGGGAGGAAGTGAACACTTGCTAATGCTTGACAAAGTGATTCCATTCTGCCAGCATCACTACATCAGTCATTCATAGAGTTAAACTGATGGTGTGTTGCCTGTTCATCCGGGAAGTTAGGATGGATATTTTTTATCGTGTCAGAAGTGAATTGAGAATATACCACAAGTCACTTCTGGGTGAAAGAATCAGCCGTCTAAAAAGAAGTTGCCCAGGGGACACCCGGATGTGTTACCATCCTGTGGAAGGCTTCTCTCATGTCCCTGCATGGGAAGCTGGGGCTCACAGACAGGAGCTCACCCCATCTCATGGATTCAAACCGCTGACCTTCAGGTCTTCAGGTCAGCAATTCAGCCAGCACAAGTGTTTAACCCATTGCTCCATTGGTTGGGATGGATGAAAACAAAAACAACCCACGTACTTGCACATTTCACGATAAAGATGGGCATATCCAGAGCAGACACCTTTCCTGGTCAGAAGGACCTGTTCGGGGCTGTGGATCTTCTCCGATAACCCCAGGAAGCCATCTACATCATATTCTGTTTGAGAGGGAAACCACATAGTGCTGTTATAAATATCAGTGCCCTTTGTTGTGTTTTGAGACCATAAAGTCCTGAAAGAAAGAATGTGATGTAAAAGACGCAGGCGTTCCTATTCTGTAATTCTTTCCCCGTCCAAGGCCACAAGCTGATGACTTTCCAGATTTTCCAGACAGCCCACAGAAAATCTGAGGTGGACATTATAAGTTTGCCTGGATGAAGAGTGGATCTGTCATGAATGTTACATCATGTTCTGCTGGAAATAAGTAATGAGCTACCTGGGCTTCTAATACATCACATTTTCATATGATACAAATCTGGGAGAGTTAGCCAGCACATTGAAAAATAGGAACAGAAGTCAAAACAAACTTGATAAAGTAGAAAACTGGATGGAAATTCATAAAATAAAATTCTATTTTTCTCATTTATTCAGCCAAATGAACAATAAAAAGCCATGGACTTACCAATATTGTGGCACAACCATACCCAGATGGCTCTTGCCTTCTCCAAAGGGCTCCTGGCCTCCTCAGTAATCAGTGCAACCACGGTTTGGATGGACATTGGACCTGGTTTGAGTTTCAACTGGTACAGACAGAAAGGCAGAATTTGGAGCGATCACCACAAGTGCATTTCTTATGCTAACCATTTCTGTGCCCTATCATCATTCACATCTGTTCAAAGCAGCTTTCTCCAGATGAGTTACCTCCCATTCCCTTCATCCACAACTGCTATGATCAACGGATCCAACACACTTTCATGTCATGGCTTTCATGTCAATGGGACAGTTAATCCACGCTGGGTTTTAGCCCAAGCCAAGGTTTGCTGTTGTGTTAAACTGACCTAATCAGCTACCGCTTATGGCAACCCTACCATAGTGTTTTCTAGGCAAAATTTCTTACAAGGAGGTTTGTTTGCAATTTTTTTTCCTCTGTGGCTAAGTGAGTGCGACATGCCCAAGTGTACCAAATGGGTCTCCAAAGCTAAGCCTGGTCTCCAGAATCTTAGTCCAACATGCAACCACTATGTTACACTAAGGGGTTGCTATCCAGAATACTGAATCCAATATTGCCAAACAGCCTTAGCTTCTTTAGCTTTCAGTAGCTTTTAGCTTTTCACCGCCATGTAGACATGAAACTAGCAATGACAACAGCTAAGGAAATGGTGTTGACCTAGCAACATCTTGGTGACTGGACCAAGCCCAAGATGGACCTAATCTGCCATTGGAGACAAGCAAGATATCTCAGGTTGATCTGTCTTTGACATTCATTGGGCCAGTATATCTGATGATTGAAGCTCACAGAGGTTTGTAGATCAGAGGACAAGTTCACTAGAAACAAAGCAAAGGGTTCAATGGTGGTGGAGCTAACTCCATCCAGCCTCTTCAATCACTGAGTACGATTGATGATTGACAAAGGGCTCGAACATCATGTCTGCTATTATCTGCAGGTTCTGCTGCTGGTGTATCAATGGATCTGCTCCAGATTTTAATCAGAACTTCAAAGGGGGTGCTAAACCTAAATGGGAGAGATTGGCAATGTCCACATAAGGTTCAGCACCTTGGATAGCTTCTAAAATCCAGAGAAGGGTTGCTGCCCCATTGATATTAGTGTCGCCGGTTGCCACTGGTTAGGTGGGCATTACCAATCATGCCACCTGGAAACCCAAGAGGTTGCTCTTCCATTGTTGTTGTTGTTGTTGCTGCTGCTGCTGCTGCTGCTGTTGTTGTTTCATTTATACCCACTTTTTCTCTCCACAAGGAGACTTGGCCCTGTCGATCAAACTCTTGGAAAAGAATCTTAAATCTCTGCTTAAAAGCTTTGCCACATTACTGTTTGAGGCCACTCTCACCAGAAGATACGGCAGACAACACTATGCAACGCAATGTTTGTTCCTGAGTAATAAATGTCATTTCCTGATTGGGTCTTTCATAAAAACATGGAAAAAGTTTATTAAACTGTCAAAACTTTGTTTTTATGGGACATCCTTCAGCACATTTTGCTCTAGTTTTTCAATGAATATCTCATCAAGTCTCAACCAATTCAACATAGTTTGTGGCAGCCACAAAAACAAAGTTTCTGGAGTAGAACAACTACTTTCAAAGTAAGGAATGCACAAGTGTACAAGAATAACACTTTCACACCAGTAACCAAATTTTTTTCAAATGAGCTTGGAGGTCATGTCTGCAATTGGCTGCAGGTTCTGCTGCCGGTATATAGATGAATCTGCTCCAGACTTTAGTCAGAACTTTAAAGGAGGTGCTGTACTTACAGGGAGAGATTGGCAATGCCCACCAGCACCTTGGATAGCTCCTAAAGTACAGAGAAGGGTTGCCACTCCATTTGTTGTGACTCAGCTGGACTCCAGAGTGACTCTGATGGGGATTATGGGATTCAGGTTTAAGATGACTCTGATGGGAATTATGGAATTCGGGTTCAGAGTGTCCCTGTTGTAGAAGATGAGGAACAGGGAGTCTTTCCCACAGCAGGGAATGGTGTTGATGATACTGAAACTAGCCAGGTGCAAATTGACTCAGAAAAGGAGGATAGTTCTCAGTCTGATAGCCACCAGCAGATTGATGCTAACGAGCTGTCTGGCCTTGACAAAACGGAATCTTTAGATTGATCTGGCCATTTGGAATTCAAGGTTCGCAGGAGTGTTAGAATAGCAAACAAGAAGGAGGTCAGAGGCCAAAGAAATGCATTCATGCTAGGCAAAGGGTAATAAAACAGTGTGTTGGGAGACAAACCTTTGTCAAAGCAACTTCTCACTCAAGTCAAGAAGCCAGCTCTCATTTTCCTGGATTATCTTGCAGCCTTTGTGTGTTCATGTTCATGGGACTTTGTCATGCCTTAATGGAACCTTGTTTATTCCTTATTGGATTATTCCTTGAAGCCTTTGTCATGCCTTAATGGAACCTTGTTTATTCCTTGAATCTTTTGGAACTTTACCTTTGCTTTTAAAGAACTGTTTATTTTCTATTCTCTAATAAACTACAAAAGGGTTGTTGTATGTCTTTCGGGCTACAAAAGACTTCAACCTGTGTGCAGCCTGGTGTATTAAGCAAGGTGAAACTAGCCTGAGGTGAGACACCATTGATATTTGGGTCACCACCTGCCACTGGTTAGGTGGGCATTGCCAATCTGACCACTTGGAAACCCAAGAGATTGCCCTTCCATTATGATTGTTTGTAATGACCTACCTGCTCACTAACACGAAGAACATGGGTGTCGAGCAGATTGAAAACCTCTGGGTCGGGGAAAAGGTCTCTCCATGTTTTCCTCTGAGTTGTTTCATGGCCGTTGGAGGTCGGAGGGCAGTGTCTTCCTTTCATACATTTCAACCCAACATTGGAAGGATGAACGTGAAAATCTGTCACCTTCTGATGCCTTTCAATAACTTTTTTGGAGTCAGATACACAAGACGATATTTTGTTGTTGGTGTCGTCAGCCTTCTTGGCCCAAAACAGGAATATGTCCTTATTCAGGATATCTTTGGAGACATTTGGGGTCGTCTTGCAAGGTGGGATTTCTTGGCCAGAGCGACTCCATGGCTTGTTCCTACCGTTGTGTTTCTCATAAGGGTTCTCCACTGTCCAGCCATGGAGACCTTCAGAAGAACTTCCTTCTGGGGGGAAATTGCCGTTGCAGAAATCGGTCACATGGCTCTCTTGGGCAAGAGACACAATGGTGGCCTTTTGCAACGATGCCATTTCTCCCCTTCGGTTCAAGTTTTGGACTTGTCCAACTTTCTTTATCTCGGGACAACGGCGGTGGAAGTTGCGGTTTGCTGACAATGGGGACACGAAAGGCATCTTGATGTCCTTCTTCTGGGAAGCTTGGATGTTGCTGTCTGGCTTCATCTTGGGCAACTACAAACAAAACAGAATAGAACCCATGGAATTGGAAGGGACACATTAAACAATTATAATAACCAGACTCTATGTTTGCATTAACACCAGGCATGGGCAAACTTCGGCCCTCCAGTTGAAGTCCAAAACACCTGGAGGGCCCAAGTTTGCCCATACCTGACACAGACACAGTGTGTATAAATAAAGATTTCATTGTCCCGGAGATTCCTTTCCCTTGCTTTTTTAACGTTATTTTACTTGAGGTTTTAATTGGGTTTCGTTCGAGCGGCTATTTTTAATCTGCCGTTGGCCGTCATGTTCTAGTGTTTTGCATAAGCAGCTGGCTTCCCGCCATCTGGCAAGAGAAAAATAAGCCAGGATAGAAATTGTATGCAGAAATAAATACAAATTAGAAAAAAAGTGTTTTACAATAATAGCTTTCCTTGTTTCGATGATGGAAGAAAGGGATGGAAACGTTACTCTTTTGGAACTACAGCTTCCAGATTCCCACAGCCAGGATGACATTGGTTATTGGTCATATTGGCTGGAGGATTATGGGGTTTGTAGTCCAAATGCATGGGATTTGTAGTCCAAACTCATGGGATTTATAGTTTAAACTCATAGGACTTGTAGTCCAACCCCATGGGATTTGCAGACCAAAGCCGTGGGATTTATAGTCCAACTCCATGGGAATTTTAGTAGAAACCAATGTGATTTGTAGTCCAAACCTATGGAACTTGTAGTCCAAACTCATGGGATTTATAGTTCAAACCCATAGGACTTATAGTCTGACCCCATGGGATTTGTAGACCACACCTATGGAACTTGTAGTTCAAACTCATGGGATTTTTAGTCCAACCTCATTGGAATTTTAGTCGAAATCAATGTGATTTGTAGTCCAACCCTATGGGATTTGTAGTCCAAACTCATGGGATTTATAGTTTAAATCCATAGGACTTGTAGTCCAACCCCATGGGATTTGTAGACCAAACCCGTGGGATTTACAGTCCAACCCCATGGGAATTTTAGTCAAAACCAATGTGATTTGAAGTCCAAACCTATGCGATTTGTAGTCCAAACCAATGGAACTTGTAGTCCAAACTCATAGGATTTATAGTTTAAATGCATAGGACTTGTACTCCAACCCCATGGGATTTGTAGTCCAACCCCATGGGATTTTTAGTCCAACCCCATGGGAATTTTAGTTGAAACGAATGTGATTTGTAGTCCAAACCTATGGAACTTGCAGTCCAAACTCATGGGATTTATAGTTCAAACCCATAGGACTTGTAATCCAACCCCATGGGATTTGTAGACCAAATCCATGGGATTTGTAGTCCAACCCCATGGGATCTGAAGTCCAACCCCATGGGATTTGAAGTCCAAACCTATGTGATTTGCAGTCCAAACCTATGGGACTTGTAGTCCAACCCCATGTGATTTGTAATCCAAACCAAAAAATAACCTCCTCAAGTTCTAGCAGGAAATTTAAAGTGGTGTGCCTTGTGGTTTAAGGAGGGGCTTGCCTTGAACGACAACTCCCATAATCCCCAACCAGCATGACCATTGAGGATACCATTGAGGGAGTTGTAATCCAACATAGTAACGCTCCGAAGATTTATCCTGGAATTCAGGACAGCACATATCATGGTTTTGCAACAGCTGCCAGTTTACTTGGCCAAAATAATAATAATAATATCTCGACCCAGCGGGCTTTTCGACATTCCCTGCTCCTATTATAATAAAGTGCTGACCTTGTGGGTCCAAAGGCTTAATACAGAAATGCATCAGAATCCTCATGCCATGCTCTTCGTTAAAGCAAAGAGCCAAAAAGCTTTCAGCACACAGATACAGTTAACTGCTGCTTTTTCCATTCCCGAGACCTTTCCGCAGACGTGTGCCAATCCGTGCCATTCTGTGCCAGATTGCTGGACCTCGGATTGCAAAAGTCTAGCTAAAGTGAAGGGACTAATCTAGTTTGTTATGATCTGTAGATCTACAAGGTATTTAGCTTTCTCTGCCAAAGATTTCTAGTCTCTCCAAACTAGAAACTCTCACGATTCCATAGCACCGACCCAGGATAGTTCAAGTGGTGTCAAACCGCATTAATTCTGCAGTGTAGATGCATCCCCAGAGTCTGATTATTACACTATGTAACAAAATTTGCAAAATGTTCTGTTCCTGGCCTGAAAGTGTTATTTTCTGCTTAATTGTGTGGTAATTACTCTGAAAGTAGTTGCTCTACCCTGGAAACTTCGCTTTTGTGTCAACTATGTTGAATTGGTTGAGACTCAATGATGAGATATTCATTGGAAAACTAGAGAAAATGTGCTGCAGGATGGCTTGTAAAAACAAAGTTTTTGCAGTTTAATAAACTTTTCCCACATTGTTATGATAGAACCAATTGGGAAACGACATTTATAATCCAGGAACAAAAATTATGTTGCATAGTGTTGTTGTTATTATTATCATTATCATGATCAGTATATGTATATAATAAAAAGTCACAGTATGTGTGTCTATCTATCTATCTTTCCATCCATCTCTGTTTGTATCTATGTTTGACTCCGATTGATGGGAGTTGTAGTTCGCACACATCTGGAGAGCTATATGAATCCCATTGACTATAGATCTGGACCAAACCCAACGCACATACCCATCATAGTCACCTTTAAATACTGGTGAGTGTTTGGTTGAGAAATTGACCCAGAGTGATGAGATTTGAGACTGTTAAATAATTTCGGAGGACAATATTTCAGAGGAAGGAACTGGCAAAATTATTTTTAAGTATTTTATGCATAAGAATACTCTACAGGACAGACCTAAATAGCTTAAAGGCACAAAATCCCCCCTGATATTGGAAGCTAAGCAGGGTCATCTCTGGATGGCTCCTGGATGGGAGACCGCCAAGAAATAGGCGGTATTTCAGAGGAAGGAAGTGGCAAAAATTACCTCTCAGTATGCCTTGCATAAGAAAACTCTCTCTAGGACAGACCTAAAGGCACAATAATCTCATATGATTTGAAGCTAAGCAGGGTCAGCCTTGGTTGGCTCCTGGATGGGAGACCGCTGTAGGCAGTATTTCAGAGGAAGGAAGTGGCAAAAATTATCTCTCAGTATTCCTTGCATAAGAAAACTCTCTCTAATAAAGACCTAAAGGCACAAAATCCCATCTGATCTGAAAGCTAAGCAGGGTCAGCCCTGGTTAGCACTTGGATGGGAGACCGCCAATGTGCTGTAGGCAACTTTTCAGAGGAAGGAAGTGGCCAAACATCCTCTGCATAGTCCTGGCCTAGGAAAACCCTATGAAATCCTTGAGAGCCCCTTCTACACTGCCATATAGAAAATCCACCTCATCTGCTTTGAATTATATGAGTCTACTCTAACATATAATCCAGTTCAAAGCAGACAATCTGGATTTTATATGGCAGTGTAGAAGGGGCCGAGGTCTCCATAGAAAGTACTTGGCTTGCCCTCATGCCCAAAATTACCGTATTTCTTTGGTTCTAAGACACCATCGATTGTAAGATGCATAATCATTTCAGCAGAAGTGTCTGCACAATATATAAGACGCATCCAATTTCTAGCGATCTTTGTATGGGGATAAAAAGTGACTCTTAGGATATAATACTGTCAAAAAGAGCTGTCAAAATATTCAGAATGGGAAGAGTCCTTCTGCCTTACCTCTGAGATGTCCAAGGGTTTGACTTCGGCTTCGGATCAGAACAAAGCTCCAGATGGACTTCACTGGATACCGTTTTTCCAGGGTCTGCTTTGCAAAGTTTGTGCCTTTATGAGGCTGGGCAAAGCAGAAGAACCTTTATAACATCCCGCCTTCACCTCCCCGGTGCCAACGGGTCTAAAAATATTCCCAAGCCCCGAAGAACAAAGCATGGATTTTCCGATGGGAGCCGGCACTCCGAGGGGTTGATAGCAAGCGAGGTTTGGGTTTGAAAATATTATCAGGAGTTGACGTTGAAGGGTTGGTGCAAAGGGCTCTCTGCAAACGGTCAAGGCACACTCCAAGATCCAGAAAAGGAGCTGCAATTTTCCATTGGAAGGGAGAGGAAAAGCTTTGACCCTATTTGCATGGACATATAATGCATTTCTATGTATATATTGCATTATATGGCAGAAATAATGGGGCCTTTGCCATTATATGGCAGTGCATATAATGCATTGCATCACTCTACACTGGCCATATTTGAATCTGCATCATATACATCATATAAACATTAGAATTAAGAAAAATAAAGATGCCAAAAGACAATAACAGCAACAACTTCCTCCTCCACCTCCTCCTCTTCTATTTTGTCACCTTGATTTTGATGCAAAATGAAAATCTGAAACATGTAAACATTAGAATTAAATATTTACATACCACTTTTGTCACCTTGACTTTGATGCAAAATGAAAATCTGCAACATGTAAACATTAGAATTAAACACACACATCAATTTAAATCATTTAAAACACTTCTGGTGTCTCACCAAATTACAACTCCCAGGATATCATAGCTAAAGTAGCATCACACCGCATTAATTCCACAATGTAGATGCAGCTTTTGTCTTACTGGGGTGTTGGGATGTTGAAAATGAGTGATGCACAATGAAATGTTTGCAAGCCTTCCTTTGATTTTAATGGGTTTTGGAGTACAGTAGAGAATCACTCATCCAACGTAAACGGGCCGGCAGAACGTTGGATAAGCGAATATGTTGGATAATAAGGACAGATTAAGGAAAAGCCTATTAAACATCCAATTAGGTTATGATTTTACAAATTAAGCACCAAAACATCATGTTATATAACAAATTTGACAGAAAAAGTAGTTCAATACACAGTAATGCTATGTAGTAATTACTGTATTTACGAATTTAGCACCAAAATATCACAATGTATTGAAAACATTGACTACAAAAATGCGTTGGATAATCCAGAACATTGGATAAGCGAGGGTTGGATAAGTGAGACTCTACTGTATATATTCATTGTTTTGTCAAAGGATTTCATGGCCAGAATCACGGGGTTGTTGTGAGTTTTCTGAGCTGTATGGCCATGTTCCTGATGTTTTGCCTGCATTTATGGCTAATAGCATCTTCAGAGGACTGTTGGAAATGAGGCAAGTGGAGTGTATATACGAGGGTTGAATGAAAAGTAATGCCTCCACCTTCGTTACTTCGGTTTGGATGGAAATATTTTAATAAATCAAATGCAGAAATAATCCTTAGAATGTGCTCTTTACCTACCACTATTCACTTTTCCACATCATCACCAGACAATTGGATACATTTCTGCCAACGATGAACAAGTTTTCTGAAGCTGTCACGGAAGAAGTCGACACTCTGTTTCCGCAACCAGCGTCTCACAGAACCCATCACGCACAGATCTTCCGACAGCCAAGCAAAGCAATAATGTGACCCACACGTTCCTGTGAAATGCCGATGATGCTTGAGATTTCTTTGAGTGATACGATGATCGTCCTGAATCCATCTGTGAACCTTTTGCTTGTGAAACTCGGTGGTTGCTGTCACAGGACATTCAACTCTTTGTTTGTCACACAAGTCCGATCTTCCCACCTCAACATCTTTAAACTTACTCGCCCAATGACGCACAGGACTCACATCAACACAATCACTACAAACAGTTTGCATTCTCTGATTAATCTCCTTTGGGGTGACACCTTCTGCTGTCAAGGATTCAGTGACTGCACGTTGCTTAAGTCGCATTGACCGACCCTCTGCATAGGGTTCCATACTTTGCACTTTAACAACACAACCATTCAATGCTAAGGCTTCCCAACCAAATGGAACTGTAGAGGAGAGTCCACTGAACAAGCCAGTACCTGCTGCAGACCAGGACCACCATCTGTTGAGGAGTTATGGAGGTGGAGGCATTACTTTTCATTCAACCCTCGCGCGCGCGCACACACACACACACACACACACACATATATAAATCTCCGGAATGTCCAGTGTGGGAGAAAGAACCCTTGTCTATTTAAAGCAAATGTGAACATTGCAATAGCAAGCTTGAGTTAGCATTCAAGCAGCCATGAAGTTTACAATGCCAATCAGTGAGGGTCTCTGCATAGAGGTAGCCTGGCCTCTGTTGCCTGGAGGCATCCTCTGTTTTGGAGGTGTTAACTAGCACTTGATAGTTTGTTGTCTGGAATTCCCCTGTATCTGAGTGGTGTTTCTTATTTACTGTCTTGATTTTGATGTTTTTTTAATACTGGTAACCAGATTTTTTTTTCATTTTCATGGTTTCCCCTTTTCTGTTGAAATTGTTCATGTGCTAGTGGATTTCAATGGCTTTAATGGCCATCATGTCAGACTACACAGAGAAGCCAATGAAATCCACAAGAAGTAAGTGGATAATTTCAACAGAAAGGAGGAAACCATGAAAATGAACAAAATCTGGTTATCCGTATTTAAAAACACACCAGAATCAAGACAGTAAATAAAGAACAACACTCAGAAACAGAAGAACTGATAGCAAGCAATCAAGTGTAAGTTAACACCTCCCAAACAGAGGATGCCCCCAGGCAACAAAGGCCAGGCTACTTCTATGCAAATACCCTCACTGATTGGCTTTACAGCTTCATGGCTACTCAATGTTATTCAAGCTTGCTAACTGCAACATTCACACTTGATTCAAGCAGACAAGGGTTCTTTCTCCCACCCTGGACATTATTCCACAGATATATATACACTCCACTTGCTTCACTGCCAACAGAACCTCTGAAGATGCCATTAGCCACAGATGCAGGCGAAACATCAGGAGAGAATGCTACTGGAACATAAAGCCCGAAAACCGACAGCAACCCATCCTATTCATCATTAATGATGTGCGCTTTCCCAAAAGTGCCACTATGTCGCTCTTGGTCATTGAGAATGTTTTTAACTTGTTGATGCTGTATGTTATATTTGATGTATTTATTGTTGTGTTTGGATTTGTTTTTAACGTTGTATTTTATTGTATTGTATTGTATTGCTGGGCTTGGTCACAATGTGAGCTGCCCCGAGTTCTCTTGGAGAGATGGGGTGGGATACAAGAATAAAGATGATTATTATTATTATTATTATTATTATTATTATTATTATTATTATTATTATTATTATTATTATGATGATACAGCAAACAAGATAGACATGCTGGATTTCGTTTCACAAAATCACAAGTCGAACACTTCCCAAGTGTCTAGGACTGTGTGATGTATTTTCAAATGATGCGTGCAGATCCCAGTCGGGTGTCCTTTTGCAGTTGGCAGATCATGATTTTGTCAATGTTTATTCTTTCCAAATGCCGGCTGAGATCTTTTGGCACGGCACCCAGTGTGCCCATCACCACCAGGACCACCTGCACTGGTTTCTGCCAGAGTCTTTGCAGTTCAATCTTGAGGTCCTGATAGCGGCTGAGTTTTTCCTGTTGTTTTTCGTCAATGCAACGGTCCCCTGGGATGGCGACATCAATGATCCAAACTTTTTTCTTTTCCACAACTGTGATGTCTGGTGTGTTGTGTTCCAGAACGTTGTCAGTCTGGATTCGGAAGTCCCACAGTATCTTTGCGTGCTCATTTTCCAGTACTTTTGCAGGTTTGTGATCCCACCAGTTCTTTGTTGCTGGGAGGTGGTACTTGAAGCATAAGTTCCAATGAATCATTTGGGCCACGTAGTTGTGCCTCTGTTTGTAGTCTGTCTGCACGATTTTCTTACAGCAGCTGAGGATGTGATCAATGGTTTCATCGGTTTCCTTGCACAGTTTGCATTTTGGTTATTATTATTATTATTATTATCATCATCATTGACACAACAACACTGTATGACACAGCAAACAAGACAGACACGCTAGACTTCGTATCACAAAATCACAATTTGAACACTTCCCAAGTGTCTAGGACTGTGTGATGTATCGGCGAATAATGCGTGCAGATCCCAGTCAGATGGCCTTCTGCAACTGGCAGGTGGGGATTTTGTCAGCGTCAGTTGTATTTAAGTGCAGGCCAAGGTCTTTAGGCACTGCACCCAGTGTGCCAATCACCACTGGGACCACCTTGACTGATTTGTGCCACAGTCTTTGTAATTCAATCTTTAAATCCTCATATCGTGTCAGCTTTTCCAGTTGTTTCTCCTTAATCCTACTATCACCTGGGATTGCAACATCAACAATTATTATTATTATTATTATTATTATTATTATTATTATTATTATTATTATTATTATAGGTGCCTTGTTTAAAGAACCCCTCAGAGGACAGTCTAGGGGTGCATCTACACTGCAGGATAGATGCAGTTTGAAACCACTTTCACTGCCATGGCTCAATGCCGTTCCTGGCAACCTTCTTGAGCGGTTTCACGTTTCCTGGCTCGGCTTTGCTTTGGACAGATCAGCCCTTGTTAGTTTCAGTGTGTCGTCGTCTCGGGAGGCACAAGACCCTGGTTCTGCGGATCTCGGCTAATGAAGGAGCCAAACCGTTCCTGGGCTCCTTATTAGATTTTCCAGCTGGGCAGACAACTTGGCACCACGTCTACTCCTGCTTTCTCCTCTCATTAACGGAGAGGAATATATTTTATGTAACTGGCCAGTTATGTCACGGAGAGGTCAGGACGCAGATGAATTCTTCCCTTATCTGTTTCGCCTTCCTTTTTATTCTACCGTTGTTCCTTTTAGGGGAAGATGGTGCGTCTAGAAGATCTCATAAGACCACAGGTAAGTAAAGAGACCTCCAAAGACCATCTAGATGATCTCATAAGGCCATAAATAAGGAAAGGGACCTCAAAGACCATCTAGATGGTTTCATAAACCACAAGTAAGGAAAGGGACCCTCATAGGCCATCTAGACGATCTCATAATACCATAGGTAAGCAAAGAGACCTCCAAAGACCATCTAAATGATCTCATAAGGCTATCAGAAGACCATAGATAAGGAAAGGGACCCTCAAAGACAATTTAGATGGTTTCATAAGGCTATCAGAAGACCATAGATAAGGAAGGGGACCTCAAAGACCATCTAAATGGATTCATAAGACCATGGGTAAGGAAAGAGACCTCCAAAGACCATCCAGATGATCTCATAAGGCCATCAGAAGACCATAGATAAGTAAAGGGACCCTCAAAGACCATCTAGATGGTTTCATAAGACCATAGGTAAGGAAAGGGCCCCCCAAAGGCCATCTAGACAATCTCATAAAACCATAGGTAAGGAAAGGGACCCTCAAAGGCCATCTAGACGGTCTCATAGGACCATAAGTAAGGAAAGAGACCTCCAAAGACCATCTAGACGGTCTCATAAGGCTGTCAGAAGACCATAGATAAGGAAAGGGACCTCAAAGACCATCTAGATGATCTCATCAGGCCATCAGAAGACCATAGATAAAGAAAGGGACCTCAAAGACCATCTAGATGATCTCATCAGGCCATCAGAAGACCATAGATAAAGAAAGGGACCTCAAAGACCACCTAGATGGTTTCATAAGACCATAGGTAAGGAAAGTGACCTCCAAAAGCCATCTAGATGATCTCATAAGGCCGTAGCTAAGCAAAGAGACCTCAAAGACCATCTAGAAGATCTCATAAGGCCATAAGTAAGCAAAGAGACCTCCAAAGACCAGGTAGACTTAAGTCAATCCTAAGTCTAAAGTTTAGGACAGGGGCCAGATCAATGATGTTGAAGGGCCGCATCCGGCCAATGGGTTTTAGTTTGGGAACCCCTGGTCTATACTGTAGAATTGGCACACTTTGGCACCACTTTAACAGCCATGACTCAATGCTATGGCATCCCAGGAGTTGTAATTTGTCACTTTTGGGAAGAGAAGGCCAAAGTCCTTGGAAAATTACAACTCACATGATGTCATAACGTTGAGCAATGGCAGTTCAAGTGGTATCAAATTGCATTAAGTTGCCAGTATGGATGTACCTTTATTCTTTCCGTGTTATAGCAAGCAATGGAGACTGACCATGGCTCTGTCAAGGACAGAACTGAGCCTTTGGAGACGGGCTTTGCAGCTGTGATGCCTTCCGGGATGAACTCCGAAAGAAGCGATGTTATGATGGCACAATTCCCGTTGCTTCTGAAATCCCGTTTTAATGAAACTCAGCTCGGAGACCGTTGCCTCTTGGTTCGATTTAATCTCTGCCTCGAAGAGAGAGAGCTTCCCTGCCGTCGCAACAATTAATTTTCAATCAAGACGGAGTTTGAAATAATCACATTCAGACAGCTGTGGGCGGATGGGGCTCAACAGGAAAAGAGGTGGGTTTGTTGGCATGAGCGTTTTGGATGCCATCCCGGTTCCTCAATGGGAGATCTTTAAAGAGGAGGAGAACAGAGGTAGACAACATCCTTTTAAAGTGGGTTGCCATAGAAACAACATCAGCACCACTTTTCTCTTATAGTTCCCTTTCTACGTCTCAAAATCTCCACTAAATTATTATTTCCGGTTGCTCACACCACATGGGTTCTCGAGTGGAAGCCCCGCCAAGGAAGTAAACTTTGTCGTGGATTGATGATGATAAATGGAAGCTCTTACGTTTCCGCGACACGGACTCACCCACATAACAATGACCTGCCACTCAGGTTTGCAGAACAAAGAATGAAATACAGAAATTTTACTAATTCTAAGAGATCAAAAGAACAGTGGTATTCACAGCGGTCTCTCTGATTGCTTACAGAAGTCCACAGTCATAAACAGCCCTTTCTCAGTCCACAGATCTGTCTGGATACAGTCCTGGTTCTTCACCTTCTCTTCTCAGCAGCAAACAGGCCTCAAAAATAGCAAGGCAAGCATGTGGACAATTGCAACGGAAAGGAGGAAACCATGAAAATGAACAAAATCTGGCTCCCAGTATTCTCTAAAATCAGGACAGTAAATAAAGAACAACACTCAGAAAACAGGGGGAAACAATCAGGACCAGTTAACACCTCCCAACAAAGGATTTCCCCAGGTAGTAAGCAGCCAAATTTTGAAGCTGAAATGCTATTCAATGCTAATCAAGGTGGCCAATTGCAACATTCACACCTTCCTCAAACATACAAGAGTTCTTTCTCGCACCCTGGACATCATTCCACATATATATAAACCCCACAACCTCTAAGGATGCCTGCCATAGATGCAGGTGAAATCTCAGGAGAGAATGCTTCTGGGACATGGCCATACAGGGGTTCCAAACTCTGTGGATGCCCAAGTCCTATTACATACCACAGCAAAATAAAATAGTGCAATATTTTCAAGCTGTAGATGGTGCAATCCATGGATCCAGAATCCATGCACCTGGAGAAACAACTGTAATTCATTGCCTTTTCTACCCTTAATTCACCAAGTTGAATTCTGCAGAAAAGAAGAAATCTATCACTAAAGGTACATCTACACTGTGGGATTAACACTACTTTAACCACCATGAGTCATTGCTATGGAATTATGGGAGTTGTGGTTCTACATAGTTATGGGTATCTTCAACTGGACCCCAACTTTGAAAAAAGTTTTCATGGAGCATTTTAAAAGGATTGTGTTTCTGTTTTGGAGCAGATCTTGTGCTTTTTCTGCCAAAGAAAGCTTGTGCCTTGCCAAACTATAACTCCCAGAATTCCACAGAATTGGGTCAAGAAACTTCAAGTAGTGGATTTGATGGTCCATAAGGTCTCTTTTCAAGCCTGTGATTCTAGTCCTCATCATGTCTTTGCCAAGGATGGAGCAAACCAACCAATGTCATTTTCAGGAATGTTGGGCTTCCTGCAAAGTTTATCTTGGTTTGCAAAGACACTGTACTATATGTGTGTTAACGGGAAAATGAAGTGCATGGAGCTGATTGGCTGAGCCTGCAAAGACCTGGGAATTGATTTGATACTGTTTCTGTTCTGCTGCTGTAGAATCTGTCTGAACAAGTCTTTTTCTAGTGCTGCTAGAGAAAAGAACTGTGTACTCAGAGAGGCCTTGCTATATGGTATATGGGAGACTCCTGCAGAGGTGAGAGGATCTGTCTTGTTCTTTGCTGAACGTAGCATTTGTTGGATTTTTTTAGTGTGTCTGTAGATAGTTTGTGTAGGTTGTGTTTCTTCATCAGCTTCCCTATGTGGTCAGTTGTCCCCTTGATGTATGGTAAGAACAGACTCTGAAGCTGAAAGGCTATTCCAATGCTAATCAAGGTGACCAATTGCAACATTCACATTTCCCTCAAACAGACAAGAGTTCTTTCTCCCGCCCTGGACAGTCCACAGATATATAAACCTCACTTGCCTACTAGTTTCCAACAGACCTCACAATATCTGAGGATGCCTGCCACAGATGTGGGCAAAAGGTCAGGAGAGAATGCTTCTGGAACATGGCTAGACAGCCCAGAAAACTCACAGCAAGCCATGAAAGCCTTCACATTAGGAAGACCTTTCTGATAATCAGAACTGTTCAACAGTGAAATACATTGTTTCACGTTCTGGTGGAGTCTCCTTCTAAAGAGGCTTTGGATGGCCATCTGTTGGGAGTGCTTGGATTGTGCCTTCCTGTCTAGCAGAAGGGGGTTGGACTGGATGGCCCTTGGGGTCTCTTCCAAACTCTATCAATCTATGATGCTATGAAATCTCAGCAGATACCAAGACCTCGCTGTCTAAATGAGAAGAAACCCAGAGGGATGATATATGGCATGGACACCAACCCCAAGACAGATTCAAGTGGTCAGAACTGGTCAGTCCTGTCTAGACTGAACATAGTGCAACAAACCATAACAGAAATGCCCTGTTGGGGCTGATTTAGGATTGCCATTGAAGTTGGCCAACCAACTAGAGTTGTCCTTTGGTATCTGCTGGGGGTTTGGTTCCAGGATGCCCATCCAACCCCTTGGACACCAGACACCATGGATACTCAAGTCCTGTTATGTGATAGCCTATCATTATTTATTTATTGTGTCAGAGGTGGATTGAGAATACAAGTATAATGTATTTAAAAACACAAAGTTAAACTTGGCATCATGCTAAATGTCTTTTGACCAGAAGCTGCCTCTGGTGTTGCTGTCCTCCACTGTGTGTATGGCAGGGCTCAGACTGCATTGTAGTAAGACGTCTGTGGTTTGCTCTTCTCCACACTCACATGTCATGGACTCCACTTTGTAGTCCCATTTCTTAAGGTTAGCTCTGCACCTCGTGGTGCCAGAGCCTTCCAAGTCGCCTTCCAAATGCCTTCCAAGTCACTCAATCTGTCAGGGGATGATGGTGTGCAGAGTGGATTCCAAAAATCATCATCCTCGTCTCACCTCCTTCTCCAGACTGTATTCCCATGCTGAGAAACAGCACTGGTCAAACAAACACTCCAGCAGACGAAGTCCAACTGTTGATTAACTTTATTTACATGTCTATTTACAGTTTGCATTTCTCGGCTTCAGAGCATAGAATTCATAGTCCATCTTCAGCGAATGCTCAAGCCGAACACCACAGAAAAGATAAATAGCATTCCTCAGATGGGAGGATGCTCCAACCCTCAAAGGCCAGAAATCAAGCCTCATAGGTCCCAGTAATCACAACAGGCTGTCAGTCAAAACTAGCCTGCTGTTAACTATTTCATTACTGAAAATACACACTCTAGCTCATCAGCAGTAAACACTTGATTTACATTTCATACAAATACAACCATACTCCAACACAATCTTCTGTGTGCCCAGGGGGGAATCTCTCATCTGATATCAGCCACCGATTGAGGTTCTAGGTTTTAGCCTGCCACTTTTGGATTCTCGCTTGCTGAGGTGTTCCTGCGAGTATCTCGTGAATCTTAGGAAGCTATTTCTTGATTTAAGGCAATAGCTTGCTGGATGATACCCAAACACAAGATCACCTGGAGATGTCACTGCCTTGGTCCTTTCTATCAGAGTATTTGCAGCACAGCAGTAGTTGGATGGAAGCAGTGGAGCGCAGAACGAAGAGATACTAAGAGACGTTGGTAAAACTATTTACAAAATTTTACTGTATGCAGCAATAATCAACACAAACAGACTTGCAGACGACAGACGAACACAGGACTGCTCTGTTCTCCAACCGAACTTGACTCGAACTCTAGGCAGACAGAACTCAACTGAACAGAACTGAACTGATGCAATCAGTATGCACAAACACTTGAGTCTGGATACTCCCTAGTTCCAGCCACACATCAAGGTCATCATAGCTTCTTGGCAATTAACTCTTTCCACACTATGGTACATTCTGGATGGTGCAATCAGTTGCAATACAAGCATGGCACAAATTGTATTTAAACACTATCAATACACAAATCCCACATTAACAATTTCATCACAGGCTGCTATTTCCCAGTGGATGTCAGGTGGTGCAATACGGGCTAAACAGAATAATTTATCCAGTGGTGTAGGGCATAAGCATCCTGTGACAATGCGGCATGTCTCATTAAGGGTCACATCCACTGTTTTAACGTGGTGAGATGTATTCCACGCTGGGCATGCGTATTCTGCAGCACAGTAGCAAAGCACAAGGGGAGATGTCTTCACTGGGTCTGGTTGTGATGCCCAGGTTGTGCCAGTTAGCTTTAGTATGATATTGTCTAGCATCCACTTTTTGCTTAATAGTCAAGCAGTGCTTCTTGTAAGTCAGATCACGGTCCGGAGTAACTCCGAAGTATTTTGGTGTGCTGCAATGCTCCAGTGGGATTCCTTCCCAGGTCATCCTCAGAGCTCGAGATGCTTGTCTGTTCTTAAGATGAAAAACACACTTTAGGAATCAGCTGGTTTTATTTATTTATTTATTTATTTATTTTATTTACAGCATTTATATTCCGCCCTTCTTTCTCACCCCGAAGGGGACTCGGGATGGATCACATTACACATATAGGCAAACATTCAATGCCTTTTAACATAGAACAAAGACAAGACAAACATAGGCTCTGAGTGGGCCTCGAACTCATGACCTCCTGGTCAGAGTGATTCATTGCAGTGATTCATTGCAGCTGCTCTCCAGCCTGCGCCACAGCCCAAGCCCTGCGCCACAGCCTGAGCCCTGTAATAAGTAGTATTTTCCCGGTAATAAGCAGTAAGATCACCTAAAGCTTTGGGGAGCTTCTGTTCAACCATAGAAAAATTTATAATATCACAAAGAACTACCACCTCACCCGCTTCATAGGAAATCTGCTACAAAACAGGAGCTTTTTTATTAAGTGTCAGGACAAGAAAAGCAGACGGCGAAAACAGAAGAATGGCCTGACTCAGGGTGGAGCATGTTTGCTCCATCAGTGTTCAACATAGCCTATCATGATGATGATGATGATGATGATGATGGTTATATAGAGTGCTGTCCCTTATATAAAATAACAAAATCAAGCTTTGCATTTTTGGAATTATTTACAAAAACATTTCAAGCCATGGATAGGAGCCTCTGGTGGCCTAGGGGATAAAAGCCTCGTGACTTGAAGGTTGGGTTGCTGACCTGAAAGCTGCCAGCTCCATGCGGGGACACGAGAGAAGCCTCCCACAAGGATGGTAAAAAATCAAAACATCCAGGCATCCCCTGAGCAACGTCCTTGCAGACGGCCAATTCTCTCACTCCAGAAGCAACTCTGACACACACAAAAAAAGCCATGGATGGCTGAATCCGTAGATGCAGACTCTACGGATGCAGAAGGCCAGCCGTGGTTGGTTATCTAGATGACAACGCATGGCGGTGCTGCAGATTTCTAGGCCGGGTTGACTTGGATCCATCTTCCTGTCACTCTGGCCTTTGCTCTTAATGTTGATATTTCCATCCCTTCTCCGATTACCTTTAATTCCAAGACAAATCCAATTACCGGGAGCCATGGCTGCCTCTCCCGAACACACAACAAACTCTCCCAAATTTGGGTACGGCTAATGGAGGCCATAATCGTGTCTTGGGGGAAAGAGCACCAAACGGGGTTGGGGTCAAGGAACTCATTAAAAAAGTCCATGCGACACCGGAGCTGCTCCAAAACAACAACGGGTAGTAACATAATCCTTTTAAAACGCCCCATGTAAATAAACTTTTTTCAAAGTTGGGGTCCAGCTGAAGATACCCATAATTATGTAGAGTTCTATTGCATTAGCACCGGAGTACTCATGCAAATTCCTTTAGCTGTATATTTTTTCCCTTTTCCTTCCAAAGAGACCTTTTAAGTCCTAACAAATTGGTTTGTTGTGATGTTAACCACTTTGGCGCTGGTGTTTTGCAAAGCAGCTGCGCACGGGAGGCATTTGGGAGCCCGGAGCAAAAGTTCATGCACACACTCAAAATGATATTTATTTACCGACCTCCCCGGCTGTCTCGTTTGCACCGTGTCGCCTTTTCCTCCCTGTCAGGATGAGTCCCATCGGGTACCAGGCCTCCGGGGAGAACGAATGTGCAAATCCACAGGATCCCTCGTTGCCAAGGCAACAGCAGCATCCTTTTTCCGAGCAGGAATCCCGCGGCTGGCTTCGTGTCTTTGGGGCTCCTCCTGGGTGGCTGGCTGCCATTAATCTGCTTCTGTCTTCCAGGAGATTCCTTGGAGGGTTCTTCACAGTTCAGGCTTCTGGGAGATTTCAAAGGGGTTTCTAAATGCTCTTTTATTGGGAAACAAACAACTCCCCCCTTCCTAGAACTACCAGTCAGTTCTCTTTCCTTTCGTTTTCTCCTTTCTCTTCCCTTCTCTATCTCATTTCCTTCCCTTCTCCTTTTTCCATCTTCTCTCTTCCCTTCTTCTCCTTTTCTATCTTCTTCCCCATTTTCATCTTCTCCTTTTTCACCTTCTTCATCTTCTTCTCTTCCCTTCTACTCCTTTTCTTCTCCTTTTCTATCTTCTTCATCTTCTCCTTTTTCACCTTCTTCATCTTCTTCTCTTCCCTTCTACTTCTTTTCTTCTCCTTTTCTATCTTCTTCCCCATCTTCATCTTCTCCTTTTTCACCTTCTTCATCTTCTTCTCTTCCCTTCTACTCCTTTTCTTCTCCATTTCTATCTTCTTCCCCATCTTCATCTTCTCCTTTTTCACCTTCTTCATCTTCTTCTCCTCCCTTCTACTCCTTTTCTTCTCCATTTCTATCTTCTTCCCCATCTTCATCTTCTCCTTTTTCACCTTCTTCATCTTCTTCTCCTCCCTTCTACTCCTTTTCTTCTCCATTTCTATCTTCTTCCCCATCTTCATCTTCTCCTTTTTCACCTTCTTCATCTTCTTCTCTTCCCTTCTACTCCTTTTCTTCTCCTTTTTCACCTTCTTCATCTTCTTCTCTTCCCTTCTACTCCTTTTCTTCTCCATTTCTATCTTCTTCCCCATCTTCATCTTCTCCTTTTTCACCTTCTTCATCTTCTTCCCTTCCCTTCTACTCCTTTTCTATCTTCTTCACCATCTTCATCTTCTCCTTTTTCACCTTCTTCATCTTCTCTTCCCTTCTACTCCTTTTCTTCTCCTTTTTCACCTTCTTCATCTTCTTCTCTTCCCTTCTACTCCTTTTCTTCTCCATTTCTATCTTCTTCCCCATCTTCATCTTCTCCTTTTTCACCTTCTTCATCTTCTTCCCTTCCCTTCTACTCCTTTTCTATCTTCTTCACCATCTTCATCTTCTCCTTTTTCACCTTCTTCATCTTCTTCTCTTCCCTTCTGCTCCTTGTCTTATCCTTTTCTATCTTCTTCCCCATCTTCATCTTATCCTTTTCTATTTTCTTCATCTTCTTCGCTTCCCTTCTCCTTCTCCATCTCCTTTTCTCCCTTTTTTCCCTTCTCTATCTCTTCTCCTCCCCTTCTCCTTCTCCTCCAGCATCTTCTCCTCTTCTCCTCTTTTTCCATCTTCTCATTCATCTTCATCTCCTCCTCCTCTTCTCTTTTTTCATCTTCTTTACCTTCATCTTCTCCTCTCATTCTCCTCCTTTCCCATCTTCTTCTTCATCTCCTCCTCCCCTTTTCTTCTCCTTTTCTTCTCCTTCTTCTCCTTTTCCATTTCCTTTATCGTCATTTTCTCCTCTCCTTCTCCTACTTCTTTTCCATCTTCTTCTCTTCCCTTCTCCTCCTTTTCTTCTCCTTTTCTATCGTCTTCCCCATCTTCCTCTTATTCTTTTCCATCTTCTTCATCTTCTTCGCTTCCCTTCTCCTTCTCCATCTTCTTTTCTTTTTCTCCCTTTTCTTCCCTTCTCTATCTCTTATCCTCCTCTTCTCCTTCTTCTTCAGCTTCTCCATCTTCTTCATCATCTTCCTCTTCTCCTCCCTTCTCCTTCTTCTCCTTTCCCATCTTCTCCTTCATCTTCATCTCCTCCTCCTCTTCTCTTTTTCATCTTCTTTACCTTCATTTTCTCCTCTCCTTCTCCTCCTTTCCCATGTTCTTCTTCATCTCCTCCTCTCCTTTTCCTTCTTCTCCTTTTCTTCTCCTTCTTCTCCTTTTCCATCTCCTTTATCGTCATTTTCTCCTCTCCTTCTACTTTTCCATCTTCATCTCCTTCTCTCCTTTTCCTTTTCTTCTTTTTCCATCTTCTTCATTTTCTCCTCTCCTTCTCTTCCATTTCCATCTTCTTCATCTTCTCTTCTCCTTTTTCCTTCTCCTTCTTCTCCTTTTCCATCTTCATATTCTCTCCTTTACCTTTTCTTCTCCTTTTTTATCTTCATCTTCTCTCCATTTCCTTCTCTTCTTCTTTTTTCATCATCTTCATCTTCGTCTTCTCCTCCTTTTCTCCTCCTACTCCTCCTTTCCCATCTTCTTCTTCTTCTCTTTTCTTTTTCCTTCTCCTTTTCCATCTTCATCTTCTCCTCTCCTTTTCTTCACCATCTTTTTTCTATCTTCTTCATCATCATCTTCTCCTCTCCTCTCCTTTTTATTCTCCTTTTTAAATCTTCTCCTTCTCTTTGTTCTCCTCCTCCACCACCACCTTTTCCTTCCTTCCTTCCTTCCATCCATCCATTCATCCATTCAAGGCTGACTTTGATACCAGTGGACAGATGCATTTGCTCCATGTTTTTGTCTGGGGTCCATCTACACTGTAGAATTAATGCACTTTAAATGCCATGGCTCAATGCAATGGAATCATGGGAGCTGTAGTTTTATAAGGTCTTTAGCCTCCTCTGCCCAAGATCACAAATTGCAGCTCCCTTCGTTCATCCTGATGAATATCCCATTTATTTTTGCAACTGGACACTCAATAAAAGCTCTCTCCAGCCAAAACCACTTTCAGCATCTGAAACCGAAAGCGGGGACAAAAGGTGGTGAACTTCAAACATCATCATCATCATTAATAATATTTTATTTATATACTGCTTTTCTCTCACTTAAAAGAAACTTTAAGAGCATCGCCCTGTTTGTATGGAGCCCCAAATGCAAACTTCAGTGACAAAGCCGAAAGTCTGTAAACACCTTCCGGGAAGGGAAAGGCTTGTTTTGGAGGCACGAGTGGCACAGAATAAAAGGGGTTTTGCATAGTGTATTAGCAACTGTTTACATTCCCAAAGCGAACCAAAACTGCAAACTATTTCTGCCCGGAATCTGATGTTGTGTATTCTAGGAAGCATTGTGTGACCCAGAATTGACATAAAGTCACAGGATCATAAATATTGAAGGGGACCTCAAAGGTCATTTAGACCAACCTCCTTCTAGAAACCACTGTTAAGGCATCCCTGAAAGGTGGCAATTTTTCATTGTTTCAAAAGCACAAATGAAGGAGAGTCCACCACTTCAGATCTGATTTATCATGGATTTATACGTTCTACAGGAAAGGTGACTATACAATTGCAATGGAGAACCTAGATCAATGATGGGCAACCTTTTCCACTTGGTGTGTCAAAATTCACCAAAAAACCTAGCATGACTTGGGTGGTGTGTCACTTTGAGAAAAAAAAACATAATTTCACAATATGTATAGTTTAAATAACAAAAATGTATAATCTATATATATAAAAGGGTAATGAAATTTCGGCCTATGACAAAACAACAAAACTACACATCCCAGAAACACTAAACTTGGCAGCACAACCCCTCATCCATGCCTCTACGTTCATACAACAAACAGCTCCAGCTAATCCAGAAAACGGCCAGGCTTTGAGACTGCAAGGCTATTCACTGCTATTCCACCTGGCCAACAAAGGATTCCCATAAGCCACAGCAACACGTGGCCGGGCACAGCTAGTCTATATATATAAAAGGAGAATGGCATCGCTCCACCGGGCAAAACAACAAAACTAAAGGCCCCCCAACCTAGAAAATTGACAACACAACCCCTCATCCACGTCTCTACGTTCTTACAAACAAACTACACATCCCTAGTAGAAAACGGCCAGGCTTTGAGACTGCAAGGCTATTCACTGCTATTCTACCTGGCCAACAAAGGATTCCCATAAGCCACAGCAACGCGTGGCCGGGCACAGCTAGTCTATATATATAAAAGGAGAATGGCATCGCTCCACCGGGCAAAACAACAAAACTAAAGGCCCCCCAACCTAGAAAATTGACAACACAACCCCTCATCCACGTCTCTACGTTCTTACAAACAAACTACACATCCCTAGTAGAAAACGGCCAGGCTTTGAAGCAGCGAGGCTATTCACTGCAATTCCAATTGGCCACAGCAATGCGTGGCAGGGCACAGCTAGTTGTAATATATAACTGTATTTAGTAAATCAAAAACTATTTACTACAATTATTTCCATCTACAACAATCTATGGTACCTTTTTCAGTTTCCACACTGATTTCTCTCTATTCTAGTTTCAATGTAGTCATGAATAATGAATAATAATATAATAATATAATGGTAATAATATGATAATATACTACAATAATAATAGAATAGTAATAGAATGATATAATGTATATATATAAATGTAATGTGCACAATTCCCATGGAGTAAACAACAAAACCACTGGACCAAATCACACCAAATTTGGCCACAAAAGACATAGTCATCCAATCAATCTGCGTGTCAGCAAAAATGGCTAGGCGTGTCAGTGCTGACATGCGTGTCATAGGTTGGCCATCCCTGACCTAGATATTCCTATAGAGATGTTCCCTTAGGTTAAATAACAACAATAACAACAATATTATTTTTCAAGTTGATATTTTTAAAAAAGCCTGAGTACCCATGCAGGCTGGGGATTCTGGAAGTTAATATCATCATTGTCATCATCTAAAAAGATGAAAATACAGGGTGTTTGAAAAAGAACTCCCTAGTTTTAATGAATTTATACTTAAAACTAGGGAGTTCTTTTTCAAACACCCTGTAGTGTCAAGCTACATTAAATCTACAGTAGGAGCCTGGCTTAGCACAGTGGGTTAAACTGCTAAAGCTGCAGAAATTCCTGCCAATCGAAAGGTTGGCAGTTCATCCCTGAGTTGAGGTGAGCACCTGCCGTCAGCCTCAGCTCCCTGCCCACCTAGCAGATTGGAAACAGAAATGTGAGTAGATAAATAGATACTGCTTTAAGGAGGAGGTAATAAAAGGCATCCATAGGGACATGTCGGCGGGTCGATCGGAGGACATCTAAGGATGACAAAGCTCCTTGGCATGGAAAATGGAACAATAACACCTCCCAGGGACAGAGTCGAGCACAGCCTCCAAGATGCCAGAAATAAGATGGGAAAAGCCTTTACCGGGTTGTTGTATGTTTTCCGGGCTGTATGGCCACGTTCCAGAAGTATTCTCTCCTTGTAGCACCTCAGGCTAGTTTCACCTTGCTTTATACACCAGGCTGCACACAGGTTGAAGTCTTTTGTAGTTTATTTGGAAATAGAGAATAAACAGTTCTTAAAAAGCAAAAGTAAAGTTCCAAAAGATTGTTGCAAAACAAGTCTTCAAAGAATAATCCAAGAGATCATAAGGCATAAAACAAGGTCCCATTAGAGCATGATGAAGTCCCATGAACATGAACACAAAGGCTGCAGGATAATCCAGGAAAACGAGAGCTTGCTTCTTGACTTGAGCGAGAAGTTGCTTTGACAAAGGTTTGTCTCCCAACACACTGTTTTAATACCCTTTGCAAAGCATGAAAGCATTTCTTTGGCCTCTGACCTCCTTCTTGTTTGCTATTCTAACACTCCTGCGAACCATGAATTCCAAATGGCCAGCTCGATCCAGAGATTCCGTTTCATCAAGACCAGACAGCTCGTTAGCATCAATCTGCTTGCTATCAGACTGAGAACTGTCCTTTTCTGAGTCAATTTGCACCTGGATAGTTTCAGTATCATCAACACCATTCCCTGCTGTGGGAAAACCTCCCTGTTCCTCATCTTCTATAACAGGAACACTCTGAACCTGAATTCCATAATTTTATTTATTTATTTATTAGACTTGTATATCGCTACTCCCAGTTTGGCTCGGAGCAGTTTACAGAAATAGATTAAAACAATACACTTAGCTTTAAAATAACAATAAAAACAATAAAAACAACAATAAAAGCAACAATAAAAACAGACATAGCCCCGAGTTTTTCACCCATTGAAAGCTTGTCGGAAGAGCAAGGTTTTGCAGGCTTTCCGAAAGGCAAGTAGGTCTCAGATAGTTCGAGTTTCAACTGGCAAGGCATTAGAGTCATCTTGAACCTCAATCCCATAATCCCCATCAGAGTCACTCTGAGGTTCCAGCTGAGTCACAACACTCCTGACGTTTCGCCCACATCTATGGCAGGCATCCTCAGAGGTTGTGAGCCTTTACCTCTGTTTATGTATTGTCTGTCCTTGTTAATTGCATAACGGCATTGAATGTATGCCGTATATGTGTTTTGTAGTTCAGAGAGATAGAGACAGATAGCAGCAAAATTCCTCCTTCCTTTTCTTCCCTTTGCTTTCCTTTCTCTCTCTTTTTCTGACTTTTATTTTTTTCACAAAATAATGTGATTGAGCCTGCAGGTCAGAACATCTTGCGATGGAGGACAAACTCCGCATCTCAGCATGACAAGGGATTCTGCGTATGACTCATCTCTCAACCTTTGGATCCATGCGCTGCCTCGCTGTTGCATCTGAAACGCTGCAGGGCTTTGGACCAGACCTTGGTGCTGAACCTCACCTCGTTTTGTTTGAGTTCTGCAAAACAGCAGAACTAAAACAAGCCGGGGATTAACTGTTCATGGGAAGCCATGAAAACACCCGTTTTCTCCTTTAGAGCTCTGTCTTTTGGGAAGCCCTCCTAATAGGGGACAGGCTTAAATGCAATCTTCAACAGCCTTAACCAATACAGAAAACTATCAATATGGATGAAATCACTGCATTTGAAAGATTTCATGAATCCCACCTTTGCCTTTGTAGAATCTACACTGATACGAATTTACACTCCTTTAACTGTCATGCCTCTTATGCTGTGGACTCATGGGAATTGTAGTTTTATAAGCCTTCTCTACCAATGAGTGCTGGTGCCTCAACAAACTACAACTCCCTTTGGTCAGACCTCACCTGGAATAATCCTGGGTCAAGTTCTGGACACCAAAATTCAAGAGAGATATTGCTATGCTGGAGCCCCTGGTGGCGCAGTGTGTTAAAGCACTGAGCTGCTGAACTTGCGGACCCAAAGGTCGTAGGTTCGAATCCAGGGAGCGGAGTGAGCGCCCACTGTTAGCCCCAGCTTCTGCCAACCTAGCAGATCAAAAACATGAAAATGTGAGTAGATCAATAGGTACTGCTCCAGCAGGAAGGTAACGGCGCTCCATGCAGTCATGCCAGTGGCCACATGGCCTTGGAGGTGTTTACGGACAACGCCGGCTCTTCGGCTTAGAAATGGAGATGAGCACCAACCCCCAGAGTTGGGGTTGGTGAAACCTTTACCTTTCTTTACTATTGATATGGTGGAAGGTGTTCAGAGAAGGGCAACCAAAATGGTCACAGATCTTGTTAATGTGGGATTTGTGTATTAGTAGTGTTTAAATGAAATTTGTGTCTAGCATGTATTGCATCATCCAGGAAATGCTATAGTGTGTAAAGAGTTAATTTTGTAAGAAGCTGTATTGACCTTGGATATGTGGCTGGAGCCAGATAGGAGTGTCCAGACTACAAGTGTGTTTGTATCATTGCTGATTGCATCAGATGAGTGCACTACTCTGACAGATCTGGAGGCCATGAATCTCTCTGAGGAGCAACTCCCATACAGCCATATAACACAGAAGATCAAGGCAGATAATCCACAATATCTGCTTTGAACTGGGTTATCTGAGTCCACACTGCCATATAATCCAGTTCAATGTGTGGAAGGGGCTTTAGAGAGCTAGTTATATTTATCTCGGTGAAGAGAAGGTTGAGATGTATAGGAGAGCCAAGTTTCAATATCATTGAGGAGGGAACAAGTTTGTTTGGTGCTACAGACTAGGACTAGGAGCAATGGATTCAAATTGCAGAAAAAGATATTTCACGTAAACATTTGGAAGAGCTGTTTGGCAGCAGAATATGTTGCCTTGGAGTCCTGTGGTCTCCTTCTCTGGAGGTTTTTAATCAACGGCCAGGTGGCCATCTTTAGGTAGGGCTTGTGTTGTGTCTTCCTAAAATGCAGAAGAGGGTTGGATTGGATGGTCCTTGGGATCTCTCCCAATTCTATGATATGAAACAGCTTGTCTTTGTTTCCACGTTTCCTTTCGTCCTTTTGGTCTTAAAATGCCATGCATGCGCATTGTTCTCCGCTGAGGACAACACAGGCTGGAGAGAGAGGGAGAGAGCCAAAGATGTTGAAAACAAAGGCCTCATTGAAACATTACTTTTTTTGTGAAGGTGCAATTGGGAACAGAAGGTCAGGTTCTACCGTGGCTGCCTTCAAGAATGCGCACAAAGGCATCTCAAAGCGTGACGTGACTTGGGGCCATTCTTCTGGCTTTGTGCCGCAGCCTTGGATCCTTGTGCATGGTTTTCGCCTTCCTGCGCAAGCAGAACCTCTGCCTGGGCTCGGCTCTATTGTTGCCAGAGGGACAATGCTTGGCCACGTTTCAATGGCCATACCTCTCCGCTCCTTCTTCCCAAACAGCCATGAATAGAAGGCAGGTGAGACACTTCTGCAGGAGAGAACACCTGGAGATCGGCGGTCCCGGGCAGGGACTTTCGACGGAGGTGATAACATGTTTGGAAGAATCCAGCTTTGGAAAGGTTTGCTATCATTCACCAAATAGGAAATGTCATGCCATGTGTCAGATCAGTTTGGGAGGATGTGGTTTCGCAAACAAGTCAACAAGAGTCAAATCTCACCAAGGATTTAACATTACAGGTTTGGAGAATAATCAAGAGATGGTGGATTGGCGGAGACTGATGCAATCCCGTTACGGAGAGCATTTTGGGGCTTCCATAATACACTTTTATATGTTGCAACATGGTTCAGGATAGAGGATCCAAGGCTTCCATGATAAGCTTTTACTTTCTGTCTACGGCTCCAACATGGTAAAGGGAAATGGGCCTCGATTCAATATTTAATTCATCCAAGTAGACGTCTCCATGCCTAAACATTAGGAAAAGCTTTAACTAGAAGAGCCATTCGACAGTGGCTTTTTTCCCACTTCAGAGCATGGTGGACTCTCCATCTTTGGAGACCTTTAAACTGAGACTGGGTGGACATCTTTAAGGACTGCTTTAGTGGTGTGTTCCTGCATGGCAGGGAATTGGATGAGACAACCCATGGTGCCATTCTGACTTTGTGCAAATTCTATGCAAAGTGGATGTTGCTGCAAAACAGCAATGAGATGATCTGTCATTTTGCCTCCTTTCCATTTCTTGTTTTTTTCCATTCCTAAACTTGGTTTGTAGAAGCATAATCCTATGCAGAAAGTCACCATTAAAGCACTGTCAAAAGGTGCCCCATCTAACCCGTGTTTAAAAATCTCCAAAGAAAAAGAGCCCTCCATCCTATGTTTATCATCAGCATATTCTTCCTAGAGTTTAATTCGGAACCTTTTTTTAATATACTCTGAAGTCCTTGTTTCATTTCCTACTTGGAGTAGCAGAAAGCCACTTTGGTCCATTATCTACATATTAACATATTTAGAGATAGCTAAGTAAACCTTCATCCTGAACTTTTGAGAATTTCTGCAATCCTGGTTCTGGTTTATCTTGCTCCAGATGTTCTTTTCAGCCACATTTTTCTGTGTTTTTCTCCCAATATGTCCATTTTTCTCTAGTATAACCAATGTTTTCAAGTCCTGGGAGAATAAATGTTTGGGAACATGATTGTCACCAATATAGGTACTTATGTTCATGTGTTCCCTTAATGCACACATTTCAGGGTGCATTTTTAATGAGCTGTTTCTACTCTTTGTAAATAAGACGAAACCTTGTAAAACTACAATTCCCAGGACTCTACAACATTGAGCCATGGCGGTTAAAGTAGTGTCAGGGAATGCTCAGAGGTTGTTTTACTAATTTCTTCCTCTGTAATGTAGCTTACACTCCCTGGTATTCATTAGCGGTCTCCTGTTCAAGGACCAACCAAGGCTGAGCTGGCTTAGCTTCCAAGACAGGATCTGGTGACTTTAGAGAAGGCAGGAGCCAATCTTTTTTCCCTTTGGGCCCCCCTTGGCACTAATTTGTTCCAAGTACATTGGAAGTGATGTGACATCTCTTCCAGCTGCTGTTTTGGACCATATTTGTACAATATTTTGGAAGAGTTTTTGAACTGAAACAGAGACTTTGGAGAGCTTTCAGGGGACATTTTTGGGGCCAAAAAGTGGGACCAAGGGTCTTTATTTAGTCCTGAGTTAGTCCTGAGGATGACTTATAGATCCTCAAAACCACATTGCAGCATATGATGTGAGGTTTCCACATCTGGCCATGGCAAAGAACCAGATGTGTGACTGTTACACTTATCATCTTCGATTAGTTGAATGCTGGGAGGCACTAAGTCCAACGCCAGTTGCCTGTCACTCTCAAAGAGCACGTCGGCTGCACCAGCCTTTGCCTTTGTGACGTCTCCATTGTTCAGAAAGGCGATGGGGCCATGGCATGCTTTGTTGTTTTTTGGCAGGCGTCTGTCGTTTCTGCTGAGTTAATGGAGCTATTTTACATGGAGAACTTCTAGGGATTGTCAAAATTAGGCCAATTAAGAGGCGTCATGCCACTCATCCCCTTTGGCATGGTACAGACAGTGCCATTCCGCATCATTGAGGCCTGGATTGCTCCTTCTGAAGAAAACGAGGGAGGGAGGGAGGAAGCTGGCCTGGATCATAAATGCTCCACAACCCTCAATATTTTAGGATCATAGCAGCACAGAGTTGGAAGAGATACCAAAGGCCATCCAGTCCAACCCATTCTGCCAGGCAGGAAGACACAATCCAAACCCTCCTGACAGGTGGCCATTCAACCTTCTCTTGTCCATATCCTTCTTGAATAGTGTTGCCCAGGACCAGATACAGTGTGATTCCAGGTGAGATCTGACTATCATCATTATAGGTTATCACTTGTGGCTGCTTTCCAAGTGTAAGGTCTTGGCACTGGGTCCATTGGTGACAGTAGAGACCTATTCTGGATCTGCATGTGGTTTCGCAGTTAAGGACATTCGTTTCCAGGTGGAAGGCGGTTCCGACAAGGGTTGGCTTGATGCACCTTCTTTCTCTTGTTGCATTTCTCCTTTTCGCCCTCCATTCGTGCCTCTTCAAATTCCACAGCACTGTTGCTCACAGCTGACTCCCAGTTAGAGCACACAAGGGCCAGGACTTCCAAGTTCTTTCTTGATGTCCATGCCAGTTTTTAAGGTTGGCTTTAAGCCCATCTTTAAATCTCTTTTGCTATCCACCGGCATTCCGTTTTCTGTTCTTGAGTTGGGAGTATAGCTGAGAGGTGATCTTTGGATAATGTCACATTGCATCCAGCAAAATTGATGGCAGATGATCATTGCTTCAATGCTGGTGGTCTTGCTTCTCCTTGCCGTTTGTCCGCCTGTTTTCTTCTCCCCCAGAGATTTGCAGGATTTTTTTTGGACGTAACGTGGATGAAATCGTTCCAGAAGTTGAGAGTGACGTTTGTAGACAGTCCACATTTTGCAGGCATACAGCAGGGTTGGGAGGATAAGAGCTTTATAAACAAGCACCTTGGTCTCCCTACGGATGTCCTGATCTTCAAACACTCTCTGCTTCATTCAGAAAAACGCTGCACTCGCAGAGCTCAGGCAGTGCTGTATTTCAGTGTCAATGTGGACTGTTGTGGAGAAGAGGCTGCCAAGGTAACAGAAATGGTCAACATTTTCTAACGTTACACCATTAAGCTGTATTTCTGGCAGTGCATAAGGATTGGCTGGTGACTGTTCGAAGAGCACTTTGGTTTTCTCAATCATAGAATCATAGAATCTTAGAGTTGGAAGAGACCATCGAGTCCAACCCCATTCTGCTAAAAAGCGGGGAAATCTCATTCAAAGCACCCCCAACAGATGGCCATCCAGCCTCTGTTTAAAAGCCTCCAAAAAAGGAGCCTTCATCACATGCTGAGGCAGAGAGTTCCACTGCTGAACAGATCTCACAGTCAGTAAGTTCTTCCTAATGTTCAGGTGGAGTCTCCATTTTTTGCATTTGTCCCTCTTGAACTTCATTTTGTTACTTTTGGCCCATCTCTCTAATCTGTTAAGACCGTTTTGAATTCTGCTCCTATCTTCTTGAGTAGTAGCTATCCCTCCCAATTTGGTGTCATCTGCAAACTTAATGATCATGCCTTCTAACTCTTCATCTAAGTCATTAATAAAGATGTGGAACAGAACCGGGCCCAGGACAGAACCCTGCGGCACTTCAATGAGAGGCCAAGCTTTTCATATGCTTCTGCAAGGAGGCTGAACAAATCAGAAGAGAATGGTGCTATGGACTTCCCTCAGCCTTGATGCTCTACTGCTATCAATGCAGCCTAGAATCACATTGGCTTTTTTAGCTGCTGCATCATGCTGTTGACTAAGGTCCAGGTTGTGATCTACTAAGACTCCTAGGCCCCTTCTTCACAGTCCTTATATGCCACACCAGAGCATGGCTCCACTTTAAATCCGGTTTCTGCCTACTGCAGAATTCTGGGGTTTGTAGTCTGGTGAGGCCCAGGACCTGCCTGGCTGAGCTGTTTAAAGTGGATTCAAAGTGTATCCAAGCTCTAGTGTGATGAAGTCCAGATTATCTGCTGATCCCAGATTATACAGCAGTGGAGACATATGATCCAGTTCAAAGAAGATAACCTGGGATCAGATCCTGGGATATAAGGACAATGTAGAAGGAGCCTGAGATCCCTTTCACTTGGTCTGTTTTGCAGGCAGGTGTCCCCCATCCTGTATCTGTGCTTTTCATTTTTATTGTTCAAGTGTAGTATGTACATTTCTCTCTATTGGAATTTATTTTGCTAGTCTTGGGCCACCTCTCTAATCTGTCAAAGACATTTGGGATCCTGATCCTGTCCTGTGGGGTATTAACCATCCCTCCTCATTTGTTGTCATCTGTAAATGTGACAATGATCCCTTCTGTTTCATCTTCCAAGTCATTGATAAAGAGGTTGAATGGCCCTGAATGAACTGAACACTGGTCACTTCTCTCCAGGAGAATGAAAATAAGTCATTGATCAGAAACACATTTTGGGTTTGACCACTCAACCCAATCCCAGCTCACCTGACAGTAGCATTGTCTAGCTCCCATTTTACTAGCAACTTTGCAAGAACATAATAGGCAGCTTTGCCAAAATCTTTACTGAAATTTAGATATACTACATCCACAGCATTTCCTTCATCTGCCAATCTTGTAAGGGTATCCAAAAAAAGAGAGATAAAGTTAGTCTGATTCCCACTTTAACTGCCATGGCTCAATGCTTTGGAACCCTGGGATGATGATGATAATAATAATAATAATAATAATAATAATAATAATAATAAGCAAGCCATCAGAACAAATGCAACTAAGGCCAAGATCGAAAAATCAGCTGATGACCCAAAATGCAGACTGTGCAAGGAAGTGGACGAAACCATTGATCATCTCCTCAGCTGCTGTAAGAAAATCGCACAGACAGACTACAAACAGAGGCACAACTATGTGGCCCAAATGATTCATTGGAACTTATGCCTCAAGTACCACTTCCCAGCAGTAAAGAACTGGTGGGATCACAAACCTGCAAAAGTCTTGGAAAATGAACACACAAAGATACTGTGGGACTTCCGAATCCAGACTGACAAAGTTCTGGAACACAACACACCAGACATCACAGTTGTGGAAAGGAAAAAGGTTTGGATCATTGATGTCGCCATCCCAGGTGACAGTCGCATTGATGAAAAACAACAGGAAAAACTCAGCCGCTCTCAGGACCTCAAGATTGAACTTCAAAGACTCTGGCAGAAACCAATGCAGGTGGTCCCAGTGGTGATGGGCACACTGGGTGCCATGCCAAAAGATCTCAGCCAGCATTTGGAAACAATAAACAGTGACAACATTACGATCTGCCAACTGCAAAAGGCCACCCGACTGGGATTCTGCGCGCATCATCCGAAAATACATCACAGTCCTAGACACTTGGGAAGTGTTTGACTTGTGATTTTGTGATACAAAATCCAGCATATCTATCTTGTGTGCTGTGTCATAATAATAATAATAATAATAATAATAATAATAATAATAATAACAACAACAACTTTATTTTTATACCCTGCCTCCATCTCCCCAAAGGGACTCCGGACGGCTTACATGTGACCCAGCCCAGGTGGTACAGACAATATAAAAACACAACAATAAAAACAAATCAGTAAGACATATTAAAATCAAAATTACAATAAAACATCATTAAATAAAAACCTGGGTAGGGTTCTAAAAGTGAACTGGGCCAGTTCATCTGTCAAGCTTGTAATTCTATCCAAATAGAGAGATAAGATTAGTCTGGTCCCCACTTTAACTGCCATGGCTCAAGGCTGTGGAACCCTGGGATCTGTAGTTTACATGTTCTTTATCCTCCTCTGCCAAAGAGTTCTGGTGCCTCACCAAACTACAAATTCCAGGATTCCAAAGCATGGAGGTATGGCAGTTTAAGTGGTGCCAAACTGCATTCATTCCACAGTGCAGATGTACACCAGTTTCTATTTCTTCTTGCATTGAGCCCGGTTCTAATTCTGTGTCAGCCACATGCATTTCTAACAACTCTTAGAAGTAACAGGATTCTCCTTTAACACCTAAAAGTTGCATTCCTCTCTCAGGTGAGCAATCTAGCCCTGCTGATGCACTCACCTGTGTCTTCACACAGAACCACTAGTGTTTGGAAACACCTTCTTACACTCTTAGGAATTTGTGTGATTGTTGCGAGGCATCTCCTGTTGTCCAGCCTGTGAGTATAAATCTCCTTATGAACAGTTTTGGAAAGAAAGCAGTCTTGGAAGGGGAAGGAGGGCTCTTTGGGAAGAAAAATTGAATTTGCTTTTGCAGTGTGGATTGTTTGGCTCTTTCTCCTTTGTGTGTGTTCAAGTCGTTTCCACTTCTTGCGATCCTAAAGACTTTTCTTGGCTGTTTGGTTGTGCATTTAAGTAAATGAGATCTAATTTGCCAAATAGTCACTGTTGAATGTTTTTAGGTTGAATGTTTTTATATTGTGGAATGATATTTTAAATTGTAAGTCGCTCGGAGCACTCTGGTGGAGAGCGACTAATTAAGAAATAAAGTGAAGTGAAGTGAAGATTTGTTCTGAAAAGTTTTGGCGTTGGCTGGCTCTGAGGCTGAGAGAGTGTGACTTGCTCCAGATCAATCAATAGGTTTTTATGGCTAAGCAATGTGCTGGCTCTCTCTCTCTAAAAACAAATGGTTGTTATGATGTGTTATACAATTATCCAAAATTGTTTTGGATCCCCATCCCCGAGTTTTGGAGTACAGTAGAGTCTCACTTATACAACATAAATGGGCTGGCAGAACATTGGATAAACGAAAATGTTGGATAATAAGGAAAAAACTATTAAACATCAAATTATGTTATGATTTTACAAATTAAGAACCAAAACATCACGTTTTACAACAACTCGACAGAATGAGCAGTTCAATACACAATAACGTTATGCAGTAATTACTCTATTTACAAATTTAGCACCAAAACATCGCAATGTATTGAAAACATTGACTGCAAAAACACAGACTATTAAAAGGTGGACTGCGTTGGATAATACAGAACGTTGGATAAGTGAGACTCTACTGTACTTATATTTGCACCAGGGTCTATCTATGCTTTAATGCAAGAAAGGAGTGCGCAACTGCGCATGGTGTGCCTAAAAACTCCAAACTCTGATCTCATGAATGTCTACCAATGTATGTCCCATAGACTTCAGTAAGATTGACTCTGAACAAACTATATAACAAAAGTCTGTGGTTTTTGTATTACTTTTAAATTGACATTTTAAAGATATGGATGATTTTAATATGTATATTTAACCTGTGTTTTTAATCTATATATACTCGGGTGAGGGTCCTGGTTGGCTTATATTTGGGTCAGCTTATACTCGAGAATATATGGTATATTTATTATTTTTCTCTATTATTATTGGTATTACTACATTTATTTTTTTTCTCTATTATTGTTGCAACTATTACATTTATTTTACTCTATTTTTATTATTATTATTAATATGTTTATTATTTCACTCTGATCTTATTATTATTATTGCATTTATTATTTTACTCTATTTATTATTATTACATGTATTATTTTACCTTATTATTATTATTACTATTACATGTATTATTTTACTCTATTATTATTAAAAGGATACGTAAGCACATTGACATTGAAGAAGATGAGAATAATGGTTTGATCCGAGTTGGACAGTCTTATCTTAAATTTGAGCTTTATGTAAATATTCAAAAACATTTAACCTACTGATGCCTCAATTAATGCAATTTTATTGGTATCTATTTTTATTTCTGAAATTTACCACCTTCGGCTTATACTGGAGTCAATGTTTTCCCCGTTTTTTGTGGTAAAATTAGATGCCTCGGCTTATATTCGGGTTGGCTTATACTCGAGTATATATGGTATGTGTTTTGAATGCTTTTTGTGTGCTTTTAGATATTCATTGTATTTTAATTCTATGTTGTAACCTGTCTCAAGGCTTCGGAGAAAGGCGAGTCATAATAATTGTAATAATAATAATAATAATAATAATAATAATAATAATAATTATCCCAAGTGTTTGCTGGCGGAATGTGTGCATATAAATGCTCACAACAACCCAATATCTTACCTATCTAATCTATCTATCTCCCCAAAAGCCCTGTAATATAGACTGAAGTGAGAAGGTACATTTTAAAATCCATTTCTGGATTCAACCCCAGAAGCCATAGCTTGCATCCTCATAATTTATAGTTACCGTTGCTTTCTGTTAAGGTTTATTAGCACCACAAACTGGGCGAGAAAAATTGGTTCTTGCAAGATGTTCATTTTTGCCCACTGAGCAATAATAACCTGCCTCTTTCTGTATTGTGGGAGAAATTTAATAAATGGTATTAAATGAATAACTTTTGCCACCTCAGCAGGGGCGGATAGGAGACGCACAATAAAAGGTGGGGGGGAAATGAACTAAATCGCCCAATATGTGGAAAATTCAATTAATTATTTGAAAAAACAGAGAGCCCTTTGCATACAATGGGCAGCTTTCCAGATTTCTAGATGAAAATGCTGCATGCAATTATTCAATTTGTCATAAGTACCGGATGGTTAGTGTTGGCAAACATTTCAGGGTTGGGTTTTCTTTGGAGGAAAAGCAACCCAGAGCCTTGAAGCATCTCAAAGACTCATTTATTTTCCCCTAAATTTTCATGGAGGCTTTTTATATGTAAGAGAACAACACCTGGGAGTATTTTAATAAATCAAACGCAGAAATAATCCTTAGAACATTCTCTTTAATGACCACTATTCGCTTTTCCACATCATCACCAGACAATTGGATACATTTCTGCCAACAATGAACAAGTTTTCTGAAGCCGTCACGGAAGAAGTCGACACTCTGTTTCCGCAACCGGTGTCTCACAGAACCCATCGTGCACAGATCTTCCGAGAGCCAAGCAAAGCAATAATGTGACTCACACATTCTTGTGAAATGCCGATTATGCTTGAAATTTCTGAGTGATACGACAATAGACCTGAATCAATTTGTCAACCTTTTGCTTGTGAAACTCGGTAGTTGCTGTCACAGGACATCCAATTCTTTGTTTGTCACACAAGTCAGATGTTCCCACCTCAACATCTTGAAACTTACTCGCCCAACGACGCACAGGACTCACATCAACACAATCACCACAAACAGCTTGCTAGTTGTTGGAATGGTCCAGCATTTCTGTGTTCTCAAATAATATCCTGTGTCCAGGCTCGTTCATCAAATGCTCTGCTATGGCTGATTTCTCTGGTTGAATTAGTCTGCAGTGCCTTTCATGTTCTTTGATTCTTGTTTGGGCAATGCTGCGTTTGGTAGTCCCTCTGTAGACTTGTCCACAGCTGCATGGTATCCAGTAGACTCCTACAGAGGAGAGAGGATCCCTCTTGTCCTTCGCTGACCGTAGCATTGGTTGGATTTTCTTTGTGGGTCTGTAGATAGTTTGTAGGTTGTGCTTCTTCATCAGCTTGACTATGCGGTCAGTGGTTCCCTTGATGTATGGTAAGAATACCTTTCCTCTGGGTGGATCTTTGTCTTGACTCTCATGGCTTGTTCTTGGCCTTGCAGCTCTTCTGATGTCTGTGGTGGAGTCTCCATTGGCCTGTAGAGCCCAGTTTAGGTGGTTGAGTTCACCTTGGAGGAGGTGAGGTTCGCAGATTCTTTGTGCACGGTCTGTCAGGGCTTTGATTGTGCTCCTTTTTTGACTTGGGTGATGGTTGGAGTTTTTATGAAGGTATCTATCTGTTTGTGTAGGTTTTCTGTAAACTGTGTGGCCCAATTGTTGATTGAGTTTGCGGATGACCAGAACATCTAGAAATGGCAGTTTTCCTTCCTTTTCTTTTTCCATGGTGAATTGGATGTTTGGGTGGATGCCCAGTGACAAAGGACGCTTGCCACACCCTGGACTCTCCACAGATATATATTCTTTCCTTTCCTTACTTAGTTTATCCATACCTCACAACCTCTGAGGATGCCTGCCATAGATGTGGGCGAAACGTCAGGAGAGAATACTTCTGGAACATGGCCACACAGCCCGAAAGACATACCACAACCCTATGATCCCGGCCATGAAAGCCTTCAACAACACAACACAACTATTTGATGCTAAGGCTTCCTGCCAAATGGAATAGTAGAGGAGAGTCTACAGAACAAGCCAGGACCTGCCACAGACCAGGACCACCATCTGTTGAGGAGTTACGAAGGTGGAGGCATTACTTTTCATTCAACCCTCGTATTTTGTGCATTGGCCTACCTTTGTTCCTAACAGTTCGGAGAGAAAACCAGGGATATCAGTCTAACAACTGAGAAACCTAAATTGCCTTGTATGAATACTAGTGGATGTTTATCACTAAGGAGAAGGTTGATTCAAGTGAGTTTTTAACTCTTCTTGGGAAGGTCATACTTTACAAAAAAGTTATGATTATTCTAAATCCTGTAAAGGCCAGTTCATCTCCAAAAAAAGTCACAGTTCCAAATGGTTTTGGAGATTCAGGTTTGTCAAATGGTTATGTCGCTAAAAAGTCATGCTTTTCCAAATGTATGTGTGCATGAAAACCATCTCTTATGGTTCTTCCTTTTGCAAGAATAAAGTTAGCTGCCTGGGATAATTGGGTGCCAGAAAGAAACCCCTTTGGCTACTGTTTTGAATTAACATCCACCCCAAAAGTTATGCAAGCACGGTTTGAAAAGCCGCGTTTGATCTTGAGCATGTTTTACAAAGTGAATATTACAAGTTCTGTAAACACTTTGGGTTTTAATATGTGCTTAATGGAAGAAATGGGGCCGTGGGTGAAAAAAGTGAATTTCTCGCCGGGGCTGTGCTTGAAAACATGACACTCACTCCTATATATAAAGTTCTTAAGTGACAAGAAAATGAGCGACGGAGGCCTACCGCTGTCTGGATATAAATTAAGACGTCTCCGGTGACTCGTGTCTAGCCTGGTGTCATCAGTACTACCTCGTTGCTCTTAGTTGTAATGAATATTCCCTGAGCAACCGCTTTGCAAACTGAGATCGGTGGATGATGATGTCTCTTTGGTGGCTATTTTTCCTTTTTATTTTTTTGCTTAAAATGATAGTTTTTCCTCTATGTGTTGGAACCATAGTCCCTATCATCACCAGATATGATATGATGGGGATGATGGGAATTATAGTCACTGGAAAAAAATATTTGGTTAGGATATTGATGGGAAAAGGTGCAATAAAATGGAATAAAATTGAATTATCTATAGGACCAAGAACAATTAGAAAACATGTTCAATACAAAAGGCAAGAATTCCTGATTACTAATTTTCTATATGCATAATACTGTATATACTTGAGTATAAGCCTAGTTTTTCAGCCCTTTTTTTAAGACTGAAAAAGCCCCTCGGCTTATGCTCGGGTGAGGATCCTGGTTGGCTTATATTTGGGTCAGCTTATACTCGAGAATATATGGTACATTTATTATTTTTCTCTATTATTATTGGTATTATTACATTTATTATTTTTCTCTATTATTGTTGCTACTATTACATTTATTTTACTCTATTATTATTATTATTATTATTATTATTAATACATTTATTATTTCACTCTGATATTATTATTATTATTATTATTATTATTATTGTTGTTGTTGTTATTGTTATTGTTGCATTGATTATTTACTCTATTATTACTTGTATTATTTTCCTGTATTTATTATTATTACTATTATTACATGTATTATTTTACTCTATTATTATTAAAAGGATACATAAACACATTTACATTGAATAATGATTGGGTCAGATTTGGACAGTCTTATCTTAAATTACAGTTTAATGTAAATATTCCAAAACATTTAACCTACTGATGCCTCAATTAATGTAATTTTATTGGTATCTATTTTTATTTCTGAAATTTACCACCTTCGACTTATACTGGAGTCAATGTTTTCCCAGGTTTTTTGTGGTAAAATTAGGTGCCTCGGCTTATATTCGGGTCAGCTTATACTCGAGTATATACGGTATTTTACTTAATGTGTTGTCGGACGCTTTCATGGCTGGAATCACAGGGTTGTTGTGTGTTTTCTGGGCTGTATGGCCATGTTCCAGAATACTTCTGGAACATGGCCATACAGCCCAGAAAACACACAACTATCCCATATTTTTCTTACTTTACTTACTTAGACTATCCTTCGTTGCCCCAGTATGATGGCCTTTACAAGTGCAGTGTCTTGGTGGTGGATTCGTAAGTGATTGTGAAGCCAAATTCTTGACCTACATGTTCTTCCATGGTGAGGACATCGATTTCCAGGTAAAAGGCAGTCCCAGTCCGGGTTGGCTTGACGCACCTTCCTCTTGGCATATTTCTCCTTTTCACCCTCCATTCGTGCCTCTTCGAATTCCACAACACTGCTGGTCACAGCTGACCTCCAGTTAGAGCGCTCAAGGGTCAGGGCTTCCCAGTTCTCAGTGTCTGTGCCACAGTTTTTAAGGTTGGCTTTAAGCCCATCTTTCAGTCTCTTTTCCTATCCACCAACATTCTTGAGTTGGGAGTATAGTAACTGCTCTGGGAGACAATGATTGGGCATTCGGACAACGTGGCCAGTCCAGCAGAGTTGATGGCATAGGAGGATTACTTCAATGCTGGTGGTCTTTGCTTTTTCTTCCAGCATGCTGACATTTGCCTGTCTTCCCAAGAGATTTGCAGGATTTTTTTGGAGGCAACACTGATGGAATCATTCCAGAAGTTGAGAGTGAAATTTGTAGATGGTCCACGTTTCTCAGGCATATAACAGTGTTGGGACAACAATAGCTTTATAAACAAGCACCTTGGTATCTCTATGGATGTCTTGATCCTCAAACACTCTCTGCTTCTTTCGGAAGAATGCTGCGCTCGCAGAGTTCAAGCGGTGTTGTATTTCAGTGTCAATCATGACTTTTGTGGAGAGGTGGCTGCCAAGGGAGCGGAAATGGTCAACATTTTCTAATGTTACACCATTAAGTCATATTTCTGGCATTGCAGAGGGATTGGCTGGTGCCTGCTGATAGAGCATTTTGGTTTTCTCGATGTTCAATGAGAGGCCAAGCTTTTTGTAAGCTCTGCAAAGAGGCCTGACCAAAGTAGAAGAGAATGGTACTATGGATTTCCCTCAACCTTAACCCTTTACTGCTATTCATGCAGCCTAGAATCTCATTGACTTTTTAAGCTGCTAGATTACACTTCATTCGGAAGAATGCTGCGCTCGCAGAGCTCAGGCAGTGTTGTATTTCAGTGTCAATGTTGACTTTTGTGGAGAGGTGGCTGCCAAGGGAGCGGAAATGGTCAACATTTTCTAATGTTACACCATTAAGTCATATTTCTGGCATTGCAGAGGGATTGGCTGGTGCCTGCTGATAGAGCATTTTGGTTTTCTCGATGTTCAATGAGAGGCCAAGCTTTTTGTAAGCTCTGCAAAGAGGCCTGACCAAAGTAGAAGAGAATGGTACTATGGATTTCCCTCAACCTTAACCCTTTACTGCTATTCATGCAGCCTAGAATCTCATTGACTTTTTAAGCTGCTAGATTACACTTCATTCGGAAGAATGCTGCGCTCGCAGAGCTCAGGCAGTGTTGTATTTCAGTGTCAATGTTGACTTTTGTGGAGAGGTGGCTGCCAAGGGAGCGGAAATGGTCAACATTTTCTAATGTAACACCATTAAGTCATATTTCTGGCATTGCAGAGGGATTGGCTGGTGCCTGCTGATAGAGCATTTTGGTTTTCCTGATGTTCAATGAGAGGCCAAGCTTTTTGTAAGCTTCTGCAAGGAGGCCTGACCAAAGTAGAAGAGAATGGTACTATGGATTTTCCTCAACCTTAACCCTATACTGCTATTGATGTAGCCTAGAATCTCATTGGCTTTTTTAGCTGCTAGATTACACTTCATTCGGACGAATGCTGCGCTTGCAGAGCTCAGGCGGTGTTGTATTTCAGTGTCAACCTTGACTTTTGTAGAGAGGTGGCTGCCAAGGTAGCAGAAATGGTCAACATTTGCTAACATTACACCATTAAGCTATATTTTTCTCAGTACATAGGGATTGGCTGGTGCCTGCTAGAAGAACACTTGGTTTTCTTGGTTCAGTGAGAGGCCGAGCTTCTCGTATGATTCTGCGAAGGTGTTTAGAGTAGCTTGTAGGTCTTCTGAATGCACACAGCCTACGTTATCATTGGCATATTGAAGTTCTATAATAGATGTTGTTTTGACCATGGATTTTGCTTCCAGTTTTTTGAGGTTAAATATCTTACCATCTGTCCGACAGATGATTTCCACTCTGGTGGGAAGCTTCCCATTAACAAGATGAAGTATCATAGCGACGAAGATGGAAAATAAGGTTGGGGCAATAACACATCCCTGAAGGCATACTGTTTGCTGAATGCTGGGCTTTGAATATAACATTATTGCAAAATGTGACCATTGCATAAAGTATGTTTGCTCTCTCTCTATATAATGTTTTCACAGCTTAAGAACCCCAAAGTTTGCATTATTACCGCACAATAAGCCTATTTGCTGAAACTTGCGTTGACCTTTGATTCAAGTAAATACATTGACAGTCAGATTTATATTTGATTAATGGTTCTGCTCTTTAAAAGTTATGTCTTCTGTCTGAAGAGAGAAGTGGACCTTTTGTATGATACTCAACAAATTTCTAACCTCCCGGGTTTTTGCTGAAGTTGGTGTGGCTATATACAACATGAGCATATTTTAAAATCCAAAATACTCCAAAATGCAAAATTATCCATTTTGCTGGCTGAAATAGTGACACCTTTGCTTTCTAGTGGTTTTAATGTATGTAAACTTTGCTTCATGCACAAAAATATTTAAAATTATTGCATTTAAAATCACTTCAAAGCTATGTATGTAAGGCATATTTGAAACATAAATGAATTTTGGGTCCCATCTCCAAGATGATATAATGTGTAGACATGCAATACTAAAAAATCTGGAGAAAAATAAAATCCCAAATATGACTCTGTTTAAAAGCAGAAAAGACTAAACACCTTGTGAAACTGGATTTGCATTTATGTTCATGTGGTATTATGTCCTAATTGCTGTATGTTTTTAACTTGTATGTTTTCTATTGTATTGGAAACCACCTTGAGTCCCTTGAGGAGATAGGGCGGTACATAAATAAAGTTGTTGTTGTTGTTGTTGTTATTAACTGCAACTCCCATTATTCCTTAGCATTTAGCCATGGTGGTTAAAGTGTTATTAAACCACATTAATTCTACAGTGTAGATACAACCCAAATCAAATCATGACAACCATGACAGTGTAGATACGCCCCAAATCAAACCATGACAACACACCATAAATTGACGAATTGATTATTTATTCTCATCTCCCCGAATGACCACCAACTAGACCCAAACGAAAAATACCCTAAGCCTGTGCCTTGGTTGAATGTAGTTGCATTCGAAAATGGAACTTCTCCAAAGTTTGTGAAGGATCTGTTTCAAGAGTCATTGTGGATCTCCTCCTCTGGATGGCCATCTGTCGGGAGTGTTTGAATTGTGTCTTTTTGCCTAGCAGGGAGGTTGGACTGGATGACCTCTCCCAACTCTGTGATTCTATGATCAAGAAGGAAGTGGTCAGTTGTCAGCAGCAGCCACAGCTTCTAATGTTTCCAAGTGCGGAACAGCGTGGATATTAATCATGCGGTGGAAATATTACTAAGTACCATCCAAATACAAGAACTAACCCATCTGCTGACCTTTTAATCATTTTTAAAAAATTCCCAGGGATTGCTAATAGCCAGGTGCAGAACCCATGAGCTTGGCTATTAATCACCATTATATAGACGGCTCCTTTTGCTTGCATTTCATTGCCTTTTCAAGCATTCAGCAGCGCATCACCAGCCGGCTGACCAGTGCGGAGCAGAGCAGACCTTGGGTATGCCTCTTCCATTATTATTATTTTTAAGTGGCATTGGAAGCGGGGTGGAATGATTAATGCAACCAATTACCACCTCATTGACTTAATAGGAGAATTAAATTAAAGTTCTCCATGGAGAGATAGTCACAGTCTCCAAGTTTATTTTACCAGGAGTGGTAGTGTGAGAATGTGCTTTGCCAGTTGGCATGACTTGTAGCAGGAGTCTCCGAACTGAAGATCATGGGCTGGATCCGGCCTGCCAAGGTCTTTTGACCCGATCCGGCCCGTGCCACACTTGCAAAGGAAGGGAGGAAAACTGTTCCGGTCCAGCTTCCCTGTCCGAATGTATCTCCTCCTATGAACTATCTCGGAGGTTAAAATCTTCTGGGGAGGCCCTGCTCTCGGTCCCACCTGCGTCGCAAGTGCGGTTGTTGGGGATGACACACAGTGTTGCACCTCAGGCTAGTTTCACCTTGCTTAATACACCAGGCTGCACACAGGTTGAAGTCTTTTGTAGTTTATTAGAAAATAGAGACTAAACAGTTCTTAAAAAGCAAAGGTAAAGTTCCAAAACAAGGCTTCAAAGAATAATCCAAGAAATCACAAGGAATCAACAAGGTTCCATTAATGCATGACAAAGTCCCATGAACATGAACACACAAAGGCTGCAAGATAATCCAGGAAAATGAGAGCTTGCTTCTTGGCTTGAGCGAGAAGTTGCTTTGACAAAGGTTTGTCTCCCAACATACTGTTTTAATACCCTTTGCATAGCATGAATGCATTTCTTTGGTCTCTGACCTCCTTCTTGTTTGCTATTCTAACACTCCTGCGAACCCTGAATTCCAAACGGCCAGCTTGATCTAAAGGCTCAGTTTCATCAAGGCCAGACAGCTCGTTAGCATCAATCTGCTGGCGGCTATCAGACTGAGAACTATCCTCCTTTTCTGAGTCACTTTGCACCTGGCTAGTTTCAGTATCATCAACACCATTCCCTGCTGTGGGAAAGACTCCCTGTTCCTCATCTTCTACAACAGGGACACTCTGAACCTGAATCCCATAATCCCCATCAGAGTCACTCTGAGGTTCCAGCTGAGTCCCAACACACAGGGCCTTCTCGGTGGTGGCTCCTCAGCTCTGAGACTTTCTTCCCAGTGAAATTAGATCAGCGCCTTCCCCCGTGGCCTTTTGAAAGAAAACTAAGACATGGTTGTAGGGCCAGGCGTTTGGCCAACAAGGCAGTGCAAAGACTTACAAAGAAACATGTGCAGTGACGATTGGAATGGCCATGCTGTACAATTTCTGGATCATGTGATTTTAATATTTATATAAGGATGCTTTTAATGCTTTCTCTGAGTGTTACATGTTGTATATGCCTATGCTTACATTGTTTTAATGGTTTTAATTTATGGTTATATGTCTGTGTCTAGCTATAGTGATTTTTTAAATTATATAGTATACTAGCTGTGCCCGGCCACGCGTTGCTGTGGCGAAGTCTGGTGGTATGGGAAATAAAGTATTGAGGAATTGGTGGTAGTTAAGGTCAAGGGTAAAGGTTTTCCCCAGACATTAAGTACAGTCGTGTCTGACTCTGGAGGTTGGTGCTCATCTCCATTTCTAAGCCGAAGAGCCGGCGTTGTCCGTAGACTCCTCCAAGGTCATGTGGGATGACTGCATGGAGCGGCGTTACCTTCCCGCCGGAGCAGTACCTATTGATGCACTCACATTTGCATGTTTTTGAACTTCTGGGTTGGCAGAAGCTGGGGCTAACAGTGGGGGCTCTCTCCGCTCCCCCAATTCAAACCTGTGGCCTTTCGGTCCAGAAGTTCAGCAGCTCAGCGCTTTAACACGCTGCGCCATCAGGGGATATTATTTCCTAAAGGTTGTGAATATACAATATTTCTGATTGGTTTTTTTTGTTTGTTGGAGGCAAGTATGAATGCTGCAATTAGGAAAAATGATTAGGATGCAATGGCCTTGCAGCTTTAAAGCCTGGCTGTTTCCTCCCTGAGTGAATTTTTTGTTGGGAGGTGTTAGCTGGCCCTGATTGTTTCGTGTCTGGAATTCCCTTGTTTTCAGAGTGGTGTTGTTTGCGATATTTTATGTGCTTCTACTGTCTGTGGCCCTGAGAAAACAGAGGATTTTCCAGACTTTGATGATAGGAATACTTTGTTGGGAGGTGTTAGCTGGCCCTGATTGTTTCCTGTGTGGAATTCCCGTTTATTTACTGTCCTGGTTTTAGAGATTATATTGTTCTGCATTATTCTATCCCAGTAATTATTTCATATTAAAGAAGAATCTCACTTATCCAACATTCGCTTATACAATGTTCTGGATTATCCAACGCAGTCTGCCTTTTCATAATCAATGTTTTTGTAGTCAGTGTTTTAAATTCATTGTGATATTTTAGTGGTAAATTTGTAAATACAGTACAGTAGAGTCTCACTTATCCAACATAAACGGGCCGGCAGAACGTTGGATAAGCGAATATGTTGGATAATGAGGAATTAAGGATAACCCTATTAAACATCAAATTAAGTTATGATTTTACAAATTAAGCACCAAAACATCATGTTAGACAACAAATTTGTCAGAAAAAGTAGTTCAGTACACAGTAATGCTATATAGTAATTACTGTATTTATGAATTTAGCACCAAAATATCACGATATATTGAAAGCATTGACTACAAAAATGCATTGGATAATCCAGAACGTTGGATAAGCGAGTGTTGGATAAGTGAGACTCTACTGTAAATACTACATAGCATTACTGCGCATGGAACTACTTTTTCTGTCAAATTTGTTGTATAATATGATGTTTTGGTGCTTAATTTGTATAACGATGACCTAATTTGATGTTTAATTGGCTTTTCCTGAATCCCTTCTTATTATCCAACATATTCACTTATCCTGCCGGCCTGTTTACGTTGGATAAGTGAGACTCTACTGTATATTTCTAATCTTATATTATCTGCTCAGAACTGGATTATATCAGGCTCCTTCTACACAGCTGTATAAAATGCACACTGAAGTGGATTATATGGTAGTGCGGAGTCAAGATAATCCAGTGGAAAGCAGATAATATAAGATTATAAATGGGTTATATAGCTGTGTGGAAGGGCCTTGAGTCTACACTGCCATATAATCCAGTGCAAATCAGATAATCTGTGGAAGAAGCCTAAGTGAGGCCTAAGTCTGCCTGTCCCCTAACTGAAACCTGGCTGTCCCTTGGTTGCTAGGCAACCAAGTGGGCAGAGATTAGCCCTCTAAACTGGCAGCAATTGGATAAAAAAAATTATTGCTCTCCCTCTAATTAGGACTTTATTTTTCTTTTCTTTTTGTTGTATCAACCTTGAGGCGTGGATGATGGGTTGTGTTGTCAAATTTTGAGGTTGGGGGGCCTGTACTTTTGTTGTTTTGTGAATTGCCGTGATGCAATCACTCTTTTATATATATAGATAGTATATATGTTGGCATGGCATTCCTGACATTAACATATTGTATACTGCCTTGAGTGTCCCCAGGGCTGGGAAGAGTGGTATATAAATAAATATACTAAATACTCAATAAATAAATATATAAAATAGAGAGGAAGGAAGGAAGGAAGGAAGGAAGGAAGGAAGGAAGGAAGGAAGGAAGGAAGGAAGGAAGGAAGGAAGGAAAGAAAGGAGGGGAGAAAGGGAGAAAAGGAGGGAAGGAAGAAGAGAATGAAGGAAGGAAGAAGAAAAGGAAGGAAGGAAGGAAGGAAGGAAGGAAGGAAGGAAGGAAGGAAGGAAGGAAGAGAAGGAGAAAGGAAGGAACGAAAGGATAGAAAGGGGAAAATGAATGGATGAGAAAAGGAAGGGAATGGGAGACAGGTGGGAAGGAAGGAAGGAAAGAAGGACGGAGAAAAGGAAGGAGAAAAGGAAGAGAAGGCGAAGGAAGGAAGGAAGGAAGGAAGGAAGGAAGGAAGGAAGGAAGGAAGGAAGGAAGGAAAGGAGGGGAGAAAGGGAGAAAAGGAGGGAAGGAAGAAGAGAATGAAGGAAGGAAGAAGAAAAGGAAGGAAGGAAGGAAGGAAGGAAGGAAGGAAGGAAGGAAGGAAGGAAGAGAAGGAGAAAGGAAGGAACAAAAGGATAGAAAGGGGAAAATGAATGGATGAGAAAAGGAAGGGAATGGGAGACAGGTGGGAAGGAAGGAAGGAAAGAAGGACGGAGAAAAGGAAGGAGAAAAGGAAGAGAAGGCGAAGGAAGGAAGGAAGGAAGGAAGGAAGGAAGGAAGGAAAGGAGGGGAGAAAGGGAGAAAAGGAGGGGAGAAAGGGAGAAAAGGAGGGAAGGAAGAAGAGAATGAAGGAAGGAAGAAGAAAAGGAAGGAAGGAAGGAAGGAAGGAAGGAAGGAAGGAAGGAAGGAAGGAAGGAAGGAAGGAAGGAAGAGAAGGAGAAAGGAAGGAACAAAAGGATAGAAAGGGGAAAATGAATGGATGAGAAAAGGAAGGGAATGGGAGACAGGTGGGAAGGAAGGAAGGAAAGAAGGACGGAGAAAAGGAAGGAGAAAAGGAAGAGAAGGCGAAGGAAGGAAGGAAGGAAGGAAGGAAGGAAAGGAGGGGAGAAAGGGAGAAAAGGAGGGAAGGAAGAAGAGAATGAAGGAAGGAAGAAGAAAAGGAAGGAAGGAAGGAAGGAAGGAAGAGAAGGAGAAAGGAAGGAACAAAAGGATAGAAAGGGGAAAATGAATGGATGAGAAAAGGAAGGGAATGGGAGACAGGTGGGAAGGAAAGAAGGACGGAGAAAAGGAAGGAGAAAAGGAAGAGAAGGCGAAGGAAGGAAGGAAGGAAGGAAGGAAGGAAGGAAGGAAGGAAGGAAGGAAGGAAGGAAGGAGGGAGGGAGGAAGGAAGGAAGGAAGGAAGGAAGGAAGGAAGGAAGGAAGGAAGGAAGGAAAGGAGGGGAGAAAGGGAGAAAAGAAGGGAAGGAAGAAGAGAATGAAGGAAGGAAGAAGAAAAGGAAGGAAGGAAGGAAGAGAAGGAGAAAGGAAGGAACAAAAGGATAGAAAGGGGAAAATGAATGGATGAGAAAAGGAAGGGAATGGGAGACAGGTGGGAAGGAAGGAAGGAAAGAAGGAAGGAGAAAAGGAAGGAGAAAAGGAAGAGAAGGCGAAGGAAGGAAGGAAGGAAGGAAGGAAGGAAGGAAGGAAGGAGGGAGGGAGGGAGGGAGGGAGGGAGGGAGGGAGGAAGGAAGGAAGGAAGGAAGGAAGGAGGAAGGAGGGAGGGAGGGAGGGAGGGAGGGAGGAAGGAAGGAGAGAAGGAAGGAAGGAAGGAAGGAGAGAAGGAAGGAGAGAAGGAAGGAAGGAAAGGAGGGGAGAAAGGGAGAAAAGGAGGGAAGGAAGAAGAGAATGAAGGAAGGAAGAAAGGAAGGAAGGAAGGAAGGAAGGAAGGAAGGAGAAAAGGAAGGGAGGGAGGGAGGGAGGGAAGGAAGGAAGGGAAATGTGGGAAGGAGGGATAGAGGTTAGTGTTAGGTCAAGCTTTTTCCAAAGTGATATTTCTTCCCTAGGAAGACATTGACGTTGTTCAGGAACAACTTGAAGGCATGCAAACAACCAAAATAGGTGGTTTATGCGTTTCTGGTTTTTGGGAGAGAGTCTTGCAGACAAGTGGCAACTGTGGGCATCTGTGGAGCTTGGAAATGAATCCATTTTGGACTTTAATCTGAATTTTCATGTAGTTGCCCCAGACTCAGTTCAGCACCTTGGATAGCTCCATTATTGCCTGGAATCCTATTGTTTAGCCCCAGTTAGAGTCAATCTATTGAATGTTGAGCCCACACAAAGGTTGAGCAAATTGATTCTACAGTAACACTATGCAACAAAAATTGAAAACATTTTCTGTTCCTGGTTTGAAAGTATGATTTCCTGTTTAATTGTGCGGTCCTTACTTTGAAAGTAGTTGTACTACTCCAGAAACTTTGTTTTTGTGGCTGCCATAAACAATGTTGAATTGTGTTGTCGAAGGCTTTCATGGCCAGAATCACTGGCTTGCTGTGAGTTTTCCGGGCTGTCTGGCCATGTTTCAGAAGCATTCTCTCCTGACTTTTCACCCACATCTATGCCAGGCATCCTCAGAGGTTGTGAGGTCTGTTGAAAACTAGGCAAGTGGGGTTTACATATCTGTGGAATAATATCCAGGGTGGGAGAAAGAACTCTTGTCTGTTGGAGGAAAATGTGAATGTTGGAATTGGCCAGCTTGATTAGCATTGAATGGCCTTGCAGCTTCAAAGCCTGGCTGCTTCCTGCCTATGTTGAATTGGTTGAGGCTCGATGAGAGATTCATTGAAAAACTTGTCAAAGGATTTCATAGCTGGAATCACTGGATTGCTATGGGTTTTCCAGGCTGTATGTCCATGTTCCAGAAGCATTCTCTCCTGATGTTTTGCCCATATCTATGGCAGACAACGTCTGAGGATGCCTGCCATAGATGTAGGCAAAACGTCAAGAGAGAATGCTTCTGGAACATGGCCATAAAGTCTTAAAAATGCACAACAACCCATTGAAAAACTATTGCAAAATGTGCTGCAGCATGTATCTCCCGCAGAAAGAAAGTTTTTGCTGTTTAATAAACTGTATGTTTTTTATGATAGAACCAATTAGGAAATGACATTGATAACCCAGAAATAAAAATTGTATTCTATAGTATAATCTGAATCATAGAATTCTAGAGTTGGAAAATGTCTGCATGCCAAGCCGAAAGCTTGGTTCAACTCTATTCATGATCAAAATAGGATTCAGACCATTTATTTGTATAGGGCCATTAATTACTGTACACAACATTGCACAGAATAAGAACACATCCCAGCCAATAAAGTAGAGTGCAATCAAAGCACTTGCGGGAAGAGGAAGCAACGAACACGGTGATGTGTGCTTTGGGTGTAGACCATCTTCGGGACAAACTAGCCAAGGTCCCAAAGCCTTTGAAAAACAAAAGTTTTATGTTGAGAATAAGGAACAGCAATTGAAGCAGCTGTATAACTAGTTGGGAAGGCGATTCCAAAAATGTGAATCAGGGAAGGAGAAAAGACCAAGCTGGGATAGAGAGCAGAAAACTCTTGTTTAGGTAAAGAAATAGGAAACCATTAAGGTCTAAATGTTTGTCTTCATGGCTCACAAGTCTAATTGTATTTGTGGAAAGACTTTGAATAGTTACTTCAACACCTTTTGTTGATTTCTTTAAAGTTTGGACTAAAGTCCAGATCTGATTCACCACTAATATCAGAAACATCATTTCGATGCAGAGATGGAAAAAATTGCAGAAAAACTGATTTTGGTTCTTGGTATTCCATGCCCTGAACCAATGGTTTAAGACCATGGGTGCATCTACACTGTATAATTAACTCAGTTTGACACCACTTCAATTGCCATAGCTTAATGCTGTGGAGTTATGGGAGTTGTAGTTTGGTGATGCTCCAGCATTCATCGGCAGAGTAGACTCACCTCATTATTCCATAGCAGTTAAAGTACAGTAGAGTCTCACTTATCCAACATAAACGGGCCAGCAGAACATTGGATAAGCGAATATCTTGGATAATAAGGAGGGATTAAGGAAAAGCCTATTAAACATCAAATTAGGTTATGATTTTACAAATTAAGCACCAAAACATCATGTTATACAACAAGTTTGACAGAAATAGTAGTTCAGTACGCAGTAATGCTATGTGGTAATTACTGTATGTACAAATTTAGCATCAAAATATCACAATGCATTGAAAACATTGACTACAAAAATGCGTTGGATAATCCAGAACGTTGGATAAGCGAGTGTTGGATAAGTGAGACTCTACTGTAGTTCCAAACTAAATTAATTATACAATGTAGATTCACCCCATGACTTTGAATTCCCGATTGGCCATGGAAACCCATTGGGTAGCCTTGGGCAAGTCACATTCTCTTGGCCTCAGAGGAAAATAATGGGAAACCCATTCTGAGCAAAACTTGCCAAGAAAAAGTCTGTTATAGGGTTGCCATAAGTCAGAAGCCGCTTGAAGACATACAAGTCCAATACATGGGTTTTTTGTCTAGCAATCTGGTCTTTCTATAGTAATCTGTTTTTTTTTTTTTTTTGCAGCTGCCAGAACATTGTTGGTTTCTTCCTATATTGAGAAGAGATGGTTCTTCTTCTTCGCTCCTTGTTAGCTCAGCAGTGTTGATAGATCAGAAGCCCATGTTGATAATGGGATTGCCCTTAGGAGACAGAAAGAGAGATGCTTCCAATCTCGCACCATCCTTGTCGCTGTGTCTCTTTTGTTGCGATGTAATGAATTGTGTGTCCTGTCTGTGCAACCCCCTGCAGGGATGCCAGCTGGCTCTTTTCTAGCATACAGAACAAAAATGTGTATATACACACTTGAAAACTCCCAAAAATTGTAAAACAAATCAGGTTTCTACAACTCTATATTAGAGTACTTCTCTTCAAATTATATTGCATATCACAAAATAGCAACGCCAAGAACTGGTACACAACAAGGTCTCCCGGGTTGTTCCCCTTGTTTCGTTACCACTTCCTCGGGTGTTGTGTCTGTTTTAATTATGTTGTACTTAGTATGCTAGATAAAGGAGTAAAAATAACATACACAATAGATATATGAAACTCACATATTAACATTGCTAAGGGAAGGGTTTTTGTTTTTGGTTTTTTAAAAAAATAATAACAGTAATTAAAAAAACACACTTCTTGTTGTGTACCAGTTCTTGGCATTGCAAATCAAATGAAGAATTCCTTTGAAAATAGAAACTATTATTTTGGAGACTGAAAATCTTTACTTCAATTGACATTGGCCCAAGATTCCACGCAACTCCAGGAATAATATGGACTTGGTTGTCTCTTTATGTCCTTTAATAGTATATTTTGTTAAGATTATGACATGGAAATTGTACCTTTGTTGATGATATCTTGAAAGCTATTTTGTGATATGCAATATAATTTGAAGAGAAGTACTCTAATATAGAGTTGTAGAAACCTGATTTGTTTTACAATTTTTGGGAGTTTTCAAGTGTGTATATACACATACATTTTTGTTCTGTATTATTATAGATATTGTGCATTATTCGCTTCTTTTCTAGCATAACCTTGCAGTTTCCAAAAACACAGCTGTGTTGGGTACGTTTTCTCTCATCTGCTTTTGGCCATGACGGCACGTGTTTGGATGCCGAATCAGAACTCGCGAATTTGGATACAGAGTCATTGCAACGCCCTGAGGCTTTAATCTTCCGTTTGGTGTGTGCCCACCCACACTACACAATTACAACAGTTTGATACCATTTTCATTGGGATGTGTCCTAAGGGATTTGGGAATTTGCAATTTGGGGGAAACTCAGTTCTCTTGACTTTTTAGGGAAAAAGAAAGATTAAATGTGTTGTCAAAGGCTTTCATGGCCAGGATCACAGGGTTGTTGTATGTCTTTCGGGCTGTGTGGCCATGTTCCAGAAGGATTCTGGAACATGGCTTTACAATGTTTCTGGAACATGTTTCCAATGTTTACAATGTTTCTGGAACAATGTTTCTGGAACATGGCCACACAGCCCAAAAGACATACAGCAACCCCAGAAAGATTAAAGTTTTTGAAATACAGTAGAGTCTCACTTATCCAACATAAACGGGCCGGCAGAACGTTGGATAAGCGAATATGTTGGATAATGAGAGATTAAGAAAAATCCTATGAAACATCAAAATAGGTTATGATTTTACAAATTAAGCACCAAAATATCAGGTTATACAAAAAATTTGACAGAAAAAGTAGTTCAATATGCAGTAATGCTATGTAGTAATGACTGTATTTACGAATTTAGCACCAAAATATCACAATGCATTGAAAACATTGACTACAAAAATGCGTTGGATAATCCAGAACATTGGATAAGTGAGACTCTACAGTACAACCGTGTGTGTGTATATATATACAGTACGGGGGGGTTGCACAGTTAATTTTTAATTATCTGGACAGCTGAAGGCTTTGCTATAATCGGCAAAGATTCATTTTCTCCTGGAATTTCTTTGCTGTAGTTCATTAGCCGATGTCTCTTTGGAATATGATCCCTAGTGCCCCTTCCTTTTCTGGAATAAGTTCAGATACCCGACATTTCTCACTCACTGAATACTTATTGAGTTTTCTTGTGAAATCTTGATTGTTTTGACTCCATGGGGCATTAATGTGATTACCTAGTAATTGCTACAACCTGGTGTCCCCTTCTTTGGGAAATGAAGTATGTTTTGTTCTGCGTATTAAAGAATGAAGTCCAAAAAAGAGTGTTTTGAAGATGGCAAAGTGGATGAAAGTGTCCGACTTACTATAGTGTGCATGGAGGAGATTGTGTCTAAATTGCACTGGGATTTGTAGAGGAAAATAAGGAACCAAATATTTCATTTAAAGTGTTTATACTTTACTGGTGTTGGAAGAAGGAAATAAGGAACCCAATATTTTAAAATACTTTACTGATCTTGCAAAAGGGAAATAGGGAACCAGATATGCATTTGAAGTACTGTTTACACTTGGTGCTGGTAAGTATACTTTGGATTTCTAGCTAAAGAACTCAATTGGATAATTCCTTCAAAGTAAATGTCTGGCTCTTTCCAGACGAAAGAACTATATCTCATACAGCCTGCATATGAAATGCAAATCTCATTTAGTGACTGGGATTGAAAAGTTAGATTTTTTTTATTGTTATTTAGTAAAAATAATTATTGTTTCAATTATTTCTAAATGCAACCAGCTTGGGTCACTTCAAGTTGCAATGAGCTTTTTGTATCTGCTGAGGTTTGGTCTAGATCCTCCTGCCGATACCGAAATGAATGGATATTCAAGCGCCATTATATACGACGGCGTAGTAAAATGTTGACCTTTATATAAAACTAGCTTTGCCCAGCCACGCGTTGATGTGGCTTATGGGAATCCTTTGTTGGCCAGGTAGAATAGCAGTGAATAGCCTTGCAGTCTCAAAGCCTGGCCATTTTCTGGAGTAGCTGGAGCTTTTTGTTGTATGAACGTAGAGGCATGGTTGAGGAGTTGTGCTGCCAAGTTTAGTGTTTCTGGGATGTGTAGTTTTGTTGTTTTGTCCTAGGCCGAAATTTCATTACCCTTTTATATATATAGATTGCAAAATCAAAGTTTGAATTTTGGGTTTTTTAAATCCCGAAATGGTGGAATTTGTGGATGCAGAATCCGTGAATACAGAGGGACAACTATATGTTTAGAAATTTTATTTTGCTAACTTGAAATAGTTGAGCAGTATCTCAGTATTTTTAAAATATTTGTATATTACCAACACAGCAAAATCATTCATTTTGAGTAAACTGGAAATGTTATTATTGCAGCTTAGTTATGGTAAGATCAGTGACTTTCTAGCAATGGGAATGAATGGGACCATTGTTGAGCTGTAATATTTGATGTGAATGAATGGCTCTAAGGCCTTAATGTGTAGTGTGAACCATAGTCCATACCGTGCAAATTTTCTCCTTGGCTGTCGGCCCAGAGCCTTAGGGCAAAGCTAACGGTTTCAATATTTGGAAAGGGCAATCTAAGTGGAATGGGAGCAACGGGGGAAACGATCAAAGACAACAGTCCGCTTGTTAATTCAGATGGAAAGTTGGCAACCGGCCAACGATTTAGGGACTTGAGAGTTTACTCAATGGCGGCAAAGCTTGACGGGGCAGACAGATCTCATGGTAAACAGAGCCTGGATGGCCATCTGTCGGGAATGCTTGGATTGTATCTTCATGCATGACCAAGTGGATTCAGACTGGATGATCCTTGGGGTCTCTTCCAAATTATATGATTCTATAATTCTACACTGAAGGGCATCTTTGGACATTCATGATGGCCATCCTCATTGGGGTGGATCTCAAGCTAAAGCTTAATGGCATAACGCTAGAAAATGTTGACCATTTTGGCTACCTTGGCAGCCACCTCTCCACAAAAGTCAACATCGATTCCGGAATACATCATCTGAGCTCTGCGAGTGCAGCATTCTCCCGAATGAAGCAGAGTGTGTTTGAGGAGCGGGACATATTGTTAATGTGGGATTTGTGTATTGATAGTGTTTAAATGAAATTTGTGTCTTGTCTGCATTGCATACTGATTGCATCATCCAGAGTGTAACATAGTCTGGAAAGAGTTAATTACTAAGAAGCTGTGATGACCTTGAGGTGTGGCTGGAACTGGGGAGTGTCAAGACACAAGTGTGTATGCTTTACTGATTGCATCAGTTCTGTTCTGAGTCAAGTCGAGTGCTGTCTGCTGAGAGTGAGAGTCCTGTGTTCGTCTGCAAACCTGATTGTCTTGATTATTACTGCTTACAGTAAAACTTTGTATATAGTTTTACTAATGTCTCTTGGTGTCACTTCGTTCTGTGTTCCACTGACTCCACCCAACTACTGCTGCACTGCAAATACTCTGACACATTTGTAGGGAGACCAAAATGCTTGTTTATAAAGCTATTGTCCTCCCAACCCTGTTATATGTCTCTGAAACGTGGTCCATCTACGCACGTCACTATCAACTCCTGGAACAATTCCATCAGCGTTGCCTCCGAAAAATCTTGCAAATCTCTTGGGATGACAGGTGGACAAAAATCAGCGTCTAGAAGAAGATGCAAGACCACCAGCATTGAAGCGATGATCCTCTGCCATCAATTCTGCTGGACCAAATGCCATGTTGTTTGAAGACTCCATCACTGTCTCCCAAACCCTTGTTGAGACCACCTTCCTTCTGGAAATGTATGTCCTTATTGCGAAAGACCATGCAGATCCAGAATAGGTCTGTACAGTCACTTACGGACTCACCGCCAAGACTCTTCCCTTGGAAGACAATCAGACTCATGGCCCATGAGGGATCGCCTAAGACAATGATGGGCAACCTTTTGTGCTTGGTGTGTCAAAATTCACACACACACACAAAACTAGCATGACTTGGGTGGTATGTCACTTCAAGAAAAGAACCATAATTTTGCAATATGTGTAGTTTAAATAACAAAAATGTATAATTGTAATATATAACTGTATTTAATAAATCAAAAATGATTTACTACCCTTATTTCCATGTACAACAATCTATGGTACCTCTTGCAGTTTCCACGCTGATTTCTTTCTATTCTAGTTTCAATGTAGTCATGAATAATGAATAATATAATAATAATATAATAGTAATAATATAATATACTACAATGATAATAGAATAATAATAGAATGATATAATGAATATATATATATACAGTAGAGTCTCACTTATCCAAGCTAAACGGGCCAGCAGAAGCTTGGATAAGCAAATATCTTGGATAATAAGGAGGGATTAAGGAAAAGCCTATTAAACATCAAATTAGGTTATGATTTTACAAATTAAGCACCAAAACATCATGTTTTACAACAAATTTGACAGAAAAAGCAGTTCAATACGCAGTAATGTTATGTTGTAATTACTGTATTTAGGAATTTAGCACCAAAATATCACGATATATTGAAAACATTGACTACAAAAATGGCTTGGATAATCCAGAAACTTGGATAAGTGAGGCTTGGATAAGTGAGACTCTACTGTGTGTGTGTGTGTGTGTGTGTGTGTATGTATGTATGTGTGTGTGTGTGTGTGTATATATATATATATATATATATATGTAATGTGAATAATTCCCATGGAGTAAACAACAAAACCACTGGACCAAATCACACTGAATTTGGCCACAAAAGACATAGTCATCCAATCAATCTGCATGCGGCAGTGTGTCAGCAAAAATGGCTAGGCGTGTCAATGCTGACACGCGTGTCATAGGTTGGCCATCACTGGCCTAAGATGATGATGAACCTCAAGCTTCCTAAATGTCTTGATCCTGTTCAGAGGTTGTCCTCTCTAGATATTTCCAAGGTTTTCCAGCACAACTGAATGGTACATCTTGGCCAAAAATCCATCAATGCAATTAGGATCTATCCACTGTTGCAAGTCTCCATGAAGTTTGCCATTGAATCATGCTGGAAGACCTAGAAATTCATAGAGAGATGTTGTCTCCAGTAAAAACAATTGCAATTACTTTATTTTCAGTGTTTCTCTTTCTCAGGGCTCCTGTGCTTCGAATGCTAGTGAAGGGATGACTATTGCTCAAAAACCTGTACAGATTTAGATGAATCCCATTCATCGTCAGCAATATATACTGTATATACTTGAGTATAAGCCTAGTTTTTCAGCCCTTTTTTAAGACTGAAAAAGCCCCTCTCGGCTTATACTCGGGTGAAGGTCCTGGTTGGCTTATATTTGGGTCAGCTTATACTCGAGAATATATGGTACATTTATTATTTTTCTCTATTATTATTGGTATTATTACATTTATTATTTTTCTCTGTTATTGTTGCTACTATTACATTTATTTTACTCTATTATTATTATTATTATTATTATTATTATTATTATTATTATTTGTATTATTTCACTCTGATATTATTATTATTGCATTTATTATTTTCCTCTATTTATTATTACTTGTATTATTTTCCTGTATTTATTATTATTACTATTATGACATGTATTATTTTACTCTATTATTATTAAAAGGATACATAAGCACATTTACATTGAAGAAGATGAGAATAATGATTGGATCAGAGTTGGACAGTTTTATCTTAAATTTGAGCTTGATGTAAATACAGTAGAGTCTCACTTATCCAAGCCTCTGGATAATCCAAGCCATTTTTGTAGTCAATGTTTTCAATATATGGTAATATTTTGGTGCTAAATTCGTAAATACAGTAATTACAACATAACATTACTACGTATTGAATTACTTTTTCTGTCAAATTTGTTGTGTAACATGATGTTTTGGTGCTTAATTTGTGAAATCATAACCTTATTTGATGTTTAATAAGCTTTTCCTTAATCCCTCCTTATTATCCAAGATATCCGCTTATCCAAGCTTCTGTCGGCCCGTTTAGCTTGGATAAGTGAGACTCTACTGTATTCAAAAACATTTAACCTACCGATGCCTCAATTAATGTAATTTTATTGGTATCTATTTTTATTTCTGAAATTTACCACTCTCGGCTTATACTGGAGTCAATGTTTTCCCAGTTTTTTTGTGGTAAAATTAGGTGCCTCGGCTTATATTCGGGTCGGCTTATACTCGAGTATATATGGTAATTGGAAATTGGGGGCCAAAACCACAAGGAATGTTCAATAGGTTTGTCATTCTGGTCCAAAGCCTGACACCTCAAAGGACTGGAAAGGATATATAGGAGAATGTGCCAAAAATGGACAGTATACATATTATTCAGAGCTTAGTTGGACATTCACCCCTAGCAATAGTATACATGGGATGCTTATTATTATTATTGTTATTATTATTATTATTATTATTATTATTATTATTATTATTATTATTAAAAAGTTTGTTTTCCCTAAACAGCACTTGTGTGTGAAGCACGTAAGTAATACGGTCGTTTACTGCTTATGATTTTACTCTATCTGGACATTCATCTCCAGCAATAGTATTCATGGGATGCCTATTATTCCCTATTGAAAGGTTTATTTTTCACTCAACAGTGTCTGTGTGTGGAGCACTTAAGCAATAGTTTACATTGTGCAATGGCTAAACAATGGCTCTATTCAGCGCTTGCTCTCTTTTTCTGGGTTGTGGTGAGCAAATGTTTATGCCCGGCATCCAGCTGGTGAGCAGGACCACGTACACGTCCAAAGCAGCTTTGGGCTGGAACCGAAAAAGCTGGGTCTCCTCTAATAAGCAGTGTTTGGCAACATCGATAGGACTCTTGTTTCCCTTCGTGACATTGGGAATCATGCCTACAACCGAGTAAGCAAATAGAATAATAAAAGCAACAAGCCAGAAAAGGGCAACGGCAATTTGGGTGCAGAAAGTGCTTTGCAAGCAAAAGTTTTGCAGTTTAATTCTTGGAATATAAATGTTTATTTTCAAATTACAATATGAAATGATGGAGAGCCGTTGTAAGGGAGTGCATTATTTATTTAAATGGCTATTTGGTTATTGGTTATAATTATAATTATAATAATTATTATATTAATTTAATAATAATATTTAATTTAATATTATTATTATATAATATAATATTATTATATATAATATAATATAATATAATATAATTATATAGTATATAATATAATATTATTGGGTGCCGTGCCAAAAGATCTCAGCTGGCATTTGGAAACAATAGACATTGACAAAATCATGATCTGCCAACTGCAAAAGGCCACCCTGCTGGGATCTGCACGCATCATCCGAAAATACATCACACAGTTCTAAACACTTGGGAAGTGTTCACACTTGTGGTTTTGTGATACAAAATCCAGCATGTCTATCATGTTTGCTGTGCCATACAACGTCGTTGTGTTGATGATAATAATAATAATAATAATAATAATAATAATAATAATAATAATAAGTTTATTTATATCCCGCCTCCATCTCCCCCGAAGGGGACTCGGGGCGTCTCACAGCAAAATCAAAATACAAGCAATGATAAAATATAAAACATCAAAGGACAAAACAAAAACCAATAATAAAATATACACAATAGGCGAAAAAACACAGCACAGAATTAAAACATCAAATTAAAAATGAGGTTGCAATAGTGGATAAGTAAGGTACACATTATGAGTAACCAATTTGTAAAAAGATAATTTGTAAAAAGATTGGTTATCTACGTATTTTCATGATGTTGTATCCCACCTCTTGCAGAGAGGTGAGTAAACAACAACAACTATGGAGATTTGTAAAAAGACACCTTGATGTAAATAGGTTGACCAGAAAGGCATGTGTTGGCAGCTGATTGGCTGAGCCAGCCAGGAGCCAGAATTCTGATTGGCTGCTGTCTCTAGCTTGCTGCTGAGACAAACGGTTTTAACTGCCACTTTAACCTCAGAGAATGAAGAGAACGTTGACTGGAAATGGTCAGGAAGGAAATGGCTGCCAACTCTCCGAAGCCTGATAATTTATAAGGCAAATGAGGCATATTTAAATGTATAAAAGGACTGTTTATTTCCTCTGTTCTCTGTGTGAATTCAGAGAGAGTGCTGTATATACTGTTGCCCTGTTTGATCTTTTGAACTGAAGTAAAGATACTGGTACTTGTTACACAAGCCTGAGCGACACTGTATTACACTGCAGGGTATATCTTGGTTCAGATACTGTGGTAAAACTTCTATTTATTTACATCTACAATATTTAACAACAACAACACCTTGCAGAGCCACCATGGTGCAGTGGCTTGAGCTTTGGGTACAAATCCCCATTTGATTATGCAAACCCTTGGGCGGGTTCATCCTCAGCAGAGACCAATGTCAAATAGCTTCTGAATAAGCTTTTCAAGAAAACGCTAGAATACGATGACCATAAATAAGAGTTGGTTTGAAGCTGGAAGCAACTGGGATATACTGGCTTGAGGACTGGGATAAGATTTGGAAAGATCAGGATTTGAATCCTTCTCAAACATGGACATCCGTAGATGAGCTACAATCTCTCAGCTTAAGAGAAAGGCAATGACAAATGTGCCAGAATAAATCATGCCATGAAAATGTTGGCAAAACTGTCTATTTTGTATCTCTTGACTTTTCTATCTCATTTGTGGAGAGAAAAAACAGGGCATAAATAAACGTCATAAACATAAACAAAAATAATAATTTTTAATTTTAAAAAAATAGCCATATTTTACCCAAATTTCTTTTGGTCACCTTGCAAATGACTGTGACCATCCTCTGGTTTCCAAGTTTTGATCATTGCCTTTTGTTATATCCTCAAAAATGAGTTATATCAAGGAAAAGGCTTGCTGTATCGTATTGTTTGCAGTTCTCCTGTATTGCTTTTTCCACTTAATAATTGCACCAATCCAAGAGGTACAGAGCATAAATCTTGTCGAATGTTGATGCCGAGGAAGGACATCGCGTTCTCTGGACTCCGAAAGGCTTTCGTCCTTTCATTGTCCCCACAAAAGAGAAAATAATTTCTGACAGCAGAAAGGAAATGAGCACCAGGGAGTTAGTTGGTGTCCTTTCTTGTTTGCAATGAAAAATGTCAGGATTTGGTGGAACGAACCCTTTTTTTTTTTAGCCGTGGCTGGAGAACACATCTTTAATGTGAGCTAAAGGTGCCTTAATAATTGGAACATACTGACATTATATATATTATACACTTTAGTCTGTGAGTGTGTGATAATTTTGAAAAATAAAGTGACAATGGTGCCATGTAATAAAGAGAAATGAGACAAGTGTTGAAGGATTATTGGCTTGATTTCAAACAGCGACAATGTGTTTCCTAGAAGTATTGCCATTGAATGTGCTTCCAAAGTAGGCAGGCTGATTTTTATACACAGGTGCGTAGTATTCTTTATCTGAAATGCTCACTCCAGAAGCAACTCAAGTTGCTCCTGACATGAAAAAATAAATAAATCTGAAATGCTTAGAGCCATGAGTATTTTGGATTTTTTTCTAGATGTTGGAATATCTGTATTTGCATGAAATCATGAAATATTATCTCCTTCATGTGTAGGGATCACAGTTCTCATTATCCCCAGATAATGGTGATGCCAGATGGGATGATGATGATGATGATGATGATGATGATGATGATGATGATGATGATGATGATAAATTGCAGACTGTGCAAAGAAGCTGACGAAACCATTCATCATATCCTCAGCTGCTGTAAGAAAATCGCACAGACAGACTACAAACAGAGGCACAACTATGTGGCCCAAATGATTCATTGGAACTTATGCCACAAGTACCACCTCCCAGCAGCAAAGAACTGGTGGGATCACAAACCTGCAAATGTATTGGAAAATGAGCATGCAAAGATACTGTGGGACTTCCGAATCCAGACTGATAAAGTTCTGGAACACAACACACCAGACATCACAGTTGTGGAAAAGAAAAAGGGTTGGATCATTGATGTTGCCATCCCAAATGACAGTCGCATTGACGAAAAACAACAGGAAAAACTCAGCCGCTATCAGGACCTCAAGATTGAACTTCAAAGACTCTGGCAGAAACCAGTGCAGGTGGTCCCGGTGGTGATGGGCACACTGGGTGCCGTGCCAAAAGATCTCAGCCGGCATTTGGAAACAATAGACATTGACAAACTCACAATCTGCCAACTGCAAAAGGCCACCCTGCTGGGATCTGCGCGTATCATCCGAAAATACATCACACAGTCCTAGACACTTGGGAAGTGTTTGACTTGTGATTTTGTGATATGAAATCCAGCATGTCTATCTTGTTTGCTGTGTCATAATAAAATAATAATAATAATAATAATAATAATAATAATAATAATAATAATAATAATAACAACAACAACAACTTTATTTTATATCCTGCCTCCATCTCCCCGAAGGGACTCGGGGCAGCTTACATAGGCACAGGCCCAGCATCAAAATGGGTTAAAACAATATAACCATATAAATATAAAACGACATAAAACACAAATGCTTTAAAAAGCTGGGCATAAAATACTATGAGAGGTGTTGTGTTGGTTGGAGAAAGTGACAGGAAAAACCCGTCCCTATAAACAAATATGAAGCCTTGTGTTTCTGGACATTACAGGATGAACATCCCTTACTTGAAATTCTTGGGACAGAAGTGTTTTGGATTTCAGATTTGTTCAGATACCTGTATTTGCATATACATGACATGATGAGACATCATGACACTGGAACCCAAGTCTAAACACAAATTTAATACATATTGTACCCATAGCCTGAAGGTCATTTTATACACAATATTTGTAATAATTTTGTGCATCAAGTCAAGTTGGTGTACATTGAACCATCTGAAAGCAAAGATGCCATGCTCTCATGGCATCTCAATTTCTTGATTTCGGAGTACTTGGGATTTTGGAATTCTTCTTCCTCTTCTATCTCTCCGAGACCAGGGCAGTGGCAGTTGGGATGGAGGGAGGGCTTTTCATCTGCCTCTGGGCATAGGCATGATTGAAGTGAGTCTGACTGCCTCTTCTGCTCTCCTCTTTCTCTGAGGCCAGGGCAGTGGCAGTTGGGATGGATGGAGAGCCTTTCACTTGGTTCTTGTCCTCTCTGTCTGAGGCCAGGGTAATGGCAGTTGGTATGCATGGAAAGCCTTCCATCTGGCTCTTCTTCTTGTCCTATGAGACCAGGACAGTAGCAGTTGGGATGGATGGAGAACTTTTCATCTGACTCTTCTCTCCCTCTGAAGCCAGGGCAGTGGCAGTTGGAAATGATGGAGAGCCTTCCATCTCATCTTTTGAGGCCAGAGCAGTGGCAGTTGAGATGGAGAGCCTTTCATCTGGCTCTTCTTCTCTCCTTCCAAGGCCTGCACAGTGGCAGTTGGGATGGATGGAAAGCCTTTCACTTGGCTCATCTCTTCCTCTGAGGCCAGGGCAATGGGAATTGGGATGGATGGAGACCCTTCCATCTGGCTCTTCTTCTCTCCCTCCGAGGCCAGGGCAATGGCAGTTGAGATGAATGGAGAGCTTTCCATCTGACTCTTCTCTCCCTCTGAAGCCAGGACAGTGGCAGTTGGAAAGGATGGAGAGCCTTCCATCTCATCCTTTAGGCCAGGGCAGTGGCAGTTGATATGGAGAACCTTCCACCTGGCTCTTCTTCTCTCCCTCTGAGATCTTTGCAGTGGCACTTGGGTTGGACAGAGAGCTTTTCAACTAGTTTTTCTTCTCTTCTTCCGAGGCCAGGGCAATGGCAGTTGGGATGGATCGAAAGCCTTCCATCTGGTTCTTCTCTCTCTCCAAGGCCAGGGCAATGGCAGTTGAGATGAATGCAGAGCCTTCCATCTGGCTCTTCTTCTTGCCCTATGAGACCAGGGCAGTGGCAGTTGGGAAAGATGGAGAGCCTTCTATCTCATCTTTTGAGGCCAGGGCAGAGGCAATTGAGATGGAGAGCCTTCCATCTGTCTCCATTTCTCTCCCTCTGAGGCCTGGGCTGTGGCAGTTGGTATTGATGGAAAACCTTTCATATGACTCTTCTCTCCATCTGAAGCCAGGGCAGTGGCAGTTGGGAAGGATGGAGAGCCTTCCATCTCATCTTTTGAGGCCAGGGCAGTGGCAGTTGAGATGGAGAGCCTTTCATCTGGCTCTTCTTCTCTCCCTCTTAGGTCTGGGCAGTGGCAGTTGGTATGGATGGAGAACCTTTTATCTGACTCTTCTCTCTTCTCTCCATCTGAAGCCAGGGCAGTGGCAGTTGGGAAGGATGGAGAGCCTTCTATCTCATCTTTTGAGGCCAGGGCAGTGGCAGTTGAAATGGAGAGCCTTCCATCTGGCTCTTCTTCTCTCCCTCAGAGACATGGGCAGTGGCAGTTGGAATGGATGGAAAGCCTTTCACCTGGCTCTTCTTCTCTCCTCCTGCGGCCTGGGCAATGGCAGTTGGAATAGACTGAGAGCCTTTCATCTGGCTCTTCTCTCCCTTTGAGGCCAGGGCAATGGCAGTTGAGATTGAGGGAGAGCCTCTCCTCTGCTTATGAGCCCAGCCATTGTGGAGCTGAATCTACTTCTTCTCTTCCTCCAAGCCTGGGCAGTGGCGGTTGGTGGGAGAGATGGAGGAATTTCGGCTTGGGTGCAGTTGCTTCATTCGCTAGAAATTGCCCTCTGTTTCCCCCCAGTAATTCACCGAATGCCTTCTAAACTGGGAATCGCATCTTCAGGCACCATCTCTTCTTCCATTTTGGGTTGTCTTGCCAAAGCCATTCCAGTGGGGATTAATCCAGATTCCCTGTGCCAAATCAAGAGTAATCGTAATCACAACAATAATGGATCCACCCCCTCTTCACCCCTTGGTTGCTCCCCACCTTCTGCAAAGGGTTTCTTTGTGCGGAGGATGTTCCCAACGGAGGAGGACAGGCACACACCTTGCTTCTTAGGTAGACGAAACATAGGAATTATCTCGAGTTTTAATTTACACAAGGAGCCGGTTGCTATTCCTGGCTGCTTAATCCCTCGTGGGCTCATTAGTGTTGCCAGCTCACTTTTACATGAAACGGTTCATATTCCTTCACCTGAAACCCTTCAAAGCTGTCCAGATATGTCACCGTACAAGTTTTGAGCAAGTGCCTTGGAAGCGGGACAGATGTCCCATACGTGCTCCGTGTTTTATGTGATGGCTTTGTCTTATGATGGAAGTCATGGGGCCAAAGATGGCAAACATCTGTTGCCTGCAGGTAGCCCCATGGGGTTAATTTAATGCAGTTTGACACCACTTTTGCCATCTTGGCTACAACTCACTGCTGTTTAGTACATATAAACCACTGGAATGTATGAGGGTTGAATGAAAAGTAATGCCTCCACCTTCGTAACTGCTCAAGAGATGGCAGTCCTGGTCTCTGGCAGATCCTGGTTTGATCAGTAGACTCTCCTCTACAGTTCCATTTGAAGGGAAGCCTTAGCATTGAATGGTTGTGTTGTTAAAGTGTGAAGTATGAAACCCTGCGCAGAAGGGGAAGCCTTAGCATTGAACGGTTGTGTTGTTAAAGTGACAAGTATGGAACCCTGCGCAAACAGGGAAGCCTTAGCATTGAACGGTTGTGTTGTTAAATTGCGAAGTATGGAACCCTACGCAGATGGGGAAGCCTTAGCATTGAACGTTTGTGTTGTTAAATTGCGAAGTATAGAACCCTACGCAGATGGGGAAGCCTTAGCATTGAACGTTTGTGTTGTGAAAGTGTGAAGTATGGAACCCTACGCAGATGGGGAAGCCTTAGCATTGAATGGTTGTGTTGTTAAAGTGTGAAGTATGAAACCCTGCGCAGAAGGGGAAGCCTTAGCATTGAACGGTTGTGTTGTTAAAGTGCAAAGTAGGGAACCCTGCGCAAACAGGGAAGCCTTAGCATTGAACTGTTGTATTATTAAAGTGCGAAGTATGGAACCCTGCGCAAACAGGGAAGCCTTAGCACTGAACGTTTGTGTTGTTAAATTGCGAAGTATGGAACCCTACGCAGATGGGGAAGCCTTAGCATTGAACGTTTGTGTTGTTAAAGTGTGAAGTATGAAACCCTGCGCAGACGGGGAAGCCTTAGCATTGAACGGTTGTGTTGTTAAAGTGCGAAATATGGAACCCTGTGCAAATGGTTGGTCAATGTGACTTAAGCAACGTGCGGTCATTGAATTCTTGACAGGAGAAGGTGTTGCCCCAAAGGAGATTCATCCGAGAATGCAAGCTGTTTATGGTGATTGTGTGGATGTGAGTCCTGTGTGTCGTTGGGTGAGTAAGTTTAGAGATGTTGAGGTGGGAACATCTGACTTGCGTGACAAACAAAGAGTTGGACGTCCTGTGACAGCAACCACTGAGTGTCACAAGCAAAAGGTTGACAGATTGATTCAGGACGATCGTCATATCACTCAGAGAGAAATTTCAAGCATAATTGGAATTTCACAAGAACCCATGGGCCACATTATTGCTTTGCTTGGCTATCGGAAGATCTGTGCACGATGGGGACTGTGAGACACCGGTTGCGGAAACAGAGTGTCGACTTCAGAAAACTTATTCATTGTTGGCAGAAATGTATCCAATTGTCTGGTGATGATGTGGAAAAGTGAATAGTGGTCGTTAAAGAGCACGTTCTAAGGATTATTTCTGCGTTTGATTTATTAAGATATTCCCATCCAAACTGAAGTAACGAAGGTGGAGGCATTATTTTTCATTCAACCTTTATGTGTACCAAGGAGTTGTCTGTAGCTGGAGAGAATGAGTTTCTTGATAAGGATCAATGCAACTGCAGTCACTTTTGCACTTTACTGGGGATGTGGATATATATGCGTATTATCACGACGAATACTTTGCATTTCAACATTTTTCTGCACAACTTTTGACAAGACCCAGACCTAAGGTTGGGCATTGAGAGAGAGCACATACCTTCCAGTTTAAAGCTCTGTGCATTTTCTTTAGCAGCAGTTTTTGTTATGGATTCAATCAGTTGGAGGATGAGACTGCATCCCAGTTGTTTTCAAGGGATGTTGCCCATTTTTAAACAGAATGGGGTTGGACTGGATGGCCTTTAAGGTCCCTTCCAATTCTGGGATTCTGTGAACCATTAGCCATACTGCATTTTTGTTGTGATCACAGATATCAATGTCAAATACAGGTTGATTTGCAAGTCTCTTTTCCTTTAAACACCTGTAGAAGGAGGTGGACCCGAAATCATTTCAGAGGTAGGTTGCCAATTGTCAAAAAGGGTAGTTTTTTGTGCCTAACAGTCGTAAAAAATCCATTTGTTTTTGTTGTTGTTTGTTGTTGTATTGCTAAAAACAATAATGAGTTTATATCAGCAAGTGCTGTGTGCTTTCCATAAATACCAGTTTAGTTGCATTCTGTACAGATTGGGACTGAAGCATGCAATGGAGGAAACACTTTAGCAAAAAATTCCGATATAGATTGAATATCCTTTTTCTGACATCCAAAATACTAAAAAATCCAAAATGGTATAGAATTATGGTGATGATGATGATGATGATGATGATGATGATGATGATGATAATAATAATTTTATGTCTTACCCGCCTCTCCCCATGACTCTATTCATGCCTTTTTTGCTTTCTGATGGTTCAATGTATACAGTATTTGCTTCATGCACAAGAGGATTAAAAATTGTGCATAAAATTACCGTTAGACGCTATGCAATAAGGTTTATGTGAACTGTGAATGACACTTGCTTTTAATACGTAAATGTGCGTATTTCTGGATATGTACGGTATTCCCCTTATGTAAACATGCAAATATTTAAAAGTCGTGCATAAATTAACTGGTTTATGGATCCTTTAGACAAAAAAAAAAAGCTGCCATAAAGTTGGAAAAGCCATGTTCATCGTGCCTCTATATTCCAAGGTTTGGATTTGTGAAAGAGTTCGGAAACAGGCTAAATTTTGCAAAGTTTTGCATACTTTAATTATAGGAAAAATGAAAGCCTATTCCTTGCTGATATGCAGGATGGATTTTCATTCACTGGACCAAATTTGGCACAAATACCCAAAACATCCAAACTTGAATACTGGTGGGGTTGGGAGGGGGATTGATTTTGTCATTTGGGAACTCCCAGGACAGTGCATTTAGCACAATACACTGTTTACCATTTGTGCTGTAAACATTTTAAAATACCGTATATACTCGAGTATAAGCCGACCTGAATATAAGCCGAGGCACCTAATTTTAACCACAAAAAAAAACTGGGAAAACATTGACTCCAATATAAGCCGAGGGTGGTAAATTTCAGAAATAAAAATAGATGCCAATAAAATTACATTAATTGAGGCATCAGTAGGTTAAATGTTTTGAATATTTACATAAAGCTCAAATTTAAGGTAAGACTGTCCAACTCTGATCAAATCATTATTCTCATCTTCTTGAATGTAAATGTGCTCATGTAACCTTTTAATAATAATAGAGTAAAATAATACATGTAATAATAATAATAATAATAATAATAATAATAAATACAGAAGATATATACAGTAGAGTCTCACTTATCCAACATAAACGGGCCGGCAGAAGCTTGGATAAGCGAATATCTTGGATAATAAGGAGGGATTGAGGAAAAGCCTATTAAACATCAAATTAGGTTATGATTTTACAATTTAAGCACCAAAACTTCATGTTATACAACAAATTTGACAGAAAAAGTAGTTCAATACGCAGTAATGTTCTGTTGTAATTACTGTATTTACGAATTTAGCACCAAAATATCACGATATATTGAAAACATTGACTACAAAAATGGCTTGGATTATCCAGAAGCTTGGATAAGTGAGGCTTGGATAAGTGAGACTGTACTTACAAGTAATAATAAATAAAGTAAAATAATAAATGCAATAATAATAATAAGATCTGAGTGAAATAATAAATGTATTAATAATAATAATAATAGAGTAAAATAAATGTAATAGTAGCAACAATAATAGAGAAAAATAATAAATGTAATAATACCAATAATAATAGAGAAAAATAATAAATGTACCATATATTCTCGTGTATAAGCTGACCCAAATATAAGCCAACCAGGACCCTCACCCAAGTATAAGCCGGGGGGGGGGGGCTTTTTCAGTCTTAAAAAAAGGGCTGAAAAACTAGGCTTATACTCGAGTATATACAGTAATTTCATGCATGAAACAAAATATATGCAAATTGAACCATTAGAAATGCAAAGATGTTGTTATTCTAGCTGGCCATTTGGACGGTTTTGGATATTGGAGCATTTCGTCATTCTGGATAAAGGATGCTCAGCCTTTTCAACCTTTTAATGTATTATTCCAAGAGCTGTGGTGACGCAATGGTTTAAACCCTTGTGCCAGCTGGACTGCTGACCTGAAGGTTGGGTCGCTGAGCTGAAGGTTGCCGGATCGAATCCACAAGATGGGGTGAGCTCCCATCTGTTAGCTCTAGCTTGTGGAGACATGAGAGAAGCCTCCCAGCTAACACATCAGGGCCTCCCTTGGGCAACGTCTCTGTAGACTGCCAACTCTCTCACACCAGAAGCAACTTGCAGTATATTCACAAGTCGCTTCTAACGCAATTAAAAATGTGTTATTCCCATTAATTTTTAGTAATCCAAATGCTTTGAGACTTAGAGGGTATTTAAAGAAGTTAGGACATTTCCTGATTTCCTTATGTGGTTCCCTCCCCTTTTATTGTAAGAAAGTACTATAAAATTTCGCTTTTGCAATGGTAAGCAATTACTTACTGGGAGCTACATATCTAATTGTTATTAAAATACTGTGGTTCTGGCTTTAAGGTCAATTTTCCCAATATATCTCCTTGGGTTGTTGATAAGAGAAGAAGCAGCACAGAAGGCAAGCCAATTTTAAATGAATTGAACAAAGCTCTGCTTTGCACCAGACAAAATTGAGAAATTCTTAATTATAGGATATAATAGATGTTGGATATTATATTATATTACATTATGTTATATTAATGCTCTGTGCATTTTAAATCTTATTAGAACTGTGCTTTTATTTCACATTAGGCAGATCGAAAAAATAATTTTTAAAAATCCACTGGGTGTTTTTAATTAATTAAAAGATGCTCTTAAAGTTTCTAACTTTCTCCTCGGTGAAAGCATAACTTTCCACTGTTCTGCATTGGCAAAAGGATATTTCTCTGGGGTTGCTGTGAGTTTTCTGGGCTGTATGTCCATGTTCAAGAAGCATTCTCTCCTGACGTTTCACCCACATCTGCGGCAGGCATCCTCAGAGGTGGATGGGGGGAAAATGTCAGGAGGGAATGCTACTGGAACATGGCCATACAGCCTGGAAAACTCACAGCAAAACTCTCAGTGATTCCAACCAGAAGCATTCTCTCCTGACGTTTCACCCACATCTGCGGCAGGCATCCTCAGAGGTGGATGTGGGGAAAATGTCAGGAGGGAACGCTACTGGAACATGGCCATACAGCCCGGAAAACTCACAGCAAAACTCTCAGTGATTCCAGCCAGAAGCATTCTCTCCTGACGTTTCGCCCACATCTGTGGCAGGCATCCTCAGAGGTGGATGTGGTGAAAATGTCAGGAGAGAATGCTACTGGAACATGGCCATGCAGCCCGGAAAACTCACAGCATAATTCTCAGTGATTCCAGCCAGAAGCATTCTCTCCTGACATTTCACCCACATCTGTGGCAGGCATCCTCGGAGGTGGAGGTGGGCAAAGCATCAGGAGAGAATGCCACTGGAACATGGCCATACAGCCCGGAAAACTCAAAGCAACCCAGTGATTCTGGCCATGAAACCTTTCGACAATAAAATTGTATAGTTCTCCGTTTAAATTAAAATTTTCTGTTTTTGTTTTCGGTCTAAAGACTATTATGAAACTGACTTATATAAGGACGAAAGGGGACGTGTAATGTTTTGGAGACAATACGCTTCAAGGCAGTGTTCATTCCAGATTCTTTGTTCTCGTCATCTGACACATATCTAAAACGAAGTGTCTGTTGGGGACTTTTTGGGTAAATGCGCCCCTTTCTTCAGGTAATCTCAGAACTATAATTAGATAAGAGCAGCAACAATAAAACAAACAAACAACCCAATAGTAGCAAAATATGAACCCAATGATGCAGAATGTTCCTTTGCACAAAACCAAGGGCACATCTACACTGTAGAATGAATGCAGCCTAACTCCACTTGAACTGCTATGGAAGCCTGGGAATTGTAGTTTTGGCAGAGAAGGGTAAAGACCTTGTAAAACTGCAACTTCCAGGGTTCAATTGCATTGAGCCATGGCAGAATGTAAGCATTCTTTGTAGCATATCTAGATTTCAGTAAGGCCTTCGACAAAGTCCCCCACGACCTTCTGGCAAACAAACTAGTAAAATGTGGGCTAGACAAAACTACGGTTAGGTGGATCTGTAATTGGCTAAGCGAACGAACCCAAAGGGTGCTCACCAATGCGTCGTCTTCATCATGGAAAGAAGTGACAAGTGGAGTGCCGCAGGGCTCCGTCCTGGGCCCGGTTCTGTTCAACATCTTTATTAACGACTTAGACGAAGGGTTAGAAGGCACGATCATCAAGTTTGCAGATGACACCAAACTGGGAGGGATAGCTAACACTCCAGAAGACAGGAGCAGAATTCAAAACGATCTTGACAGACTAGAGAGATGGGCCGAAACTAACAAAATGAAGTTCAACAGGGACAAATGCAAGATACTTCACTTCGGCAGAAAAAATGGAAATCAAAGATACAGAATGGGGGACGCCTGGCTTGACAGCAGTGTGTGCGAAAAAGATCTTGGAGTCCTCGTGGACAACAAGTTAAACATGAGCCTACAATGTGATGCGGCAGCTAAAAAAGCCAATGGGATTCTGGCCTGCATCAATAGGGGAATAGCGTCTAGATCCAGGGAAGTTATGCTCCCCCTCTATTCTGCCTTGGTCAGACCACACCTGGAATACTGTGTCCAATTTTGGGCACCACAGTTGAAGGGAGATGTTGACAAGCTGGAAAGCGTCCAGAGGAGGGCAACTAAAATGATTAAGGGTCTGGAGAACAAGCCCTATGAGGAGAGGCTTAAAGAGCTGGGCATGTTTAGCCTGCAGAAGAGAAGGCTGAGAGGAGACATGATAGCCATGTACAAATATGTGAGGGGAAGTCATAGGGAGGAGGGAGCAAGCTTGTTTTCTGCTGCCCTGCAGACTAGGACACGGAACAATGGCTTCAAACTACAGGAAAGGAGATTCCACCTGAACATCAGGAAGAACTTCCTCACTGTGAGAGCTGTTCGGCAGTGGAACTCTCTCCCCCGGGCTGTGGTGGAGGCTCCTTCTTTGGAGGCTTTTAAGCAGAGGCTGGATGGCCATCTGTCGGGGGTGCTTTGAATGTGATTTCCTGCTTCTTAGCGGGGGGTTGGACTAGATGGCCCTTGAGGTCTCTTCCAACTCTACTATTCTATGATTCTATGATTCTATGATTCTACATGTGTGCTTGAAATACAGGCTATGAGTGACCGTGATTCATACTCAATGCATAACACTTAATGGCATGACGAGGTGCCATATCTATTATATGTATATTAATTAATTCATTCATTCCCTCTGAATTTTAGGAAGAACTTCCTCACTATGAGAGCTGTTCAGCAGTGGGACTCTCTGCCATAGAGTGTGGTGGAGGCTCCTTCTTTGGAGGCTTTTAAGCAGAGGCTGGATGGCCGTCTGTCGGGAGTGTTTTGAAGGCAATTTCCTGCTTCTTGGCAGAATGGGGTTGGACTGGATGGCCCACCAGGTCTCTTCCAACTCATTCTATGATTCTAATAAAACTTTATTTATAGCCCACCCTATCTCCCCAAAGGGACTCAGGGCGGCTTGTTTTTTTGTGTGGCAGTTTTGTTTATTACAACAAAATAAATAATGGCAAACATTCAATGAGACAATCCCCAATCTTATGAACAAGAAAAGTTCTGTAGTTTTGTTTTTAAGTTGAATTTGTATGTAAAGTAGGAAAAGGAACATTTCTTTAGTGTAACCCCAGTCAAAATGTTTATCTGGGTTGCTGTGAATTTTCTGAGCTGTTTGGCCATGTTCCAGAAACATTTTCTCCTGAAGTTTCGCCCACATCCTCAGAAGTTGTGAGGTCTGTTATAAACTAGAGAAGTGAGGTTTATATATCCTTGGTACATCCTGGGTGGGAGAAAGAACTCTTGTCTGTCTAAGGCAAGTGTGAATGTTCCCATTGGCCAACTTGATTAGCACTGAATAGCATTGCAGCTTCAAAGCCTGGCTGCTTCCTGCCTGGGGAAAAATAAACCTCACTTGCCTAGTTTCCAGCATACCTCACAAGTCACACACTCTCAGTTTTAGAGGAAAATGATGCTTTGGAGAGAGCTGCCATAGATGTGGGTGAAATGTCAGGAGAGAATGCTTCTGGAATATAGTCAGACAGCCTGGAAAACTCACAGCAACCCAGTGATTCCAACCATGAAAGCCCCTGACAACACACTAAAATATATATCATTTAATTTTGGATGGCACAAGGAAGGTTCAAGGGTTATTTCCTTTCTAATTGTCTGGTACTTACTTTGAAAGTACAGTAGAGTCTCGCTTATCTAACATAAACAGACCAGCAGAACGTTGGGAAAAGGAAAAATGTTGGATAATAAGGAAGGATTAAGGAAAAGCCTATTAAACATCAAATTACATTATGGTTTTACAAATTAAGCAACAAAACATCATGTTTTACAACAAATCGACAGAAAAAGCAGTTCAATACACTGTAACTTTATGTAGTAATTACTGTATTTACGAATTTAGCACCAAAACATCGCAATGTATTGAAAACATTGACAACAAAAACATTGACTACTAAAAGGCAGACTGCGTTGGATAATATAAAATATTGGATAAGCAAAGGTTGGATAAGCAAGACTCTACTGTAGTTGTTATATTCCAAAAACTTCATTTTTTTTGTCTGGCACAAACTAGGTTGAATTGGTTGAGACTCTATAAGAGATTCATTGAAAAACTAGAGCAAAATGTGCAGCAAGATGTCCCTCCCACAAAAAAACGTTTTTGCAATTTAATAAATTTTTCCCATGTTTTTATGATAGATCCAATTAGGAAATGGCATTTATAACCCAGGAACAAAAATCATGTTACATAGTGTCATTGGATTTTGGAAAATGTGACTTGTGGAAACAATGGCAACACCTTTTCCCTATGATAATAACTCCTTCAGGAGTGAATTTCCCTTCCAAGAGGTAGATTTTTCTCTTCTCCTGTTGTCTCATCTCCATTCTTAACTAAGAGTTGGATGTTTGTACTGTAACTCGAGGAATGCCTGCATACTCATGGTTTTAACATGCAATAGCAATTTGCCTTTGCCAAAGTAGCATAGTTGCCAGTTATGAGTTCCTTGCTTTTGTGCAGCTGCAGCGAAAGCTACTAATTTCATATCCTTCCGTGATGGTTCACAGCCCTTTGGCATTATATCTTTTCAGATGCCCAAAAACTAAAAACGGAAAAACCACTGGTGTGGAACAGCAGCGGCATGCTCTTAATGCGTCATGTAATCATGCAAGCAATTTGGTCTCTGAACCTCAGGGATTGCGTGCGCTGTATTCATGCTGACTCTGAAACAATGCAAAGTGTGATAAATTGGGAAGATTGTCTATGATGCTCATAATGCTTCCTTTATCAAAATGAAAAAAAATATGCTTATAATAAATATAGTGACGTGCCACAGCCTGGTTTCGAAGCAAGTGTTAGATTTGCCGCCCGCGACTTCAGACCTGTCAGTAGCTGTTAAGGCTGCGATCGGGAGATAAAAGGCAACATCCCGAAGTATGAAGATGTCTCAAAACCACATTCCCCCGGATTATGATGCCTTATTTGTGTTCGTGGTGAATCCCGCGGAGACATAAAAAGGGTTTCGGAGGCATGTGAGGGCGTTCGGTTTGGGTTCCTGGGTGCCTTTGCAGATAGGCTTGGAAATTTGGGATTTGTGGTTCATCCATCCCTTCGATGCGGGAGATGACTTTCCAACTTGGTCTCCGTCTTGTGCCGTTCCTTGCACATCTCTTGGCTGCTTGAAATTGCAATGTGCTGCGGTGTTCAGAGTTGCTGGAAACGATGTTCGTGAAATTCTCAGGTAAATGTGAAATCCTCTTGTTCTTTGGTAGTTGGAAAATCCAATTTGTCTCATTTTTGCGTGCTTGCATGCAGGTGCAGCAATGGAAATATAAGCATTGTCACGATGTGCGCAGTGTGCTGCTGTGAGACCCTTCCCATACTTCTTCCATTTCTATATTTCTTCTGTTGTTTGCCTTCAAATATTTCCAATCCATGGTAACCCTATCATAAGGTTTTCCTGGCACAAAGAGGTTTCCTCTGAAGCTGAGAGAGTGTTACTTGCCTTGTGCCATTTTTGGCACATCTCTTCCTGACTGCTTGAAATTAAAATGTGCCATGGCATTTTGGGGTTGCTGGAAATGATGTTTGTGACATTCTCAGGTAAAGTTAAAATTCTCCTTCGATAGTTTGAAAGTCCAGTGTGTATCTTTTTTGTACAGTTGCATGCATGTTCAGTAATGTAAATATAAATACTCTCACGGCATCTATGTGCAATGTGCTACTATGGAACCTTTCTTCCATTTCTTCCATTTCTGTATTTCTTCTGTTGTTGTGAAATTCTCAAGTAAAATTAATATCCTCTGACAGTTGGAAAGACCAATGTGATTTTGTATGATTGTATGTATGTGCAGTAATGGAGATAGAAGCATTAGCATAGCTTCTGTGCGCACTGTGCAACATTGGGACCCTTCATATATTTCATCCATTTTTGTATTTCTTCCATCATGTGCCTTCAGATATTTCCAATCCATGGCAAGCCTGTCATCTATGCACAGTGTGCTATGTTGGGGCCCTTCCTATATTTTTTCCATTTCCATATTTCTTCCATCATGTGCCTTCGAATATTTCCAATCCATGGCAGCCCAGTCATCTATGCGCAGTGTGCTACATTGGGTCTTTTCCTATTTTTCTTCCACTTCCGTATTTCTTCCATCATATGCCTTCAAATATTTCCAACCCATGGCAAGCCTGTCATCGATGCGCAGTGTGCTACATTGGGGCTTTTCTGCCATCATGTGCCTTCAGATATTTCCAACCCATGGCAAGCCTGTCATCGATGTGCAGTGTGCTACATTTGGGCTCTTCCTATATTTTTCCCATCATGTGCCTTCAAACATTTCCAACCCATGGCTGCCCTGTCATCTATGCGTAGTGTGTTACATTGGATCCCTTCCTATATTTATTCCATTTCTGTATTTCTTCCATCATGTGCCTTTAAACATTTCCAACCCATGGCAGCCCGGTCATCTATGCACAGTTTTGCTACATTGGGGCCCTTCCTATATTTCATCCATTTCTGTATTTCCTCCATCACGTGCCTTCAAATATTTCCAACCCATGGCAGCCAAGTCACCTATGCGCAGTTTTACTACATTGGGTCCCTTCCTATATTTCATCCATTTCCATATTTCTTCCATCATGTACCTTCAAATATTTCCAACCCATGGCAAGCCTGTCATCTACGTGCAGTGTGCTATATTGGGTCTTTTCCTATATTTCTTCCATTTCCATATTTCTTCCATCATGTGCCTTCAGATATTTCCAACCCATGGCAGCCCTATCATCTATGCGCAGTGTGCTATATGGGGCCCTTCCTATATTTTTTCCATTTCTGTATTTCCTCCATCATGTGCCTTCAGATATGTCCAACCCATGGCAGCCCTATCATCTATGCGCAGTGTGCTATATGGGGCCCTTCCTATATTTTTTCCATTTCTGTATTTCCTCCATCATGTGCCTTCAGATATGTCCAACCCATGGCAGCCCTATCATCTATGCGCAGTGTGCTATATGGGGCCCTTCCTATATTTTTTCCATTTCTGTATTTCCTCCATCATGTGCCTTCAGATATGTCCAACCCATGGCAGCCCGGTCATCTATGCGCAGTTTTGCTACATTGGGTCCCTTCCTATATTTCATCCATTTTTGTATTTCTTCCATCATGTGCCTTCAAATATTTCCAACCCATGGCAAGCCTGTCATCTATGCGCAATGTGTTACATTGGGGCCCTTCTTATATTTCTTCCATTTCCGCATATCTTCCATCATGTGCCTTCAGATATTTTCAACCCACGGCTGCCCTATCATCTATGTGCAGTGTGCTACATTGGGTCTTTTCCTATATTTCTTCCATTTCCATATTTCTTCCATCATGTGCCTTCAGATATTTCCAACCCATGGCATCCCTGTCATCTATGTGCAGTGTGCTACATTTATTTACATTTATATTTATTCCATTTCTGTATTTCTTCCATCGTATGCCTTTAAACATTTCCAGTCCATGTTGACCCTGTCTCATAAGTTATGCCTGGCACAAAGAAGTCTGCCATTGGTTTCCTCTGAGGCTGAGAGAGTGTGAATTATCTTGAGCCATTTACGGATGCTTGGAATTGCAATGTGCTGTGGCATTGCTGGAAATGTATGAAATTCTTGGTAAAGTGAAAATCCTTTTTCGATAGTTGGGAAGTCCAGTGTGACACTCTCTGTGCGCTTGTGTATATGTGCAGCAATGAAATTATAAGCATTGTCAGAGCATCTATGCACAATGTGCTTATTGTTCTGTATTTCTTCCATTTCCCGTGTTCAATGTCATTGTGTGTTTCCAACATGTTTCTTTCACGGAAGTCCTTGTCACAGGGTTTGCCTGGCACAAAAAAGTTTGCAATTGCTTTCCTTTGAGGCTGAGAGAGCGTAACTTTCATGATTGAGTGGTGATCCGAACTGTGATCTCCGATATTCAAAATACTGTGCCATGCTGGCTCTATTTTGACGGTTTAATCCAGAGTACCGTATATACTCGAGTATAAGCCGACCCAAATATAAGCCAAGGCACCTAATTTTACCACAAAAATACTGGGAAAACATTGACTCCAGTATAAGCCGAGATACCAATAAAATTACATTAATTGAGGCATCAGTAGTTTAAATGTTTTTGAATCTTTACATCAAACTGTAATTCAAGATATGACTGTTCAACTCTGATTAAATCATTATTTCCATCTTCTTCAATGTAAATGTGCTTATGTATCCTTTTAATAATAATAGAGTGAAATAATAAATGTAATAATAATCATAATAAATGCAGTAAAATAATAAATGTATTAATAATAGAGTGAAATAATAAACATATTAATAAAAATAAAAATAAAAATAGAATAAATGTAATAGTAGCAACAATAATAGAAAAAAATAATAAATGTAATAATAACCAATAATAATAGAGAAAAATAATAAATGTAATAATAATAAATGCAGTAAAATAATAAATGTAATAATAAATAGAGTAAAATAATAAATGTATTAATAATAATAAAAATAGAGTAAAATAAATGTAAAAGTAACAATAATAGAGTAAAATAATAAATGTAATAATAATAATAATAATAATAATAGATTAAAATAATATATGTAACAATACCAATAATAATAGAGAAAAATAATAAATATACCATATATACTTGAGTATAAGCCGATCTGAATATAAACCCACCAAGACCCTCACCCGAGTATAAGCTGAGGAGGTTTTTTTTCGGTCCTAAAAAAGGGCTGAAAAACTAGGCTTATACTCGAGTATATCTATATATATAAAAGAGTGATGGTATCACGGCAGCAGACAAAACAACAAAAGTAAACACCCCACAACCTCGAAAATTGACAGCACAACCCCCTCATCCATGCCTCTAGGTTGATACAACGAAAAGAAAAGAAAAATAAAGTCCTAATTAGAGGGAGAGGAATAATTGTTTTTATCCAGTTGCTGCCAGTTAGAAGGCTAAGCTCCGCTCACTTGGTCTCCTAGCAACCCACTCAGCCCAGGGGACCCTTTACCTTAACTACCACCAATTCCTCAATACTTTATTTCCCATACCAACATACAGCTAGTACAATATATATATTTTCAAACGATGTGGGTGCATGCATAAGGATGCCTGTTTCCGAATGTCCTTTTTTTTTACTAATCCTTCTTTCCCTTTCCACTTGTTAAAGCGGAATTGCTTCTACCCAGCTGTGTTTTATGTTTAATAGCAGGAAGTCTCAGAGAAGGAGCATCAGAATTGGCTTTTTATTTTATTTCTATTTATTTATTTTAAAAAAACAACCCTCCCGGCCCTAGCAGATTTCAGCATTTTTAAAAATAACTCTCTTCCTTATCTAGAGAGGGATGCCTCTGGCAAGAGAAGAAGGGGGAAAACCCATTCCCTGAGCCTGAGTCACAGCAAAAGGAGAGAGAAGAAGAAAAATGGGCTGGAGTCTTAAATCGAGCTCTCGCATGGGAAACCGGCAATTTGGTTTCGGATAAAAAGATTTATTTTATTTTCCCCTCTGGCTGCCCGGACCTCCATGGGATCTCCTCTACTCATTATTCGTTTAACTTATATCCTGCGTCTCTGCCAGTATTGGATTCAGGGCAAGCATGGGCAAACTTGGGCCCTCCAGGTGTTTTGGACTACAACTCCCACAATTCCTAACAGCCTACCGGCTGTTAGGAATTGTGGGAGTTGTAGTCCAAAACACCTGGAGGGCCCAAGTTTGCCCTTCCCTGGTTTCAATGCACCCTTGAAGTGCCAACAATTTTCAGACCTGGCATATGTCCATAATTATAGCTGTGCCCGGCCACGCGTTGCTGTGGCGAAGTCTGGTGGTATGGGAAATAAAGTATTGAAGAATTGGTGGTAGTTAAGGTAAAGGCTAAAGGGTTTCTCCTGACATTAAGTCCAGTTGTGTCCGACTGCACACTGAAGTGGATTATATGGCAGTGTGGAGTCAAGATAATCCAGTTCAAAGCTGATAATATCTATATATATAAAAAGGTAATGAAATTTCGGCCTAGGACAAAACAACAAAACTACACATCCCAGAAACACTAAACTTGGCAGCACAACCCCTCACCCATGCCTCTACGTTCATACAACAAAAAGAAAATAAAAATAAAGTCCTAATTAGAGGGAGAGGAAGAATTGTTTTTATCCCATTGCTGCCAGTTCGAAGGCTAAGCTCCACCCACTTGGTCTCCTAGCAACCCACTCAGCCCAGGGAAACAGGCAGAGTTAGGCCTCGCTTAGGCCTCTTTCCCACTGCCTATAAAATACAGATTATCTGATTTTGACTGGATTATATGGCAGTGTAGACTCAAGGCCCTTCCACACAGTTATATTACCCATTTATAATCTTATATTATCTGCTTTGAACTGGATTATCTTGACTCCACACTGCCATATAATCCACTTCAGTGTGCAGTCGGACACAATTGGACTTAATGTCAGGAGAAAACCTTTACCCTTTACCCTAACTACCAATTCCTCAATACTTTATTTCCCATACCACCAGACTTCGCCACAGCAACGCGTGGCCGGGCACAGCTAGTAAGATTATAAATGGGTTATATAGCTGTGTGGAAGGGCCTTGAGTCTACACTGCCATATAATCCAGTTCAAATCTGATAAATAAAGTATTGAGGAATTGGTGGTAGTTAAGGTAAAGGCTAAAGGTTTTCTCCTGACATTCAGTCTGACTAAGTTGTGTCCGATTAAGTTGTGTCCGACTGCACACTGAAGTGGATTATATGGCAGTGTGGAGTCAAGATAATCCAGTTCAAAGCAGATACTATTCGATTATAAATGGGTTATATAGCTGTGTGGAAGGGCCTTGAGTCTACACTGCCATATAATCCAGTTCAAATCTGATAATCTGTATTTTATAGGCAGTGGGGAAGAGGCCTAAGTGAGGTCTAACTCTGCCTGTCCCCTGGGCTGAGTGGGTTGCTAGGAGACCAAGTGGACGGAGCTTAGCCTTCTAACTGGCAGCAATTGGATAAAAACAATTCTTCCTCTCCCTCTAATTAGGACTTTATTTTTATTTTCTTTTTGTTGTATGAACGTAGAGGCATGGATGAGGGGTTGTGCTGCCAAGTTTAGTGTTTCTGGGATGTGTAGTTTTGTTGTTTTGTCCTAGGCCGAAATTTCATTACCCTTTTATATATAGATAGATGGATTCTCTTATATAGATAGATGGATTATTCTAGCAGTCACTTGGCATGATAGATCCTGGAATTTGTAGTTTGACGAGGCACCAGCACCCTTTGACAGAGAAGGCTCAAGACCTTGTAGAACTACAACTCCCAGGATTCCATAGCCTTGAGCCAGGGCAGTGAAAGTGGTGTCCAACTGCATTAATTCTACAGTGCAGATGCACCCCTGATTAAGCCTTGGAAGAGAGCTAGCATGGTGCAGTGCTTGGAGCATTGGATGATGACTCTGGAGACCGACCAGGGTTCGAATCCCTCCCTTTTCAGCCACAGAGCCCACTGGATAACAAGTCACACTTTCTCAGCCTCAGGGGAAAAAAAACGCTTTGGAGAGAGCTGCCCATCAACCTCCATGCAGCTCCTCTTTGTCCCAATTGCTCACTATAATGTATCAAGTGGAAGAATGGTTTCTGACTCCATTTACTCCTTGCTGGCTTCTCATATCCGGAGCTAATGACCAGTGTCTTGGTTTTGTGGGGTTTTTTTGATCTTATACATATACCTTGTCTATATATATAAAAGGGTAATGAAATTTCGGCCTAGGACAAAACAACAAAACTACACATCCCAGAAACACTAAACTTGGCAGCACAACCCCTCATCCATGCCTCTACGTTCATACAACAAAAAGAAAATAAAAATAAAGTTCTAATTAGAGGGAGAGGAAGAATTGTTTTTATCCAATTGCTGCCAGTTCAAAGGCTAAGCTCCGCCCACTTAGTCTCCTAGCAACCCACTCAGCCCAGGGAAACAGGCAGAGTTAGGCCTCGCTTAGGCCTCTTTCCCACTGCCTATAAAATACAGATTATCTGATTTTGACTGGATTATATGGCAGTGTAGACTCAAGGCCCTTCCACACAGTTATATTACCCATTTATAATCTTATATTATCTGCTTTGAACTGGATTATCTTGACTCCACACTGCCATATAATCCACTTCAGTGTGCAGTCGGACACAATTGGACTTAATGTCAGGAGAAAACCTTTACCCTTTACCCTAACTACCAATTCCTCAATACTTTATTTCCCATACCACCAGACTTCGCCACAGCAATGTGTGGCCGGGCACAGCTAGTAAGATTATAAATGGGTTATATAGCTGTGTAGAAGGGCCTTGAGTCTACACTGCCATATAATCCAGTTAAAATCTGATAATCTGTATTTTATAGGCAGTGGGGAAGAGGCCTAAGTGAGGCCTAACTCTGCCTATCCCCTGGGCTGAGTGGGTTGCTAGGAGACCAAGTGGGCGGAGCTTAGCCTTGTAACTGGCAGCAATTGGATAAAAACAATTATTCCTCTCCCTGTAATTAGGATTTTATTTTTCTTTTCTTTTTGTTGTATGAACGTAGAGGCATGAGTGAGGGGTTGTGCTGCCAAGTGTAGTGTTTCTGGGATGTGTAGTTTTGTTGTTTTGTCCTAGGCCGAAATTTCATTACCCTTCATTTCATTATCCAAGATATTTGCTTATCCAAGGTTCTGCCAGCCCGTTTAGCTTGGATAAGTGAGACTCTACTGTATTATTTTGATTTAAATTATTATTATTATTATCATTATTTGCAGTTTTTCCATATTTGTGCCCCTGACCCCGGTGAATGTGGAGGGCTGACTGTAAGTCTTGAATATTGAGAAAATTAAATGCAATTGAAATACAAGGCAAGACATTGAATAGAAGCGAAGCTACAATTTAAGAGCATCCCCAGAACAATCTCCTGCAATATCGGCCATTGGTTTTGTCCAAATATTAATTGCTGCTAGGGCAAAAAAGAGAATCAGGATTATCCTAGAATCAGGTTTAGAAAAACTTTTCTGAAAAACTGCTGGAATGTAGATTAGACAGAATAAAATGCAAGAATTTGGGTCTTGGTTCAGAATAGGAGAACCGGTTATGTGGGAAATCCTCAATTCCTGGGTCTCCACGAATGCCCAAACCGAAGATCAGAAGAGGTACGTGGTGTATTTGTCCTCATTGATAGCTCCAGGCTGGGCTTGAAGACAAAAGGTTGTGAAAACGTGCTTAAGTTTTGGGAAATGTGAACTGTAAGAGATAAACATCCCTTTGATGATCAATTTGATAGAGTCTATACCATTTTGCATAATTAGAGTTGTTAATAGCCTGCCTATCCAGTTGTGCAGCACGTATTCATCCAATGGAATAAGATGCAACTGAAGCAAAGTTTGATGTTTTGAACTCCAGGCTTTGCATTTGAAAGCTGTTTAAAAAGCATGAAATTTTATATTCTATATATTGATTTGGTATGTGAATGGTCTAAGAGCATTAACCAATGATTGCTATACCTGTTCTGATTTGCATGGCACATCAGAGGTGCATCTCCACTGCAGAATAAATGCAGTTTGGCACCACTTTAACTGCTGTGGCGGAATACTATGAAATGATGGGATCTCTAACATTACATCCTTTAACTGGAATGCAAAAATTGTTGCTGGGATAATGATAACCTTTGCTCTCTGATGGCTCAATGTATGCAAATTTTGTCCTTTGTACCAAAACTATTACAAATATTGTGCATGAAATATACACTGGTGCATATGAAGCACCCATAAATTTCCTGTTGAGCCTTGGATCCCATCTCTCAACATACAAGACAGAAGTAACCTCTGAGGATGCCTGCCATAGATGCAGGCAAAACGTCAGGAGAGAATGCTGCTGGAACATGGCCACACAGCCCGGAAAACTCACAGCAACCCAGTGATTCCGGTCATGAAAGCCTTCGAAAACACCACCACCACCACCACCACCACCATCATCATCATCATCATCATCATCATCATCATCATCATCATCATCAATGTAATTACACTATGTAACACGATTTTTGTTTCTGGGTTATCAGTGCCATTTTCTGCAGCACATTTTGCAATAGTTTTTCAATGAATATCTAATTGAGTCTCCAGCTCAACATAGTTTGTGGGCGGGGTTGTTGTGTGTTTTCAGGCTGTCTGGCCATGTTCCAGAAGTATTCTCTCCTGACGTTTTGCCCACATCTATGGCAGGCATCCTAAGAGGTTGTGAGGTACACTTCTGGAACATGGCCATACAGGCCAGAAAACACACAACAACTGTGATTCTGGCCATGAAAGCCTTCGACAACACATATTTTTTGGCCTCTGGAAATTGGAAAGGCAACATCCCATTCTGGGATGGTGTGCACTGTTGTTGTATAATTCCAGGTCATTTCTGGTGACTATCTAAGGTGCCTTGAGTCTCCTTTGGGGAGATAAAGCAGGTATAAATGATGATGATGATGATGATGATGATGATGATGATGATGACGATGATGATTGAAGTAAAAAATCAGAAACTCCTCAAAGAACAGCAGACAAAAAATCAGTACAAGAGAGCCACACTACAAACTAGAGTTGACAGCTGGCACAACAAAACATTGCATGGGAAGTTCCTTGACAAAATTGAAGGAAAAGCGGATAAGGAGAAGACCTGGCTCTGGCTCACGAATGGGACCCTGAAGAAGGAGACAGAAGGCCTGATCCTTGCAGCCCAGGAGCAAGACATCAGGACAAAGGCAATTCAGGCCAAGATCGAAAAAGGATGCTGACGAAACCATTGATCATATCCTCAGCTGCTGTAATAAAATCGCACAGACTGATTACAAACAGAGGCACAACTATGTGAATGATTCATTAGAACTTATGCCTCAAGTACCACCTCCCAGCAGCAAAGAACTGGTGGGTTCACAAACCTGCAAAAATAATGGAAAATGAACAGGCAAGGATACTGTGGGATTTCCGAATCCAGACTGACAAAGTTCTGGAACACAACACACCAGACCTCACAGTTGTGGAAAAGAAAAAGGTTTGGATCATTGATGGTCACCATCCCAGGTGACAGTCGCATTGATGAAAAACAACAGGAAAAACTCAGCCGCTATCAGGACCTCAGGATTGAACTTCAAAGACTCTGGCAGAAACCAGTGCAGGTGGTCCCGGTGGTGATGGGCACACTGGGTGCCGTGCCAAAAGATCTCAGCCTGCATTTGGAAACAATAGGCATTGACAAAATTACAATCTGCCAACTGCAAAAGGCCACCCTACTGGGATCTGCGCGCATCATCCGAAAATACATCACACAGTCCTAGACACTTGGGAAGTGTTCGACTTGTGATTTTGTGATACGAAATCCAGCATGTCTATCTTGTTTGCTGTGTCATCATAATAATAATAATAATAATAATAATAATAATAATAATAATAATAATAATAATATTACCGAATTTGCTGGGTCTGAGAGTGTGTAACTTGCCCAATGGGTTTTCACGGCCAATTGGGAATTCAAACCCTGTTCTCCGGAGTCATAATCCGTTGCTGAAACCACTAAAACTATCTTCTGGCATGTGGAAAATTTGAACTCCAGCTGGGTTGCAAATATATCCTATTGCAATTTTTAACACGCAGTGCAATCTTACGCATTTCTAGCCAAAGTCAACTTCTTGGCTTTAGCAGGATTCATTTCTGGCAAGTGGGTAAAGAGGTGCAATTTTACGCTCTCAAATCAACGCAGGCAATTATTTGCAAAACAGACTCAGAACATCTCTGATGGCCTGTTTTCCCAGCAAGTATATTTAAAAGGCTTGTCCTCATAGATGGGTAGTTCAACTGGAAACGGGATGTTCTGTTGGGCTAATGACCTGTGAAAATATAGAAGAGCATCCAAGGGCTCCAGCGAGGCTTAAGTGCAGCGAAAATAAAATAGTATATAGCATTGGTATAAAAGCCAGCCGGGTCTTGTTTCAGCCGGCTCCGCGGATCTCGTTTTTCAGCATTCTGCTGCCGGTTGGATGGGATGCGTCCCTCGGGGCTGGATCTTGTCTCCAGCCCCAAAGATGAATCGGGTGCCAGGGTCAGAGATGAGAAACAGCCTCCAGATAGGTCGCTTCTTCAGCTCGCGGGCAGATCCGTAATTGTTCCTTGGTATGCCAGGAACTTGGGATGGGGGAAGCATTGCTTGGGTGCCTTCAAGTTTTCAACTCATTGCAACTCTTAAGTTCATTGCTTTCCTCTGAGGCTGAGACAGTGCGACTTGACCAAGATCCATGGCTGAGTAAGGATTCGAACCCAAGTCTCTGGAGTTATAGTCTAGCATTCCAACCTGCTCAGATGCAGACTCATTATTAAAATATGCATGCATCTGCAGACTTTCATAGCCTGATCCACAAAGGCTTAATACGTTGAAATTTGGCCAGCTGGATTTTAAGAAAATGAAGCTGGTGTCATGGTCTCCAATCTTTGACATCTCCAGTTGGCTGACAAAGAACAGATGCCAGCCATAAAACGGGCCAGCCATAAAACCTCAATTACCCTCTAGTATGTGAGAGCCCCTATATAAATGGGCCAAAGAGAAGGTTCTGGTATTCTGTACAATAAAACCTGTTGGAATCTACCAGTGTGTGTCTTGGTGCTTTTTCTGGTGGAAGACTGACCCACAGCACAACTGGGAGAAGAGAACCCAACAGCTGGGGAAAATAATCCTATGTCATTAATTAGGATGTGTTTATATTCCGCAAAGGGTTCTTAAGCCTCTAACAGCGTTGGTGATGTCACATACATTTTGAGGCCTCTAGCCAAGAAGGGATCTGCGCTTTTTCTCCAGTCCCTTGCATTGTTCAAACAACACTGTTGTTCCTGGGTTAGAAATATAATTTCCTAATTGGTTCTATTGTAAAAATGTGAAAAAGGTTTATTTACATTCACCCCAGTGCTCCCCTTCCCCAGAGCCATCTCTTCTTCTGTAGTCCCACCAAAAGTTCAATTCTTCATTTGGAGGTAAATTCCCATCTTCTTTTTCCAATAAACAAGACAATTAAAAAACATGTCAATTAGAATAAAAGAAAATTATTATAAACTAATTTGGAAGTGGTAGTTAACACCAAGAAGGTTAAATATTATGAATAAGAATAATAATGAAAAATGCTGGCGAGGGTGCCAGGAAATTGGAACCTACATGCATATGTGGTGGGATTGTAAACATGTAAAAGGTTTTTGGGGAATTGGTCATAAGGTAAATAGAAAATATTATGAATATAAAAATTAGAAGGAATCCAGTGGAAATATTACTTTTAATTAAAAAAGAGGATGAGAAAGATAAGAGGGAATTTTTTTAATAGACATGCTATTAACAGCAGCTAGATTACTAATTGCAAAATATTGGAAAGGAGAAATGAAAATACAAATTAATGAATGGTATAAAGAAGTTTGGCGAATGGCACTGAATGACAAGCTAACATCAAATTTAAAAGTAAAGAAGGGATTATGGGAAAAAATGATTTTGAAAGTATTTGGAGAAAATTTCTAGAAAAATTAGTGAAAAAAGTGTATTAAGGTGGAAAACTTTGTTTTTGAGAGACATCCTCCAGCACATTTTACTGTAGTTTTTCACTGAGTCTCCACCAATTCAACCTAGTATGTGGCAGCCGCAAAAGCAAAGTTTCTGGAGGATAACAACTACAATATTTTCAAAGTAAGGGCTGCACAATTAAACAGAAAATAACACTTTCAAACCAGGAACAGAACATTTTTCAATTTTTGCTACATAGTGTAATTTATGATGCACATGAAGCCAAGATACTAAGTATTGCCCAAGGTTACTTTGTAGGTTTCTGAGGCTGAGCCAGGTTTCGATATCTGGTTTCCAGGATCAACATTTGATGGTCAAACCACTCCTCCACACTGGCTGCACAGCATTGCATATTTATACATAACTAGCTGTGCCCGGCCATGCGTTGCTGTGGTGTTGTCTGGTGGTGTTGGTGAGAAATGGTTGAGGTAGTGGTGGTATTGAATGTCTGTTGTATGGTTGTCTTTATGTTTAGTAAGCACACTGAAGTGGGTTATATGGCAGTGTTGAGTCAAGATAATCCAGTTCAAAGCAGATAATATAAGATTCTAAATGGGTTATATAGCTGTGTGGAAGGGCCTTGAGTCTACACTGCCATATAATCCAGTCAAAATCTGATAATCTGTGGAAGAGGCCTAAGTGAGGCCTAACTGTGCCTGACCCCTGGGCTGAGGAGGTTGCTAGGAGACCAAGTGGGTGGAACTTAGCCTTCAAACTGGCAGCAATTGGATAAAAACTATTATTCCTCTCCCTGTAATTAGGACTTTATTTTTCTTTTCTTTTTGCTGCATCAACCTAGAGCCGTGAATGATGGGTTGTGTTGTCAAATTTCGAGGTTGGGGGGCCTGTAGTTTTGTTGTTTTGTCCGCTGCCCTGATGCTATCACTCTTTTATATATATATATAGACTAGCTGTGCCCGGCCACGCGTTGCTGTGGCAAAGTGGTGGTGGTATTGGTTAAAAATTGTTGTGTAATTTTTATTTGACTTTATTTGCATTTTTTTATTAATTTTATTGTAAGTTATATTTTTATTTATTTTATTTTATTTTATTTTGTATTATTTTTAGTTATTTTCTGTTATTATAGTATTTTATTGTATTAATTTTTTAGTGTTTTTTATTATTTTTTATTGGGTTGCTAGGAGACCAAGTTGGAGGAGCTTAGCCTTCTAACTGGCAGCAATTGGATAAAAGCAATTATTCCTCTCTCTCTAATTAGGATTTTATTTTTATTTTATTTTTGCTGTATCAACCTAGAGCCATGAATGATGGGTTGTGTTGTCAAATTTCGAGGTTGGGGGGCCTGTAGTTTTGTTGTTTTGTCCGCTGCTCTGATGCCATCACTCTTTTATATATATTGATTGTAATAACTATTGAATGTGCTTAGTTGGTTCTACGTCTACTTTGGGCACCCGTTAGAAAGAGACCGAGGGATGCTGCCTCTGGATTTTGGGGGGTCAAAGCTTGGCCATCCAAGATAATTCAGAGCTTGAGAATGATAGTTCATGACAGTTGGGTGGAATTACAATAATGGAAGTGCATGACCTGAAAGGCAGAAACAGACATACACTTTCAAAATTGAAAGAGAGTCCCAGGGCCATCCAATCCTTTCAGATACTTAAACACAGTTCTCGTATCCTCCCTTAACATCTTTTCTCCAAGCTAAACATCCCTAAGCTGTTCCTTACATATATCCATGGCTTCCAAAACTTTGGTCATGTTAGTCACCCTTCTCTGGACATCTCTCCATGCAGCCTAGAATCATATTGGCTTTTTTAGATGCTGCATTGCACTGCTGACTGGCCACCAAGACAGATGACTACTATCCTGTTCCAAACAGCAAGGTTCCCATAATCTGTTTTGCCAGCAGCTTATCCTGGAATGACGTCTCCTAAATCAGAGGGCCTTCAGTCGCACACTGGGTTAAACCCTTGTGCCGGCAGGACTGCTGACCGAAAGGTTGGCAGTCAAATCTGGGGAGTGGGGTGAGCTCCCATCTGTCAGCTGCAGCTTCCCATGCGGGGACATGAGAAAAGCCTTCCACAGGATGGTAAAACATCCAGGCGTTCCCTGGGCAGCATCCTTGTAGGCGGCCAATTCTCTCACACCAGAAGTGACTTGCAGTATCTCAAGTCGCTTCCGACATGAAAAAAAAAATCTCCTAAATCTGCTTCAAACTCTGGTTTGTTCATATCTCTCAGAGTTGAGACCAAGACTGGAACCGGCTGCAAATGTCTGGCTGCCGAGAAACTTGTAGGCTCTCAAGTCACCTCTTTCATTGCAGAAAACATAAAATTTATAAACACTATCTATCTATCTATCTATCTATCTATCTATCTATCTATCTATCTATCTATTCCTGGGTATCGTATTATTGCATCCCTTATATAAAATGTCAAACAATTCAGACAAGAGTTGGAGAGAATTTGAGAATCTGTAAAAAGGCTGTAGCAAGATGTGTTTACACATCAGCATATTGTTCAAGGTAAAGGTAAAATCAAGGTTTGTTTTTAGGGACCTTGGTACCAGAATATATTGGGCTGTGGCTGGTTGAATACGTGGATAGAGAACCCATAGAAGCAGAGCTTACTTTATACAAGTATTGATGGCTTTCTGTGTCTAGTAATGAAAAACTGCTTTGTATTGATGCAGCCTAGAATGACATTGGCTTTTTGAGCTGCTGCATCACAGTGTTGGCTTATGCTCAGCTTGTGGACTCCAAGATTCCTTTAATGCATACTGCAGGCAAGCCAAGCATCACCCATCCTATACCCGTGCATTTCATTTTCTTCCTAAAAGTAGCTTTCAAGTACTCTAGAAGATTCAAAATGTTTTTGTTCACTTATATAAGGCTTGCCTGACCTGCTTGTTCATGTGTGCATAATATTAATTCTGGATTTTTAAAAAACTTTTCTGAAACATATTCAGCTACCCCTTTCTTTTAGTGTGTAGGGACTTAAATCTGGATTTAAAAACTTTTCTGCAACATATTCAACTACTCTTTTCTTTTATTGTGTAGGAACCAATGTATTTTCCTTCCCGATGGTTTCAGCCTCTGCATTTTCTGTTAGAGAAGTTGTGACACATCTGTTTCCTTAACCGAAGTACATCTGTATTCATGTTCAATTCCTGTCTTTACAAAACAAAACCACAACCCAAAGCCTTTCCAAGAGCTGTCATATAAATCAATTGGGGTGAAAATTGTGTCTAGATTCCATATGTGTGACACTGGGTGTATCTGGCATTGCAGAATGAATACGGTTTGATGCCACAATCGTGAGGCACCAGCCCTCTTTGGCAGAGAAGCTAAAGTCCTTGTAAAACTACAACTCCCAGGATTCCATAGTATTGGGCCGTGGTAATTAAAGTGTTGTCAGACTGCATTCCTTCTACAGTGTAGATGTGCCCAAGGGCTCTGTTAGGAAGGAGAAGGAAGCCAACACTTACTCATAGCAATAAAAGTGGCACCCACTCTCTGGAACCGAATGCCTTTTGGCACGAAACCCCCATTAAAGACATTTGTTTGGCATCAGTGCTTCGCTTGTTGGTGCCAAAAACTGCAAAGCCTGCTGCCTTTTAATTCTGAGCCAGAAATAGCTGTAAACAGCTTGAAATCCTAGGAAATTTTGGCACACGTACAGCAGGGAAATCCTAGCTCGTGTGGCCGCTTTGCTGCACCGGCTGCCCAGAAGACCGCAGTGTTGCTGATGGGAACATTGATTAGTACAGTATTGCCAATAATCATAGAGGGGGAAAAATCTATATTTTCTAAAGTCTGCCAATCTCAGGATATGGGTTCACTATGTATCTCAATCTTTGCTTATTTAATTCTTGGAATCCTAGAAGCTTGGAGTTGGAGGGGACCCCAAAGGCCATTGAGTCCAACCCTTTGCCAGGTAGAAATCCAGAACGATCGCATTCTTGCCCAAGAGAACAAACACCATCTGGTTGAGTTTGCACATTTGAGTGGATTTATTTCTCTACATTTGAAGAAACTTCTTTTCAAATTAATACTTACAGTAGAGTCTCACTTATCCAACATAAACTGGCCGGAAGAATGTTGGATAAGCAAAAATGTTGGATAATAAGGAGGGATTAAGGAAAAACCTATTAAACGTCAAATTATATTATGATTTTACAAATTAAGCCCCCCCCAAAAATCATATTTTACAACAAATTGGCAGAAAAAGGAGTCCAAAACATGGTAACGTTATGTAGTAATTAATGTAGTAATAGAATGTTTTTATGAATTTTGATGTAAGTTAATAATTTTTAATTTGATTTATAGTGTAGTGTATAATTTTTATATGTGTATTTATTGTAAGCCACCCTGAGTACCCTCTTGGGTGAGAAGGGCGGGATATAAATGTTGTAATAAATAAATAATAAATATAAATAAATAGTAATTACTGTATTTATGAATTTAGCACCAAAGCATCGCATTATATTGAAAACATTGACTACAAAAACATATGGCTACTAACACGTTGACTACAAATAAAGATAGAATTGCATAAAATGAACTTATAGTAGCAAGATTGTCAGAAATTAAATCCATAAAATGTTCAATCCTTGCTGCTGTGATGTCTCATGGGCCTTGTAGTCCCGTTCCTAGTACTATTGTGGCAGACGAAGAGGAAAACATGGGATTTACACCGTTTCAGCCAGAAACGGAGCCCCTGCACCTGCAGGATGTTTGCCCTCAAGAAGTTTCTCAAACAAGCCTTGGGCAGAATTCTCCCCTGTTTTCTCAAAAGGACAATTATAATAAAGATAGAGGCGCTAGGGAGGCGAATCGCCGAAGCGCCAGAATCGCAGCCAAACAATTAGCTGATTAGGTCTGCTTCCCTTGGGAAATTCTAAGGAGTCTTGCATCTGGACTAAGTTGGGTTTCACTTCTAGTTCACCAGGGAAAGTGTTCTTCTGGCGGGAAACGAGACCCTACTTAGGTGTTTGCCGCAAGGGAAACCTTGCGGAGTCAATTCGTCAGCTCGAGGAGTGAGATTGTGTGTGGACTCCAGTTCCTTGTTTCCCGGATCAAGTTCAAGTCTGCCTTGTCCCGCGTTTGCCACGGACCTTGTTTTTGCTCTTGTTGCCTTGTTTCAAGTCTTGTTCTAGCCAAGTATCAAGTTTGCTTTCCAGCCTAATTGCCAAGTTTCTATGGACTAAAGGACCTTGTCTTCTCCCCACACTTTGCTTGGCAAAGTGTGTGTTTCGGTTATTGGATTATAACTTTGGACTCTAATATCACATATTGGACATTATTTTCCTGGACTATTTTTGACCTTTCCTGAAAGGTCTACTTCTGAACTATATTCTACACTTGTTTTTATTGACTTTATATATTTCCTTAATAAAGATATTAGATAGATTCTGGTCTCTGCGCATGGTTATTGGTGCTCTGCAGCCTGGGTCCTGACAGCTGCCTAGAGAAACATCTGTGGATCGGAGCAGGAGGCAAACTGTGTTGGATAATCCAGAATGTTGGATAAACAAATGTTGGATAAGTGAGACTCTACTGTATTTTAAAATGTTTACAGCACAAATGATAAACAGTGTGTTTGTGCTAAATGCACTGTCCTGGGAGTTGTAGTTTGGTGAGCCACCAGCACAGCTTGTTACAGAAGACTTTGTAAAACTACAGCTCCCAGAATTCCGTAGCTTTGCACCACGGGGGTTGAAGTGTTGCCAAACTGCATTAATTCCACAGTGTAGATTCACCCAGGGAAACACACATCCCAGCATAAAGTTCTGTCCAACGTTCTCTCTCCTTGTTTGCTCTCCCATCTCCTCCTTATCTTTTCTTCCTTGCTATCTCCCTTATCAGGAATCCTTCACTTTCACCAAACACATCACCGGGAGCTGTCCATAGCAGCACCTCTGCAGAAAATAACCCTGATGTACTCTTCATTGCTGTAAATCAGAGCAGTGGAAGCCAGGGCACTTGAAGTGTTCCTTTTTGGATGGACTACAGAATCCAGAATTCTCTGGCCTACCTTGCAAGGTTGTTATGATGAACCAGAGCAGAATTGTGTATTTTCTCTTGCATTGGAGGAAAGGCAAGTTGCCAGCAGAACCTTAGACCAATACAAATTAATTGGAAGTGGTATGTGTTGGATGAGGCTGTGATGAAGGTTGTTGTTGCTGACTATTGTCTTCTGGGTTGATATTTTTGCCATTTTTTTTCCTCTGCTGGATAGAGATAGATGTACTGATTTTATGGGGTGCTTGCATACAATGGGCATGTCAGGAGAAGTCACTTTTGAGCATTGAATGATGACTCTAGAAACCAAGGTTTGATTCACTGCACAACTGTGGAGACGCAGTGGGTGACTTTGGATGAGCCACACTCTCTCAGCCCCAGAAAATCCAGTGATGGGATCATCTTGGAATCAATGTAAATGAGAAAGAACATGAAGACACACAACAACATCCCGTGCTCAGTAGTATCATAACTAGTCACATCTATCCATCCATCCATTTAGATCTATCATCCATCCATCTGTCCAGGTATCCTTTTCCAACAATCACTTATCCAACGTTCTGGATTATCCAATGCATTTTTGTAGTCAATGTTTTCAATATATCGTGATATTTTGGTGCTAAATTCATAAATACAGTAATTACTACATAGCATTACTGTGTATTGAACTACTTTTTCTGCCAAATTTGTTGTCTAACATGATGTTTTGGTGCTTCATTTGTAAAATTATAACCTAATTTGATGTTTAAGAGGCTTTTCCTTAAGGCCTCCTTATTATCCAACATATTTGCTTATCCAACATTCTGCCAGCCCGTTTATGTTGGATAAGTGAGACTCTACTGTACTGTATTTACAAATTTACCACTAAAATATCACAATGAATTTAAAACACTGACTACAAAAACATTGATTACGAAAAGGCAGACTGCGTTGGATAATCCAGAACGTTGGATAAGTAAATGTTGGATAAGTGAGAGTCTACTGTACCTTATTGATCAATCAATTGATCAATCAGTCAATCCAGCCATCCATCCAATCTTTCTCCAGACAGACGAAGCCAGTGAAAAGCAACCTGGCGGCCTTGATATGGCCTGTTTGTTTTATGCACCTTATTGATCAATCAATTGATCTATCAATCAGTCAATCCAGCCATCCATCCAATCTTTCTCCTGACAGACCAAGCCAGTGAAAAGCAACCTGGCAGCCTTGAAGTGCCCTGTTTGTTTTATGCACCTTATTGATTGATCAGTTGATCAATCAGTCCATCCATCCATCCATCCATCCATCCAATCTTTCTCCAGACAGACCAAGCCAGTGAAAAACAACCTGGCAGCCTTGATGTGCCTTGTTTGGTTTATGCACCTTATCTATCGATCAATCAATTAATCAATCGATCGATCAATCAATTAATCCCTCCATCCAGCCAATCTTTCTCCAGACAGTCAAAGCCAGTGAAAAACAACCTGGCAGCTTTGATGTGCCCAGTTTGTTTTATGCACCTTATTGATCAATCACTTGATCGATCCATCCATCCATCCATCCATCCACCCAATCTTTCTCCAGACAAACCAAGCTAGTGAAAAATAACCTGGCAGCCTTGATGTGCCCTGTTTGGTTTATGCACCTTATTGATCAATCACTTGATCCATCCATCCATCCATCCCTCCATCCATCCAATCTTTCTCCAGACAAACCAAACTGGTGAAAAACAACCTGGCAGCCTTGATGTGCCCTGTTTGGTTTATGCACCTTATCGATCAATCAATTAATTGATTGATGGATCAATCAATTAATCCTTCCATCCAGCCAATCTTTCTCCAGACAGTCCAAGCCAGTGAAAAATAACCTGACAGCTTTGATGTGCCCTGTTTGTTTTATGTATCTTATTGATCAATCCATCCATCCATCCCTCCAATCTTTCTCCAGACAGACCAAGCCAGTGAAAAGCAGCCTGGCAGCCTTGACATGCTGTTTGGTTTCGGCACCTTATTGATCAATCAATTGATCAATCCATTCATCCATCCATCCATCCATCCATCCATCCATCCATCCATCCATCCAATCTTTCTCCCGACAGACCAAGGCAGTGAAAAGCAGCCTGGCAGCCTCAATGTGCCCTGTTTGGTTTATGTGCTGCATTCTGTGCCAAAGTGTTGCCCTCTTCAGCCTCCCAGCCTTTGTGTCCCCATCCAATTGTATTAATTCCATGGGAACAGTGTTAGGTTTCTTTATCCTTGTTTATTTTTTAGCTTTGAGCAAAGCTGTCAGACAGGCTGCCGATTTTGCCTTTCCACTCCTGGAGCTATTTGAACCAATGTATATTTTATTTTTATTTTTTTTGAAAGGAAACATTATCATTTGAGAGGCCAACCAAATTGTGTTCGGTCCTCCCATTGCAACCTAATAGGGTTTTGTATTATTTTTTTAAGGAACTGAACCAACATTAACTTGAGAAGTCCACTGACGTACTTTTTTATCCATCCCTTATTTTCCCCTCTTTTAAAAGCCAGGTTGGCAAAGTTATAATGCCATTATATTATACTAGCTGTGCGCGAAGTATGGTGGTATGGGAAATAAAGTATTGAGGAATTGGTGGTAGTTAAGGTAAAGGGTAAAGGTGTGGAGTCCAGATAATCCAGTTAAAGCAGATAATATAAGATTATAAATGGGTTATATAGCTGTGTGGAAGGGCCTTGAGTCTACACTGCCATCTAATCCAGTTAAAATCTGATAATTTATAGGCAGTGTGGAAGAGGCCTAAGTGAGGCCTAACTCTGCCTGTCCCCTGGGCTGAGTGCGTTGCTAGGAGACCAAGTGGGCGGAGCTTAGCCCTCTAACTGGCAGCAATTGGATAAAAACAATTATTCCTCTCCCTCTAATTAGGACTTTATTTTTCTTTTCTTTTTGTTGTATCAACGTAGAGGTGCGGATGATGGGTTGTGTTGTCAATTTTCGAGGTTGTGGGGTGTTTAGTTTTGTTGTTTTGGCGGTCGCCAGGATTCCATCACTCTTTTATATATATAGATTGTTGTTGTTGTTTGCCTTCAAGTCATTGGGTCCATTTACATGGTAGAAGCACTGCAGTTTGACACCACTTTAACAGCCTTGGTTTATATTTATGGATTCATGGTGTTAAGCAGCATTAATTCTGCAATGTAGATGTACTCTCAAAGACATAACAGCTATGTATCTATTCCAAAGCAAACAAATGAAAACAAAATTAAATCGCACCTAATTCTAGCTGCAAACCCAGCAGATATATTATTTACTCTTCAAATGCTAGGGCTGCAAGCTTTAATGAATGTAATAATAATCAAACAGTTACTACTTCTTAATTATGGATTAGACCTAGGTCTGTATTAATGGGTGAAACTTCCTTCCCTTCGTTGAAAGCAGTGCTTTAAAGATGAAGTTTCATCCTGATGTGCCCGACTTGTTTTTGTTTCAGGTGTTGTTGCACTTGCTTCCTTCTGGCCATAGGACCTGAATCTGTCAGTGCTCAAACAAAGCCGGTGTCAATGCATCTCTTTAATCTGGATTCCTGACACCGGTTGGCTTTGAAGGCGTTCGTTCAGCTCTTGAAAGCTGCTTTGATGCATCACCTGCAGTAAAGAGATGTTTTAGGGGCCCAAATGTGACGGCAAAACAAAGCAGGAAATGTGGCTGAACGGTGCACAGCCTACTTTTGAGGACTGCATCTACACTCTAAAATGGTTTGAAACCATTTCAACTGCCATGGCTTAATGCTTTGGAAGAACTACCTTTTGCAGAACTACCTTCATCCCATAGCATTGAGCCATGTCACATTAGGGTTGCCATACATTGGAAATGACTTGAAGATACACAACAACCATACAATGATCATTCTTCTAAAATCCTTAGACATTGCAAGTTCACGTTAAATCTATCTCACTTGGTTTTCCATAGAATTGAAAGGGCTCCCTAGAGGCGATAAAGTCCAGCCCCTTGCTCAATGCAGGATTTCCAGCCAAAACCCCTTCAATCTCTTTTCATGTTTGTTCTCCATATCTCTTATCATCCTCACTTGTTAATATCCTTCTATTTATTTATTTATTTCGTGTCAAAAGCATTGCATAAATAAATAAGTTTAGAACTGATAAAGGAAAGGGATCACAAGCAGCTAAATAGTTTTAGGACAAAAATGGGCAACAGCAACCACATTGTTCTCATTAAACTTTTTCTTGATTTAAGTCTACTGGGAAGATGCTGATAGCCATACATTGGGTGGCTTTCACAGCGTTCCACCTTATTTCTCTCACAATTGGCAGCAACTACCCATTGCTCCTTATTTACTGTTCTGATTTTGGAGTTTTTTTTTTATAACATTCACACTGGCCTCTAAGAGACAAAAGTTCTTTTCCCCACTCAGGATCTTCCACAGATATATAAACCTTCCTTGCCTAGTTTCTCCATGCCTCACAACCTCTGAGAATGCCTGCCATAGATGTGGGTGAAACGTCAGGAGAGAATACTTCTGGAACATGGCCACACAGCCCGGAAAACACACAACAACCCTGTGATCCCGGCCTTGAAAGCCTTCGACAACACATTTCTGGAGGATGTTGTTGTGTGCAGCTATTTTGTGCTTGGTGTTCACACAGTGTTTCCTAAATGTTAGTGTTCAATCTAAGGCAATGATGGGCAAGCTTTTGCGCTTGGTGTGTCAAAATTCACCCAAAAAAACTTACATGGCTTGGGTGGTGTGTCACTTTGAGAAAAACATAATTTTGCAATATGTATAGTTTAAATAACAAAAATGTATAATTGTAATATATACAGTAGAGTCTCACTTATTCAACATAAACGGGCCGGCAGAATGTTGGATAAGCCAATATGTTGGATAATAAGGAGGCATTAAGGAAAAGCCTATTAAACATCAAATTAGGTTATGATTTTACAAATGAAGCACCAAAACATCATGTTAGACAACAAATTTGGCAGAAAAAGTAGTTCAATACGCAGTAATGCTATGTAGTAATTACTGTATTTATGAATTTAACTCCAAAATATCACTATATATTGAAAACATTGACTACAAAAATGTGTTGGATAATCCAGAATGTTGGATAAGCAAGACTCTACTGTAACTGTATTCAATAAATCAAAAACTATTTACTACCATTATTTCCATGTACAACCATCTATGGTACCTCTTGCAGTTTCCACGCTGATTTCTCTCTATTCTAGTTTCAATGTAGTCATGAATAATGAATAATATAATATAATATAATAGTAATAATATGATAATATGTTGCAATAATAATAGAATAATAATAGAATGATATAATTCTCTCTCTCTCTCTCTCTCTCTCTCTCTCTCTCTCTCTCTATATATATATATATATATATATATATAAATAAATGTGCATAATTCCCATGGAGTAAACAACAAAACCACTGGACCAAATCACACCAAATTTGGCCACAAAAGACATAGTCATCCAATTAATCTGCATGCGGCAGCGTGTCAGCAAAAATGGCTATGCGTGTGAATGCTGACACGCGTGTCATAGGTTGGCCATCACTGATCTAAGGTAACCCCAAGATATTTAGAGTGGGAACACTGTTCAAGTTCTTGGCCTTCCCAGGTAACCCTCAGTTTCCTGTTGGCTTCACAATTACGTGGATGGAAAGCACAGGATTGTGTCTTGGCAGGGTTAGGCTTCAGGTGGTTCTCTTTGTAGTAGCTGGAGAGATCTTTCAGGGCATGAGTTAGTTGGTTTTCAACTGTTTCAAAGTCCTTTGCTTGTGTTGTTAGGCCAAGGTCATCAGCATATATAAAGCTCTTTGTGAGTGGTGGTTGTGGCTGGTCATGAGTTAAAAATGTTGAACAAGGTCGGTGCAAGAATGCCTTGAGATAGACCTTTCTTTTGCCTCCTCCATCTACTTTTCCTGCCCTGAAACTTCACATAGAAGCTGCGGCATTTTAGGGGGCTCTGGATGGTTTTTGTAAAATTGTAGTCCTACCCTGTTTCCCTGAAAATAAGACATCCCCGAAAAATAAGACCTAGTAGAAGTTTTGCTCAATTGCTAAATATAAGGCCTCCCCTGAAAGTAAGACCTAGGAAAGTTTTTGTTTGGAAGCATGCCCACCAAACAGAACACCAGAGCATGCAGGATTGGTAAATGTACATACCAGCTGTACATGAAATTCTTGATAGGATTCAGAGTTTGTCTGGTTACGTTGGTTTGTGATGACAACTACTGTACAGTATATAATAAATGTTCAATTTTTTTGTTACAAGAACACCGTATTTAATATTTGGTAAAAGAAAAATATTTAACATGCTAGTGGGAATCAGTTTAATATGCTCAGACAGTTTGTGAATGTGAATTCTTCTTCATGGAAAAATAAGACATCCCCTGAAAATAAGACCTAGAGCATCTTTGGGAGCAAAAATTAATATAAGACACTGTCTTATTTTCGGGGAAACACAGTAGGTGATATGTTAGACTTTGTAACATCCTTCTTATAATGAGTCACCCAGAACTGAACACAATACAGTAGTGTTTTGCTTATCCAAACTTCGCTTATCCAAAGTTCTGGATTATCCAATACATCTGGATCCACATCTGTTTCTCTAGGCAGCAAGGACTGAACTTTTTACGGATTTAACTTCCAACAATGTTGTTACTGCAGGTTCATTTTGTGCAATTCTGTCTTTATTTGTAGTCAATTTTTAGTAGCCAATGTTTTTAGAGTCAAAGTTTTCAATAGATTGCGATGTTTTGGAGCTAAATTCATAAATACAGTAATTACGAGATGACGTTACTGTGTACTGAACTGTTTTTTTTTCTGTCGATTTGTTGCAAAACATGATGTTTTGGTGTTTAATTTGTAAAATCATAATGTACTGTATATACTTGAGTATAAGCCTAGTTTTACAGCCCTTTTTTAGGGTTGAAAAAGCTCCCCTCGGCTTATACTCGAGTGCGGGTCCTGGCCAGCTTCTATTCAGGTCGGCTTATACTTGAGTATATAGGTATTCAGAATTGGACGGTCTTATCTTATCAAAGTCTTATTATTATTATTTTAAATTACAGTTTTATATAAATATTCAAAAACATTTAACATATTGATGCCGCAAATAATGCAATTTTATTAATATCTATTTTTATTTTTGAATTTGACCCGTAGCTGCTGCATTTCTCACCCTCGTCTTATACTCGAGCCAATAAGTTTTCCCAGTTTTTGTGGTACAATTAGGTGGCTCAGCTTATATTTGGGTCGGCTTATACTCAAGTATATACGATAATTTGACGTTTAATACGCTTTTCCTTAATCCCTCCTTATTATCCAACATTTTCGCTTATCCAACGTTCTGCCGGCCCGTTTATGTTGGATAAGTGAGACTCTACTGTACTTCATAATGTTGCCGACTAGCTCAGTATATAGTGGGACTATTGCTTCCCTCAACCTGGGAATTCTGCTTTTATTATTGCAGGCCATAATAGTATTTGCCTTATTCGCTGCAGTATTACACTGTTAACTCACTTTCTGCTTGTAATCAACAACACTCCTAAGATCCTTTTCACATGTAGTGAACTAAGTATCCCCGCTTTCTATACCAGTATTTGTTTTTATAACCTAAATTAAAACCTTTTCATTTGTTTCAGTTGAATTTCGTTTTATTAATTCCAGCCTAGTTCTCTAGTTTGTCAAGGTCTGTTTCTGTCTCCTAATGTGTTAGTGATCCTTCTCAGTTTCGTTCCATTTGCAAATTTGATAAGGAGTCCCTCCACTCCTGTGTCGTCTAAATAATGGATAAAACTATTGAAAAGTGTCAACTCCGCGGCATTCCACTTGAGGCCTCTTTCCAATTTGAAACGCAGCCACTTCTTTTCCAACCAATTATGGATCCGTCTGGTGGCATTTCCACCCATTCCATATTTAGCCCCGTTATATTTACTTAATGGACTTGTTTTTGCTTATCTATCGTTTTGTACAGTAACTCTCATCCAAGGAGAATGTTAAAAATGTGGATTAATCAGCTCAGAGTGTCTGAAAAGAAAAAGCAGACAAAGAGAACCTCATTTTCCCAATATTTATGCCACTTAGGGGGAAGATAATTTATGAGAGTAGCCAGTGCTTTAAATAGCTTTATAAGGGAATTTAGACCAGTATAGTAAAATAAAATGGGATGTAGAGATGTAAAAGTAATTTAATCTGGGAATTAAATTTACCTTTAAACTATTACCGTATATACCATATATACTCAAGTATAAGCTGACCCGAATATAAGCCGAGGCACCTAATTTTACCACAAAAAAAACATTGACTCTAGTATAAGCCGAGGGTGGTAAATTTCAGAAATAAAAATAGATACTCATAAAATTGCATTAATTGAGGCATCAATAGGTTAAATGTTTTTGGATATTTACATAAAGCTCAAATTTAAGATGACTGTCCAACTCTGATCAAATCATTATTCTCATCTTCTTCAATGTAAATGTGCTTATATATCCTTTTTAATAATAATAGATTAAAATAATACATGTAATAATAATAATAATAAATACAGGAAAATAATACACGTAATAATAAATAGAGTAAAATAATAAATGCATTAATAATAATAAAAATTGAGTAAAATAAATGTAATAGTAGCAACAATAATATAGAAAAATAATGAATGTAATAATACCAATAATAAGAGAGAAAAATAATAAATGTACCATATATACGACCTTCTGGCAAACAAACTAGTAAAATGTGGGCTAGACAAAACTACAGTTAGGTGGATCTGTAATTGGCTAAGCGAACGAACCCAAACGGTGATTCTCACCAATGCGTCGTCCTCATCTTGGAAAGAAGTCACGAGTGGAGTGCCATCAGCAGGGCTCCGTCCTGGGCCCGGTTCTGTTCAACATCTTTATTAACGACTTAGACGAAGGGTTAGAAGGCGCGATCATCCAGTTTGCAGACGACACAAAACTGGGAGGGAGAGCCAACACTCCAGAAGAAAGGAGCAGAATTCAAAACGATCTTGACAGACTAGAGAGATGGGCCAAAACTAACAAAATGAAGTTCAACAGGGACAAATGCAAGATACTTCATTTCGGCAGAAAAAATGGAATGCAAAGATACAGAATGGGGGACGATGCCTGGCTCGACAGCAGGACATATGAAAAAGATCTTGGAGTCCTCATGGACAACAAGTTAAACATGAGCCAGCAATGTGGTGCGGCTGCTAAAAAAGCCAATGGGATTCTGGCCTGCATCAATAGGGGAATAGCGTCTAGATCCAGGGAAGTCCTGCTCCCCCTTATTCTATTCTGCCTTGGTCAGACCACACCTGGAATACTGTGTCCAATTTTGGGCACCACAGTTGAAGGGAGATGTTGACAAGCTGGAAAGCGTCCAGAGGAGGGCGACTAAAATGATTAAGGGTCTGGAGAACAAGCCCTATGAGGAGCGGCTTAAAGAGCTGGGCATGTTTAGCCTGCAGAAGAGAAGGCTGAGAGGAGACATGATGAGAGCCATGTACAAATATGTGAAGGGAAGTCATAGGGAGGAGGGAGCAAGCTTGTTTTCTGCTTCCCTGCAGACTAGGACGAGGAACAACAACAACAACAACAACAACAATAATAATAATATTTTTATTTTTATACCCCACCCCATCTCCCCAAAGGGACTCGGGGTGGCTTACATGGGGCCAAGCCCAGGTCACAAACAATATAAAAACATAGCAATAAAACAATCAATCAACAATAAAATAAGTCATAGGTCAAGATACAGTAAATAATACTATGATATGATCCTGGGTCGGCTCTAAAAAAGAACTGGGCCAAAAAAGTGCAATTAGTGTCAGATTCAATCAAGGTGAGGTAGATCCCAGAACTATTGTCCCGTTAAAGTGTTGGCGAAGGCATATACACTATGGCCTGCTAAAGGAATAAGGTATAATAAGTGAGATAAGCAACAGGTCAATCTGTTACTATGGAGATCAATCACCAAAGGCCTGTTGGAAGAGCCAAGTTTTCAGGCTCTTCCGAAAGTGAGGAGGGTGGCTTCCGAAAGGTGGCTTCAAACTATAGGAGAGGAGATTCTACCTGAACATCAGGAAGAACTTTCTCACTGTGAGAGCTGTTCAGCTGTGGAACTCTCTCTATCTGCCCTGGATGGAGTGTGGTGGAGGCTCCTTCTTTGGAGGCTTTTAAGCAGAGGCTGGATGGCTATCTGTCGGGGGTGCTTTGGATGAGATTTCCTGCTTCTTGGCAGAATGGGTTGGACTGGATGGCCCATGAGGTCTCTTCCAACTCTACTATTCTATGATTCTAAGACCCCATGGCACTGAGCCACAGCAATAACAAGTGTTGCCAAAGTGCGGCAATGGAGAGGAGTTGCATGCGCGCAGGGCGCACGGCGGAGCGCAGGAGTCCGGGTGGCGCTAGGACCCAGGCGACGGCGGGAGGGAGGCGGGCGGGGGGGGGGGCGGGCGGGGAGGTGTGGCACCGGGCAGCCTTGGGCTTTTTCTGCCCTTCTCCTTCTCCTCCGGAGCCTTTGGCTCTTCCTTCCTTCCTCGGGGGAGATGGAATGAGAGGCGCGCACCTGGAGCTCTCCAAACCCTGCGCCGCGATGGCTTCAGTCCGGCGCGTCTTCCACCTCCAGCCTTGCGGTGAGTCTTCAAGCGGCGTCGGCTTGCTGTGGAGAAGAGGAGGAGGAGGAAAGGGAGGGAAGGAGGGAAGGAACCCAGGCAGGGCTCCAAACCCCGCTTGCAAAGCGTTTGACGAGCCAAAAAGGGAGGACCCTTTGGAGAGCTCTCCAAAAGCGCGCAGCCCCTTCCTCTGCCTCTTTTGGTTCTGCACTTTGGAATGAATACAGCTTGACAGCATTTTTCCCTTGGCTCAAGGCTGTGGCATTCCAGGAGATGTAGATTGGGGAGCACTCTTGGTCAGAGAAGGTTTAAAGATGTTGTCAGAACTACACCTCCATTGCATGGAGCAGGGCGATTAAAGAGATGTCAGAACTGCACTCATTCTGCCACAGGATGGGCTTTCCTTCCTTGGCTTCCTCCTTGCCTCTCGAAAATGCAAGTTCAACGCATGCTGAGGCTGCCTTTGCCTTGAACTCCCTCGTTGCCTCCTTTCCTTGAAGATGCTTGGCGTTGTTTCAACTCTTGCAATCCTTGGCTGCATCTGCACGGTGGAATTAATGCAGCCTGACACCTCTTGCCCTGCCAAGTCTCAATGCTGTGGAATCACAGGAGCTGTAATTTGGGGAGACACTACCAGCATTCCTGGGCAGAGAAGGCCTGGCAGAACTACACCTCCCAGGACTCCCTTTGCAGTGAGTGGTGTCAAACTGCATTTATCCTGCAGTATGGATGGTGTCCTCATCCTGTGCCTTGGGCTGCATCTCTGCTATAGAGCAAATGCAGGTTGACATCACTATGACTGGGTTGCTGTGAGTTTTCCGGGCTGTATGGCTAGGTTTCACAAGCATTCTCTCCTGACGTTTCACCCACATCTGTGGCAGGCATCTTCAGAGGTTGTGAGGTATTGAAAACTAGGCAAGTGGGGTTTATATACAGTAGAGTCTCACTTATCCAAGACTCGCTTATCCAAGGTTCTGGATTATCCAAGGCATTTTTGTAGTCAATGTTTTCAATATATCATGATATTTTGGTGCTAAATTCATAAATAACAGTACAGCAGAGTCTCACTTATCCAACGTAAACGGGCCGACAGAACATTGGATAAGCGAATATGTTGGATAATAAGGAGAGATTAAGGAAAAGCCTATTAAACATCAAATTAGGTTATGATTTTACAAATTAAGCACCAGAACATCATGTTATACAACAAATTTTACAGAAAAAGTAGTTCAGTAGGCAGTAATGCTATGTAGTAATTACTGCATTTACAAATTTAGCACCAAAATATATGATATATTGAAAACATTTACTACAAAAATGTGTTGGATAATCCAGAACGTTGGATAAGCGAGTGTTGGATAAGTGAGACTTTATTGTAATTACAACATAACATTTGTTGTATAACATGATGTTTTGGTGCTTAATTTGTAAAATCATAACCTAATTTGATGTTTAATAGGCTTTTTCTTAATCCCTCCTTATTATCCAAGATATTTGTTTATCCAAGGTTCTGCTGGGCTGTTTAGCTTGGATAAGTGAGACTCTACTGTACCTAGAATGTCCAGGTTGGGCGAAAGAATTCTTGCCTGTTTGAGGCAAGTGTGAATGTTGCAATTGGCCAACTTGATTAGCATTGAATAGTCTGGCAGCTTCAAAGCCTGGCTGTTCCCTGCTTGGGGGAATCCTTTGTTAGCATATGTTAACTGGGCCTGAAATGAAAATGAACACAATCTGGCTACTGGCATTTTAAAAACTCAGGATAGTAAATAACAACACTCAGAAGCCAGGGAAATTCCAGACAAGAAACAATTAGGGCCAGTTGACACCTCCCAACAAAGGATTCCCCCAGGAAGGAAACAGCCAGGCTTTGAAGCTGCCAGGCTTTTCAATGCTAATCAAGGTAGTTAATTGCAACATTCACACTCGCCTCAAACAGACAATAATTCTTTCTCCCATTCTGAACATTCCACAGATATATAAACCCCACTTGCCTAGTTTCCAACAGACCTCACAGCCTCTAAGGACGCCTGCCATAGATGTGGCCAAAACGTCAGGAGAGAATGCTTCTGGAACATGGCCAGACAGCCTGGAAAACTCACAGCAACCCAGTGATTCTGGCCATGAAAGCCTTTGATAACACATCACTATGACTGCTTTGGTTCAATGCTATTGAAATTTGGGGGTTGTAGTTTCACAAACTCTTTATCCTCAGAGCTTTGTGAAACTACAACTCCCAGGATTCCATAGCAATGAGCCTTGGCAGTTCAAGTGGAGCCAAACTGTATCTATTCTACCGTGGAGATGCACCCTTTCTTTCCTCCCTTGGCTTCTTCTTTGCCTTTTAAAAGCACAAACCCAAGCCCAAAGTGTACTGAGGTTGCCTTCTTCCTTCCTTTGAAGTCCCTTCCTTGAAGATGCTTGGCATATTTCCTCGCTCCTTGCAATCCTTTGGTGCTTTAATTCTACAATATAGAGTGATGAAATAGTTACTATAACATCCCTTCTTCCTTATGTATGTATTTACTTAGCCTTCCTATAATCCCCATGGATGTTATGAGCAGTTGAAGTGTGCATACATTTTTTGGGGACAGCCTGTGTTTTGCACCACCCACCTGCTCAGATGTAATTGGTAGAGACGAAGCTTCACTTTAAGTACCTTAATTAATTAATCACGTCTAGATTAATTAATTCTTAATTTCTGTTTTTCTTACAATAGTCATTTAGCTTGGCTTGTTTGCTGTGTTTTTGCAAAAAGCGATCTTGGTTGCAAAGAAAGCCAAAAGGGCAAAGAAATAAGTATGTGTGCTGATGTGTGTGCACATACTGCACAAATATATACAGTAGAGTCTCACTTATCCAAGCCTCGCTTATCCAAGTTTCTGGATTATCCAACACATTTTTGTAGTTAATGTTTTCAATATATCATGATATTTTGGTGCTAAATTCGTAAATACAGTAATTACAACATAACATTACTGCATATTGAACTGCTTTTTCTGTCAAATTTGTTGCATAACATGATGTTTTGGTGCTTAATTTGTAAAATCATAACCTAATTTGTTGTTTAATAGGCTTTTCCTTAATCTCTCCTTATTATCCAACATATTCGCTTATCCAACATTCTGCTGGCCCGTTTATGTTGGATAAGTGAGACTCTACTGTAATTCTTAATTTCTGTTTTTCTTACAATAGTCATTTAACTTGGCTTGTTTGCTGTGTTTTTGCAAAAAGCGATCTTGGTTGCAAAGAAAGCCAAAAGGGCAAATAAATAAGTATGTGTGCTGATGTGTGTGCACATACTGCACAAATGTGTGTGTGTGTGTGTGTGTATCATACACACATATAATCCGATTTGACTTTTTTTTCATATGTGTGTTTGTGTGTGTATCAGTGCTGAATCCAGCCCGACAAGATGAAGTTGGAGGAATTTAAACAAAAGTGTATGTGTGCGTCCAAGATCTGGAGCCGACTTGTAAACAATCCGGAGCATGAACCAGATGAGCAAACTGGGAGCATTTGTGTGCGCTGTACATAGAAACTTATGTTGCTAAAGTGGGAACATGCTGCCTTGTTTTCTTTTGGGGGAGGATTGCAATGAACTGTGGGCTCCTTTTTCTTTGGCTTCCAGGAATGAAGGGATCCTCAAAAGTCAAATATTGGTGTGTCTTTGTTTCGGGTGTGCGGCATGGAGACGGTGTGCCTCTTGTTTTGGCAACACCCAACGCTATTTTCTACGCTTAGCTCTTCAAATAAATAATTATTGGCTCCCAAGTGCGGCAAAGGCTGCTTTTGCAAAGGAGGTGGCTGCGCCTTTTGGGTTGTTTGCAAACCAGTGGAGGAAAGCGCCTGTTGAGCAATGCAGTTTGTTTTTTAGCTTTCTAAGCGGTTATCAGCACTTCCGTAAGTCATCTGGTTGGTGTCTCTCTCCTCTCTCTCTTGCGCTTGTTTTGTTTCAGAGCTGCTCTGGGCTTTTTTCTCTCTCCAATTTTGTGTGTGTGTCCTTTTCCTTTCCCTTTTCTTAGAAGCGAAATGACACAAGCCTGACCTGGGGAGGAAGTCGGTTCCCCGGTGCATGCAGACACTACAGCCGAGGACAGCTGCTCATCTGTGCAAATGCCCAGTTTGCAAATCCCATTCATTTCCTCCAGGATTATTCCTACTCTTGAGTCCACAGTCGGCCTCCTCGAGAGCAAAAGGAGCAGAAGGTGGTCTAGATAATCTCAGTCTATATAATCATAGAGTTGGAAGGGGCACCCAAAGGCCATCCAGTCCAACCCCATTCTGCCATGCAGGAAGACATCATCCAAGCCCTCCTGGCAGATGGCCATCCATTCTGAATCTATGTAATCATAGAGTTGGAAGGGGCACCCAAAGGCCATCCAGTCCAACCCCATTCTGCCATGCAGGAAGACACCATCCGAGCACTCCCGACAGATGGCCATCCATTCTCAGTCTATATAATCATAGAGTTGGAAGGTCATCCAGTCCAACCCCATTCTGCCATGCAGGAAGACACAACCAAGCCCCTCCAGCAGATGGCCATCCATTCTCAGTCTATATAATCATATAGTTGGATGGGGAACCCAAAGGCCATCCAGTCCAACCCCATTCTGCCATGCAAGAAGACACCATCCAAGCACTCCTGACAGATGGCCATCCATTCTCAGTCTATATAATCATACAGTTGGAAGAGGCACCCAAAGGCCATCCAGTCCAACCCCATTCTGCCATGCAGGAAGACACCATCCGAGCACTCCCGACAGATGGCCATCCATTCTCAGTCTATATAATCATAGAGTTGGAAGGTCATCCAGTCCAACCCCATTCTGCCATGCAGGAAAACACAACCAAGCCCCTCCAGCAGATGGCCATCCATTCTCAGTCTATATAATCATATAGTTGGATGGGGAACCCAAAGGCCATCCAGTCCAACCCCATTCTGCCATGCAAGAAGACACCATCCAAACACTCCCGACAGATGGCTGTCCATTCTCAATCTATATAATCATAGAGTTGGATGGGGAACCCAAAGGCCATCCAGTCCAGCCCCATTCTGCCATGCAGGATGACACCATCCAAGCCCTCCTGGCAGATGGCCATCCATTCTGAATCTATGTAATCATAGAGTTGGAAGGGGCATCCAAAGGCCATCCAGTCCAACCCCATTCTGCCATGCAGGAAGACACCATCCGAGCACTCCCGACAGATGGCCATCCATTCTCAGTCTATATAATCATAGAGTTGGAAGGTCATCCAGTCCAACCCCATTCTGCCATGCAGGAAAACACAACCAAACCCCTCCAGCAGATGGCCATCCATTCTCAGTCTATATAATCATATAGTTGGATGGGGAACCCAAAGGCCATCCAGTCCAACCCTATTCTGCCATGCAGGAAGACACCATCCAAGCACTCCTGACAGATGGCCATCCATTCTCAGTCTATATAATCATACAGTTGGAAGAGGCACCCAAAGGCCATCCAGTCCAACCCTGTTCTGCCATGCAGGAAAATACAACCAAGCCCTTGCGGCAGATGGCCATCCATTCTCAGTCTATATAATCATATAGTTGGATGGGGAACCCAAAGGCCATCCAGTCCAACCCTATTCTGCCATACAGGAAGACACCATCCAAGCCCTCCCTGCAGATGGCCATCCATTCTCAGTCTAGATAATCATAGAGTTGGAAGAGGCACCCAAAGGCCATCCAGTCCAACCCCATTCTGCCATGCAGGAAAATACAACCAAGCTCTCCCAGCAGATGGCCATCCATTCTCAGTCTATATAATCATAGAGTTGGAAGGTCATCCAGTCCAACCCCATTCTGCCATGCAGGAAAACACAACCAAACCGCTCCAGCAGATGGCCATCCATTCTCAGTCTATATAATCATACAGTTGGAAGGGACACCCAAAGACCATCCAGTCCAATCCCATTCTGCCATGCAGGAAGACACCATCCAAGCACTCCCGACAGATGGCCACACAATCTCTGATTAAAAACCTCCAGAGAAGAAGACATATGCTTCATTTCCAAGCAACATATTCCACAACTCTTACTCTTAGGAAGTTTTTTCCTAATGTTTATGTGGAATCCCTTTTCATGCAGTCTGAATCCATGTCTCCAGTTTCTAGAACAGGGCTTCTTAAACTTTTCCACTTGAGACCCCTTTTGGCCCAATAAATTTTTACATAACCCTGGTATATATAGTTATATAAAAAATAAGTATAAAAATCAAACATTGACTGATAACAAGCCAGCATTTGCAAGGCTTGCTAAGCAAGCTGGTTTTCTGGGTGGCTGTGACCTTTCCGGGCTGAAAAGCCATGTTCCAGAAGCATTCTCTCCTGACGTTTCGCCCACATCTATGGCAGGCATCCTCAGAGATTGTGAGGTCTGTTGGAAACTAGGCAAGTGAGGTTTATATATCTGTGGAATAATGTCCAGGGTGGGAGAAAGAACTCTTATCTGTAGGAGGCAAGTGTGAATGTTGCAATGAGCCACCTTGATTAGCATTGAAGAGCCTTCCAGCCTCAAAGCCTGGCTGCTTCCTGCCTGGGGGAATCCTTTGTTAGGAGTTGTTAGCTGGTCCTGATTGTTTCATATCTGGAATTCGTCTATCTTCTAAGCGTTATTCTTTATTTACTTTCCTGGTTGTAGAGGTTTTTTTGAAAAATACTGGGAGCCAGATTGTGTTTATTATCATGTTTTCCTCCTTTCTGTTGAAATTGTCCACATGCTTGTGGATTTCGGCACCTTCTCTGTGTAGTCTGACCTCTTGGTTGTTAGTGTGGTCCAGCATTTCTGTGTTCTCAAATAATATGCTGTGTCCAGGTTGGTTCATAAGGCTGGTTTTCCTATCAATGAATCACAGCTGAAGCATCTTCTGCAAAGACCACGGTAAACACTGCACATCAGATTTATGTGAATATCTAATACATCCACTAGGTGAAGTTGAGAAAACTTTTAAAGTACTTAATTAAGTTTGAGAGCCCAATTTAATTACGCTAAGGGGACCCCTTTGGGGTCAGGACCCACAGTTTATGAAGCAGTGCTTAAGAACAGCTGAAAACAAGCTAGTTCCATCCTCAATATGACATCTTTTCAAATATTTACATCTGGCTATCATATCTCCTAACCTGTCCTCAGAGGGGTTCATGGCTTTCAGAACTATTCATATTTTGGTCACTCTTCTATAGACTTGTCCTTCTGGGGAGAGAGGGTGGTCTAGAAATAAAGTTTTATTATTATTATTATTATTTTATTTTATGATACAGCAAACAAGATAGATATGCTGGATTTCGTATCACAAAATCACAAGTCGAACACTTCCCAAGCATTTAGGACTGTGTGATGTATTTTCAGATGATGCGCGCAGATCCCAGTCGGGTGGCCTTTTGCAGCTGGCAGATCGTAATTTTGTCAATGTTTATTGTTTCCAAATGCTGGCTGAGATCTTTTGATACAGCACCCAGTGTGCCGACCACCACCGGGACCACCTGCCAGAACCTTTGCAGTTCGATCTTGAGGTCATGATAGAGGCTGAGTTTTTCCTGTTATTTTTCGTCAATGCGACTGTCACCTGGGATGGCAACATCAATGATCCTAACCTTTTTCTTTTCCACAACTGTGATGTCTGGTGTGTTGTGTTCCAGAACTTTGTCAGTCTGGATTCGGAAGTCCCACAGTATCTTTGCGTGCTCATTTTCCAATACTTTTGCAGGTTTGTGATCCCACCAGTTCTTTGCTGCTGGGAGGTGGTACTTGAGACATAAGTTCCAATGAATCATTTGGGCCACATAGTTGTGCCTCTGTTTGTAGTCTGTCTGTACGATTTTCTTACAGCAGCTGAGGATATGATCCATGGTTTCATCAGCTTCCTTGCAGTGTCTGCATTTTGGGTCATCAGCTGATTTTTCGATCTTGGCCTGAATTGCCTTTGTCCTGATGTCTTGCTCCTGGGCTGCAAGGATCAGGCCTTCTGTCTCCTTCTTCAGGGTCCCATTCGTGAGCCAGAGCCAGGTCTTCTCCTTATCAGCTTTTCCTTCAATTTTGTCAAGGAACTTTCCATGCAATGTTTTGTGGTGCCAGCTGTCAGCTCTAGTTTGTAGTGCGGTTTTCTTGTACTGATTCTTATTTATATTTATTATCATGATGATGATGATGATGATTATTATTGCTTGTCAATATCCTTCTTGAATTGTAGTGCCCAGAACTGGACGCAGGGTTATTTCAGGTGAGGAGGGCTAAGCAAAGCAGAATCATTTATTCTATGTAGTCACTGCACTCCTATTGATTTGGACTAGAATCACATTGGCCTTTTTAGCTGCCACATCACACTGTTGACTTATGTGGTCTGCTAAGACTCCTAGGTCCCTTTCGCATGGACTGTTTTCAAGTGTCACCCATTTTATATCATTGCATGTTTTGTTTTGCCTAATTTTCCCTGTTGAGGTTCATTTTGTGAGCGTTGACCCAGATTTCTCAATGGTTAAGGCTATTTTGAATCCCGATCTGGCCCTCTCAGGCATTAGCTATCCCTCCCAATTTGGTGTACATTTGATAGCATGCCCTCTATTCCATCTTACTGATCTTTGGAGGGCCATCTTTCTGAAGGGCTTGGATTGTGCTTTTCCTGTATGGCAAAGGGGTGGACTAGATGACCTTTTGGGGGTCCCTTCCAACTGTAGGAGTCTATGATTCTGTGCTAAAGTTGATAAAGTTGTCGAATAGCATTGTGCTCTAATTCAGATGGAAATCCAAAATTGAGGAAGATGTCTTTCTTCTGCCTCCATAAAATCCTGAAACGAAATGGGATTTTTGCTTATTATATTTTGGTTCCTTGTCTGTCTTGTTGTGAAACTAAGTTTGAGATGGGGGAATCTACTAATTTAAAATAAGGACGGCCTAATTTTTAATGCGTTTTGCCTTGTTTATGGGAAATAGTACAAGTATTTACAAGGCGGAATATCCCAAAGGCACCAGATCCCTTCTGAAGCTGGTTGCTAAGCAGGGTCAGATATGGATGATACTTGGACGGGAGACTTCCCGTCAATCCCAGTTGCTTTAGGCTTTATTTCAGAGAAGGAATTGACAAAAGCCTCAGATAACATCTCAAAGGGGGTAATATTCTAATGTTAAAATGAAATGTAAATAAAATGTGAGTGTATTAAAGAGTGTAACATTAGTCCATTTTACTGTCCTCACTTGCAGTCACAAGGAGTTTATGAGCTGTTTTATGCTGTTGCTGTTTCCAGTGCATAAATTTATCATCTAGAAGAATGACAAAAATATATATATTTAAAGGCCCACATTTTTCTGTCCTTTGGAGAATATTTTCCCGATCCATCTGCGGTTCATGGAATGTTCAGGTTTAAATGTGCTCTTGTCACGTCTTAATCCAAAGGTGTTTACTGTCCTTTGATTTTCCTTTCCTCCCATCTGTTAGAGAAGGCAGACCTCAATCGATAAATCATTATCAGTTATTAAGTCCCTCCCAGGCCTGATGCAGTTCAAAAAGGATGGAGATAAATGATTTTCAGAGGGGCTCCCGCTGCTGATGAACTCAAAAAATAGATTTCTGCTTCTCTCCTTTTCTGTTGCAAAAATCCATTCATTTTAAACTCTAAAAGCGTGTTCTTTCAGTGTTGGTTCCTGATCTACATGAAGAATGGGAATGTCATGATATGCTGGCCATTTATGGCCCAAATGGGGTTTGTTTATGGCACAAATAGGGGTAGTTTATGGCTCAAAATGGCCCAAAGGTGGGTCATTTATGGTCCCAGATCTGATTTATTTATGGTTTCAAATGTGGATCATTTATGGCTCATTGATGGGTCATTGTTGCCCAAAGGTAGGTCATTTATGGTGCCAACTGTGGTTTATTTATGGTTCCAAATGTGGGTCATTTATGGCCCAAATGTGATCAATGTATGGTCCCAAATGTGGGTCGTTTATGGTTCGAATGTGGACCATTTAGAGCTCAAACCTGGCCATATTTGTTTTATAAGCTGTCTAAATCTTTCATGGCCGGAATCACTAGGTTGCTGTGAGTTTTCCGGGCTGTATGGTCATGTTCCAGAAGCATTCGCTCCTGACGTTTCTCCCACATCTATGGCAGGCATCCTCAGAGGTTGTGAAGTCTGTTGGAAACTTGGCAAGTGGGGTTTATATATCTGTGGAATAATGCCCAGGGCGGGAGAAAGATCTCTTGTCTGTTGGAGGCAAGTGTGGATGTTGCAATTAATCACCTTGACTAGCATTTAATGGCTTTGCGGCTTCAAAGCCTGGCTGCTTCCTGCCTAGGGGAATCCTTTGTTGGGGAGGGGTGTTAGCTGGCCCTGGTTGTTTCCTGCCTAGAATTCCCCCGTTTAAAGAACAACATTCAGAAAATGGGAATGCCAAACAAGAAACAATCAGGGCCAACTAACACCTCCAAACAAAGGATTCCTAACTCAGATCTTGCAACCAGGCATTGCTTCCTTGATTGAATCAATCTACAGTACTTGTAATGCATTTTCCTCTCTTTTTCTCTCTCTTCCATCTTAATGAGCATTCTTCTGAAACATGGCCTGCAGCACTTCTTATTTGCTGGTGGTCTCCCATCCAAGTACTAACCAGGGCTGACCTTGCTTAGCTTCCAAGATTGGACAGGGCTTGGTGCCTTTGAGGTATTTAGGCTTGTAAGTAGTTGTGATATATCTCGTAAAGAGAGCAAAATCAATTAGTAGATCAAAAAATCAAAATAAGTAGATTTCACAGCAAAATAATACATGATTTAATGCCTTAGGTTGAGCCTGCAATGCATTTGGATCTCTGTTCTGCCCGAGCTTTGAATCTTCATATTAATGCCATGTTTAGGACTGTGCGTTTGTGAGAGAGAGTAGTAGATCATTTTTATTATTTTTCACACCTGTTTTGCAGGGCATTGCAAAATGCATTGTAAAAGAGGAACTGGCATGGCTTTCGGATTTTATTATATTTTTTTTTTAAGGGGAAGGAAATGTTTTTTTTACTATGTGCACAGCAGTGCTTTAGGATGAACTTGGAAATAATACAAAATAATTTGAAGAGCGTATGTTATTTGCCGTGATTTTGCATGGAAATGAGTTAACTGGCTTTTTCCCCCCTTCGGTGAAATTCCAATAAACATGAGTAATTATTCCTGAATTTGCATATAGAGCTATGCATGTGTTACATTATTATGTTTCTTTTTCTTTAATAGACATGTTCTTACATTGCTTTTGATTCTGTAGACATTTTAATTACAGCTTACATTTTGTGTGTCTATCCTGACGGGATCTTTTATCTGTATCCATTGCTGATCTAAGTCTAAATAAAAGGCAGGACTCAGTACATTAAAATTTTATGGAGATGTATGTTGTTGTTGTTGTTGTTACTAAGTCAGCTTTGATTTATGGCAGTGCTATGAATGAGAGACCTTCAATTTCCCTGCTTAGGTCTTGCAAAGTCATAGAATCATAAGAGTTGAAAGGGTCATGGGGTTATTTAAGATCACAGTGAGCAAACAGGGCTGTTGTTCCAGAAAGACACAGTCCGATCCCTCCCGACAGATGGCCATCCAGAACTCCATTGGACTCCAAGAAAGTCACATATTTTGCTGTCAAACAATTCCTGACAGCAGCTAAACTGGTTGGGATTTATGGGAGTTGAAGTCCAAAACTTATGCGAGCCCAAAGGTTGGGAACCACTGATCTAGACACTATACTAGAATTGCATTGGCTATTTTATTTTATTTTATTTTGAAATTATTTTATTAATTATTTGACACAAACAATCTAGTATACAATCACAAAAATATACATTCAAAAATAATGAAATGTGTCTCGATCTATATTCAAATGGCAACTTGTGCAAAATAAGTATAACATACTTTACCATTCACTCGAATGCAAGACATTTTCCAAGCAAAACTAACTAGAATTATTGGTTACTACGTTTTAAGAAAAACTGTTTCCATCTGGATAATAACAATCGTGTCATCAACTACTTCTCTTCCCCCACCCATATATGCAAAAATCCTAATGTAGTTTTTGTTAAAGAAACTCCTTGCAAGGCAGGGAATATATTATCTTCATGATCAAGAGAATTTCAGAATATGTACAAAACACATCATGATATGACATTAATAAAAAAAATAACCCCATAAGAATGGGAACAGGCAATACAATATTTTCTTATGATTTGAGCTTTCTGACTGTTTTACATAAACAGGTATGGATAACTATAAAAAACCCAATTTGCATAAGATGTTTAAAATCATAATCAAATATTTCATTAACATTATTCCAAACGTAGTAACAACAACAACAACAATATCTCTGGATTTGTTATTGCCAAAGTGTAATCCATGATTTTAACATTTTATCTTGTATGTGGTTTTTATGACTTGCTTTTATTGTCTGATTATTGGTTTTATTGGTTTTATTGTTTTGTTTTTATTGTTCTGTTTGGGCTTGGCCCCATGTAAGCCGCCCCGAGTCCCTTCGGGGAGATGGGGCGGGATATAAGAATAAAATTATTATTATTATTATTATTATTATTATTATTATTATTATTATATTACTTTTGGAAAATGGAAATCTCCATAACCTTTTGGAAACTTTATGATCTTTGGAAAGGCATGACCTTGTTAGAAGTCACAACCTTTTCAAAAATGATGCCATAACCTTTTGGGAAAATAGCATTCATGCAAGGCAATTAGGTTTCTCAGCTGTTAAACTGATGTACCTAGGTATGTCTTTGAACTGTTTGGGACAAAGATATGCCAATGCAGAAAAGCACATATATAGCAGAGTTTCAGAAGTGTTCTTTTAGTTGCTCCAAAACATCGACTCTTCCTTAAAATATAATTGCCTTTAAATCATGCTCTCCAAAGACAAAATAAGCAGACTTCTTTAAAAGTAACATAGTTGGTTTACTCACAGACTTCATGTATTCAGCATACAGGTGCTTTGCATATCAATCCAGCTACAGATAGAATTTGAAGTAGTTTCTCAGTGTAGGTAACAAAAGGGATCTTTCTTATAATCTGAACCAGGGGTCCCCAAACTAAGGCCCGGGGGCCGGATGCGGCCCTCCGAGGTCATTTACCTGGCCCCCCGCCCTCAGTTTTATAATATAATATATTGTATATACATATAATATTGATAATAATATTATAATGTAATACAATGTAACACTAATAATACCATATAATAATATTAATTATATATTCTATATTACATATAATATTACTAATAATATTACAGTATAGTGGTATAATTCAATATAGTAATATATAATGCTAATATTCTGCTATGCTAATAATATAATATATTATATGTACATATAATTTGTAAGCCACTCTGAGTCCCCTTTGGGGTGAGAAGGGGCTGTGGCGCAGACAGGAGAGCAATGAGTCACTGACCAGGAGGTCATAAGTTCGAGGCCCGCTCGGAGCCTATGTTTGTTTGTCTTTGTTCTATGTTAAAAGGCATTGAATGTTTGCCTATATGTGTAATGTGATCCGCCCTGAGTCCCCTTCGGGGTGAGAAAGAAGGGCGGAATATAAATGCTGTAAATAAATAAATAAATAAATAAATAAATAGTAAATAAATGCAGTAAATAAATAAATAATAAATAAATACATTTTAGACTTAGGCTCGCCCAAAGTCTGAAATGACTTGAAGGCACACAACAACAACAACAACAACAACAAGAATCCTAATTAACTTGACTATCTCATTGGCCAGAAGCAGGACCACACTTCCCATTGAAATCCTGATAAATGTATGTTGGTTAAAATGGTTTTTATTTTTAAATATTGTATTGTTCTTTCATTGTTCTTGTTGTTGTTGTTTTTGCACTACAAATAAGACATGTGCAGTGTGCATCGGAATTTGTTTCTATTTTTTTTCAAATGATAATCCGGCCCCTCAACAGTCTGAAGGATTGTGGACCGGCCCTCGGCTTAAAAAGTTTGAGGACCCCTGGTCTGAACAGTCCATAGTCTAAAGCAGTGGTTCTCAACCTGTGGTTCCCCAGATGTTTTGGCCTTCAGCTCCCAAAAATCCTAATAGCTGGTAAACTGGCTGGGATTTCTGGGAGTTGTAGGCCAAAACACCTGGGGACCCACAGGTTGAGAACCACAAGTCTAAAGCGTCTCTCTGTTCTGAGAATCTGATGGAGTCCCGGTAGTCTTGTTTCAACTAACTTCTAAACTGTACTGTTTCTACTACTGAAGTCTGAAAGCATACATCTGTTTCTACTGAAGTCTCTAAGCACAGAGCAATAATAGATTTGGAATATGTGCAATGACTACGGGATGGCCTTAGACTACGATTTCTGGATGGCATGATTTTAATATTGAATGCAATTTTAAATATTTAATATGATTAATTTTAATTCAATTTATTTTACGCTTATGTTTTGTACGTGTTTTTAAGGCATTGAATAATTGCCATATGTAAGCTGCCTTGAGTAGAGAAAGGCGGGGTATAAATGGGGTAAATAAACAAATACATAAATAATAAATACCTGTTCCTAAAATGGAGTTTGAGTCCTGAACAAACCCAGATCTGACCACATAGTCTCCAGACCCTCCCACAACAGTTAAGGAAAATGGCGTACCAATACACACATATACAATACAGTAAGCAATTTGAATTATATACATAATAAATAACTAGAGGAGGCTTGAAGAAGGTTGCTATTGCCAACAAGTACAGGTAGTCTCCTAGTTACAAACAAATAATTACTGTAGTAGTAGGTTTGTTCTTAAGTTGAATTTGCATGGAAGTCAGAACAGGGACATTTTTTAAAGTATAACTCCAGCCAAATATATACACACACAGCTGTTGATAGCATAGGAAAGGATTAAGACCTGTTTGTTTTCTGTGATTCTGTTCAAAAGATTTCACCTCACTTTCTATTCCTATGATAACACTATGTAACAACATTTAAAAAAAAATATGTTCCTGGTTTGAAACTTTTATTTCCTGTTTAATAGTGAGGTACTTACTTTGAAAGTACAGTAGAGTCTCACTTATCCAAGCTAAATGGGCTGGCAGAAGCTTGGATAAGCGAATATCTTGGATAATAAGGAGGGATTAAGGAAAAGCCTATTAAACATCAAATTATGTTGTGATTTTAGAAATTAAGCACCAAAACATCATGCAATACAACAAATTTGACAGAAAAAGTAGTTCAATACGCAGTAATGTTATGTTGTAATTACTGTATTTACGAATTTAGCACCAAAATATCACAATGCATTGAAAACATTGACTACAAAAATGGCTTGGATAATCCAGAGGCTTGGATAAGCGAGGCTTGGATAAGTGAGACTCTACTGTATTTTTTCTCCTCCAGAAACATCATTTTTGTGCCTGCCATAAACTATGTTGAATTGGTTGGGACTCATTGAAGAACTAGAGCAAAATATGCTGCAGGATGTCATGTAAAAACAAAGTTTTTGCAGTTTAATAAACTTGTTCCATGTTTCAGTTAGGAAACAACATTTATAACCCAGGAACAAAAATCATGTCATACAGTGTTTAATAGCACTGTTCTCAGGACAGGACAGTCAGAGTATCCATGATTTACTTCTTTTCCTATTGCCTTCCACTTTATCAAACATTTCCCCTTTTCCAGAAAGTCACATTGTCCCGTGATGTGCCCAAAATACATTGACTTGGTCATCTTGGCTTCTTGGAAGAATTTAATTTGCTCTCAGACCTATTGATTTGTTGGTTTTTTGGCCGTCGATCCAATCCATCAGAGTCTCCTCCAGCCCCACATTTCAGACAGATCAGTTCTGCTCCTGTCTGCTTTCTTCGCTGTCCAGCTCCCAGAACTATACATATATTTTAGGAAATACTATGGCTTTGCTATCCTCCCAAGTTGTAATCCGTTTCCAATTTCTTAATACCACCTCCAATTTATTGATGGATGAGACCATGCTGGAGAGCATTTTGAGAAATCTGCCCTGTATCCATATTTCTCTTTCCTCTTTCTTTCCCCTTGATTGTACATACCTGCATGTGAAATACAGTAGAGTCTCACATATACAACACTCACTTATCCAACGTTCTGGATTATCCAACGCATTTTTGTAGTCAATGTTTTCAATGTTTTGGTGCTAAATTCGTAACTACAGTAATTACTACATAGCATTACTGTGTATTGAACTACTTTTTCTGTCAAATTTGTTGTTAAACATGATATTTTGGTGCTTAATTTGTAAAATCATAACCTAATTTGATGTGTAATAGGCTTTTCCTTAATTCCTCCTTATTATCCAACATATTCGCTTATCCAATGTTCTGCCGCCCCATTTATGTTGGATAAGTGAGACTCTACTGTACATGTAAAAATATGTATTTTCTAGGAGCCCTGGGTGGCAAAGCAGGTTAAACCAATGAGCTGCTGAACTTGCTGACTGAAAGGTTGGTGGTTCGAATCCGGGTAGTGGGGTGAGCTCCCGCTGTTAGCCCCAGCTTCTGCCAAACTAGCAGTTTGAAAACATGGAAATGTGAGTAGATCAATAGGTACTGCTCCGGCGGGAAGGTAACGGCGCTTCATGCAGTCATGCCGGCCACGTGACCTTGGAGACGTCTACGGACAACGCCGGCTCTTTGGCTTAGAAATGGAGATGAGCACCAACCCCCAGAGTCAGACATGACTGGACTTAATATCAGGGGAAAACCTTTACCTTTACCTTTTAACTATCTCCAATTTATTGATGGATGAGCTAATGCTGGAGAGCATTTTGAGAAATCTGCCCTATATCCACATTTCTCTCTCCTTAATTGTACAGAGTGATTCCCATACCTGCATGTGAAATACATGTAAAGAATATGTATTTTTAGCACAGTAATATGGTCTGTTTCTACCCCAAATTGACCATAAAGTGATGCTGAAGAGCCCAGAAAAGGCAGGTGATGAGGACAAGAATAACGGGTGACACAGTCCAAGAAATCTGGCTGATTGATCTTTGTAGAGTGTTTAATTGTCAACCCATGAGTTTGAGCGAGTGGAGCGAACAGCTGCGGTATTTTGCTTCCCGACGCAACAGATGCCTCTTAATCCTGTGGAAGGTTCAAGTGCAAAAGGTGAAGGAACAACAACCGGATTCACTTACTGCGACCTTAAATAACTCTTGTCCTTCCAAATGATCCCACCCACCCTCTCATTTGGTGTGTCTCAAAGGTGTGGTTCTAACTTCGTACAGCGCATGGGATCATTTCCAAATCTTCCGTTTTCCCTGCCTGTGGGATGTGACCAACCTGTTCCCAAGTGCTTCTCGGCCCATTCCATTTGCAAGAGAAAAGGAGTCATTTACAGTGAGCCGGGAGGTATTTCACGATACGCCTTGAGTGACACATGATTTTAGGAAACTACATCTGTATATATCCATACATGTCATCTGTTGACATACGGCAACACAATGAATTGCATAGGTTTTACTCAGAGATGCTTTTGGCAGTTCCTTCCTCCAAAATACAGTCTCCCAAACAAGGAAGATGCCGTACTTTTCATTCTTAAAGGTCTTTTACACACTTCACTTACCAGCTCTAGAAATGAAACCAATGTAGTTCTTTATTGAAGCAGAAAATGCTTGGCAGAGATGCAACAATCAGCATGTCAATAATAGGGACAGTCCCAATTAATCCTTCCCATTTTTTCAGCCTGTCTTGGCAAGACTTGTTAAGAGAACCTTTTGCCTTTGCTTTCCTCTGAGGTTGAGAGGGAGTGACTTGCCCAATGTTATCCAATGGGTTTTTGTAGTTTATTTATTTGTTTATTTGCTCTATTTCTACCCCACCTTTCTCTACCCCAAAGGGGACTCAAGGCAATTCAATGCCTTGAAACATATAATACAAACATTAAAATTAAATTATATTAAAAGCAGGCATTATTAAACATTTAAAACGTTACAATTAAAATCACGCCATCCAAAGTCATAATCCAGGCTTTTCCATAGTCCCGTATTTTCCAGATCTGATATTGCACTGCACCATTCACTAAAAGCCTGATCCCATAGCCAAGTTTTTATTGTTCTTCTAATGGCTAGGAGGGAGGGGGCTGATCTAATATGACTCCCATAGCCCAGGGGCCACAACTCTCGTTCCTACTAGTCGCACCTGTGAGTGGGGTGGGACCGAGAACAGGGCCTCCCCGGATGATCTTAATCTCCAAGATCGGCCCCTTGAAATGCAATTTAAGTCTGCTGTTGTGTGCCTGGATAGGTTGAATTCCCAGCCTTGTTGGTTTTCAAATGGCTGGATCTTGTGCCAGATCTATGGTTTCATCTACTCCCTTCCAACAAGATATTTTTCTTCTGGGAATTTTCTAGGACCCTCCGTTCAATTCTATTGTGACCCATTGTTAGGGATTCCTCTTCCTCAGAAGAGGAAGGGGAGCAGGGAAGTGTTCATGAATCTGAGGGTGAGTTGGAATCTGAGGAGGAGATTTTGCAAGTGCCCACATTTCAGGAGAGACGAAAGGAAACAGAGCAGAGACGTCGTTCAGCTAGAATAGCTGCCAGAAATGCAGCTGAGTAATTGGGAACTGCCCTAGCATCTGTGGGGGAATTCAGGGCTATAAAGCAGAAGCAGGTGCAGCCAGCTCTTGCTGGTAACAAACTGACTCTTTGTTCCCCTTGTGCCTGCTTCAAGTCTGCATCTGGGAAACTGCTCCTAAGGATTTATTGCTGTTTCTTTGTCTGAAGTAAGACTGCTATTTGATTTGGGAATTTATCAGAGATTAAGAACTGTGTTACCCTAAGACTTCCTTGCTTCCTTTTGCATTATTCCACTCAGTGTGCTGTACTTCATGTTTTGCTGAAGTAAAGCAGTTTTATTTATTATTATTTATTTACAGCATTTATATTCTGCCCTTCTCACCCCGAAGGGGACTCAGGGCAGATCACATTACACATATAGGCAAGCATTCAATGCCTTTTAACATAGAACAAAAAAAGGCATTGAATAGAACATAGAACAGGAGCCCCCAGATGGCGTAGTGGACTAAGTGACTTGAAGGTTGGGTTGCTGACCTGAAAGCTGCCAGGTTCGAATCCCACCTGGGGAGAGTGTGGATGAGCTCCCTCTATCAGCTCCAGCTCCATGCGGGGACACGAGGGAAGCCTCCCACAAGGATGGTAAAAACATCAAAAACATCCGGGCGTCCTTGCAGACGGCCAATTCTCTCACTCCAGAAGCAACTCCGGTTGCTCCTGACACGAAAAAAAAAAAAACATAGAACAAAGACAAGACAAACATAGGCTCCGAGCGGGCCTCGAACTCATGACCTCCTGGTCAGAGTGATTCATTGCAGCTGGTTGCAGCTGGCTTGCTCTCCAGCCTGCGCCACAGCCCGGGTCTTCATTTACTTACCACAGTAAATTTACCACAGTGTTTTAAGACTGTTCTTGAAAGACAAAACAGGACACCCATAACCTTGCATTGGATGCCCTAGGAAATTCTTAGATGAAGTGTATATGTACTTACCTAGGAATTTTCTAGGTCCTTCAGGTGATTGTATGGTAATATCTTGTGGGCATCATTCATTTGAATAGTTTGCTATTATTATCCATGGTAGGTTCAGGAATGGATCCCCTGCAGATATAGGGGATGGTCCTGTGTTTTTTGGAATCCCATTTGCATCCCAAACAGCGAGATCATCATCTAGGATTTTCCTGGAAGAAAGTGGTGCCATGCTTCTGCTGTCGCTTCTTGATTATTGATCGATTCCTGGCAGGTCTGGCTTTTGCTTTGCTGGCTCTTAGATGGGTCAAAGCATTGACCCTTCCAAACCGTGAAAGTAAAGTGCAACCGAGCACTGGACAGTTTGGTGTATTGGACAGTCTTGGAATCTAGTGATGCATCCACACTGTAAAATTAATGCAGTTTGACATGACTTCAACTGCCCTGGCTTATTACTATGGGATCCTGGGAGTTGTTGCATATTCATAGATTACTGTTTCTGTTGAGACCTTTTCCATGTTCCTCTGGAACCTCCAGAAGGCACTCATGAAGGAGGAGGGAATAATTTATATATTGGCTTCCTTTGCATCATAAATTACTTGAATAATGCAAGAGGCTGGAGAAAAATCACAGATGCCTTCTTGGCTAAAGGCCTCCAAATATATCCAACATCACTAACACTGTTAGAGGCTTAAGAGTTCTTTATAAACACAGCCTAATGAATGACAAAGGGTTATTGCCCTCGTCTGCACTTAAAAATCACTCACATTTCACGTCTCTATGTAAAAATGTCAACTCTTTTCATTTGGCTGTTTTGAAACTTGAGTGTTTTGCGTTGGCCAGAGTATGTCCTATAAACCTGTAGCCACCTATCATCAAAAGTCATTGAGAAAGCCATTGAGTAGAAAAGGGATCTAGGAGTCTTTGTAGACCACAAGCTGATGCAGCAACTGAAAAGCCCAATGTTTAGCAATAAGCAGAAATCAAACAGGAGTTTGAATGTCTCAAACATATTTAAGGTAATACAATCCAGAAATAGCCAAAAATCACAAGAACAGCTTAAGTCCACAAGTACACGGTATCCTTAGAAAAACATGACCATGAATATAACCACAGGAACATAGAAACTACCAATAGACTTGAATCCCAAAACCAAAGGCTTTACTTGAAACATGGACCAGGAACTTAGGCCTAGCTTCTTACTCCAAACGCTATGTTGCCTGAACTAACTTGATAGTAAACAAAACATGGACCAGGAACATAGGCCTAGCTTCTTACTCCAAACACTACGTTGCCTGAACTAACTTGGTAGTAAGCAAAACATGGACCAGGAACTTAGGCCTAGCTTCTTACTCCAAACGCCACATTGCCTGAACTAACTTGATAGTAAACAAAACATGGACCAGGAACTTAGGCCTAGCTTCTTACTCCAAACGCCACATTGCCTGAACTAACCTGATAGTAAACAAAACATGGACCAGGAACTTAGACCTAGCTTCTTATTCCAAAGGCTATGTTGCCTGAACTAACTTGATAGCAAACAAAACATGGACCAGGAACTTAGGCCTAGCTTTTACTCCAAATGCTACGTTGCCTGAACTAACTTGATAGTAAACACTTTGCCAATTAAAAGCCGTCCATGAAAGCATTTTGTCTTCCTTGAAATCTCTCCCCAGCTTTCCCATGCAAACGCTCTGCCCTGCGATGTCTATTGTCTACTTTGATCTGTAAACGAAGGTCTGTGTTGATTTCTGTATCTCCAGGTGCTTTGGTACCACTTAATTCTCCAATAGACTCTTCTTGATCTGGCTGCTTGGCCTGACCTTGAAGGCCTGCACATCCACAATCAGATTTCTCACTGAAAGAAGTATCATTCCCGTGACTGAAATCTTCCTCACTTTGTTCTCCCAGAAATTCCTCAGACAACTCCCACAATCCTCTCTTAACACATCAGTGAACCCATTGGTCTCAGACTGATCTAAAACACATGAGAACCATGTTTGGGTATTTGAAAATGTGTCCCATTGAGAAGGGGGCAAGCTTTTTTTCTGCAAGTCTACGGATTAGGACATAGTTGTGCAATGGGAAGTGTCAGTCGTGTGATCCAATACATCAGCTAGCATAGTGATTTTGTTTGCTGTGTACTAGGCTTGTTGTGCATCAAACAATAATACTTTATTTATATCCCGCCCCATCTCCCAATATGGGACTCAGAGCAGCTAACAACATAAAAGGCAAATACAGTAGAGTCTCGCTTATCCAACATAAATGGGCTGGCAGAATGTTGGATAAGTAAAAATGTTGGATAATAAGCAGGGATTAAGGAAAAGCCTATTAAACATCAAATTATGTTATGATTTTACAAATTACGCACCAAAACATCATGTTTTACAACAAATCAACAGAAAAAGCAGTTCAGTACACAGTAACTTTATGTAGTAATTACTGTATTTACGAATTTAGCACAAAAACATTGCAATGTATTGAAAACATTGACTACAAAAACACTGACTTACTACTAAAAGGCAAACTGCATTGGATAATACAGAACGTTGGATAAGCGAAGGTTGGATAAGAGAGACTCAGCAAACAATCAGCATTGTATCAGCAAACGAATTTGTGGCACTTTATGTTTCTGAGTTCACAACTTATAATGTGCACTTTACTAATCTATCATTGCAACCTCACTGTTTTTAATTCTATGTTTTTAGTAGGTATGTTTCGTTTTTCTGGTCAATGTTTAAATATTATAACTGGTGCATGTTAGTGTTTATTGATGTATTGTACATTGTTATTGTTTTGTATCCGATATTTCTGTGAGCCGCCCCAAGGCCCCTCCGGGGGAGATAGTGGCGGGATATAAATAAACTTATTACTTTATTACGACACAGCAAACAAGATAGATATGCTGGATTTCGTATCACAAAATCACAAGTCGAACACTTCCCAAGTGTCTAGGACTGTGTGATGTATTTTCGAATGATGCGTGCAGATCCCAGTAGGGTGGCCTTTTGCAGTTGGCAGATCGTAATTTTGTCAATATCTATTGTTTCCAAATGCCGGCTGAGATCTCTTGGCACGGCACCCAGTGTGCCCATCACCACCGGGACCACCTGCACTGGTTTCTGCCAGAGTCTTTGAAGTTCAATCTTGAGGTCCTGATAGCGGCTTAGTTTTTCCTGTTGTTTTTCTTCAATGCGACTGTCACCTGGGATGGCAACATCAATGATCCAAACCTTTTCCTTTTCCACAACTGTGATGTCTGGTCTGTTGTGTTCCAGAACTTTGTCAGTCTGGATTCGGAAGTCCCACAGTATCTTTGCATGCTCATTTTCCAATACTTTTGCAGGTTTGTGATCCCACCAGTTCTTTGCTGCTGGAAGGTGGTACTTGAGGCATAAGTTCCAATGGATCACTTGGGCCACATAGTTGTGCCTCTGTTTGTAGTCTGTCTGTGCGATTTTCTTACAGCAGCTGAGGACATGATCAATGGTTTCATCGGTTTCCTTGCACAGTCTGCATTTTGGGTCGTCAGCGGTTTTTTTGATCTTGGCCTTAATTCTGATGTCTTGCTCCTGGGCTGCAAGGATCAGGCCTTCTGTCTCCTTCTTCAGGGTCCCATTTCTGAGCCAGAGCCAGGTCTTCTCCTTATTCGCTTTTCCTTCAATTTTGTCAAGGAACTTTCCATGCAATGTTTTGTTGTGCCAGCTGTCAGCTCTAGTTTGTAGTGCGGGTTTCTTGTACTTGTTTTTTTGTCTTTGGGGAGATTTTTGACTTCAATCAAAGCAGGTTCTTCACTTTGCTTTACATATTCTGCCAGGGCATGTTCTTCTTCTTTGACTGCTTGTTTTACTTGCAAGAGTCCTCTGCCACCAGATCTTCTAGGCAGATATAGTCGGTCAACATCACTGTCGGGATGCAGTGAATGATGAATGGTCATTAGTTTTCTTGTTTTTCTGTCCAAATTGTCCAGTTCCACCAGTGTCCAGTTTATGATGCCAACAGTATATGTTATGACAGGTATGGCTCTGGTGTTTATGGCCTTGATGGTGTTGCCTCCATTGAACTTGCTTTTGAGAATTTTTCTGACCCTTTGTGTGTATTCTTTGCTGACCACAGTTTTCATATGTTCATGCTTGATGTTGTCCAGCTGTAATATGCCCAGATATTTATAGATATTATTATTATTATTATTATTATTATTATTATTATTATTATTATTATTATTATTATTCATTGGAGCCATGGATTCAAATTGCAGAGGGAAATGATTTCACCTAAACTTTACCAAGAAATTTCTGTCAGTAAGATCTGCTCCACAGCGAGTCCAGTGGTGTCTCCTCCTCTGAAGGTTTTTAAGCAGAGGCTGCATGGCCATCTGTCATGAGGGCTTTAATCGTGTCTCCCTGCAGAATGCGGTTGGACTGGATAGCCCATTCTATGATTCCAAGCGTCTTCTATCTCATTATTCCCGATAAGGAGACGTTTCTTCCCTCTCCAAGGTCCTTCTGCCTTTGCGTAGCTGCCTTTTCTCTGGATGCAAGACAAAAGCGTCCTCATTGCAGAACGTGGGCGGCAGAGAGATCTCATTTGCAGCTCGGTTCCTCGGTAAGCGGAGCCTCATTCTTTCTTGTATTCCCATTGCTAACCTTCACCGTTCCCTTGTCTCTTATCGCTTTAGCTCAACTACACGGAGTAACAAAAGATACTGTGATGTACATCTTGGTAACCGATCCATCGTTGGTTTCAGTGTCAAGGCTATGGCAAATCATCCCTGGGTTTTATTCAGTTTATCAAATTGCTCTCCAAAGTACTGTGCCTATTTTGGGAACCAGCTTGAGCTTTCTGGCCAGCTCCTTAAAAGCTGGGACTAAAACCTGGAGTAAAATATGAATGGAGGAACATTTTGTTCGGGCATCTGTGCAGTTTTATTGAGAATTATTATTTATTATTTATTTACAGTATTTATATTCCGCCCTTCTCATCCCGAAGGGGACTCAGGGCGGATTACAATGAACACATATATGGCAAACATTCAGTGCCAACAGACAAACAACATATAAAGACAGACACAGAGGCATTTAACATTTTTTTTCCAGCTTCACGATTCCGGCCACAGGGGGAGCTGTTGCTTCAATGTCCAGTAGTGGCTGTACTTCCTCATTCCATTCCTCATGTTTTGCTGGCAATTTTATGATGTTGTAAATTAGTTAAATTAGCCTCCCGCATAAAGTGTACCTAAATTTCCCTAATTGACAGATGCAACTGTCTTTCGGGGCTGCATAGGTCAACAGCAAGCCGGGCTATTTATGGTCGGGGGCTTAACCTGACCCGGGTTTCGAACTCATGACCTCTCGGTCAGTAGTGATTTATTACAGCTGGTTACTAGCCAGCTGCGCCACAGCCCGGCCCTTCTTTGTAAGCCATTAGCTTCAAAAGGTTGCTTTCTTGCTCTCACCAGGTGTAAATCGTGTTTAACTATACTATGGTCACTATTTATTTTACTATGTTAATGTGTATAATTTTGTACTTTTATTTTGATGTTTTTTTATCCTCTGTTTACTGTAATTACCCGGGCTTGGCCCCATGTAAGCCAGCCTGAGTCCCTTCGCGGAGATGGTGGGGTATAAAAATAAAGTTATCCTTATTATTATAGTTATTATTATATCGTCGGCCCTCCATATCCACATATTTTGTTAAAGGGTAGTTAAAGTGGGGTCAAACTGCAATAATTCTACAATGTGGATGCACCTTTTGTCAACTCTAACCCTAACCCTTCTCTCCAAATAAGTTCAGTACCTTGGACAACTCCTTTAATGCAAAACCTGGAATTGAACTTTGGGATTTGCACTAATTTAAATCTGTGTCTGTTTGTGAACTTCTGAAGCTGTCCATTTCATTTGGGAAAAAGGAAAGGACAAACTCAATAAAATAAAAGCTAAGGAGAACTGATAAATTTGCCAGCTAGGATTAAAGATGATTTATGGATCTATCTACTCTTTAAGAGCATACCTTGGGGATAAAAACATACAAGTACATGCAAGGAAAAAACACTTGAGAGCTTTGTAGCTGTCGAAGTATTAACTTTTTGTCATTCCTGGTGACATGATATCAAATAGTTGGCGTCTATATTCATAATGAGTGCATAGGGTTTAAATAAACAGGCAATCCTTTGAAAGTTTAGAGAGGAATCATATGTTTTGGAGAGGGAAGCAGACTAGAATTCTTCTCTGGTTAGGTATTTGTCATTGATGACCTACTTAGTCGGGTATTTCAGGTTTGCAAGCATTATGTCATTTGTGTTATTGCATGACTTCAAGGCATTTCAGACGCATGACAAAACTGTAGCTCAAAAGAGGTTTGCCTTGAGACTGAGAGAATGTGGCTTGGCCAAGCAGGGATTCGAACCCAGGACTTTAACACTGTAGTTTAATGCAAGCTGTTTATGGTGATTATGTTGATGTGAGTACTGTGCGTTGTTGGGCGAGTAAGTTTAAAGATGTTGAGGTGGGAACATCTGACTTGCGTGACAAACACAGAGCTGGACATCCTGTGACAGCAACCACCAAGTTTCACAAGCAAAATGTTGACAGATTGATTCAGGCCGATTGTCATATCGCTCAGAGAGAAATTTCAAGCATCATCGGCATTTCACAAGAACGTGTAGGTCACATTATTGCTTTGCTTGGCTATTGGAAGATCTGTGCACGATGGGTCCAGTGAGACGCTGGATGCAGAAACAGAGTGTTGACTTCTTCCCTGACGGCTTCAGAAAACTTGTTGGCAGAAATGTATCCAATTGTCTGGTGATTATGTGGAAAAGTGAATAGTGGTAGTTAAAGAGCACATTCTAAGGATTATTTCTGCGTTTGATTTATTAAAATATTCCCATCCAAACTCAAGTAACGAAGGTGGAGGCATTACTTTTCATTCAACCCTCGTAGATGTGTTTTAACGGTTACAGTTCTGGTGTGATTTGTTCTTGTTGCATTCCTTCAAGTTGTTTCCCACGTACGGTGACCTCTTTGCAGGGATTTCCTGGAACAATTTGCCTTCCTCTGAGGATGAAAGAGTGTGACTTGCCCAGGAATGACAAACATGGGACTTCTCAATTAGTCTGGATGTGTCCTATGTATTGTGTCTGTTGGCTGTTCTAATTTTCATTTCTCTTACTGTCTAATATGTGGTTGTTCTACATATATCTGTTGATCTGTTGGGAGAAGCAGATAAACAAACAAACAAATAAGCAAACATCTTCATTCCTTCCTCCTCCTTTTTTCTTGTGATGATCCAGCTGTTTAGTCCCTGGAACTTGTTTATCCAATAGAGCGTTGCGTGAAGTGCATTTCCATCTGTATTAATTAGTTCCAAATCTGAATTTAGGAAGGAAGGGCATCTATTGAATTGATTATTTTCTAATTGGCTTTGAGTCTCGTTTGTAGATAGAAAAGGCAGTGTGTGTTTGTGTGTGTGTGTGTGTGTGTGTGTGTATATATATATATATATATATACACACATATATACACACACACACATATTAGGAGCCTCCAGTGGTGCACCTTGTTAAACGCTTGAGCTGCTCAACTTGCTGACCGAAAGGTGGGTGGTTCGAATCCGGGGAGTGGGGTGAGCTCCCGCTGTTAGCCCCAGCTTCTGCCAACTAGCAGTTCAAAACCATGCAAATGTGGGTAGATCAATAGGTACCGTTTCAGCGGGAAGGTAACGGCTCTCCATGCCATCATGCCGGCCACATGACCTTGGAGGTGTCTATGGACAACGCCGGCTCTTTGGCTTAGAAATGGAGATGAGCACCAACCCCTAGAATCGGACACAACTAGACTTAATGTCAGGGGAAAACCTTTACCTATATACATGATATTTTCTGTATATGTGTGTGTGTGTTTGCAAAACTTCAGGCTCCTTTCTATGATAGCCAGCACTTTTACTTTTCACCATTTTTAATGCCACCTTTTCCCCCAGATTGGCACCCAAAACAATAAAAAACAATAGCATTTATAAAAAGTAAGCACAATTAAAAGCACATACGAAGAGTACTTTTGCTTTTAGTAAAGCTCCCTCACATTCATCTTGGCAAGGTTCTCGTATTGCTTTACAATGGCAAGAGCTTTCTTTCCCACTTCTTTATGAGAGATGGTTCCACCTGTGTGCACTCTGTACGTTACCCGTGACTCATTGCCGTTTTTTGAGCAAAGATGCCTTGGTGTGCCATATTCCTGCTCTTCTGTGTCCATTAAAAATAGTGCATATAGCATTTTCTATGGAGCATCGAGCTGCTGAACTTGCTAACCGAAAAATCTGTGGTTCGAATCTGCGGAGTGGTGTGAGTTCCTTCTGTTAGCCCCCGCTTCTGCCAACCTAGCAATTCAGAAACATGCAAATGTGAGTAGATCAATAGGTACTGCTCCGGCGGGAAAGTAACAGTGCTCCATGCTGTCATGCCGGCCACATGACCTTGGAGGTGTCTATGGACAACGCCAGCTCTTTGGCTTAGAAATGGAGATGAGCACCAACCCCCAGAGTCGGACACAACTAGATTTAATGTCAGGGGAAAATCTTTACCTTTTCCTAGCATTTTCTATCAGAGCTACGAGTGCTTCGAGGGTTGCACCTTAGGTGAGTGTAGTATCCATGTGCATCTCTCTTTTTCTGTCTGTCAACATGACCTTGGAGATGTCTATGGACAACGCCGGCTCTTTGGCTTAGAAATGGAGATGAGCACCAACCCCTAGAATCGGACACAACTAGACTTAATGCCAGGGGAAAAACCTTTACCTTTTCCTAGCATTTTCTATCAGAGCTACAAGTGCTTTGAGGGCTGGAAAGCTTATTCCACCATCTCCGGAATAAATGTGATCCATCTCTTCTCTTGGATAGATGTGATCTTTCTTTTTTGTCGGCTGCCTTGATGAAAGGTATCCGGAAAGAGGGAGGGAAGAAAAATCCGTTTTAATTGTTTCATTGCCTTCCTCCCTTTCCTAAACAGCAGCAGAGGCAGGAAAGGAAATACATATTTGCAGAGAGACGGTGAATGAAGGCTCAGAGGCAGCCTAGGGAAGGAAGAGAGAGAAATCCCCAGGTCCTTGGGATGAGTTAATAATATGGATTTGCAGGGGAAATCCTGAGCATCTTTTGGCTGGAGAGCTTCTCGGCTGGACCTTTCGGGCACGGCTTTCTCCTCGCCTCGCTCTCTCCAAAACTGGAAAGGAAGGCGGCTGTTTTTGTGCCGACAGTCGGGTCCAGTCTCTCCCCACCCCTTTGCTCCTCGCCAATTGGAAACGAGGGAGGGCAGAGAAGTGCCCTGGCTTGATGGATATTAATATGCAAGCCCCGGCCAGGACCACGAGCTTCGGCCACACATGGTCCATGCGCACAGGAGGGAGAAGGCTTGCTCCCAACACTGGCTCCGGCAAAGGTTTTGCGGCATCTCCTTTCCGGGTTGCGCCTTAGGTGAGTTTAATATCCATCTCTCTTTTTCTGTCTGTCAACAAACATAAGTCCTGCCTTGAATTTGGGAACAAGGTCGGCACCTGGGGATCGCTTTCGAGCCGAGAATAGCACCAACTTGCAATCTTGGAACAGTTGGAATATATGAGGAGTGTTTTTGTGTGTCGAATTTTGGAGAAAAGAAAGCAGAGAAGCGGGCACAATAGCCGTGTTTAAATATTTTAAGAAAGGAGGTCATATTGAGGAGGGGTCTGCTCCAAAAACTAGCACATAGAGCAGTGAATTTGAATGGCAAAAAAAGAGATTCCACTTAAATATTAGGAAGAACTTTGTGTTTGAATATGCTGCCTTGCAATCTGGTGGAGTCGCCTTCTTTGGAGGTTTGCACACAGAGGCTGGATGGCCATCTGTCAGGGATGCTTTATTTATTTATTTATTTATTTATTCCCAAAGGGGATTCAGTGCGGATCACATTACACATATAAACATTCAATGCCTTTTAACATAGAACAAAGACAAACAAACATAGGCTCCGGGCCTCGAACTCATGACCTCCTGGTCATAGTGATTCATTGCAGTGATTGATTGCAGCTGCTCTCCAGCCTGCGCCACAGCCCGAGCCTTAATTGTGTTTTCCTACCTTGGTGGCCCTTGGGAGTCTCTTCCAAATACAGTAGAGTCTCACTTATCCGACACTCGCTTATCCAACATTCTGGATTATCCAACGCGTTTTTGTAGTCAATGTTTTCGATACATTGTGATATTTTGGTGCTAAATTCATAAATACAGTAATTACTACATAGCATTACTGTGTATTGAACGACTTTTTCTGTCAAATTTGTTGTATAACATGATGTTTGGGTGCTTAATTTGTAAAATCATAACCTAATTTAATGTTTAATAGGCTTTTCCTCAATCTCTCCTTATTATCCAACATATTTGCTTATCCATCGTTCTGCCGGCCCGTTTACGTTGGATAAGCGAGACTCTACTGTATATGATTCTGTGATTTGCTTTCAAACAGGAGACTAAAACAAACTGTCAATTTATGCAATATGTAATCTAAAAAAGGAAGGCAATAAGTCTTTGTTTTTTATTTATTATTAATTTATTACAATACTTATATCCCGCCCTTTCACCCATAGGGGACTCAGGGCGGCTTACGATAAAACACAGTATAAAAATATTACAGGCAATTCAATCACTTAAAAATTAAATTCATTAAACATTGATAAAAAATGTGCTTATAAAAACACAGTCAGCGCATTTCGAATCTGATAACTTGTCTGGTCTTGTAACTCTATTTTTCCGATTATCTTTTCTGCTTTAATACCAAAATATTTTTTTTATTAAACTGCATGCATTTAGGCTCAATATATGGATTGGGGGGAAGGAGAGGAATTGATGGATAATTTTATTTGGATCATTAAACCGTTGAGATAATTTTATTTAGGTCATTAAACTCTGTGTGTCTTTGGGTGCATCTGCACTGTAGAATCAATGCAGTTTGACACCACTTTCGTTGTCATGGCTCAATGCGATGGAATCCTGGAAACTGTAGTATGGTCAGTCACTATCACTCTGGTAAATCTTGTAAAACTACAACTCCCATGACTCCATAGCATGGAGCCATGGCAGGCAAAGTGGTGTCAAACTGCATTAACTCCACAGTGTAGATGCACCCTTTGTGTTTGCAAGGGACAGAAACTGTGTTTATTATGCACACATTGTGGGTCTTTATTTTTTAATACGTTCATGCCACCTGATAATTTTTGCCCACTGATGGTCTATGCAGAATCTATCTATCTATCTATCTATCTATCTATCTATCTATATATATAAAAGAGTGATGGCATCACGGCGACCCACAAAACAACAAAACTACAGGCCCCCCAACCTCGAAATTTGACAACACAACCCGTCATCCACGGCTCTAGGTTGATACAACAAAAAGAAAAGAAAAATAAAGTCTTAATTAGAGAGAGAGAAATAATTGCTTTTATCCAATTGCTGCCAGTTAGAAGGCTAAGCTCCTCCAACTTGGTCTCCTAGCAACCCAATAAAAAATAATAAAAAACACTAAAAAGTAATTAAAAACACTAAAAAATTAATACAATAAAATACTATAACAGAAAATAACTAAAAATAATACAAGAAAATAATAAAATATAATAAAAAAAGATAACTTACAATAAAATTTATTAAAAAATACAAATAACGTCAAATAAAAATTACAAAACAATTTTTAACCAATACCACCACCACTTTGCCACAGCAACGCGTGGCCGGGCACAGCTAGTATATATATAAAAGGGTAATGAAATTTCGGCCTAGGACAAAACAACAAAACTACACATCCCAGAAACACTAAACTTGGCAGCACAACCCCTCATCCATGCCTCTACGTTCATACAACAAAAAGAAAAGAATAATAAAGTCCTAATTAGAGGGAGAGGAATAATTGTTTTTATCCAATTGCTGCCAGTTAGAAGGCTAAGCTCCATCAGGGGAAAACCTGTACCCTTTACCTTAACTACCACCAATACATCAATACTTTATTTCCCATACCACCAGACTTTGCCACAGCAACGTGTGGCCAGGCACAGCTAGTGGCTTATAATATACCATCCATTCTAACAAAATGAAATAATGGACTGCTGATTGTGAAGCGTGCCAAGTTTTTTGACAACCCTAATCACACTTGTCGCTGTCACTTTACACCTGTGTACATTCCCTGCTCAGCCTGCCAGGTGAATGCATGAGATTAAATAAATTGTATTAAGAATCTAGCTGTTTCTTGAAGCTTTGGAGTTGATAGCAAAATCTGTATTCTTCCTTGAAGTCCAAAGGGGTGTGTGTGTGTACTTCTGTGTTTTTTCGGGGAGCGTTTTTGTGTAATCCCATTGATTTTACTTCATGGATTCATGGATTTCCATCATGACTGATGGATTTCCTCTTTCTTGGATGGTGCTAATGTTAGAAAAGGATTCCAAACATTCCTTGACAAGTCCAAGAGAGCAGCCTCTATTCTTTTTTCCTGGATGAAAATAATGCAAAAACCCAGAGGGTTTGGTTGATTCAATTCGGTGACAGCAATATCACCAGACATTGATGATCCCCAAATTCCCATTGCAGCATTATTATTATTATTATTATTATTATTATTATTATTATTATTATTAATAATAATAAACTTAGCGGCAACATTGCATAATAATAATAATAATAATAATAATAATAATAATAATGATACAGATGATGATGATAATAATAATAATAATATAACTCAGCGGCAGCAACATCACTGGGAATTGATGATCCCCAAATTCCCATTGCATTATTATTATTATTATTATTATTATTATTATTATTAAACTTAGCGACAGCATTGCATAATAATAATAATGATACAGATGATGATGATGATGATGATGATGATGATGATGATGATGATATAAGTCAGCAGCAGCAACATAACTGGGCATTGATAATCCCCAAATTCCCGTTGCATTATTATTATTATTATTATTATTATTATTATTATTATTATTATTATTATTATTTAACTCAGTGGCAGCATTGCATAATAATGATAATGATGATAATGATAATAATAATATAACTCAGCAGCAGCAACATCACCGGACAGTGATGATCCCCAAATTCCCGTTGCATTTTTATTATTATTATTATTATTATTATTATTATTATTATTATTATTATTATTGCTTAACTCAGTGGCAGCATTGCATAATAATGATAATGATAATAATAATATAACTCAGCAGCAGCAACATCACCGGACCTTGATGATCCCCAAATTCCTGTTACATTATTATTATTATTATTATTATTATTATTATTATTGACACAACTACGTTGTATGACACAGCAAACAAGATAAATATGCTGGATTTCGTATCACAAAATCGCAAGTCGAACACATCCCAAGTGTCTAGGACTGTGTTATGTATGATGATGATGATGATGATGATGATGATTATTATTATTATTTAACTCAGTGGCATCATTGTATAATAATAATGATAATGATAATGATAATGATAATATAACTCAGCAGCAGCAACATCACTGAACATTAATGATCTCCAAATTCCCATTGCATAATAATAATAATAATAATAATAATAATAATTTAACTCAGCAGAAGCAACATCACCAGACATTGATGATCCCCAAATTCCCGTTGTTTAACAACAACAACAACAACAACAACAACAACAACAACAACAACGGTTCAACTCAGCAGCAGCAAAATAATAATAATAATAATAATAATAATAATAATAATAATAATTTATATTCCACTTTTTTCTCTTTTAAAGGAAACTCGAAGCTGCTAATCATACTAAAAACAATACATTAAGAAAAGTCATTCAGTTTTTGATGTCCTTGGCGTTAATCTAAAATGGCATCAAGTTTAGACTCAGGTGTCTTGCTATTTCCTTTTTTTAAGAACTAATTTTTGTCTTCCCTAAAGAATTCCAGAGATTATAAGTTTATTATCTCACGTATTGAATGCAAGTGGCTTTGCATCACCATTCTGAGGGTAGAGGTTGAATTTTTAATTCGGCAGATTTAAAATGCAGGTTGAGCATCCCTTATCTGGAATTCCAGAATCCAAAATACTCCAAAAATTGTCCATTTGGATGGCTAGAATGGTGACACCTTCACTTTCTGATGGTTCACAAAGTTTGTTTTATACACAAAATTATTAAAAGTATTATGGGCCTGGGCTGTGGCTCAGGCGGGAGAGCAAGCCAGTGCAATTAACTGCAATGAATCACTCTGAATCACTCGGAGCCTATATTTGTCTTGTCTTTGTTCTATGTTAAAAGGCATTGAATGTTTGCCTATATGTGTAATGTGATCCGCCCTAAGTCCCCTTCGGGTGAGAAGGGCGGAATATAAATGCTGCAAATAAATAATAATAAATAAATGTAAAATTACCTCAGAGCTATGTATAGAAGGTGTCTGCGAAACATCAGTGAATTTCATGTTGGGTCCCATCTCCCTAGATAATTTTTTAATTGTGTCAGAGGCAAATTGGAGTCGCTTCTGGTGTGAGAGAATTGGCCGTCTCCAAGGACGTTGCCCAGGGGATGCCCGGATGTGTTACCATCCTGTGGGAGGCCTCTCTCATGTCCCTGCATGGTAAGCTGGAGCTGACAGATGGGGGCTCAGCTCATCTTGCTGTCTTCAGGTCAGCACTTCAGCTGCCAAGATAACAACAACAACAACAACATAACTCATTGTGTATGTATATGAAAAAAATTCCAAAAGCTTTTGATTCCAAACACTTCAGATAAGCATGAATCAATGTATATTAAAATGAGGACTGGCAGCTGTCATTCACTCTTGTCGGGTTATTTACATGCTGACCTGTTACACCCATACATTAAATGTTTGAACATATTGAGATAACTGGTAGCACTTCCTCATTCCTTTCTGCACACTGCTGGCAGTTTTTATGGTGTTGTAAATTAGTTAAATTAGCCTCCCCGCCTAAAGCAGTACCTAGAATTTTCTCAACAGATGCAACTGTTTTTCGAGCTGCTTAAGTGGGCAGCGCGCTAGGCTATTAACGGTTGGGAGCTCAATCCGACCCGGGTTTCGATCCCATGACCTCTTGGTCAGTAGTGATTTATTGCAGCTGGCTACTAACCAGCTGTGCCACAGCCCGGCCCTTGCAATGCAAAAGTTTTGCAATGTAAAGTTGCGGTCCAGGGGCCGATCCACATGCCATTGGTTGCTGGAAGCAATCAAAGCATTGTTACTGGGATGGGAAAAATATGGAATTGATTCCCATCCCAGTAGAAGATAAATAATAATGGCCAGTCCCTTGCATAATCTTATCTTTCGAATAAGAATCAGCAGCATTAATTACTATTATGTATACTGGAACTCAATTGACAGACCCAGTCTTTTAAACTTGTACACGCCTATCTATATTTTATAAATGCATTTTATGAATGTTATATGTAAGTTAATTTTTTAACTGATTTATAGTGTACTAGCTGTGCCCGGCCACGCGTTGCTGTGGCGAAGTATAGTGGTATGGGAAATAAAGTATTGAGGAATTGGTGATAGTTAAGGTAAAGGGTCCCCTGGGCTGAGTGGGTTGCTAGGAGACCAAGTGAGCGGAGCTTAGCCTTCTAACTGGCAGCAATTGGATAAAAACAATTCTTCCTCTCCCTCTAATTAGGACTTTATTTTTCTTTTCTTTTTGTTGTATCAACCTAGAGGCATGGATGAGGGGTTGTGCTGTCAATTTTCGAGGTTGTGGGGAGTTTACTTTTGTTGTTTTGTCCACTGCCGTGATGCCATCACTCTTTTATATATATAGATTGTACTGTTTTTATATGTCTGTTTTATTGTAAGCCGCCCTGAGTCCCCTGTTGGGTGAGAAGGGCGGGATATAAATATTGTAATAAATAAATAAATAAATAAATAAATAAATAAGATAGCCGAGGAAGCACTAATGGAGCCGTCCAATCTTGCTGTTTTTGCCTTCTTGTTTACCTTTGACGGCCACAAATGTGCAATCCCCACGAGAGTCCCTGTTTCCCAGGTGACTATTGCTTTCCCGTCCTCTTGATCGAAGCCAATGAAGCCCTGCCGTGTCCTGGCTCCTTGACTCCTTTTCCTTTGGCCTGATCAGCTCAATAACACATAGACACACACACCAGGTCATGCACAAAAATCCCTCACCATTGTCTGCTACAGGCAAAAGTATAGGAAGCATGTGTGTGTGTGTATTCATTCCTGTCTCTGGAACTATTTTATTTTATTACTAGCTGTGCCCGGCCACGTGTTGCTGTGGCGAAGTCTGGTGGTATGGGAAATAAAGTATTGAGGAATTAGTGGTAGTGAAGGTAAAGGCTAAAGGTTTTCTCCTGACATTAAGTCCAGTTGTGTCCGACTGCACACTGAAGTGGATTATATGGCAGTGTGGAGTCAAGATAATCCAGTTCAAAGCAGATAATATAAGATTCTAAATGGGTTGTATAGCTGTGTGGACGGGCCTTGAGTCTACACTGCCATATAATCCAGTTCAAATCTGATAATCTGTATTTTATAGGCAGTGTGGAAGAGGCCTAAGTGAGGCCTAGCTCTGCGTGTCCCCTGGGCTGAGTGGGTTGCTAGGAGACCAAGTGAGCGGAGCTTAGCCTTCTAACTGTCAACAATTGGATAAAAACAATTTTTCCTCTCCCTCTGATTAGGACTTTATTTTTCTTTTCTTTTTGTTGTATGAACGTGGAGGCAGGGATGAGGGGTTGTGCTGCCAAGTTTAGTGTTTCTGGGATGTGTAGTTTTGTTGTTTTGTCCTAGGCCGAAATTTCATTACCCTTTTATATATATAGATTATTTAGTAGCATATGCTAGCCAAGAGAAGGGAATTATGGAGTGAAAAAGAGAAGGAAAACAGCTCACCAGAACTCAAGCAACTAGCAAATAATAATAATAAAATAAAATCGTGTCAAGGGTGATTTGAGAAACTGCAAGTTGCTTCTGGTGTGAGAGAATTGGCTGTCTGCAAGGACGTTGCCCAGGGGATGCCCAGATGTTTAATGTTTTACCATCCTTGTGGGAGGCTTCTCTCATGTCCCTGCATGGGGAGCTGGAGCTGACAGAGGGAGCTCACCCACTCTCCCTGGATTTGAATCGCCAACCTGTCGGTCCTGCAAGGGTTTAACTCACTGTGCCACCGTGGGCTCCTAATAAGTAAATAATACTTTAAATAAAAATTAAAAATTAAATTATTTTTTACTGAAAATATTTAAACTCCCTACCCCTACGGTAAAAGTTTTGAGTGTGTATGTGTGTTTTTCCCCTAAGTTAGTTGAAGTTAAAAAATTATGCCGGTGAAGTTGAAAAGTTCATTAAATTGAAAAATTTAACTAAAATTCCATATTGCATTCACAAAAGCTGTTTTTATAGTACTGCAGTAAAATAGCATTACATTAAGTATGTCTTTGCCTATCTGTATTTTGTATTGAAAGACCTTAAAAACTTGGCTCTTTAACCAAGCTTTCCAATAGATATAAAGCCTAAAAGTAGACCCATTAATTTTTTCGCTGGGGCAAGGCCCCCAGCACCCGTTGATCCGAACCTCTTGGGGATCGGAGGTGCACGGGTCCGGGAAAGCGAGGGGATCGCGGATCGCAAAAGCGGCAGCGGGCAGAAAGCCCGCATCTACTGCCGACCGGGCTCATTTTAAAATAAAAGAAGATAGAAAGACAGAAAGAAATGAGCAGCGATGCGACTAAATAAAGAGTGAGTTCTTCCTCTAATCGACGTTACAACCGGGTTCAGTAAGATTCTATAAGAAACCAATCTATGATCCTAAATATATATACCGGCGGTGGTATTGGATAATATTTGAACACATATTGCGATTGACTTTGTTTCTATTAGACTATTAGATTATACGGGAGATTGGTTTGTCCAAAAAAAAATAATAATAATGAACTTTGAAAATAGTGGGAATTGAATGAAGAATTTAACGAGATTGAGACCGATAAAGTACGTGTAACCCACCCAGCCTCCGGGCGAAGCGACCTTGAAGCCTCTGGTGTTGTGTCTACGGTGTTCCCTGGGGAAAAACAAGCCAACAGCTGCCCAAATCTGCATAAGGAGGAGGGGAAATCCTCACTCAGACAGAGTGCAAGTGGGAATATCCGGTAGAATAAGGGCGGAAGTGGTTGCCTGCGGCGTCAAAGTGGGCGGAAGCGCTCCCTGAACCCGGTGCACCGAAGGAAATTCCGCCAAAACATTGATAGAAAACAGAACTGTGAGTACCAACAACGTTTAATAAACCCCCCTGGGAAAATAAAAGGGGTGAAATAACATAAAACAGTGAAGTACGAGACTCATAAGGAAGCTCTGCATGAAAGCCTGTACAGGCGCCGATAAGGAAAGGAGAGAAGCAAGTGGTGATTGGATGCAAGGACTTAAGGCTTGACAGATAAACGCAGAGAAAGGAGTGGAAAAAGAGGAGGAAAACGGAAAGAGATAAGCGATCTCTGGCTAAAGAGGAGGAAAGTGATAACGACGTGGGACGACGAGGGATATAAGAAGATGGCAGGAACAAGACCAAAAGTGGACAACAGCAAGATTGTAGGAAGAAGACCTTCACAACCAGAAGAGGTCAGCTTGAGAGACATTTTGAAAGAGATCCAGAGACTGGCAATGAAGCAGGATGAGTACCAACAAGAAGTCCAGATAAAAATGGATAAACAAACCATACAACAAAGGGAAATATGCGAGGAACTTCTAGAAATGAAAAAAGAATTCAGAGAAGAGATGGGATCGTTGAAAAAGGAAATGATGAAGACAAATAAGGAGATTAATAATTTAAAAATGGAAAATATGAAATTAGTCAAACAACAAAATACCTTACAAAAAAAGATGGATGATTTCGAACAAAAAAATGAAAAACTTGAGAAATTAGAAAAACTACAGGAGAAATTTGAACAAAATGAGAGGGAGTTCCAGCTACGCTTCCGAAACGTACAGGAGGAAGCAAAAGAAGATACTCGTCAGCTGATAACTAAATTGTTAGCCAACCTCCTAAAACGAACAGAAGAAAATATGGACAATGAGATTGACAAAATTTATCGAGTTCAAACTAACTTTTCCAGAAGGAACAAAGTGGCGAGGGACATTATTGTCCATTTCGTAAAAAAAAGGATAAGGGATGAAATCCTGATTCAAAACAGCCGAAATCCATTACACCACAAAGGTAAAAAAGTGATCGTACTAAAAGAATTCCCTCAAGTAACATTAAACAGAAGGAGGAAATATTTTTTTCTGACTGATGAACTGAAAAGATTGAAAATAAGATTCCGCTGGGAGAAAAAAGAAGGAATAATGGTCACATATAAAGAGGATAAGCACTGGTTAACCTCAGAAGACAAGGCCAAGGAGTTCTATAAGAGGTACATAAAAGAAAAAAGTGAAATACCCTCAGAAACTACTCCCCCCTCAGTCAAAAGAAAGAAAGCCAAAAGAGCGAGATACCATTCGGAGGAAAAACAGAAGTTAAAAACGGACTCATTTTATAAACTCGTAAATGTGTCGGATGAGGGAGAAGAGGAGAGTTCTGAAGAAGAAGAAGAAGGAGAGGATAAGGAGCGGAAGAAGAAGAAGAGGGAATGGTGCCGGAAAAAGACCAGGAATCGGAGGAAGACAAAGCGCAGATGACATCAGACAATCCCCATGAAAACAACAACGAGTAAGAATGAGATTTTAAATAATTTAAGGATCTATTCTAACAACATAAACGGTTTGAACTCGCCAATTAAAAGAAGAAATTTAATGTCCCAATTGGGGAAAAAGAATTATGACATCACGGCTTTACAGGAGACCCACATTGCAGCTAAACATAGTAAACATTTGGTTAATGAGAAACTGGGAAGAGAATTCACTTCATGTGACTCAACTAAAAAGAGGGGGGTAGTATTATACATCAAGGAAAAAGTCTCTCCTACATTACAATTCAAAGATATGGAGGGCAGATATATAGCAGCAACAATAGTACTTAACCATCAAATTATTCTTGTCTGTAATATATATGCTCCGAATGGTCCTAAAACAAAGTTTATAGGAGAATTGAGGAAACATATCTCAGAGGTAAAATTTGATCACATGATTCTTTTAGGAGACTTCAATGGAATTCTGGACTCCAACTTAGATACTAGTAAGAAAATTAAGAGTAGGAGCTATGAAAAAGCAAGACTTCTCCCAAACAACTTTATAAAATTAAAAGAGGAATTTGACTTACATGATGCCTGGCGATATCATAACCAAAATAAACGGGACTACACATTCTATTCGGACAGACACAAAACCTGGGCAAGAATTGACATGATTTGGCTCTCGAATTCATTATGCACTAGAACAGAAGAGATAAAAATACAACCTCGGGACAAATCTGACCACTGTCCTATTACCATCAGTATAAATAAAAGAAGAAATAGTTACAAATGGAGAATGGATGAAAATTTACTAAAATTGGAGGCAGATATAAATAAGAATAAGAAATTGGCAAAAGAATTCTTTGAATTCAATAACAAACCAGATATAAAAGAACAGATAATGTGGGACGCTTTTAAAGCCGTTATGAGAGGACATTTGATTCAACAAAAAGTGGAAAAAAACAGAAAGAAGTACAAAGAAATAGAGGATATTATGAAAGTAATAGGGGGGTTGGAAGACCAACTGAAAAAACATCCGCTTGATACGGATAAAATAAAAGAGTTAAATTTTTGGAAGAGTAAGAAAACAACATTGGAATTAGAGAATATGGCAAAACAACTAAAATATATAAAACAACACAATTTTGAAAATGCGAATAAACCAGGAACCTGGCTTGCAAGAAAATTAAGGAAAAAGAAACAACAACAATATATATCTAAGATAACTAGGGAAGGGAAAACATATGTAACGGATGAAGAAATATTAGAGGTGTCTAGAGAATTCTTTGAGGAATTGTATAAAAAAGAGGAGGTAAATCCAGACAAAATATCACAATATTTAGGAGAGTTGCAACTCCCCAAAATAACAGAGCAACAGAGAGAAAGTTTAAACAGAGAAATAACAATAGAAGAAATTAGGAAAACGTTAAAAACAATGAAACCGAATAAGGCACCGGGACCAGATGGCTTTCCAGTATGTTTTTATAAGACATTACAAGAGGAATCTATATTGCATCTACAGGGAATTATGAATAAGGTGTTAACAGAGGGGGCAATTCCGAAATCTTGGTCCCAAGCAGATATAGTTGCTATTCCAAAAGAAAATGGAATTTTAACTGACCTAAGAAATTTTAGACCAATTTCCCTACTCAACTCAGATTATAAGATCTTCACATCGGTACTCGCAAATAGATTCAAAGAATTCTTACAAAATTGGATAGGTCCTGAGCAAAAAGGTTTTCTACCAGGCAGAAACGCTAGTGAAAATCTAAGATGTATAGTTGACATCATCGAATATTATGAATGTCACCATGAGAAAGAAATGGCATTATTAGCTGTAGACGCGGAAAAAGCGTTCGATAATTTGAATTGGACTTTTTTTAAATTATTGTTGAAAGAGGTAGATATAGGATATCAATTTTCGAACGCTATTGAAGCAATTTATAATAAACAGGAAGCGAGTCTATTGATTAATGGACAACAGACAAAGCCTTTTAAGATAGAAAAGGGGACAAGACAAGGTTGCCCCCTGTCACCACTTATTTTTATTTTTGCATTGAACACCCTAATGATCAAGATTCGTAAAGATCACGACTTAAAAGGAACAAAAATAAGAGGTCAAGAGTATAAGATCCGCGCCTTCGCAGATGATATAATTTGTATAATTGAAGAACCAAAATATCAAATAAATAATTGGATTAACAAAATAGAGGAATTTGGAAAACTAGCAGGACTAAAAATAAATAAGTTAAAATCAAAAATTTTGACCAAGAATATTACTAAACAAAACCAAGAAAAATTACAAGAGTCTACTGGTATAAAGGTAACATCGAAACTTAAATACTTAGGTATTATATTAACAGCAAAGAATTCTCAATTGTTAAAGAACAATTATCAAGTAAAATGGAAGGAGATTCAAAAAGACCTGGAGAAGTGGAAATTTATGAATATCTCTTTATTAGGCCGAATAGCAGTTATCAAAATGAATGTTTTGCCAAAACTATTGTACTTATTTCAAAATTTACCAATTATCAGGAACATAAAAATCTTTACCGAATGGAATAGAGATATATCTAAATTTATATGGAAAAATAAAAGATCAAGGATTAGATATACGGTGTTGACAGATGCAAACAACAGAGGGGGCTTTGGAATGCCGAATTTAAAATTATATTATGAAGCGTGCGCCCTGAAATGGGTTAAAGATTGGATAAATCTGACAGATGAAAACATATTGACATTGGAAGGGTTTGACCTTCGCAGGGGCTGGCACGCTTATTTATGGCAAGACAAGAGACTAGTAGAAAAGAATTTCGGCAACCATTTTATCAGGGCCTCGTTAATAAAAATATGGGAAAGGTACAAAGATCGATGTTACAGTAAAACACCCCTGTGGGTTTCAACACTGGAAGCGAGTCAAAGATATATTCTAGGTTGGAAAGTCTGGCCAAGATACAAGGACATATTAAAAAAACCCGAAGGTGCATATATAATGAAAAATATAGAAGAATTGAGAATTAAGTTTAGGAATTTAACTTGGTTTCAGTATGCCCAAATTAAAGAACAATTTAAGAAAGATAGTTACAGGGGATTTTGTGAAAAAGAAGAAATATGGGATAGGATACTACAAATTAGAAAGAATGAGATATCGAGGATTTATAACCTTTTACTGGAATGGTCTACAGAAACCGAATCAGTAAAGCAATGCATGATTAACTGGGCGAGGAATATTGGCCGTCCAATAAAATTTGATGAATGGGAATTAATTTGGAATAAGAAATTGAAATACACATATGCTTGGGACCTAAAGGAGAATTGGCTAAAAATCTTCCATAGGTGGTATATGACCCCTAAAAAATTGGCAACGATGTACAAAAATTATGGGAACAGATGCTGGAAGTGTAAGACACATGAAGGTTCTTTTTACCATCAATGGTGGTCCTGCGAAAAAGTTCAAAAATTTTGGAGAACAATTCATGAAGAGACTCAAATAATATTGGATAAAAAATTTCTTATAAAACCAGAGTCATATTTATTAGGTATTGTAGACACCTCAATAGGGTGGAACGCAAATGATGATAAACTATTTACATATATTTCAACAGCGGCTAGAATAACTCTAGCAAAACAATGGAAGTCTGAACAGATTCCAGAGTTGGAGCAATGGATGGAGAAGATAGATGAAATAAAGAATATGGACAAACTAACTTGGTATTTGAAAGAAACTAGAGGAAAACCAATAAAGAAGACAAACTGGGACAAAGTGGATATGTACTTTCAACAGAGATGGGTGCAGAAACGAACCGGGTTATTGAAAGAAAGTTAATCCAAAAGTTTAAAATTTAACGCCGATACAAGAGGGAAGAACGGAAGTTTTGTATCATAATAGCCCCCTCCCTCCCCTCCCTATCCCTTCCCTCCCCAACCCTGACCCTGCCCCTTTTGGTTTTGTTCCCCCCCCCCTCCCCAGCACTGCTTATCCTCACTGTAATTCCTCGCTTTTAACTTGTTTTGTATGTTTTCACTTTTTGCAAATTATTCAATAAAAATTATTTTTTAAAAAAAAAAAAAATTTTTTTTCGCTGACAGCAATTTATATAACTGGTTGATTGTTATTCGTTTTATGTCTATAGTCACCATAACATTTTATTGATGTGTATTTTAGGGTTGATTGATTTTACTGTGGTATTGTTATGTATTGATGATGTGAATTATGTCTTCCTTTGATATTGATGCATCTGTATTTATTGTACCACATGCGAGTGCTTTGTAAGCCGCCCCGAGTCAATAAAGTTTTATTGTTATTATTATTATTATTATTATTATTATTATTATTATTATTATTATTATTGTGGTGTAGAAATAAAGTTTTATTGTTATTATTATTATTATTATTATTTCTGGGCAGAAATAAAGTATTATTATTGTTGTTATTATTATTATTATTATTATTATTATTATTATTATTATTATTATGGCGGGGCAGAAATAAAGTATTATTATTATTATTTTATTAGTTTTCTTAAAATACATCCATACATCAATACCTTCAATACTCTTATATTTCACTCTTAATTCATTGCATCAACTATATAAATATATATATCCTGTATGCTGTTTCTTTTCACCTCTGTGCCCCCCTCCCAGCCATTATTATTATTATTATTATGGGGTAGAAATAAAGTTTTGTTATTATTACAGTATTATTATTATTATTATTATTATTATTATTATTATTATTATTATTATTATGGCAGCACAGAAATAAAGTTTTATTCTTCTTCTTATTATTATGGTGGGGAAGAAATAAAGTTTATTATTATTATTATTATTATGGGGGATTTGTATTGTATGGGGTATTTGTTATTATTACAGAATAATAATAATAATAATAATAATAATAATAATTATTATTATTATTATTATTATTATTATGGCAGGGCAGAAATAAAGTTTTATTCTTATTATGGTGGGGTAGAAATAAAGTTTTATTCTTATTCTTATTATGGCGGGGGAGAAGTAAAGTTTTCTTCTTCTTCTTCTTCTTAATAATTATTATTATTATTATTATTATTATTATATATTATATAATATATTATATTATATATTATATAATTATATATTATATAATAATAATAATAATAATAATAATAATAATAATAATAATAATAATAATAATAATAATAAAGATACTGTGGGACTTCCGAATCCAGACTGACAAAGTTCTGGAACACAACACACCAGACATCACAGTTGTGGAAAAGAACAAGGTTTGGATCATTGATGTTGCCATCCCAGGTGACAGTCGCATAGATGAAAAACAACAGGAAAAACTCAGCCGCTATCAGGACCTCAAGATTGAACTGCAAAGACTCTGGCAGAAACCAGTACAGGTGGTCCCGGTGGTGATGGGCACACTGGGTGCTGTGCCAAAAGATCTCAGCCGGCATTTGAAAACAATAGACATTGACAAAATCACCATCTGCCAACTGCAAAAGGCCACCCTACTGGGATCTGCACACATCATCAGAAAATACATCACACAGTCCTAGACACTTGGGAAGTGTTCGACTTGTGGTTTTGCGAAACGAAATCCAGCATATCTATCTTGTTTGCTGTGCCATACAACGTCGTTGTGTTGATAATAATAATAATAATAATAATAATAATAATAATAATACATAATTTATAGTATGGAATTGTATGGGATATAGTTTTTAGTTAGGCATATTGTTAAGAATAATGCTCCAGCAACCAGAAGTTGCATCTATTCATCATCACTATCCATGGCTGCCAGTTATTAGAGACGGTATTGTATGTGTGTGTGTGTGTGTGTGTGTGTGTATACACACACCAGTTGTTCCCAACCTTTTTTTGATCAGTGACCACTTGACCAGGGACCACTCTCCAACATTAGTACGAAAAGGGTTATGAATCGGTTTTTGGTCAACTTTAGCTTTGGTTTGGTTATTTGGGGTGCTGATTCGGAACATTGCATTGAATAGACCACGTCAGCTCTAGTTTCTGATACAGAACGTATGCCATCCAGTAGTTGACATCTGCTCGCCCACAGAAAACCATATTCAATAAGCCTCATCACTATAAGTGGGTTTTTGCAAGACTAGTCGCTCTCGTTGCAACGATGTAGTAACAGTGAAGCTGCGGACCATATTGTAGTTCTTGGGGACCACTGGTGGTCCATGGACCATAGGTTGGGAACCACTGATATACACAAACACATGTGTGTTCACACATATGCATATCTATCTATTTGTCTATCTTCCCAAATGGAAAGATTATATCCTGATAGATAGGTAGATTTCTAGACTTGCCTCCTGGAGGCAGGCTCGTTTGTGAGTATTTTTGGGGCAGTCTTTAACCTCAACCCTAATCTATGAATGTGGAGATGACTTGTTGCAATTTGCAAAGCTGAATCGATTTGTTGCTGCAACTCGCAAGGATCAGATTCAGGTTGAATGTCCTTTGTCCCCAATTCCAAAAATGCAAAACATTCCACAGTTGTCCGCATGGGTGGCTGAGATTACGACAACTTTTGCTTTCTGATGGTTCAAAAGGCGTGAACGTTGCTTCATACACACAAAAACATTCAGTACAAAAATGACTTTCAGGCTATGTGAATAAGGTGCATTGGGAGCATCAATGGATTTTGTAGTTTAGCTAGGGTCCCGTCTCCAAGTTGTATTGTCATGGAGAGATGGATATTCCAAAATCCGAAGAAATCCTAAATCCAATAATCTTGGGTGCTTTGTTTTGTGATGTGTGTGTGTATGTGTGTATGCATATATGTGTGTGTGCATGCATGTATATATGTGTGTATGTGTTTGTGTGTGTGCATGCATATGTGTGTGTGTATGCATATATATGTGTGTGTACATGCATATATGTGTGTGTGTGTGTGTACATTTATATATGTGTGTGTGTGTGCATACATATATTTATGTGTGTGTGCATGCATATAGATATGTGTATATGTGTTTGTGTGTGTTCATGCATATATATGTGTGTGTGCATGCATATGTGTGTGTGTGTGTGCATGCATATATGTGTGTGTGTGCATGCATATATATGTGTGTGTGTGTGCATGCATATATGTGTGTGTGTGCATGCATATATATGTGTGTGTATGTGCATGCATATAGATATGTGTGCATGTGTTTTTGTGTGTGCATGCATATATGTGTGTGTGTGCATGCATATATATGTGTGTGTGTGCATGCATATATATGTGTGTGTGCATGCATATATATGTGTGTGTGTGCATACATATATTTATGTGTGTGTGCATGCATATATATGTGTGTGTATGTGCATGCATATAGATATGTGTGCATGTGTTTGTGTGTGTGCATGCATATATATGTGTCTGCGCATGCATATATATGTGTGTGTGCATGCATATATGTGTGTGTGTGCATGCATGTATATATGTGTGTGTATGTGTTTGTGTGTGCACATGCATATGTGTGTGTGTGCATGCATGTATATATGTGTGTGCATGTGTTTGTATGTGTGTTTGTGTGTGTGTGCATGCATATATGTGTGTGTGTGCATGCATATATGTGTGTGTATGTGTGCGTGCATATATATATGTGTGTGTGCATGCATATATTTATGTGTGTGTGTGCATGCATATAGATATGTGTGTGTGTGTTTGTGTGTGCATGTGTATGCATATGTGTGTGTGTGTGTGTGCATGCATATGTGTGTGTGTGTACGTGCATGCATATGTGTGTGTGTGTGTTTGTGTGTGTGTTTGTGTGTGCGTGCATGAGATTGAGGATGGAATTTAATTTCATTGTATAATGACAATAACATTCTATTATTCTATTCTACTCTGATTCCAAGCCTTTCAGATAAGCCATATTCAATCTATATAATGAATTACAACTCTCTTCAATCCGTGATGATTGCATTATATATATGAACCAATGGATTCAAATTATAAGTAAGTAAATGTCACCCAAACATTGGGAATTATTTGACATTAAGAGCTGCTTGACAATGGACTTGGAAGCTATTTTAGTTACGTATAGACATTTGGCATGGGGATGGATTAGATGACCTTTGTGGTTATGATTTTAAGACGACAGTTTTGTCTTAAAGTGTTTTCTCTGACACCAAATAGGTATAATACCAAACCCTAGACCACATTTCTTTTGGGATGAGAAAAGGCATCCTAATGAGGGCCGAGGAAGGCTCAACCTGTATTGGGTTTCGGTGGCATATCTTGGCACGGTTGCAAGGAAGCAACAACAACAACAACGTCTCCAGACCCGAGAACGAATCTCTCCTCGGTTTGCGTGGGAGGATGTTTGCCAGCAAAGCTGCCTTTCTCCACTCTCCCCTTTGCTATCTCTGCCAAGGAGGATAAGATTAATTTTGCAGCTTGCATCATCTTCAATCCCTTTACGTTCCTGCCACGGTCCCTGTTGCATTCAGCGTCATACTTTGCGGAGGGGAAACTGAGGCCCAGAGGGTGTTCTGTTTGGAAAAAACGGCATGAGCAAACTTTGGCCCTCCGGGTGTTTTGGACTTCAACTCCCACAATTCCTAACAGCCGGTAGGCTGTTAGGAATTGTGGGAGTTGAAGTCCAAAACACCCGGAGGGCCAAAGTTTGCCCATGCCAGCTTTAGCTGAATTGGTCACAATGCTGTTTGTTTGGGGTAGATTCCAACAGGTTTTATTGTACAGAATACCAGAACCTTCTCTTTGGCCCATTTATATAGGGGCTCTCACATACGTAATTGAGGCTTTATGGCTGGCATCTGTTCTTTGTCAGCCGATCGGAGATGTCAAAGAATGGAGATCATGACAAATATGTTCTTCCTCTTCTAGCACAACACATGCATCTGGATGTGACTGAGTGGTTTAGATAATCTTGTCGGTCCCATTTCTCATTGTGTTCAGTTCTGGGTCACACAATTCAAGAGATATATTGACTCCAAGTTGAAAGGGGTCCAGATGGATCAAAGTCTGGATGGCCATCTGTTGGGGGTGCTTTGATTGTGCTTTTCCTGCATGGTAGGCAGTCTCTGCCAACTCTATTATTCTATGATTTTAATTACTGTATATACTCAAGTATAAGCCTAGTTTTTCAGCCCTTTTTTAAGACTGAAAAAGCCCCCCTCGGCTTATACTCGGGCGAGGTTCCTGGTTGGCTTATGTTTGGGTCAGCTTATACTCGAGAATATAGGGTACATTTAATATTTTTCTCTATTATTATTGGTATTATTACATTTATTATTTTTTCTATTATTGTTGCTATTATTACATATATTTTACTCTATTTTTATTATTATTAATAATAAATTATTATTCCACTCTGTTCTTCTTCTTCTTATTATTATTATTATATTTATTATTTTACTCTATTTATTACTACATGTATTATTTTACGTATTTATTATTATTATTATTATTATTATTATTATTATTATTATTACATGTATTATTTTACTCTATTATTATTAAAAGGATACATAAGCACATTTACATTGAAGAAGTTGAGAATAATGATTTAGTAAGAGTTGGACAATCTTATCTTAAATTAGAGCTTTATGTAAATACAGTAGAGCCTCACTTATCCAACATAAACGGGCCGGCAGAACATTGGATAAGCAAATATGTTGGATAATAAGGAGAGATTAAGGAAAAGCCTATTAGACATTAAATTAGGTTATGATTTTACAAATTAAGCACCAAAACATCATGTTTTACAACAAATTTGACAGAAAAAGTAGTTCAATACCTAGTAATGCTATGTAGTAATTACTGTATTTACGAATTTAGCATCAAAATATCACGATATATTGAAAACGTTGACTACAAAAACGCATTAGATAATCCAGAACGTTGGATAAGCAAGTGTTGGATAAGTATACATATATATACAGTAGAGTCTCACATATCCAACACTCAGTTATCCAATGTTCTGGATTATCCAACACATTTTTGTAGTCAATGTTTACAATGCATTGTGATATTTTGGTACTAAATTCGTAAATACAGTAATTACAACATAGCATTAATGTGTAATGAACTACTTTTTCTGTCAAATTTGTTTTATAACATGATGTTTGGGTGCTTAATTTGTAAAATCATAACCTATTTTGATGTTTAATAGGCTTTTTCTTAATCTCTCCTTATTATCCAACATATTTGCTTATCCAACGTTCTGCCGGCCCGTTTATGTTGGGTAAGTGAGACTCTATATATAATATAATTTACAATAATATATAATATTATAATATATTGTATATGCATATAATATTAATAATATTATTTTGTAATACAATATGATACTAATAATACAATATAATAATGTTAATTATATATTACATGTAATATTGATAATAATGTTACAATATATTGATATAGTACAATATAGTAATTTATTGCCAGTTTTGTGCTATGCTAATAATATAGTATTGTGTGTATATTTAATTTGTAAGCCGCTCTGAGTCCCCTTCGGGGTGAGAAGGGTGGGATATAAATGTACTAAATAAATAAATGAATAAATATTCTGAGGTTGAGAGAGTGTGACCCAGAAGTCTTGGCCAATGTGGCCAATGTTCAAGAACCTAAGCATCAAAGTACCAAATATACTGGGAGTCAAAGTTCGGTGCAACGAAATGGTTTGGATGTTGGGGGAGAGAATAAGTGAGGTATAAATAAACATCATCATCATCATCATCATCGCATAGGGCGACCTTATGCAAATCGCTCTCTCTCAGCCTCAGAGGAAGGCCATTGTAAACCATTAAGCAAATCTTGCCAAGGAAAATAGGATTGCCGGCATCGAATAACTACAATTGTCTTGTGTTGAATTGAAGCTCTCAAGCATTCTTCACACCCATTGGTTTGTTTGCACAGCTTTCTTAGGAATGCTACTTCCTCATCATGTTCTTTGTGGCTCATGCGCTCTGATCCTATGATGAATCACAATCCAGAGCTTTAGCAGGGACTTCAGCTGCATCCTTTATATCAGGGGTCCCCAAACTAAGGCCCGGGGGCTGGATGCGGCCCATCGAAGCCATTTATCCGGCCCCCACGGCACAAGGGCAGAAGGGGGTTGGGCTAAATGACCCAAGGGGTCTCTTCTTCTCTTACCACCATTATTATTATTATTATTATTATTATTATTATTATTATTATTATTATTATTATTATTATTATTATCAACACAACGACGTTGTATGGCAAACAAGATAGATATGCTGGATTTCATTTCGCAAAACCACAAGTCGAACACTTCCCAAGTGTCTAGGACTGTGTGATGTATTTTCTGATTATGTGTGCAGATCCCAGTAGGGTGGCCTTTTGCAGTTGGCAGATGGTGATTTTGTCAATGTCTATTGTTTCCAAATGCCGGCTGAGATCTTTCGGCACGGCACCCAATGTGCCCATCACCACCGGGACCACCTGCACTGGTTTCTGCCAGAGTCTTTGAAGTTCAATCTTGAGGTCCTGATAGCGGCTGAGTTTTTCCTGTTGTTTTTCATCTATGCGACTGTCACCTGGGATGGCGACATCAATGATCCAAACCTTGTTCTTTTCCACAACTGTGATGTCTGGTGTGTTGTGTTCCACAACTTTGTCAGTCTGGATTCGGAAGTCCCACAGTATCTTTGCGTGTTCATTTTCCACAACCTTTGCAGGTTTGTGATCCCACCAGTTCTTAACTGCAGGGAGGTGATACTTGAGGCATAAGTTCCAATGAATCATTTGGGCCACATAGTTGTGCCTCTGTTTGTAGTCTGTCTGTGCAATTTTCTTACAGCAGCTGAGGATATGATCAATGGTTTCATCGGTTTCCTTGCACAGTCTGCACTTTGGGTCATCAACTGATTTTTCGATCTTGGCCTGAATGGCCTTTGTCCTGATGTCTTGCTCCTGGGCTGCAAGGATCAGGCCTTCTGTCTCCTTCTTCAGGGTCCCATTCGTGAGCCAGAGCCAGGTCTTCTCCTTATCAGCTTTTCCTTCAATTTTGTCAAGGAACTTTCCATGCAGTGTTTTGTTGTGCCAGCCGTCAGCTCTAGTTTGTAGTGCGGTTTTCTTGTACTGTATTATTTTTTTTTATTATTATTATTATTATTATTATTATTATTATTATTATTATTATTATTAGAAACACAACAAGATGAGTACACAGCAGACACTCTGCTGGCTGTTGTACTGGATCACACGCCGGACACTTCCCAAGTGTCTAGGGCTGTGTGATGTATCAGCGAATAATGCGTGCAGATCCCAGTAAGGTGGCCTTCTGCAGCTGGCAGATGGTAATTTTGTCAGCGCCGATTGTGTTTAAGTGCAGGCCAAAGTCTTTAGGCACTGCATCCAGTGTGCCGATTACCACTGGGACCACCTTGACTGGCTTGTGCCAGAGTCTTTGTAATTCAATCTTTAAATCCTCATATCGTGTCAGCTTTTCCAGTTGTTTCTCCTCAATCCTGCTGTCACTTGGGATTGCAACATCGACAATCCATACTTTGTTTTTTAACACAATTGTGAGGTCAGGAGTATTGTGTTCCAAACCCCTGTATTATTATTATTATTATTATTATTATTATTATTGACATTGAGGCTGGGCGGCCATCTGTCAGGGTGCTTTGCTTGTGCTTTCAGTGCACAAAGGCAGAAGGGGATTGGACTCAATGGCCCAAAGGGTCTCTTCCAACCCTCTTTTTTTATTATTATTGTTGTTGTTGTTGTTATTGTTATTATTATTATTATTATTATTATTATTATTATTATTATTAATTATTGCTCGGTGGCCAACTAGTCTGGCCCTCCAACGGTCCAAAGGATCGTGAACTGGCCCCCTGTTTAAAAAGTTTGGGGACCCCTGCTTTATATCATGAATCTCCAGACACTTTGTTGTGCTTCTCCAGTTTCTCCGTCTTCTGAGAACTTGGGGAAGTTGCATTTTGGACCACCAACCGGATTTTATTTATTTGTTGTGTCAGAAGCAAATTGAGAATACAGTTATAATGTACTAGCTGTGCCCGGCCACACGTTGCTGTGGCGAAGTATGGTGGTATATATTACAGTAGAATTTCACTTATCCAACATTCGCTTATCCAATGTTCTGGATTATCCAACGCAGTCTGCCTTTTAGTAGTCAATGTTTTTGTAGTCAGTGTTTTAAATTCATTGTGATAATTTGGTGGTAAATTTGTAAATACAGTAATTACTACATAGCATTTTCTGTCAAATTTGTTGTGTAACATGATGTTTTGGTGCTTAATTTGTATAATGATTACCTCATTTGATGTTTAATAGGCTTTTCCTGAATCCCTTCTTATTATCCAACATATTCACTTATCCAATGTTCTGCCAGCCTCTTTATGTTGGATAAGTGAGACTCTACTGTATATTGATAATCTTATATTATATTTTATGAGGCCCCTTCTTCACAGGTGTATAAAATGCACACTGAAGTGGATTATGTAGCAGTGTGGAGTCAAGATTATCCAGTGCAAAGCAGATAATATAAGATTATAAATGGGTTATATAGCTGTGTGGAAGGGCCTTGAGTCTACACTGCCATATAATCCAGTGCAAATTAGATAATCTGTGGATGAAGCCTAAGTGAGGCCTAACTGTGCCTGTCCCCTGGGCTGAGTTGGTTGCTAGGAAACCAAGTGGGCAGAGATTAGCCCTCTAAATTGGCAGCAATTGGATAAAAACAATTATTACTTTTCCTCTAATTAGGACTTTATTTTTCTTTTCTTTTTGTTGTATCAACCTAGAGGCGTGGATGATGGGTTGTGTTGTCAAATTTTGAGGTTGGGGGGCCTGTAGTTTTGTTGTTTTGTGGGTCGCCGTGATGCCATCACTCATTTATATATATATAGATTTAAAAACGCAAAGTTAAAAACAAGGCATTATACTAAATGTCCTTTGACCAGTAGCTGGCCACTTGTAGTGCCTCTGGTGTCGCTGTGAGAAGGCTCTCCATTGTGCATGTGGCTGCATTGTAGTCAGTGGTCTGTGGTTTGCTCTTCTCCACACTCACGTGTCGTGGATTCAACTTTGTGGACCCATTTCCTAAGGTTGGTTCTGCATCTCGTTGTGCCAGAGTTTGGTCTTTTCAGCGCCTTCCAAGTTGCCCTATCTTCTGTATGCCCAGGAGGGAGTTTCCCATCCGGTCTCAGCTGATTGAGGTTCTGGGTTTTAGCCTGCCACTTTTGGACTCTTGCTTGCTAAGGTGTTCCTGTGAGTATCTCTAGATCTTGGGAAGCTATTCCTTTATTTAAGGCACTGGCATGCTGGCTGATGTCCAAACAGAGGATGGGTCGGTGTTGCACCCCAAGGCAGCGTGAGCACTGGAAACCAGACAGAGACCAATAGTCATATAATATCTTTATTAAAACAATTATAAATTCAGGAATGAATAGGTTGAGCAGATCATAGTCCTTTATGAAATTAGTCCAAAGAATTGAAGGGAAATGTCCAATATTATTGTCCAAAGTCCAGAAACCGAAACACGCTCAAAACTGTTGGAAAGTTCTTGAGCAGGGAACAACAAAGAAGCAAGACTGCATAACAAAGTCCAAAGTCACTGAGAAGTTCTTGATATCAAGGCAGGAACGTGATGAAGCTGAGGCAAAACGTGATTCAGAAAAACAAGACAAGGGAGTAGACTTACTCCGGGTCTACTCGGCTTGGCTGCCACGATCTGGAAACCTGGCTTGGAAGAAGCAGGAGCTAGAGTCGGTGAACCTTTCTCAGAAAATAGCAACGTTGACACCACAAAGTGTCCACAGTACAAAACACTTTTATGGAACTTAGATCTGATCACAAACAAGAAAAGCCAAACTCCTTAAAGATTCCCAGGGGAAAATCTTCTATCCATTATCCCCTCGAGATGCCAAGCGGTTACTCCTGCAGAGTCCTTGTTTCTCAGATCTCTGGCGATGCAGAAACTCCCTTCTGTTGAAGGACACATTCTCTGGAGAACTAAGAACATCTGGTTCAGCTATGGGAGTAATATTTCCACTTTCTCTCCCAATTAAGGAATCATCCGAACTATCAACAGCCGGGAGCTATAATTGGAAAGAGCTCTGTGGACTAGGTTAAAAGTCAGAATAAGCTTCATCCTGATCAAAGTTCATTTCTGAATCAGGTTCAGAAACCAAAGGTGGCCAGGGTATGACAATCGGAGATGTCCTTTCATTGCAGGCTGCTACTTCCCGACAGATATCAGGTGGTGCGATGCCAGCTAAGCAATATAATTTCTCCAGCGGCGTAAATCATAGATACCCTGTGATAATGTGGCATATCTCATTAAGAGCCACATCCACTGTTTTAACGTGGTGAGATTTATCCCACCCTGGGCATATATATTCAGCGGCAGAATGGCAAAGCGCAAGGTCAGATGTCTTCATTGTATCTGGTTGTGATCCCTAGGTTGTGCCAGTCAGCTTTCGTATGATATTATTCCTAGCACTCACTTTTTGCTTGATATTCAAGCAGTGCTTCTTGTAAGCCAGAGTGACTCCAAGATATTTTGTTCTGTGTTTTAGATGGATTAGGAATCAAATGTTTTTCCTTGTAATAACCAGCCTGGTGACCGACCCATCACTATGTCTGCAATGGCTGTATTTTCATTTGTCTGTTTCATGGGAGAGATCCCTCTTTTTACAATTCTAGCAAGCTATCTATGACCTTTTTACACTCTGCCCCACATTTGAGGATTTATCTTTTGCAGATTTGATTATTTGCAGGTTTTATTAATACATTATGTTCTCTCTGTGGAATCTCTTGGTGATCCAGAATAACTCTGTGATCTATATCTGCTAGACGCTGACCATAAAGTCATACGGGAGGAAGTAAAGATACCTAGAAGTACAGTAGAGTCTCACTTATCCAAGCTAAACAGGCCGGCAGAACCTTGGATAAGTGAATATCTTGGATAATAAGGAAGGATTAAGGAAAAGCCTATTAAACATCAAATTAGGTTATGATTTTACAAATGAAGCACCAAAACATCATGTTATACAACAAATTTGACAGAAAAAGTAGTTCAATATGCAGTAATGTAATGTTGTAATGACTGTATTTACGAATTTAGCACCAAAATATCACGATGTATTGAAAACATTGACTACAAAAATGGCTTGGATAATCCAGAAACTTGGATAAGCGAGTCTTGGATAAGTGAGACTCTACTGCAGGGGTCCTCAAACTTTTTAAGCCGAGGGCCAGTCCACAATCCTTCAGACTGTTGAGGGGCCGGATTATCATTTGAAAAAAAAATACAAACAAATTCCGATGCACACTGCACATGTCTTATTTGTAGTGCAAAAACAACAACAAGAAGAACAACGATGAAAGAAAAATATAATATTTAAAAATAAAAACAATTTTAACCAACATACATTTATCAGGATTTCAATGGGAAGTGTGGTCCTGCTTCTGGCCAATGAGATAGTCAAGTTTATTAGGGTTGTTGTTGTTGTTGTTGTTGTGTGCCTTCAAGTCATTCCAGACCTTGGGTGAGCCTAAGTCTAAAATTTATTTATTATTTATTTACTGCATTTATTTACTACATTTGTATCACACCCTTTTCACCCCAAAGGGGACTCAGAGTGGCTTACAAATTATATGTACATACAATCTATATATATAAAAGAGTGATGGCATCAGGGCAGCGGACAAAACAACAAAACTACAGGCCCCCCAACCTCGAAATTTGACATCACAACCCATCATTCATGGCTCTAGGTTGATACAACAAAAAGAAAAGAAAAATAAAGTCCTAATTAGAGGGAAAGGAATAATAGGTTTTATCCAATTGCTGCCAGTTTGAAGGCTAAGCTCCGCCCACTTGGTCTCCTAGCAACCTACTCAGCCCAGGGGACAGGCACAGTTAGGCCTCACTTAGGCTTCTTCCACAGATTATCAGATTTGCACTGGATTATATGGCAGTGTAGACTCAAGGCCCTTCCACACAGCTATAGAACCCATTTAGAATCTTATATTGTCTGCTTTGAACTGAATTATCTGGACTTCACACTGCCATATAATCCACTTCAGTGTGCATACTAAACATAAGGACAACCATACAACAGACATTCAATACCACCACGACCTCAACAATTTCTCACCAAAACCACCAGACAACGCCACAGCAACGCATGGCCGGGCACAGCTAGTATATTATATTATTAGCATAGCACAATATTAGCATTATATATTACTATATTGAACTATACCACTATACTGTAATATTATTAGTAATATTATATGTAATATAGAATATATAATTAATATTATTATATGGTATTATTATTAGTGTTATATTGTATTACATTATAATATTATTATCAATATTATATGTACATACAATATATTATATTATTAGCATAGCACAATATTAGCATTATATATTACTATATTGAACTATACCACTATACTGTAATATTATTAGTAATATTATATGTAATATAGAATATATAATTAATATTAATATGTGGTATTATTATTAGTGTTATATTGTATTACATTATAATATTATTATCAATATTATATGTATATACAATATATTATATTATAAAACTGAGGGCAGGGGCCAGGTAAATGACCTCGGAGGGCCGCATCCAGCCCCCGGGCCTTAGTTTGGGGACCCCTGCTCTACTGTAACACATTTCTATTCATTTCTTAGTCTTCCAGATATGCTAGCGATTCCTAAAGAGATGTTCTTTCGGTTTAAAAGTGTGTTTTTAATTGCATTTCCCCCACTTTTGTGGGGATTTTGCACCCCTAATCCTTGTAAAAGTATTGTACTATCAAATTATTGATAAGAGTGCTTCTCCAAATTATGGTTTTAGCAATAATAACTACAAACCCCAGCAATTATTGTTGTACGAATACACCAATATCAAAATGCTGCCTGGAAGTCCTTCTTTGGAGATTTTTAAACAGAGGTTGGATGGCTATCTGTTGGGAGTGCTTTGATTGTGCTTTTCCTGCATGGGAGACTAGATAGACTAGATGGCTCTTGTGGTCTCTTCCAACTCCAGGTTTCTATGATTCTATGAACAACAAATAAATAAATAAATCCAAAATCTAAAACATGCCTGGTGTTTATTTTGGACTAGCTTGGAGACCCGGCGGTGCCCGGGTCATTTGAGAATGGTGTCTTTCAATGTTATGTATTGTGTTTGGAGTAGGTGAACTACTATTCCTAGAAGTGTGGCTCAATCCTCCCGAAACCCTGCCAGTATGAAAAGTTGGCCATTTTGGATCTGTGTACCAAGTGTGGTCCAGATATGTCGTTGGGTGGTCATTGCCCGGCTTCCCAGTAACACCTGCAGTATGTTCAGTTGGTCATGAGGGTCCTCTGTGCAAAGTGTGGTTGTGGTCCATTGTCGGTGGGGGTCACTGTTTCTCTGGATGCAGGTGAAATATAACTTTCTTTCCCCCCCCCAACTTGTCCCATAGGTTGTATTGGTTATGGGGGCTCTGTGTGGAAAATTTGGTCCTGGTCCATCATCGGTGGGGTTCAAAGTACTTATTCATTGCAGGTGACCTATAAATCCCAGCACCTACTACTCCCAAATGTCCAGGGCAATTCCCCCCCAAACCCACCAGTAGTCAAATCTGGGCATATCAGGTATGGATGGGAAATGTGGTCCAGACCCATCATTGTTTGGGTTCATAGCGTTCTGGGTGTAGGTGAACTATAACTCCTATACATTCCCCAGTAGGAGTCACAATGCTTTGACTTCATGCAGGCTAAACTACAACTTCAATCTCCCAAACTCCTGCAGTAAGTTCAGTTGCAGCTCAATTGTGTTGTTTGTTTTGCAGACAGATTTGAATGGGAAGGGCAGTAGGCGGGGTCATGCAAATTCCACAGAAATGGAGAACCCTGGGATGCCTGCCTGTGGTGGAAGAAATAGCAAAATCTAGGAGGAAATGGTCCCGAAATGAAAGCATTCCTTGGGTAGTGGTTTGTAGTGTTTGGGGAGGACATTGGCATGGGTTGGGCTACATGTTCATGGTGCTCGCTGTAACCGTAATGTCAATGCAAAGGAGTGACTTGCTAGCTTCTCAGGAGTGGGAAGTGTAGCCTGTTTGTGGAGGCCAAAGGCTGTCTGTGTGAGCGGACACACGTGCCACATACACACATATGGGTTTTCACTTTTATTATGGATTTAGATTAGATTTAGATTAGATAGATAAGCGATACTCAGCCTGTACTTTGAATTGAATTTGGGAACAAACTGGCAGCTAATGGAACTATTGTAAAAGCAGAATGGGATATTCCCTTGGAGAGGACAAAGAGAGAAATCTACCACACTTATTTACCCGGGAGAATTTCCCTCCCGAGAGCATCACAACACAAGAGCATCACAACACAAGACGTTTGTATGTGTTCCCATCCATGGTACACCTTGCATTGTTGATCATCCGGCTTTGGTTTCTTGCTGTCTTTGCAACTAGATAAAGTAACACCAGAAAGGTCTTCTTTTATTATTGGTATTGTTTGTCTCATCCTGTACTTTGTGCTAACTGTTTCCCATTACTGGAGAATTCCCAAAATAGAATAAGTGGCCTTTTTTGTGTTCCTTGAGTAAGTGGAGAATTGCACTGAAAAAACTTGGTAAATACCACAAATCGTTTTATATAAGACATGAAAGCTTTCAACTCGCAGTTTTCGATAGCTGCCCCATTTCGGGTTAATAGGTCCCTACGCTTGACTTTTTGGAGGCTGATTTGGTGTGCATCTAACACAGTTCAACATCAGTTTGGCTCAGTGTTGCGGAATCATTGGAAGTGTAGTTCAGTGAGGACTAGCACTCTTTGGTAGGGAAATATAAAAACCTTGCAAAACTACAACTCCCAGGATTCCATAGCATAGAGCCATGGCAGTTAAAGTGGGTTCAAACTGCATTAGTTCTGCAGTGCAGATAGCTTTCCCTATCCTGCCACCCCAACAAGTATTGAACCCTATTTTTGCCCATTTTCTATCTGCCTCTCAAAGAAGTACAGGTTGAGTACAGCTTGAGAATAGTGCTTGGTGACTGACTGATATTATTAACTGTTATAATATTGTAGTATTGTTTCTATCCTTTATACTGTGAATTGTATTTATGTTGCTTAATTACTGTATATACCCGAGTATAAGCCTAGTTTTTCAGCCCTTTTTTAGGACTGAAAAAGCCCCGCTCAGCTTATACTCGAGTAAGGGTCCAGGTCGGCTTATACTCGAGTACAGTAGAGTCTCACTTATCCAAGCCTCGCTTATCCAAGCCTCTGGATTATCCAAGCCATTTTTGTAGTCAATGTTTTCAATATATCGTGTTATTTTGGTGCTAAATTCGTAAATACAGTAATTACAACATAACATTACTGCATATTGAACTACTTTTTCTGTCAAATTTGTTGTATAACATGATGTTTTGGTGCTTAATTTGTAAAATCATAACGTAATTTGATGTTTAATAGGTTTTTCTTTAATCCCTCCTTATTATCCAAGATATTCGCTTATCCAAGCTTCTGCCGGCCTGTTTAGCTTGGATAAGTGAGACTCTACTGTATATATGGTACATTTCTTATTTTTCTCTATTTTTATTGATATTATTACATTTATTGTTTTACTCTATTATTATTGTTACTATTACATTTATTTTACTCTATTTTTTATTATTAATAATACATGTATTATTTCACTCTGATATTATTATTGGTATTACATTTATTATTGTACTCTATTATTATTAAAAGGATACATAAGGGCATTTACATTGAAGATGATGAGAATAATGATCTAATCAGAGTTGGACAGTTTTATATTAAATTAGAGTTTTATGTAAATATTCAAAAACATTTAACCTACCCATGCCTCAATTAATGTAATTTTATTGGTATCTATTTTTATTTCTGAAATTTACTGCTCTCGGCTTATACTTGGGTCAATGTTTTCCCAGTTTTCTTGTGGCAAAATTAAGTCGGCTTATACTCGAGTATATACGGTATGTTGGTTGGGCTTCGCCCCATGTAAACCGCCCTGAGTCCCCGTGGGGTATAAATAAAGTATTATTATTATTATTGACACAACGATGTTGTATGACACAGCAAACAAGATAGACATGCTGGATTTCGTTTCACAAAACCACAAGTCGAACACTTCCCAAGTGTCTAGGACTGTGTGATGTATTTTCGGATGATGCGTGCAGATCCCAGCAGGGTGGCCTTTTGCAGTTGGCAGATCGTAATTTTGTCAATGTCTATTGTTTCCAAATGCCGGCTGAGATCTTTTGGCACGGCACCCAATGTGCCCATCACCACCGGGACCACCTGCACTGGTTTCTGCCAGAGTATTATTATTATTATTATTATTATTATTATTATTATTATTATTATTATTATTATTATCATCATCATCATCATCATCATCATCATCATCATCATCATCCAAAATGCTTGGGACCAGAAGTGTTCCAGGTTTTGTTGGATTTTGGAATATATATAGTGAGACACCTTGGAGATGGGACCCGAGTCTAATCATGAAATTCGTTTTGCATATGCATAGCCTCAAGGTAATTTTAGGCTACTTTTAAAAATAAACAAAGTTGGACCATCAGAAAGCAAAAATGTCAGTATCCCAGCCAGACAACATTTTGGAGTATTTAAAATGAGCAGTGCTTTTCCTGTAACACATTTCTTAACTGAGCAACACACACACACACACATATATATACTATATCTATTAAAAACACTCTCCTTTGCAAAGAAATTCTTGTCCATCTCCTGCTGTCTGTCTGGCGTCATGCCATTGGCATCCTGGCTTGCTCTTGGATCTCATAAGAAAACCATAGAATGTGATGTTTTGCATTTATTGTTGTTATTGGCTTTTCAATATGCAATTTAGGTTCTTCGAGAATGCAATGTTTCCCAAACTCTGTTCTTCTGAGAGGTTTGGACTGATCATTAGCCAAGGCAGCTGAGGCTTCTGAGAGTTATTTACTTATTAGCTTAGGTGATGCCTGAATTAAGTATTTAATAAGGATAAACATTAGAAAAGCCATTGTTTGTTTTTGGATTTTATGAATGGTCCCATTGGAAAACACATAAGGATGTGGGTAAATTGCAACTCCCATCATCATCTATCATTGCCCCCAAACCCCACCAGTATTTCATGATGGTTATGTGTGTCAAGTTTGGTCCAGATCTCCAGAAGTAGTAGCCATTCTGAAACATACATACAATCTATATATATAAAAGAGTGATGGAATCCTGCCGACCCACAAAACAACAAAACTAAACACAACCCCCAAACTTGAAATTTGACAGCACAACCCCTCATCCATGCCTCTACGTTGATACAACAAAAAAGAAAAGAAAAATAAAGTCCTAATTAGAGGGAGAGGAATAATGGTTTTTGTCCAATTGCTGCCAGTTAGAAGGCTAAGCTCCGCCCACTTGGTCTCCTAGCAACCCACTCAGCCCAGGGGACAGGCAAAGTTAGGCCTCACTTAGGCCTCTTCCAAACTGTCTATAAAATACAGACACCACCAGACAATGCCACAGCAACGCGTGGCCGGGCACAGCTAGTTTTTACTATATAAATTAAGTTTGGAAGTTTTACCCCTACATTTCTTATATACTACAGTTGAGTCTTATTTAGCTTCCTCTTTGGGTGCTCTATGGAGTTCATCACAAACATCATTATCAACAGATTTTCTTTTCTTAATTAGAAACTAATAATTTTAGTGGTAATTACTGCAACAATCAACAAATTGTGCAAATTGTAAGAATTATAGCAACACCTGAAACGCATCAGCACTCCACTTCTGTAGTGATTCAGACTCTATAGATGTTTTTAAATGGAGGCTGGATGGCCATCAGTTGGAAGGGTTTTGATTGTGTCTTCCTGCTTGACTGATGGGAGTTGGACTAGATGGCCTTTGGGGATCCCTTCCAACATGAGTGAAGTATAGACTGCCTGAGAGTCCAGTGAAGTCTCCTTTTCTGGAGGTTTTTGAACTGAGGTTGGATGGGCATCTGTCTGGTGGGTTTTCCTATCCGGCTGATAGGGGTTGGACTAGATGGCCTTTGGGGATCCCTTCCAACTCATGTATAGACTGCCTGGGAGTCCATTGGAGTCTCGTTTTCTGGAGGTGTTTGAACTGAGGCTGGATGGCCATCTGTCTGGTGGGCTTTGACTGTGTCTTCCTATCTGGCTGATGGGAGTTGGACTAGATGGCCTTTGGGGATCCCTTCCAACTTGAGTGAAGTATAGACTGACTGGGAGTCCAGTGGAGTCTCCTTCTCTGGAGGTTTTTGAACTGAGGCTGGATGGCCATCTGTCTGGTGGGCTTTGACTGTGTCTTCCTATCTCGCTGATAGGGGTTGGACTAGATGGCCTTTGGGGAACCCTTCCAACTCATGTATAGACTGACTGGGAGTCCATTCGAGTCTCGTTTCCTGGAGGTTTTTGAACTGAGGCTGGATGGCCATCTGTCTGGTGGGCTTTAACTGTGTCTTCCTATCTGGCTGATGGGGGTTGGACTAGATGGCCTTTGGGGATCCCTTCCAACATGAGTGAAGTATAGACTATCTGCGAGTCCAGAGATGTCTCCTTCTCTGGAGGTTATTGAACTGAGGCTGGATGGCCATCTGTCTGGTGGGCTTTGACTGTGTCTTCCTATCTCGCTGATAGGGGTTGGACTAGATGGCCTTTGGGGAACCCTTCCAACTCATGTATAGACTGACTGGGAGTCCATTGGAGTCTCGTTTTCTGGAGGTTTTTGAACTGAGGCTGGATGGCCATCTGTCTGATGGGCTTTGACTGTGTCTTCCTATCTGGCTGATAGGGATTGGACTAGATGCCCTTTGGGGATCCCTTCCAACATGAGTGAAGTATAGACTGCCTGAGAGTCCAGTGAAGTCTTCTTCTCTGGAGGTTTTTGAACTGAGGCTGGATGGCCATCTGTCTGGTGGGTTTTGGCAGTGTATTCCTATCTGGCTGATGGGGGTTGGACTAGATGGCCTTTGGGGATCCCTTCTAACTCAAGTCTATACTGCCTGAGAGTCCAGTGGAGTCTTCTTTTCTGGAGGTGTTGAACTGAGGCTGGATGGTCATCTATTGGGAGGGTTTTGACTGTGTCCCAAATCCCCCCAGATCTGTTTCTTCCTCTCCTCCCCAATTTCATCAGCCTTTTAAGTATCAGGGATTTTCCCCCTTCTGTGCCCAATTGACTGGGATTTTGGAATCATTTCTTCCAAATCCTCTTCATTTCCTTTTCTGTCTGTGACCGAGATGCCCGAAGGGGTTTGCGGTGGCATTTCTCTCGACATCAATGGCGTTGTTCTCGTTCCTCTTCCAACATTCTTGCTAAATAACATTCTTGTTTAAAATGTTTCTCTCAAGAACTGCAGGGCAACGGCACACCTGGCGTAATGTAAACAGCCGGGTCCCCCGAGAAATTCGTATTATTGGAATTACTTTTTGTAAACGTGTCCTTACAGGATCTGGAGTTACGGAGGAGCCTTGGAAGTGCCCAACTTTGCTTGTGATTAGACTAAAAAGAGGAGCAAAGAGCTCTGAATAGATCTCTTCCTCCAAACTGAGACAAGAGAGAGTATTATTATTATTATTATTATTATTATTATTATTATTATTATTATTGACACAAAGACAGAGTATGACACAGCAAACGAGATCGATATGCTGAGTTTCGTATCACAAAATCACAAGTCGAACACTTCCCAAGTGTCTAGGACTGTGTGATGTATTTTCGGATGATGCTCGTGATTAGCTTCCAAGACCAGAAGGGATTTGGTTGCATTTCATCCTTCTTGTTGTATGCTTTGAGGTCGTTTTGGATGCCTTGAATTGTTTTCTTGGCAAGTCTTGTTAGGAATGGCCTTGCCTTTGCTTTCCTTTGAGGCTGTGATAGTGTGACTTGCGTATGGTCAATCGGTGGACTTCCGCAGCCAATTGAGGACATGAACTCTGCTCTCTTTTGATCATCTCAAACCATCATATCACCTTGGTTTGAGATGATCATATCTGTGGGGATCGCTCACTGACCTCTAATGACTCCAAAGATCACTTGGTGGTTTCCCATCCAATTTCTGACCAGGGATTCCCCTGCTTAGCATCAAGAATCAGACAGGTTCTGGTGCAAGGAAGAGGCAGTTTATTCTGGGACTCAAACCAAGAAATGTTGGTGATTGCCTTCTGCAGAGGCTGAGAGAGTGTGCTTGAGTCAACAAAAGGGAACATCTGAGTTGCAAGTTGCTTTGAGTCTCCCTTCCCAATCCAAGGCAGATATGATAGTATTCAAATAGGGATTTCAAATCTGCTGCAATGGGCATGCTAATGCGTAAAAAGGATCAAATCAGAATGGCTCTACAGCAAATTATTATTATTATTATTATTATTATTGACACAACAGCATTGTATGACACAGCAAACAAGATAGACATGCTGGATTTCATATCACAAAATCCCAAGTCGAACACTTCCCAAGCGTTTAGGACTGTGTGATGTATTTTCGGATGATGCGCGCAGATCCCAGAAGGGTGGCCTTTTGCAGTTGGCAGATCGTGATTTTGTCAATGTCTATTGTCTCCAAATGCCGGCTGAGATCTTTTGGCAGGGCACCCAGTGTGCCCATCACCACCAGGACCACCTGCACTGGTGTCTGCCAGAGTCTTTGAAGCTCAGTCTTGAGGTCCTGAGTTTTTCCTGTTGCTTTTCATCAATGCGACTGTCATCTGGAATGGCGACATCAATGATCCAAACTTTTTTATTTTCCACAACCGTGAGGTCTGGTGTGTTGTGTTCCAAAACTTTGTCAGTCTGGATTCGGAAGTCCCACAGTATTTTTGCGTGCTCATTCTCCAATGCTTTTGCAGGTTTGTGATCCCACCAGTTCTTTTCTGCTGGGAGGTGGTACTTGAGGCATAAGTTCCAATGAATCATTTGGGCCACATAGTTGTGCCTCTGTTTGTAGTCTGTCTGTGCAATTTTCTTACAGTAGCTGAGGATATGATCCATGGTTTCGTCGGCTTCCTTTATTATTCCATTATTATTATTTTTTATGACACAGCAAACAAGACAGATATGCTGGATTTCGTATCACAAAATCACAAGTCGAACACTTCCCAAGTGTCTAGGACTGTGTGATGTATTTTCGGATGATTTGTTGTTATATTATTATAATCATCATCATCATCATCATTATGTTTTCCTTTCTTAAGACTCAAAGGGACTCTATGCGGCTAACAGCGCAACGGGAGCTATGGAGTATTATTGCTTTTTTGAAAAAAAGAAAAATATCACTCTTCGACATGCAATTATCAGGGCACTTTATGAAAAGGAAAATACAGAAGACATCAGCAGAACAGCAGGATGAAAGGAGCGTTTCGGCATCCATCCGGGGGGAAATTGGTTTTGGTTGGAGGCACAGTCATGCCTCGCAGAAAGGAACATTTCATTACACTAAATCCACAATATAATAAGAATATCAAGACTCAATGAGGGAGTGCATGGAAGCCCCTTTGAGAGCAAAGAGAGCAGGTCTGCATCCCAAAGGGAAGGGAAGGTGGGCAATATTAGAAACACGGGGGGAGAAACGGAGTAATGAAAAAGGGGAGAGGGATAAATGCAACATGAACAGCACCGGATGTGGTTGGCATATATATATTTTTATAATACCAACATCTATCACTGGAAGAATGAAAGCAGACAGGTGGGGTATTAGTATCGCGTGCAGCCGTTCGCTCCTTGGATGAAGAATAGCCTATGAATATGATGAATAAGAACAAATTGAGCTTTGGTGACTCCGGTGGAATTTATATTTTGTCGGTTTTTCAACTGTCTAGCTTTTCAGGTGGTGAGGTTCCTTGGGTCCTAGTTATGGGAGAAAAAGCAGGGTATAAATATTAAATAAATATCAGGATGATGATGATAATTCAGATAGGAATCCCATCTCCTGCTTTCGAGGCTGTAGTTTGTATTCTTTTGAGTCCTGTCCTCCGGGACATTTGCAATTCCGAAAAGCTAAAATATTGGATCTGACAGTGAACTTTGCATCTCTGTGAACTCCATTTTAAAGGCCCCTATACAACCTCATTGTTATTATTTATTTTCAGCTTGTTGTGACTCTATAATGGGTTTTCTTGGCAAGATTTGTCATGAGATGGGTTGCAACTGAGGCTGAGAGAGTGTGCATTTTCCGGTGGCTCCTGCTTTTTGAGGCTGTAGTTTGTATTGTTTTGAGTCCTGTCCTCCGGGGCATTTGCAACTCCGAAAAGGTAAAATATTGGATCTGACAGTGAACTTTGCATCTCTGTGAACTCCATTTTTAAGGCCCTTATACAACCTTGTTGTTCTTATTTATCTTCAGCTTGTTGTGACTCTATAATGGGTTTTCTTGGCAAGATTTGTCATGAGATGGGTTGCAACTGAGGCTGAGAGAGTGTGCCTTTTTGGTGGCTCCTGCTTTTGATGCTGTAGTTTGTATTCTTTTGAGTCCTCTCCTCTGGGGCATTTGCAACTGCAAAAAGGCAAAATATTGCATCTGACAGTGAACTTTGCATCTTTGTGAACTCCATTTTTAAGGCCTCTATACAACCTTGTTGTTGTTATTTATCTTCAGCTTGTTGTGACTCTAAAATGGGTTTTCTTGGCACAATTTGTATTGAGATGGGTTGCCACTGAGGCTGAGAGAGTGTGACTTTTTCAGTGGCTCCTGCTTTTGGTGCTGTAGTTTGTATTCTTTTGAGTCCTATCCTCCGGGGCATTTGCAACTCCGAAAAAGCAAAATATTGTCTCTGACAGTGAATTTTGCATCTTCGTGAACTCCATTTTTAAGGCCCCTATACAACCTTGTGGTTGTCGTTGTTTATCACCGCTTGTTGTGACTCTATAATGGGTTTACTTGGCACAATTTGTCATGAGATGGGTTGCCATTGAGGCTGAGAGAGTGTGCTTTTTTGGTGGCTCCTGCTTTTGAGGCTGTAGTTTGTATTCTTTTGTGTCCTGTCCTCCGGGGCAACTGCAAAAAGGCAAAATATTGCCTCTGACGGTGAACTTTGCATCTTTGTGAACTCCATTTTTAAGGCCTCTATACAACCTTGTTGTTGTTATTTATCTTCAGCTTGTTGTGACTCTAAAATGGGTTTTCTTGGCACAATTTGTATTGAGATGGGTTGCCACTGAGGTTGAGAGAGTGTGACTTTTCCGGTGGGTTTCCAAGTCTGGACAATAATACGAAACTTGGTCATCCCACCATCGCCAAAAACATGTTCCATTATCCAGCTTGCATGTGTGCTATAGTTCATGTTATAGTTTTCAAATATGTTAAATAATATGAAAAGGATATTGAACAGATGGAGTGTCCAGAGGAAGGCAACCAAAATGTTCTTAATGTCTGGAAACTACGAATCCCTTTGTGAAGTGGCTTAGGACACTGGGGATGTTTATCTTTAAGAAGAGAAGGCTAAATATATTCATTACATATTTGAAATAATGTCATATTGAGGAGAGGACAAGCTTATGTTCTGCTACCCTAGAGACTAAGGCATGGAGCAATGAATTCAAACAACAGAAAATGAGATTCCACCTATATTGGAAATAACTGCATCGAGTTTCTGGGCACATATCCCTTTGGAAATAAATGGCAGTCATAACGTTATTCAAAAAACAAAACTATGTCATATCCATTTGGCAAATGTGAATCTCCATGAACATGTGGAGAGCACCTTTTGAATACCACTTGTCAAGAAAAGCATGACCTTGTTAGAAGTCAACCCTTTGAACAAGTGATATTCATAAGCATCCATGTAATGGCACACAGATAACTCAGCTGTTAGACTGAAGAACCATGTCTTTGAACTGCCAAGGACAAAGACATGCCACTACAAAAATATATTGGGTTAGCAGAGGAGGGTTGTTTCTTTGAAGTTGAAATTGCAGTTGTAATTGTAATTGCCCAAAGGATATACAGTCCCTTGAAACCTCTTAGTTTGAAATATGCTCTCAGAGATGGAAAAAACAAAGTCTTCTTTGAAAAATAACATATCCTGTTTACTCACAAACATTGTGTATTAATTCACCATACAGGCTTATTTCTTATTTAAAGTTATAGATAGGATGTAATTATCTCTGTGTGTTGAGTACACAAGGTATCGTTTTTAATCAATAGTCCATAGTCTTTAGGTATAGTTATACTCACTGAAGTCCATACTTCTCTACTGAACTCCAAGGAGCAACATGCATCCACCTTCACTGAGGTATGATGCAAACAAGCATCCACCTCCACTGAGGTCAAGAAACATCCATCTCTACCGAGTTGTAGAATCAGACTGACTACAAAATGGAGTCCTGAGTCTAAACATGCTCAGTACAAATACATTTCTATACTCCTCCCTCACCAAAGAGGTACAGTTAAACTGGCAAATTAACATACACATAAAAAACAGATTAGCAAATATATACATTAACAAAGAAATCGTAAAAGGCTTGGGAGGTTGCTATTTCCAACAACCTGAACATTAGGAAACCTCATTGTTTTTAACCTGATGTTTTAATTTTGTGTTGTGTTTTTTAACTTATTGTGTATATTTTTTATTGGTTTTTGTTTTTGTCCTTTGATGTTTTATATTTTATCATTGCTTGTATTTTGATTTTGCTGTAAGCCGCCCGAGTCCCCTTCGGGGGAGATGGAGGCGGGATATAAATAAACTTATTATTATGATTATTATTATTATTAAACACTTTCTGATGGTGAGAGAGCTGCTCAGCAATAAAGTATGCAGAGTCTGGTGGACTCTTCTTCTCAAGTAGCTTTTTAAATGAGAAGCTTCGTGGTCATCTGTTGGGAGGGCTTTGATGATGTATTTCTGATCAACAGAATGGGGTTGGACTGGATGGCCTTTGGGGGTCTCTTCCAGTTCTGTGATTGTAAGTGGGAAATGCGAGAGAGACGGGTCGGGTTTTCTTAGCTCCGTTGCTCTGCTACATCTCTGTCCCAGCATTCGTTTTTGCACAACGCTTAAGGAACGCTGACCTACTTTGGGGATTCATACAAGCATCCCTTATCCCTCATTACGGTGCCTTCTCTCACTCCAGCCCGTCAATCCAACAAAACAGAAAAGTGGGTTAGAGTTTGAAATTTTGCAGCAAAGCTGTATTGACAGCAGAGACCCATTTGGCATTAGATTTTTGATGTAACCTTTTTGGGGGAAATCCATATCAGAACTACGGTTGGGAAGGGACCCCCAAAGGACATCTACTCCAACCCTCTTCCAACACATGGACATCCAACCTTATAAAAAGACATTTCACTCCATTTTCAAAGAACTCTTACTGTGAAATTCTTCTCAATTAGGTGAAATTTCCTTTCTTGCCATTTAAATCCTTTGGTTCATATACTGATGGACTTGTCATGGATGGTGAGAGTTGTAGTCCAATACTACAAGTTGAGTGTGCCTTATCAGAAATGCTGAGGATCAGATTTATTTTTATTTTTTTCAGATTTTGGTATACTTTGCAATACATAACAAGATATCATGGCAATGGGACCCAAGTCTAAACATTGATACATTGAAGATCCTTTTATACAGAGCATTTTAAATAATTTTGAGCATGGAACAAAGTTTATAAAGTTGCAAAGGCACTCAATTTTGTATTTGGGAGCAATCTGGGTTTTGGATTTCTGGACAAGGAACACTCAACTTACATCTAAAAGAGAACAAGTTACTCTTAACTTTGGAGTTATTTGTGTCGTTTCATAAAACCATAGTCTTGGAAGGAACCACAACGGTTATCTAGTCCAACCCCAATTGTGTCATGCAAGAATATACAGATGAAGCACTCCCAACAGAGGCCCATGCAGCCTCCGCTTGAAAGGCTTCAAAGAAAGTGACCACTTTCTGACTGAGTTCTCATCCACTACCAAATAGCTCTTACTATCCACAGAGTATTTATTTAAGGCACTTTTATATTGTCTCATAAGTGTTCCCGAGGCAATTAACACATAAAAGCCAATTAAAACAATACAAACATTAAAACTATTTAAAAAAAACCAATTAACATATTCCTGAAAGTTGTCTAAAGCAATCCAATTTAAGGAAGCTTAAAAGATGTTTGGATCCACTTTCTTGTAATTTGAAGCCCTCGGTTGCGCCCTTGTGTCTGGAGCAGCAGAAAACAAAGCCTGCTCCAACATTGATAAGGCGTCTATCTTTAAATATTTAAAAGTAACCGTTGTGTCACCTCTCAGTCCATTCCTTGATCGAAGGAGGTTAAAACATTATTTAAAAACAGGCAGAATCACTTATTTGCAGAATAGTTAATGCGCTCAAACACACAATAAATTGAAGTAAAAGAAGTTATTTCAGTTTAAGTTCTTGTGACTGTATCCCAACTCACTTCAGTTCTAGTCATGATGACTAATGATGAGGAATATAGGAATTGCAGTCCAGCATCTTGAGCATAAAACGACATGGCGGGACGGATTTGGCCTTGAGTTTGACACTGCATTAAGTGATATTGGGAAAGTTACACTCTCTCAGCCTCAGAAAACTCCATGATAGAGTCACTATAAGTCAGAAATGACTTTCTCCAACAAAAGCTGGAGGAAAGAAAAATCTCATTTTGTGGACCCAATGGTAAAACACATGTTTTGAGCATTCCTGGGATCAAACCAGAGCAACCCCCAAGTCAGCCTTGGAGAACTTCTCCCTGACCATTAAAGCAATATTGCTTTAGATCAGGGGTCCCCAAACTTTTTAAACAGGGGGCCAGTTCATGGTCCATCAGACCGTTGGAGGGCCGGACTATAGTTGAAGAAAAAAAACCCTATAAACAAATTCCTATGCACACTGCACATCTCTTATTTTGAAGTAAAAAACAAACAAACGAGAACAAATTCAGCCTCAATGTTAATAATAATCATAATCATAATAAAAATAATAAAGAGGGTGGGAAGAGACTCATTGGACCATTTAGTCCAATCCCCTTCTACTTTTGTGCACCAAAAGAACAATCAAAGCACCCCTGACAGATGGCCACCCAGCCTCAATGTTGTTAATAATAATAATAATAATAATAATAATAATAATAATAATAATAATAATAATCAGCTGATGACCCAAAATGAAGACTGTGCAAGGAAGCTGACAAAATCATTGATCCTATCCTCAGCTGCTGTAAGAAAATCGCACAGACAGACTACAAACAGAGGCACAACTATGTGGCCCAAATGATTCATTGGAACTTATGCCTCAAGTACCACCTCCCAGCAGAAAAGAACTGGTGGGATCACAAACCTGCAAAAGTATTGGAGAATGAGCACGCAAAGATACTTTGGGACTTCCGAAACCAGACTGACAAAGTTCTGGAACACAACACACCAGACATCACAGTTGTGGAAAAGAAAAAGGTTTGGATCATTGATGTTGCCATCCCAGGTGACAGTCGCACTGACGAAAAACAACAGGAAAAACTCAGCCGCTCTCAGGACCTCAAGATTGAACTGCAAAGACTCTGGCAGAAACCAGTGCAGGTGGTCCCGGTGGTGATGGGCACACTGAGTGCTGTGCCAAAAGATCTCAGCCGGCATTTGGAAACAATAGACATTGACAAAATCACGATCTGCCAACTGCAAAAGGCCACCCTGCTGGGATCTGCACACATCATCCGAAAATACATCACACAGTCCTAGACACTTGGGAAGTGTTCGACTTGTGGTTTTGTGATATGAAATCCAGCATATCTATCTTGTTTGCTGTGTAATAATAATAATAATAATAATAATAATAATAATAATAATAATAATAATGGTGTGTGCCTTTCCGTCCTCCCTCATGCCGAACGCGGAGGAAGGAGCCACCGCTGCCACGGGGGCCGGATACATGGCTTCGATGGGCCGCATGTGGCCCCCGGGCCTTAGTTTGGGGACCCCTGCTTTAGATGCAGCACCAAGTCCATATTCCTGTATTTTGACATCCAAGGGTATCATTAAAACATCAGCAACTTGTGTCCTTCCTCCCTTCCCTACCGTTAAAAGGGATTGATAATGACCAGGATAGTTGTGAAGAATTATAGGGTGGCATTTCAAGTATTTTGGATTCAATTCTATATGTGGGAATGAAAAGGACATTGCCTGAAAGCGTGTTCCTGAAATGAAATTCTTTCGCCAGGTATTTAGGGAATGCCGGTATGTCCTTTTAAACTCACAGATATTGCAAAGCTCGGGGGACTTTATTATACTTCCCTGCAAATATCACAGAAGTTGAAATAGTCTGCTTTGAGGTATATCTTCGGAGGAATTTAATAATGGAGCGTTGTTAGATGCAAATGGGAGCCTGCTAACAATCTAATAAAGGAGCCAAGGAACATGGTGGTATTTCTCTAGGCTCCGTTGGCTGTGTTTGATCTCCCCATATTGATGGAAACAGTTAGCATATGACCATTTTAGCATGCCTTATTAAAAGAATTTCTTGGGTTTTGCATCACTGCACCATTGAATATCCTATTTTGCCCTTCATCATCTTTTTTCCTAAACATCTTAGAGCCAGAAGTGTTCATGTTCTCATCCTGTGAATAGTTGCAAATGGAAATCATTTTAGTTGTAAGATTTAAAACTAGAATTCCCTGTATCTAATGAGGTCGGGAGAATGTATAAGTTTAATTATTGTACTTTGAATGTGGAATATACTTCCCTCAGAGGTCAGGCTGGAACCAACTTCACTTTCTTTTTGATTTCAAGACAAATTATGACTTTCAAAAAATGTGTTTGGGGACCAGTTTAATTCCAAGGGTTTTCTGCAAATAAAGTCAGAAATAGTTGTATCTTTTAAAGCTGCTTGGTTTCTAAAAATCTTACTTGAATTATTTATGGTTTGATCTGGAAATATTTTGAGTCTCTTATGTTGCATACCATCCTGGGGTCATATGATTTTTTTAATCATGTCAGAAATGACTTGAGAACATACTGCAAGTTGCTTCTGGTGTGAGAGAATTGACTGTCTACAGAGACGTTGCCCAGGGGATGCCTGGATGTGTTACCATCCTGCTGGGAGGCTTTTCTCCTGTCCTTGCAAGCTAGAGCTGACAGACAGCAGCTCACCCCGTCTCGCCGATTTGAACTACCAACCTTCAGGTCAGCAGTTCAGCCGGCACAAGGGTTTAACCCATTGCACCACCACGGCTTCTGATCATATGATAAAAGGTTAGGATATTACACATATGAACAAATAAACAAACAAACAACAAGGCTGAACTTGTTCTTCCTTGCTTATGAAGTATTCATCTCCATCTACTTGGAGTGCATCTACACTATAGACTTAATGAAGTTTGACACCACTTTAAATGCCATGGTTCAATGCTATGGAATGCTGGGAGTTGTAGTGGCTCACTAAACTATAACTTCAAATTCATGTAAAACCCTTTTTATTCCTTTGGGAATTAATCTTTGGGCAAACAGCAGACCTCATATAGTAAGCTAGACTTGTATTTGTTTTTGTTTCCTCAGTTGGCTTTAAATGGCTTTAGATTTCATGATGTTTATATTGCTTTTGGGGGCCTCGGTGGTATAGCAGATAAACCACTAAGCTGTAGAATTTGCTGACTAGAAGGTTGGCGGTTTGAATCCACGGGACAGAGTGAGCTCTAATTGTTAGCCCCAGCTTCTGCCAACCTAGCAGTTCGAAAAAATGCAAATGTGAGTAGATCAATAGGTACTGCTTCGGTGGGAAGGTAACTGCGCTCCATGCAGTCATGCCAGTGGCCACATAACCTTGGAGGTGTCTGTGGACAACGCCGGCTCTTCAGCTTAGAAATGGAAATGAGCATCAACCCCCAGAGTCAGACTCGATTAGACTTAAGATCAAGGGGAAACTACATTGCTTTTGAACTTGTAAATTGTAAGTGTTGTAAGCAGCCTTCAATCCCAAAACTGAGCAAAAGCAAATGGATGAACGAATGAATGAGTGAATGAATGGGTGTTGTAATCCAAAGCATCCCAAGAGCTCTATATTGGGAAAGCCAGGGGTTTTCTTGGTTTTTAAAGTCTCTTTCCCACAAATTGCACAAACAAAAACTTTGCTATTGCTGAGCGGCTCCTGTCTTCTTCCAACTCATGTGTATGACTTGGCAATGCATTCGTTTTCTGACACATTATGTATTGCTTTAAATGACTTCCTCCTACTCCATGCTTGGTTTGTCCCAACTTCACAGACCGCAAGCTTGGACTTGAGGGCACGGTTCAAAACAAATAGAAAAAAATCCTGTTGTGCAGGTTGCAAGGCTGTGATTCGAACTATTATTTCCGCAGAAAATATGGGTTTATTTAGCTCCAGCAGTATCCCCAGGGAGCAGAGGAGGAAAATAGCATGTTATTTGCACTGTGGGTTTGGGTAAAAGGTTTGCTCTTGTTTTCTTTTTCTAAGGCTATGTGTTGGAGTGTCTCGTTTGTCACTCCTTTAAAGTTCGGACTAAAAATCGGAGCAGATTTGCCACCTGACTCAAATGAGAATAAGTCTATCAGCTGACACTGATTCTAGGAATTCTAGAAATTGCAATTCGAAAGGAATACTCTCTCCAAACTCAAAAGGATTGCCAAGGAATATCATGTGCTGTAGGCTCCATTTCAGAGGAAGAAACTGATACAAAGTTCCCTTTTAAATAACCCTTTGCCTTAGAAAACCCTATGAAATTACAGTAGAGTCTCACTAATCCAAGCCTCGCTTATCCAAGCCTCTGGATAATCCAAGCCATTTTTGTAGTCAATGTTTTCAATATATCGTGGTATTTTGGTGCTAAATTCGTAAATACAGTAATTACAACATAACATTACTGCGTATTGAACTACTTTTTCTGTCAAATTTATTGTATAACATGATGTTTTGGTGCGTAATTTGTAAAATCATAACCTAATTTGATATTTAATAGGCTTTTCCTTAATCTCTCCTTGTTATCCAACATATTCGCTTATCCAAGCTTCTGCTGGCCCGTTTAGCTTGGATAAGTGAGACTCTACTGTATTAGGGTTGCCATAACATCTGATTTGAAGGCAATTACATGCACAGTATCGATAATTGATTTGACATACAGAGGTATAGGCTGTTATGGTGGAAAGGGACCCACAGAGGCCATCTAGTCCAACCCTTGTTATGCAGGAACACTCCATAAAATGCACCGCTGATCAATATTGCAATCCATCCTCTCTTTGGAAACCTCCAAAAGAAGGAAAATCCAAGGAAGTTTGTTCCATCAGTGAATCCTGCAAATTTGAGGCTGGCTGGGTGCAAGTGGTATTGCCAGTTGAGGAAATATAATTTCCAATAAATAGACCTGCTTGGATTCATTCCCAGCCTTCCTTTAAATTGCAGCGTGTGACTCATAGTCTTCAATTATCAGGGCTTCTTGTTCTTTTGTACACTTGATCAGCACATCGGGATCTATATCTCTGGGTACACTCATCTCTCCAAATGATTGTTTTGTTGCTAAGAGTCATACAATTATGATTCAAGCATTTACCTAGTACCCTGGGGTCCTTTTTATTTATTCTAAATATTCACCTATGCTGTAGAATTAATGCAGAATAATAACAACAACAACAACAACAACAACAACAACAACATGCAACAACATTTGGAAAAAAACCTGTTCCTGGTTTAAAAGTATTATTTCCTATTTAATGGTGCATTACTTACTTTGAAAGTATAGTAGTTGTTATACTTCAGAAACTTCGATTTTGTGGCTGCTACAAACCATGTTAAATTGGTTGAGACTTTATGAGATACTCATTGAAAAACTATAGCAAAATGAGCTGCAGGATGTCTTGCAAAAACAAAGTTTTTAAAGTTTAATAAACTTGTTCAGATTTTTTTTTTATGATAGAACCAAGTAGGAAATGACATTTATAATCCAGGAACAAAAATTGTGTTACAGCATGTATTATTATTATTATTATTGTTATTATTATTATTATTATTATTATTATCTTGCAAAAACAAAGTTTTTACAGTTTAATAAACTTTTTCCATCTTTTTATGATAAAACCAAGTAGGAAATTACATTTATAACCGAGGAACAAAAATTATGTTATGTAGTGTATTATTATTATTATTATTATTATTATTATTATTATTATTATTATTATTAATAATAATAATAATAATAATAATAATCATCTTCTCTTTGGGAGAAATAAAGCGGGGTATAAATAAGTAAATATAATAATTGGTTCTATTATGATTTGACATCACTTTAATTGCCATGACTCAATGCTGTGAAGTCCTGGGAGTTGTAGTTTTGTAAAGTATTTAAAACTCTCTGCCAAAGATTGCTGGTGCCTTTACAAACTGTACATCCCATTATTCCATAGCACTGAGCCAGGGTAGTTAAAGTGGTGTGAAACTGCATTAACTCCACAGTGTAGATGCTCCCAAAACCTATTAAATTTTAATTTGAATCTTTTAAGTAATGGCTGAATTGATATGACTGTGATTCCCAGTATCCACGCGGGATACAGTCCTAAACTTACTCACAAAACAAGAAATATTGGATAATGGTGAAGGCTATTGAAATGAATGCGTTGCCGTGAAGAAATTAGATAATCCAAGAGAAGTATCCCCTTTAGGGATTTTCTAAGTCTCTGTAAACACAAAATGCTCCATATTATTCTAATTATATTTTTATTGTATTTTAACTTTTATGCTCATGACACAATATATATAGAGAGTAGAGTCTCGTTTATCCAACCTTCACTTATCCAATGTTCTGTATTATCCAACACAAGTTTGCCTTTTAGTACTCAAATGTTTTTGCAGTCAATGTTTTCAATACATTGTGATGTTTTGGTGCTAAATACATAAATACTGTAATTACTATATAATGTTACTGTGTATTGAACTGATTTTTCTGTCGATTTGTTGTAAAACGTGATGTTTTGGTGCTTAATTTGTAATATCATAACGTAATTTGATGTTTAATAGGCTTTTCCTTAATCTCTCCTTATTATCCAACATTTTGTTTATCCAATGTTCTACCGGCCTGTTTATGTTGGATAAGTGAGACTCTACTGTGTATATACAGTGTGTATGTGTGTGTGTGTGTGTGTGTGTGTGTGTGTGTGTGTATGTATATATATATATATATATATATATATATATATATATATATATATATATCTTCATAGATAGATAGGTAGAGCTGCCTTGTTTTTAAATTCTACTAGCTGTGCCCGGCCACGCATTGCTGTGGCTTATGGGAATGCTTTGTTGGCCAGGTGGAATAGCAGTGAACAGCCTTGCAGCCTCAAAGCCTGAACCCTGACTGTACCCTGGTGCCATTGTGGCCAAGGGGGTTGCTAGGAGACAAAGTGGGCGGGACCTAAAGGGGGCAGGGCCTACCCTTCTGACCAGCAACCGGGGCTGAAAACGGCTCTTCCTCATTCTCTAATTTGGACTTTATTTTCCAGGTTTTTTGTTTGAAAGACATAGATTGGATGACTATGTCTTTTGTGGCCAAATTTGGTGTGATTTGGCTCAGTGGTTTTGTTGTTTCCTCAGTCCTACAAACGTACATTACATTTTTATATACAGTAGAGTCTCACTCATTCAACGTAAACGGGCCGGCAGAATGTTGGATAAGCAAATATGTTGGATAATAAGGAGAGGTTAAAGAAAAGCCTATTAAACATTAAATTAGGTTATGATTTTACAAATTAAGCACCAAAACATCATGTTATACAACAAATTTGACAGAAAAAGTAGTTTAATACACAGTAATGCTATGTAGTAATTACTGTATTTACGAATTTAGCACCAAAATATCATTCTGTATTGAAAACATTGACTACAAAAATGCGTTGGATAATCCAGAACGTTGGATAAGCGAGTCTTGGATAAGTGAGACTCTACTGTATATAGATTGCATCACGTCATGTCGTCGTTAGCCGCCTTGAATCCCTATGGAGAGAAAGATAAAGATGATGTTGATGATGACGGTAATCTTACCCAGGAAACATTTCGGACCAAAATGCACTGTCCAAAATCCTGAATTGAAAGGCTTGGCTCTGATGACGGAGCCTCGTTGTCATAGGTGTTTTTCGCAATGCTGTCCCCAAACGACCTCCCTCTCAAGCCAGGTAGACCCCCATTCATGTGTTTCTGAAACAGCCCAAAAGGACAGGGAATGAGACTGTAGCCTTTCTCCATTGAGATAAGTATTTGTGACAGAGCGCAAAGCAGGCATTGAAAGAAGGCTTGCACGGGATGGTAAATTTCCTGCCTCTCCTTTGGATAGCTAGTTCTCACACTCCAGGTCATCTTAGGACATTTGTGAATGGCTTCCTCCTCTGTCATCTCCTCGGGTGCATTTACACGGCGGAATTAATGCAGTTTGACACCACTATAACCGCCCTGGCTCACTGCTATGGTACCCTGGAATTGTAGTTTGCCGGGGCACTTTTTGGCACAGAGAAGGCAAACAGCGTTGTAAAACTACAACTCCAAATAGCACTATGTAACATAATTTGTAAATTTTTCTGTTCCTGGTTTGAAAGTGTAATTTCCTATTTAATAATAATAATAATAATAATAATAATAATAATAATAATAATAATTTTATTTTTATACCCTGCCCCATCTCCCCGAAGGGACTCAGGGCGGCTTACATGGGGCCAAGCCCAGGTCACAAACAATATAAAAACATAACAATAAAACAATCAATCAACAATAAAACAAGTCATAGGTCAAGATACAGTAAAACTATGATAAAATCCTGGTATGATAATTGTGTGGTACTGACTTTGAAAGTGGTTGTTACACTCCAGAAACTTTTATATATATATATATATAATGTTTATTTATTTTCATTCATTCAAATATACATACATTGCAGGTGCTTGTTGCATACAGTGCCATACTTTCATCTATTAGTCTTTCATAATCATTTCTCAGAAAATATATTTTCAATAAGGGGTCACAGTCTTCTATTTGAATAGAACATATAAAAATATTATAAGTTCCAAATTAATATCCGTTTCCTCCCTGCCTTCAGTCTATTAGCTTCCTCTATGTACATTTTTAGATTAATTTTATATTGAAATGTTGGATCATTGGTTGCCATTCATTAACAAAGTTCTCTAAAGGTTCTCCTCTTAAGTGCATTGTTATTTTGTCCATCATCAGCAACTCTATAAAATATTGTTCCAGTTCTGCTAAGGGAGGTACCTCTGAGGTTTTCCAATATCTAACTTTCGAACCTTGTGAGACTCTCCCCTAGTCGTCTTCTATTCATGTATATCTCCGTGTTTAAATCTCCCCCGATGACTACATTGCCCTTTGCATGTTTTTCAATCTTGGCAAATGTTTTATTTATGAAAATTATTTGCTTTTTGTTTGGATCATATACACTTGCAATGGAGATATCACTATTGTTTAGTATACACTAGAAACTTTTTTTTATGGTTGCCACACTACAGTAGAGTCTCACTTATTCAAGCGAAACGGGCCAGCAGAACTTTGGATAAGCGAATATCTTGGATAATAAGAAGGGATTAAGGAAAAGCCTATTAAACGTCAAATTAGGTTATGATTTTACAAATTAAACACCAAAACATCATGTTATACAACAAATTTAACAGAAAAGGTAGTTCAATGTGCAGTAATACTATGTTGTAATTACTTTATTTACGAATTTAGCACCAAAATATCATGATGTATTGAAAACATTGACTACAAAAATGCCTTGGATAATCCAGAACCTTGGATAAGCGAGTCTTGGAAAGTGAGACTCTGCTGTATGTTGAATTGGTTGAGACTTTATGAGATACTCATTGAAAAACTATAGGAGAATGTGCTCCAAGATGTCTTCCAAACACAAAGTTTTTGCAGTTTAATAAACTTTTCCCATGCTTTTACGATAGAACAAATTAGGAAATGACATCTATAACCCAGGAATAGAAATCATGTTACATCATGTAACCAGAGGCATAACATTTTTGCAAATGTAGAGGGGCAGCTGTGGTATACTGTCTACATTTGTTCATCTTTGTAATTGCTATGCTTCTGATTTTATTGCAATAGTGCTTTAATTATATTTTTTAATTTTCCAATTTTTAAACATGTAATTAAATTAATTTTATTTTATTTATGAAAGTACTCAATGTTGCAGACTGGGGAAAAGTTGGGGTGTAAATCAATATAGAATTAGACGAAGACGATAGGAAGTTGCAAATGTGCTGAAATGTTGACGTATGATATAATGCATTTGAAAAATATGGAAAATTTTCGAGAAGTTGCTCTGGTTTATTCAGAGAGATGTTGCCTTTGTCTTCCTTTGAGGCTGAGAGTATGACTCGCCTTAGTTTGTCCAATGAGTTTCCATGGATGAGTATCTTTCTCCTGCTTTATTGCCACCTTTTTAACATTTCTTTTTCTTTTTTTCCTTCATAGAAAGCCCACCAGCAGCAATGTCCAGGAATGGGTACTTCTTTGAAGAAACAGGCAAGTATCATGCTCGTATTTACTATTTACTAAAACAAGTTGAGCATTTATAAGTTTGTTCTAAAGTTGAGTATCTTGAAACACACCCATAGAACCTATCTTGGGTTGCTGTGAGTTTTCCAGGCTGTCTGGCAATGTTCCAGAAGCATTCTCCCCTGATGTTTCACCCACATCTATGGCAGGCATCCTCAGAGGTTGTGAGGTCTCTTGGAAACGAGGCAAGTGAGGTTTATATATCTGTAGAAGCCTTTGACAACACATAGAACCTATCTTGTTCACAACTTGGGTTATAAAATGACTTCCAGGCATATGAAGCATAAATGAATATTGTGTATAGACTTGGATATTTATATACATATACATATACATATACATATATATATATACTAGCTGTGCCCGGCTACGCGTTGCTGTGGCGAAGTATGAGACCCCTTCTACACAGCTGTATAAAATGCACACTGAAGTGGATTATATGGCAGTGTGGAGTCAAGATAATCCAGTTCAAAGCAGATAATATAAGATTATAAATGGGTTATATATCTGTATGGAAGGGCCTTGAGTCTACACTGCCATATAATCCAGTTAAAATCTTATAATCTGTATCTTATAGGCAGTGTGGAAGAGGCCTAAGTGAGGCCTAACTCTGCCTGTCCCCTGGGCTGAGTGGGTTGCTAGGAGACCAAGTGGGCGGAGCTTAGCCTTCTAACTGGCAGCAATTGGATAAAAACAATTATTCCTCTCCCTCTAATTAGGACTTTATTTTTCTTTTCTTTTTGTTGTATGAATGTAGAGGCATGGATGAGGGGGTTGTGCTGCCAAGTTTAGTGTTTCTGGGATGTGTAGTTTTGTTGTTTTGTCCTAGGCCGAAACTTTGGGTTAGAGTTTAAAAAAT